>NC_137031.1:32250250-32275250 GCF_032717465.1 Coenobita brevimanus
TTTACCTCTTACGTTTCCTCTTCCTCCACTGCAATATTTCTTCCTCTTCCTCCTCTGCAACATTTTTTTGCTTTTCTGCAATATTTTTTCCTCGTCCTCCTCCATCTTTGCCTGTCTCTATCTCTATCTCTCTCCCTGTCCCTGTCCCTCTCCCCCTCCCTCTTCGACTGTCGCTTTTTTTTCCTCTTTCTTTTCCTCCTCTGTTTTTTACTCTATCCCACATTCTTCCTCTTTCTTTTGTAACTCCCTTTCCTGTACTTTTTTCTCTACCTCCTTTAAGGTACTTTCACTCCTCCTCCTCCTCCATTTTTTGCCTCATTTGCCTCCATAATATCTTCCTCCTTGTCTTTCTCCACCTCCTCCTCCCCAACTTCTTCCTCCTCTTCCACCACCTCTCCCTGCTCCCCCTCCTTCCTTCATTTACCGTACCCTCTTTTTTTTCCTCGGTTTCTTGTGCCTTTTTCTTTCTCTTCGTCATTTAAAAATTAGCTATCAGATATTCCGCACAACCTTCCTAGCCTCTTCCTCTTCCTTTTCCTCTTCTTCCTTGTCTTCGTAATCTGGGAGGCCATATACGGCCCGGCTTTCTAAATTCCTCTTCCTCTTGCTTTTCCTGTTTGTCTCCCAACGTCTTCCTCCTACTCCTCTTTACCATTGCCTTTTCTCTCTAACCCTCTTCCTCCTCTTCCCTCTCACCCTCTTCCTCCATTTTCCTCTCTCCCGCTTCCTCCTCTTCCCTCTCACCCTCTTCCTCTTCTTCCCTCTCACCCTCTTCCTCTTCTTCCCTCTCACCCTCTTCCTCTTCTTCCCTCTCACCCTCTCACCCTCTTCCTCTTCTTCCCTCTCACCCTCTTTCTTCTCTTCCCTTTCGTCCTCCAGAACCAGATTTCAGGAGGGGAGGAAGAGGCAAAAGGCGAGGCAGCAGAAAATACCAATATTGTCTTTTTTATACATAATCCTCCCACTTAAATATCCATACAGGTAGGCCCGGTAATAGCCCAGTAATTAAAACTCCTCTGGTGGGACCTTACGTGTTGCGGGGACGGCTCGGGCTGCTGGTGTGGGCGAGGGAGTGCGATTGGGAAAGGGGGGAATTATACAGGCTAGATATTTATACTGCTGAGTCAGCCGTCATCACAATACAAGAGATATCACCAGGAAGAGTGAACTAGGAGAGCGCTATGTGTGGACTACCCTGTTCGTATCCCGGGTTTCGTTATAGTGACTGCGTTAAAATGAAAGGTGTTATAATCCTCCTGTTATAATTCAGCCAGTGCCTTTCTAAATATAATTAATAAAAACGTAAAGACAATTATAACTGAATACTGTGTGACAATCGTATTATTATTATTATTATTATTATCATCATCATCATCATCACTATTATTATTATTATTATTATTATTATTTACAACAGATGCTCAGTAAAGTGTTTGTGCAATAAAGGAAATAAAGGTGTTTTTCATGATGTGTCCGCTGGCCTTTTCTCACAGTCGTTGGGCTAAATGTAATTGGTTTTGGTTATTGGTTTTGTGTGTGTGTGTGTGTGTGTGTGTGTGTGTGTGTGTGTGTGTGTGTGTGTGTGTAAATTCGTTCTATCTCCAGCCTATATTACGCGAGTTAGGAAGGCTGTCTAACAGTGAACGTCTATTGCCAGATGCCTTAATCCCGTAAGGGGTGGCCAGAAACAAATAGCCTCCATGTCTCCCTGTCCCCTACCATTTCGCTGCCCTCCCCTCAGCTCACAGCCCATGAAACTAACAAGAATAAAGAATACATAGTGGATTCAGTGCTGGGGTACAAGAAAATATAATAAAATAGTGGTGATATAATATTAAGGAATGTGGGATTACGAAATTTGACTTTTTCTTGCTCGGTGTAGTGGGTTTAGGTCGATACCTCTTGTGGCAGAGTCCAGGGTGGAGGGGGATCAAGTGGAGAGAGAGAGAGAGAGAGAGAGAGAGAGAGAGAGAGAGAGAGAGAGAGAGAGAGAGAGAGAGAATGTTATGAACCCTCGTTTCTTATACATAGATAGGTAGATAGATAGATAGACAGATAGATAAATAGATTGATAAGCAAATAGGTATAATACTGTTTTTTTTAAATTCAGTCCCCACCCCCCTTCTTTCAATTAAATTCATACTCCCTTTACTTTCCGCCCTTCCCTCCCTTTTTTTCTTTTCCCTTTCATCTCACCCTCCTCTGCCTCCCCTTTCATCTCTCCCCTCTCCAATTTCACTCTCTTTTCTACCTTGTCTCCCCTCTTTGCTTTTTCTTCGTTGCTCTTTTTATTTTTTCTGTTACTCTCTCTTCTCTTTTTAGTCCGTGCTTATCTGATTCTGTTCCTCTCTTCACCCCCTATATTCTTCCACTGTCTTTCTTTCTCCCCTTTCCTTCTCCCTACTCCTCCCTTCCCTCCCCTTCTCCTTCCTGCAGTGTCCTTTCTCTCCATTCCTTCCTTCTCCCTTCTTCCCTTCCATTTTTCCTACATTGTCATTCTTTCTTTCCCCTCCTTCTCCCCTCTTCTCTCCCCATCTTCCTCAACAGTCCTTCTTTCTCTCTTATCCTTCTTCTTCAACCCTTCCCTCCCAGTCTTCGTCCACAGTCCTTCTCTCTCTCTTCTTTCCTTCTCCTTCCTCCTCTCTTCCCTCACCTTCCTCCTACTTAATATTCGCAACCCAGCCTCCTTCTAAGGACCAACTGGCCGAATGCAGGTTTCTTATCTACCTAATTTCCACATCTTCGTCTCTCTTTCTTTCCTTTCCTTCTTTCTTCCATTCCCTCATTTTCATCCTTCCATTTCTTCCTTTTGTTCCCTCCTTTTTTCCCCCTTCTCTTCTCTTCTCTTCCCTCCTTTCCCCCCCCCCTTTCTTTTCTTCCATTCCCTCCCTTCCTCCCCCTCCATCTTCTCCCTTTCTTTTTCTCTCTTCCTTCTCCGCCTTCCTCCTGTTTCCTGCTGTTTCTTCATTACCACATTCTCTCCCCGTCCTCCTCCCCTCCATTCTCTCCCTCTTTTATCCCTTACCTCCTCATTTGCCTCCTTTTTCCTTCTTTTTCTTTCTTCCTTCCCTCCAGTCCGTCCCCTTCTCCCCTCCCCTATTCATTCCCAGTCTTTCTTATCTCTTCCCACACTTTCATCCCTTTCCCTTCCGTCCCCTTCCTCGGCTCTTTCCTTCCTTTTCTTCATTCCCTCCATTCTGTCTTCATCTTCCTTCCCTCAGTTCTCTACCTCTCTTCCTTCTCCCTACCCTTTCTTCCTTACCATTCTCTCTCTCGCTCTCTCTCTCTCTCTCTCTCTCTCTCTCTCTCTCTCTCTCCTTAGTATTCCACACCCAGCATCTTGTAAGGCTCACGTGGCCAGCTGCAGTTATCCTCTTTTATTATGTTTCTTTCTGATCCCCATTCCTTTCCTTCCTTCCCTCTTTTCTCTCCCTTCCCTCCTTCTCTCCTTTCTCCTCTTCCTTCTGTCTTCTCTCTCCCCTCTTCCTTCCTTCTTCTCTCCCATTCTTCCTATATTCGTTATTTCTTCCTTCTCTGTACCTCTTCTTATTCGTTCTCTGCATTCACCTCTTCCTCCTTTCTTCTGTCTCCCTTCATCCTCCTCTCCATTCTCTCCTTTTCTTCATTCTCCTCTCCCTTTCTTCCTTCTCCTCGCCCTTTCATTCTTCCCTCCCTTTCTTCCTTCTCTCCCTTTCTTCCTTCTTCATACCTTCTATTCTCTCCTTTTCATCTTTGTCTTTCTGCACCCTTTTCTCCTTTCTTCCACCCTTTTCTCCCTTCCTCCACCACCACCACCACCACCAACAACAACAACAACAACAACAACAACAAGGGCGTTAGGGGTGATAGTACCCTAATCGATGGTGTTGGCTAAGGGCCGGAAGTGTGGCATTAGAGGCTTCCCACATCTCTCTCTCTCTATCTCTCTCAGCTTCGCATTCCCCTCTTCCTTCCATTCTCCTCCTTCTTGATTTCCTTCCTCCTCCCCTCATTTTTCTTCCTCCTCTTTCCTTGCTCCTCATTCTACCTTCCTTCACATCTCCTTCCCCCTTCCCTTCCCCCCCTCCTTCACCCTCTCCATCCCTCTTAATTTACCTCCTCTTTCCCATCCTCCTTGAACCCCCCTTCTCTCCTTCCTCCCCTCTCCTCCTCCTCCCCCTCTCTCCAGCATGCAATTTCTTCCCATTATCGTCCTTCTTCCCCACACATCGCCCTTCCTTCCTTACTCCTCCTCTTCCTTCACCCTCTCCCTCTCTCCCTCCTTCTCCTTCTTCCATCTCCAATTTCTCGTTACTCTTTCTGCTAACTTTCCATCTCCCTTTCTTACTTCTTCATCCCTCTCCATCCCCTTCCTTCAGTTCTTCTTCCTTCCATCCGTCCTCCTTCCTTTCTTCCTCACTCCTTTCACCCTCTTCTTGCCTTCTTCCTCCCCCTCCCTTCTTCCGTGTTCTCTTTTCCCTTCTTTCTCATTCCATTGTTCCTTCCCCGCTCTCTTCTGTTTCATTCCTCTTTCAGCGCTGTGACTCTCTCTCTCTCTCTCTCTCTCTCTCTCTCTCTCTCTCTCTCTCTCTCTCTCTCTCTCTCCATCTATCAGTTTATCTATTGATCTCTATCTGCATCTGTCTATCTATGTTTTTGCCTGTCTTTCTGTGTATCTCTGTCTGTCTATCTGGCCGTCTTCTCCTGTCTGTCCCTCTCTTTCTGTCTGTCAGTCTCTATCACTCCTTCCATCAACTACTCATTTCGCACCCCGCTATCTCTCAGGCATCGCATGAGAGAGAGAGAGAAAGAAGAGAGAGAGAGAGAGAGAGAGAGAGAGAGAGAAGCACTAATCGATCACAGGTGCTTATTTATGGTTCTTTGTTCCTCAGTGCAAACCGGAAGAAAGGAAGAGGGGAAATAAAAAAGGGAAGAGGGAAATAGAAAGAGGGGAGATAGAGGGGAGAAGGGAAATAGAGAGAAGAGGGGAAATAGAAGGGAGAAAGGAAATAGAGAGGGTAGAGAGGGAATAGAGGGGAGAGGGGAAATATGGAAGGAAGAGAGGAATAAAGAAGGAAGAGGGGAAATAAAGAGGGGAGAAGGAAAATGAAGAGGGAAGAGAGGAAACAAAAGAGGGGATAGGGATAACAAAGAATGAAGAGGGAAAATAAAGAGGGAGGAGGGGAAATAAAGAGGGAGGAGGGGAAATAAAGAGGGAAGAGAGGAAATAAAGAGGAAGGAGGGGAAATAAAGAGTAGGAGAGATGAAAGAAGGAGAGAAATAAAAAGGGGAGATGAAATAAAGAGGAGGAGAGATGAAGGAAGGGGAAAAATAGAGGGAAGAGGGGAAAAAAGAGGAGGAGGAGGAATGAAGGTTGAGGAGAAGTAAGAGGAGAAAGAAGATAAAGTGAGGAGAAATATTGGGAGGGAGGAAGAGAGGAGAAAGAAAGGGAGATTGAGAGAAAATAAAAGAAAGGATAGAGAAATAGAGAGAGAAGGGTGAGGAGATAAAGAGGGAGACAGAGGAGGTATAAAGCTCTGAGGGAGATACAGAGATGGGAATAAAGGGAGGAAAGGGAAATATTGATAGGGAAGCTGCTTGGACTCTGTCTCTCTCTCTCTCTCTCTCTCTCTCTCTGAATTAAAGTGTGCATGACTATGAACTATTCTGAACGACAACAGACGAGAGGCATAAAAAAAAATGAAATATAATAGAGTAGTAGTAGTAATAGTAGTAGTAGTAGTAGTAGTAGTAGAATCTCAGAGGTGAATTTGGGTCAGGATAGTGCAGAAAACTATTTACTATTCTCCTGTTGTCGTCCATCTTGTCTCTGTACCCCATCTTTCATAACTACTGAAGACTCAAGCTATGAATATTGAAGTGAGGGAGGCGGAGAAGTCAGGAGCGAAAAAGGTCACATGTGCGGTAAAAAGATAGGTAGAATGAGAGAGAGAGAGAGAGAGAGAGAGAGAGAGAGAGAGAGAGGAGAGATGTAGGCTGTTGGATGGGAGAGATAATAGAGGAGACAGCCAGGAGCAGAAGGAAGAGAGATAGAAGGAGAGACAGGAGAGTTTTGTTGGGAGAGGAGTAAGAGATGTAGGCTGTACTTTGGAGAGAGAGAGAGAGAGAGGGGGGGGGGCTCAGGGGAGAGACAACTCAGGGGATTTAGAATAAAGTAATTGGTTAAAGAGAGAGGTATCAGAGGAGAGTTAGAGCTAAAGAGAGCATCAGAGAGGAGATAGATTTAGATAGATAAATTAAAGAGGCGATAGATAGATAGATTAAAGAGGAGATAGATAGATTAAATGGGAAATAGATACAGATGGATAGATTAAAGAGATAAATTGATTCAGATGACATATATCAAAGAAGAGGTAGATGGAAGATATAAAAGATGAAAGAAATAGAAAAGATAGATAAAAAGATAGATAGATACAGAGAGGTAGATAAAGTTGGATTTAAGATAGAGATGGATCAAAGAATGGATAGACTTAGGTTTGAGATAGATTAAAAAAATAGAGTAAATACATAATGAAATTATATATGGTAGATGTAAATGGAGATAGATAGAAATATGCATATGAAGAGAGAAATAAATAAATCTGAAAAAAGATAAATAATTGATAGAAATAATATAGACAGACACAGGGAGCTGACAGTAAAGAAAGATAGATGAAAGTATAGATAGATAGATGAAAGTAAAGCTAGATAGATAGATAGATAAATTGATAGAAATATGTATATGAAGAGGGAGAGAAATACACCTGTAGACAAATAAGTTATTGATAAAAAAATAAAGACAGACATAGAGACCTTAGAGCAAAGAAAGATAGATTATAAGAAAGATAGATAGATAGATGGATAGATTAAAGATAGATAGGTAGATAGATAGTGATAGATCTGAGTGACGATAGATATAAATAGACATTTCACAGGTCAAAGTGGCAACTGATTAAAAAAAAAAAAATCTTAATGGAATAAATGTGCCAGTTTTGTGTTTTTTATTCATTTTTTCCTTCATTTTTTATTTTTATTTTTCACTTTTTTTACATTTTTTCTTTTTCATTTATTTTATTTATTTTTCAGTCGTGTTTTACTTTTTTCTGTGCTTTTTATTTTGTATTTTTCACTCTTCTATTTTTTTTTAATTTTTCTTTCGTTTTTTCTTTTTCATTTTCTTTTTCTTTTTTCACATATTTTTTCTTTTTCGTTTATTTGTTCATTTGTCCATGCAGTTCTTGTTCTCTTTTTTTTTTTTCGTTTTGATTTTTATTACTTCGGACGGGTCTGTTTCCTTCTTTCTTACGCAGTTTTCTTCTTTCATTCCTTTATCGTTCTTAATTTTGCTTTTTAAATCTTTTCTTTCCACTCCAGTTTCTTCATTTTAAACAATTTTCCCGAAAAAAAAAAATGAAGAAGAGCTGAAAGGAGGGAATTTTAGAGTTAAAGAAAATAGAGATAAAAACAAAAGGGGAAATAAATGTGAAATGAGTGTTGTGCAGAGAGAGAGAGAGAGAGAGAGAGAGTGCTAAGAATAGAGGGAAGAGGATCAAGAGGTGAGGAGAGCACTAAGAGGATGACCGGTGTTGCAAGAGGAGAGGAGAGGAGAGGGGAGAGGGAAAGAGAGGAGAGGAGGGGGGGGGATGGGAAGGAATAGTAACTAGGGGAGAAGGGAAGGGTAGGAGAAGGAGGTGAAGGAGAGGGGAAGAAAATATGAGAGTGGGGAGAACGAAAAGAGAGGAGAGGAGAGGAGAGGAAAGAGAAGTTGAGAAGAGTAAAATAGAAGAAAGGAGAAGAGAAGAGAAGGATGGGAGGAAAGGGTGGAAAGATGTGAGGGGAGGGTATGGGAAGAGAATAGGGGAGGGAAAGGAGGGGAAGAGTGGAGAGGACCGAAGAGGAGAGGAGAGGAGAGGAGAGGGGAGGGGAGGAGAGGGGAGGGGAGGGGAGGGGAGGAGAGGGAGGGCACGGTCTGTATTAAAAAGTTTTATTTTTAGTCGTTTAAGAGGATGATCGTTGTGATAGAGCATGTGCCGGGAGAGGAGGAAGGAAGAGAAACAGAAGGAAGAGGAAGGAAAATAGGGGGAGTTGGGAAGTTAGATGGAAGGAAGGTAACAAGAAGGGAAGGAAGGAAGGATGGATGGATGGATGAGTGGATGAATTGGATGGGTGGATGGAAGGAAGGAAGGGTATATGGATGTAAGGGTGGACGGATGGAAGGAAAGATGGATGGATGGATGGACAGAAGGAAGGAAGCAAGCAAGCAAGCAAGCAAGCCAGAAGATTATTGTCAACTTAAACCACATAAAAAAAAATTAACGAAGAAAAGAGTAACTGCAAAAACAGTAAAAATTTTATTCCCAGTGCCGTAAAATGTTTAAATAGAAAGTCGAAATGGAAATTCTTGTCGACATATGGAAATGATGTTTATTTTATAGATATTACAATAACACTAAAAGCAAGAGCAGTAATAAAAATAGCGGTAACAATAAGAACACTCATAACTCTAACAATAACATCAGTAACAGGAAGAACAGTAATACGGAAAAACGACAAAAATTTAGTAACAGTACGGTATCACCACCACCACCACCACCACCAACAACAACAACAACAACGGTAACAGTAACACAAAATTGGTTGATCTGTCTGTCTGTCTGTCTTTCCGTTTCTACTTTCCACGCATAAAAAGGCCATCACCGTCATCATTATGGTCGTCGTCATCGTTGTCATCGTTATCGTCACTGTACCATCATCATCATCATCACCATCACCATCCCATCATCATCAGCATCACCATCACCATCAGCTTCAGCATCAGCATCATCAGCATTATCTTTACCTTTTTTCCCCACTTAAAGATAGGGTGAGAAATAAAGAGGGTAATAAAGCAATCAGCATCCGAATCCGCCCTTTACCTGATGGATGGGTGTGTGGTGTGGCCTTATTAGCGAGATCCGGTTTTAATCGCTTCTGATACCCTACTGCAGAGGTGAGGGGCAGAGGGAAATAATAACCTTTTGTATATTAAAATAGTCTTTTATCACGTGAAGGAACTGGTCGACCATTAGAACATAATTGCTAAGTCGTGGTTGCGTGGAATTCGATTAGTTTTAGCTGTGAGGTACGTATGAGTCTCCATGGTTACTAGTCAAATCACGCCTCCACACTGACTACATCTGACTATCACCTGAGCTTAAATGAATTTCCATGAGGCTGGGTTATGTGATACGAACGAGTCTCCTTCGTTACTAGTCAAATCAAGCCTCCACACTGACTACACCTGGCCATCACCTGAACTGAAAATGGGTTAGGGACCTTTGTCAGGGCAGAACAAATGCAATATAGTTCTGTTTGTTTATTTGTGTGTGTGTGTGTGTGTGTGTGTGTGTGTGTGTGTGTGTGTGTGTGTGTGTGTGTGTGTGTGTGTGTGTGTGTGTGTGTGTGTGTGTGTGTGTGCGTGGGAGGTGGTGAACAAAGCCTCTGTTGTAACTTGTTTGTCCATTGTTACGTGTTTATATGTCTCTTGTTTGTTGCTTGTAACTTGTTTAATTAATGCGTGAGTGATTGTAAGGGCTTTTTCACTGGGCATGCTGCTGATAGTTCTCTCACTCATACATGATGATGATGATATGATAATCATGATGGTGGTGGTGGTGGGGGTGATGGTGGTAATGATGATGATGGTGGTGGTGGTGGTGGGAGTGATGATGATGATGAATGATTATGATAGAATATGTAATATCCCGGGAAAAGAGGGGGAGGAGGAGGAGGAGGAAGATGGGAGGAGGAGGAAGAGGAAGAAGAGGAGGAAAGTATGTGTAGGTAACAGGAGGAGAGAAAATGTAGTATGCAGTAGGAGGAGGAGGAGGAGGAGGAGGCGGCGGAAGAGAGGAAGGGGGGGAGGAAGAGGGGGAGGAGGAGGAGGAAGGTTAAAGAGGCAGTATCAGCTTGGGTCACGGACATACGGACTGACAGAGAGAGAGAGAGAGAGAGAGAGAGAGAGAGATTTAAGAATAAGGGACGAAGCCGGGACATAGAGATAGATAGATAGATAAAGGACAGACAAATTCAGTTAAACAAAGGTAACCACTTCAGTCCGAGGTTGTTGTTGATTTATACAGGCTAGTCCATATATTACGCCTCCCAAGTCATGTGTTCTCTGGGTACGGCTCTACATTCCAGTGTCAATCCTACATCATTTTCTACTTTCCATTGTGTTTCGACCTCCCTTTTGATGCTTTATGTATTTTTTGTACGTCCATTGATTGAGTAGTTGACAAGAAATTTAATGGAACCAAAAATTCTGCACCGCTCCCACACCTACAGACTGAGCCGTTCCCTCAACACGTGAGAATTGAGATGCATAATATATGGACCACTCTGGATTTTTTTTTTTTCTGCTACCCGTATTCTCGTCAGTTTAAGGAAGCTCCCTAACACCTTTTCCTAAGCGATTTATTGTGCTTATTGTACCTTACTCTCATGTTGTCATATAAGTATATACTTCAAACATCGCCCTACTCTGCTGTTATTATTATTATTTTTTATTATTGTTACTATTATTATTATTATTATTATTATTATTATTATTAATGTTATTATTATTATTATTATTATTATTATTATTATTATTATTGTTATTATTATTATTATTATTATTATTATTATTATTGTTATATTTAGACTTCTCTGTGGATGGAGAGATGAAAGAAGGAAGATCAGAATTTGGAAGAGGAAAAGCAAGGAAATGTAGACAGGGAGGAAAGGAGAGATGCAAGATTAGCGAAAGAAAGAAAGGAAGAAAAGGAAGAGAGATTGGTGAGTGGGAGAAGGATGAGAGTGGAGAGAGAAAGGAACGCTGCCAATTGGGTGAGAGAGAGAGAGAGAGAGAGAGAGAGATTAGCTGAAGTGGATGGAGAGTGTGTGAGAGGTGCGGAGCCAAGTGGGGGAAAGTGAGAGAGCAGTAAGAGTGAGTGATCTAGCTGAAAGAGAGCGAGTGAGTGAGCGAGTGAGTGAGAGTGAGTGAGCTGGAGAATTCGTAGCTGAAGGCTACGTGAGAGAGAGAGAGAGAGAGAGAGAGAGAGAGAGAGAGAGAGAGAGTTTTATCAAGGTGGGTGTGAAAGTAAGTGAAAAAAATGAATGTGAAATTTTGTCAAGCCAGTGTGTGTGTGTGTGTGTGTGTGTGTGTGTGTGTGTGTGTGTGTGTGTGTGTGTGTGTGTGTGTGTGTGCATTGAGAATTAGTGTGTTTGCAAAGTAAGGAATGAATGTGAGAATTATAAATGAGCGTGGGAAGCGACGTTGTGTAAATGTGTGAAAGTGAGAGATTGTGCGTGAGTAAATATAAAGAAGTGTGAGTGAGCGAAGGCGGGTAGAACTACTGAGAGTGAGGGAGTTAGCCTGAGCTGAGAAAATGAGAGAGAGAGAGAGAGAGAGAGAGAGAGAGAGAGAGAGAGAGAGAGAGAGAGAGAGGAATGGATGAATGGAATAGGAAGGGAAGAGATGATGATGAAGAGGAGAGAGAAAGGGAGAGAGCATAGTGTAAGAGAGGGGAAAGGAAGGAAAGAGGGAGGAGGGAGGAGAAGAGTGAAAGAGGAGATGGGTGGAGGGAAGAGGGAAGCAGGGAGGGAAGAAAAAAAAGTTGCATAAAATTGTTGATAAAAATACCATTCTTTTTCCTTGATATTTTTCTCTTCACGCATCGCTTCTCTTTTAATGTTTTTTTTTAATATCATATTTTTCTCACGTCCTGCATTTTTGTCCTCGTCTGTTATTATTATTATTATTATTATTATTATTATTATTATTATTATTATTATTATTAGTGTTGTTGTTGTAATTGTTAGTTTGATGATTTGTGTTCATTTCATTGATTGGGGCTTTCGTGTACACACACACACACACACACACACACACACACACACACACACACACACACACACACACACACACACACACACACACACACACACACACACACACACACACACACACACACACACACACACACACACACACACACACACACACACACACACACACACACACACACGTGGCCTCAGCTAGATATTGCGCTCATATTTCCTCACTTTTTCAGACATGCAGAAATATTATTATACATATTTTGCAAACACTCGCGAGGCAAGATTAAAGTGAAGTGCGGAGATTTGGCCTTTTTTTTTGTCAAGATATCCTTAGAGAAGTAGACGACAATTTTACAATCCGGATTTATTTTACGATGACAGTATTTGCGTTCTTGTTCCTTTCACCTAGCCATCTTTTAATAACCCAGTCTAACACACCTTTACCAGGTATGTTCCGATCGAATTTAAAACAAAGCTGTAAAGATAATTAATAACCCAGCAATTACAAATGAACTTCCTTCCCTACAGGTAAGACGAAATGTTGCTTCCCTTGCATTTATTGCAAATGCTTTTGTGGCAAATGTTCGGATGTTGTATCCATTGTGCCACCCCTCCACGCCTTTCCCCGCGCTACACGAACATCTGGAAGCGCGCATGGCTGACTGTCACATTGCCATTTTGCAGACGTTGTGCTTATCAGAATTCATTTATTTTCCAGAACTGCTTCTCATTGGAACTCGCGTCCCCAGAATAGTTTCCCCCTAAACTTCACCCAACAGCAGTTCCGGTCCAACTGTTACAGATTTTTTATGAACAGAGGGCACCTGTAATTTTTTTTTTTACTTGTTTTTCCATTCCTCTGTTCACTTTCTGAAAGAAAATATGTTAAATTCAGGTGTGGGTTGGGTTATATTACGCAAGTCTGTTAGATTGGTTTGGGAAGCCAAAGTTATGTAAGGAGTTGTATTCTGGCTGTGTGGTGACGGCATTGCGTCGTGGTTGCCTGTAAAAAACGTCCCCAGCGCCTTATCGTACAGTATGTACTGTTGTGGACATAAATGTCGATCCACTTCGTTACGATAAATAACGAGGGAGTGAACAGTAACTTTTAACACTTAGCGAGGCGCCCTTCGGAACCCAGCGAATTATTCAGGGGAATGTGGTAGAGTTTCATAATTGTTCGTCTTAAAAGTGGAGCGATATTCCTGACTGCATCTGTACGTACGGTATTATAGCCCATGGTGCTATTATTTTAAGAGTAACTACATTCACTTATTCAGGCCAGAGGGATAGTGTACTTAACGTTGTAAAAAAAAAAAGGGAAATGAAGAAAAAAAGGAGCAAATATCAATAAAGCTAAATCCATGTTACACTCAATAACTATTACAGAAAGAGTAAAGGGTATAGGTAGGAGGACGGATGGAATGAAGAAGAGTGATGCAGTGTTGCAGAGTTGAGCATATTGTCAATTTCTCTCCTGCATCTGAGAATATGTTCCTTATATAGTACCAAGGCTAAGAAGGGTTAAAGAAAGCATACAGCTGACCCCCTACACTGTAACATTTGCAGATTAATTCAGATGTTAGAATATAATTTCCTTTGGCACGATTCTGGTCACTTCCACATGGAATTGTTTAGACTGGGAGAGACATTTGACAGTCAGTAGTTACAGGTCTTTTTATTTTTCACATTCCGCTTGTATACTGTTTCTTGACCTTAGGAGAGACCTCTTGTGGCGATGAGGTTAAATGTAGAAATCTGAAGCCAAATCATGGGGGGGGTAGCAAAGATAAGATAAAAAATGAAGGTGTTAGCAGAGAAGATAGTGATGAGAAGTTAGTTGTTAAAATGGCAGCAATGACTGTGGTATCACTGAACTATTGAAATATGATCGTTTGGCGGAAGCAGTGATAAAATAAGATGTTAGCAAGAATAATATTTAAAAAAAGAAAAGAAAAGGAATGTGTGGTGAATGAGGGTGGGTGTGCCCGTAATGAGTGAAGAATGGAGGGTAATGAGTGAAGAATGGAGGGTAATGAGTGAAAAAGGGAGGGTAATGAGTGAAGAAGAGAGATGTTTGTGGGTGTAGTGGCAGAAATGACACTACCCATCACTAAGCTGTCTGAGCACCTAGGCCAGTAATTAACCCCAGTGACAGCTTTGCCTCTCATCCTTCTCACCCTCACACAGTTCGCCCTCACACCTCTCACCCTTCTCTCCCTTCTCACCTTCACACCTCTCACCCTTCTCATGCTCCTCACCTTCACACCTCTCACCCTTCTCATGCTCCTCACCTTCACACCTCTCACCCTTATCCTCCTCACCCTTATCCTCCTCACCCTTACACCTCTCACCCTTATCCTCCTCACCCTTACACCTCTCACCCTTCTCACCCTCACGCCTCTCACATTTCTTACCCTTCTTAGTCCTCATCTTCCAACCTTTTATTCCTTTCACTCCTCCCCACCTCATACCTCACACTTCCTCACCCTGGGCATCCCCTCGCAAAAATTCCTCATCTCTCACTCACTCACTCATTCATCTCTCTCACCCCTCCCACCCCGTCATCCTTCTCACCCCTCACCCTCTCACCTCTCACCCCTCACAACTTGCCACCATCGCCCTGTCTCTGTGGGCGGTAATGTAATTTTACCACCTCTGATTCTTGTCTCAACTTGCCTGTCCACGTCTGAGTTGCTGGGTTTGTGTGATTCTCTCTCTCTCTCTCTCTCTCTCTCTCTCTCTCTCTCTCTCTCTCTCTCTCTCTCCCCCATCATTTTCTCTTGCTCTCCTCATTTCCTCTTGTTCTCTTCGCCAACTCGCCTCCCCCCTCTTTTCCTCCGTCCCTTCTTGACCTATCGGACTGTCCTAGATTCTCTCTCTCTCTCTCTCTCTCTCTCTCTCTCTCTCTCTCTCTCTCTCTCTCTCTCTCTCTCTCATTTGTTTTTTTTATTTATTGTGTATGTCCTTTTGTTCCTGCTCTTTTGCTCTTTCTCTCCCTTCCTGCCCTCTCTTTCTCCCTTCATGTTTTACCTGTCTTCTCCTTCTCCCCCTTCCTTCCTTCCTTCCTTCCTTCCTTCCTTCTTCTGCTCTTACTTTTTATCTCTTCTCTCCCGTGTCCTCTCCTTTTCTCTTCCAATTTATCCTTATGTTCTTCTTCCCCCCTCCTCGTTTCATATTCTCTTTCCCTTAGAGAGAGAGAGAGAGAGAGAGAGAGAGAGAGAGAGAGAGAGAGAGAGGAGGTATCGACCAGGTGAGGCGGACAGGTAACACTGGTAATTAACACAGGCCGACCAGGTGTGTGTGGGGGGGGGCACTACACACACACACACACACACACACACACACACACACACACACACACACACACACAATTGCTCTTTATTGTCCTCCTTGTTGATATTATTTGATTGGTGTTATATTGGTGTTGTAGTGGTATTGTGTGGTTATTGGTACTGATTTAACACATTATTATTATTATTATTATTATTATTATTATTACAACAACAGCAACAACAACAACACCACCAACAACAACAACAACAAATAATAATAATAATAATAATAATAATACTGCCTCTGTTGTTTTTGTCGTCACTTTTTCGGTCTTTTTAAATATTGCCATTATTTCATTATTGTTATTAATTTATTGTTATTTTCATGTTTTATTTTTTTTTTACAGTTATAGCTACTGATATAGTTGCCAAGTAACACAGCTAAGTAGCAGAGGTAGTAAAGGGTAATATTGCAAAGGACAGTATCGCAAAGGGTAATATCGCAAAGGGTGGTATCGCAAAGGGTAATATCGCAGAGGGAATTATTGCAGAGGGTAATATCGCAAAGGGTAATATTTCAAAGGGTAATATCGCAAAGGGTAATATCGCAAAGGGTAATATTGCAAAGGGTAATATCGCAAAGGGTAATATCGCAAAGGGTAATATCGCCCTTCATGTACCCTGCGAGTATTGAATATCGAATCCACATCGCTGCCTGTACTGCTTTTAAAACACACGATATTTCTTTTATTTTTCAATTTCATTTTGCGATATTTTTTGGGCCTCTATCGCTGGCTGATATTTTCCCCTCCGTTTTCTATTGCAAGGCTTTGGGGAGAGGGGAGACTCGCTTGTTTATGACATATTTCGCTGTTTTATCAAGTTTTCATTTTTTTTGCTTCAGTTGTTAGGGGTATTGTCACTGATAGAGTTTTTGACGTCGTTGTTTGAATTTCCTTGTTGTGTGTGTGTGTGTGTGTGTGTGTGTGTGTGTGTGTGTGTGTGTGTGTGCATGCGCGCCTTCTCTTCGTATGTTTGTCTGTTGTTTTTGTTAGTGCTTTTGTGTGTGTGTGTGTGTGTGTGGTTTGCAGTGAGTGTTTTATGCTTCAGTGTGTTTGGTTGTTAATGTGTTTGCCCTTTTTCCCCATGTCCTTCCATCTTCCACATACCATTTTCTCTTATTTTCCCCTTCCTCCCAATCTTCCTAGCCTACCTCCACCCTCCACCCTTTCCTTCCTCCCTTCTTGCTCTCCTCGCTTTCCTCCCTCCGTTCTCCTCACCAACTTCCAAACTCTCTCCCTAACTCTTTCCTTTTTCTCCCCAAAAGGCTCTCCTTCCTCGTTCCTTCCTCCCCACCTTCTGTTTCCTCTCTCCGTCCTTCCTTCCGTCACCACCTCTCCTCATTCGCCCTTCCTTCCTTCCATCTTTCTGTCCAACCTTCCTTTTTTCCTTCCTCCGTCCGTCCGACCCTCCCTCCCTGCCTTCCTTCCTTCCTTCCTTCCTTCCTTCCTCATTTCTTCTCTCCTTTCCTTCCTCCCATCTCCTTTCTCTCTCCTCCTCCTTGCCCCTCATGTCATTCTATCCATCCTTCAACTCTCCTTTTCTCATCTTATTTTCCTATCTCACTTTTTTCCTCTTTCCTCCCTCCCTGATGTCATTTTTACCTACCTCCCTCCCTCCCCACTTATTTCCCCTCACCTGCTTCCTCCCCTCTCCCAGCCCACTAACCCTCTTTCCTAACTCCCCTCTCGCCCCCTTCCTCCCCACATCCTGTCTCCCCTCACCTCCCTCCTCCTCACTTCCTCTCTCGCCCTCATCTCCTCCATCTCCCTCCTTTCCCATTTTGTCTTTCCCGTCACCTCCACCTCTCCCTTCACCACCTCCACTTTTCCCGTCACCTCCTCCAACTCTCCCCTCATTTTCTTCATCTCTCCCCTCACCTCCACCTCTCACCTCACCTCCTCCACCTTTCACCTCTTCACTCCTTCCTCCCACTCCACTTCCTCTCACCTTCTCCCCTTCCCTCCTTCATCCCCACTCCCCCCACCTCACACCGAGGTTAAAGGTGTGACCCTGTAAGGTGGTGCCAGCCTACCCGAGTGGCAGCCAGGAACGAGGCCCGCAGGTAGGTAGGTAGGTAGATATAGATGGGTAGGTAGGTATATATGTTGCTGGGTAGATATGTAGGTAAACAGGTTTTGTGTATATATATATATATATATATATATATATATATATATATATATATATATATATATATATATATATATATATATATATATATATATATATTATAAAGAGAGAGAGAGAGAGAGAGTCATGCAGGATGTTCTGTAATCAGGCAGGTAGACAAGTAGGCAGGCAAGATTATTGAAGGGAAGGCAGGCTTAAAATTTATTATAACAGGCAAACAGACACAGGAAGGCAGGCTGGCAAACAGGTAGGTTAGGAAGTTATGCAAGGAAGAAAAGCTGGCATAAGAAAGCAGGCAGGTATGTAGGCAGGTAAAGAGGTCGGTAGGAAGGCAGGCTAAGGCAGGTTAAAGATAGGCAAGTAAAAGACCCGGAAAACAGAGGTAGATAGAAAAGGTAAGTGGTAGACAAAACTGTAAGCAGACAGGCATTGAGGCAGGTAGGCAGGATTTTAGGCAGACAAGAATGCAGGCAGGCAGGCGGGCAGACAAGAATGCAGCCAGATGAAAATGCAGGCGGGAAGGCAGGGACATGAGGGTGAACATGAGGCACAAGGACAAAAATGCGACAAATTAACAGCGTAGTAAGATGCCAGGCAATTAGGCGAGGAGGCAGGGTGGAAGAGCTGGGTGAGGCAGGGGAGACAGGCAGACAGTCAGGGCGAAACAGGCACAGGGAGGCAGAGTGCAAGTGTGAGGCACGGGGAGGCAGGGTGAGAGGGTGAGGCAGGGGAAGACATAGTGAACAGAGGACGAAGTATAAAACAGATAAGGGGTGGGGGAGAAAGGATAATTATAGGTCAGGTGTGTTGGTGAGGCAGGGATGGTGAGGCAGTATTGGTGAAGCAAGGATGGTGAGGCAGGGGTGGTGAGGAAAGGCTGGTGAGGCAGGATTGATGAGGTAGAGATTGTGAGCAGGATGGTGAGGGAGTGATGGTGAGGCAGGGATGATGAGGCAGGGACAGTGGGGCATGGATGGTAAGGCAGGGACGGTGAGGCAGGGAGACAGTAGTAATTATGGAGGTGAACATTGAGGCGGGCGGGTGGAAAGGGTACATGACAGGGCAAGGCAGAGGCAGGCAGGCAGGGAGACAGAGGTGAAGGCAGGAACGTACTCAGACAAATAGGGGAAGTAGACTTGACTAGTAGGTAAACTTGTAGAGAGGCTAGGTAGCAGGGTAGGTCCGAGGATAGGCAGAGAGGCAGGAAAGTACGTAGGCAGGATGGAGGTAGGCAAGAAGGAAGAGAGGCTGTAGGTTACGTGTAGACTGACCAATATACAGATAGAGGGACAGCAAGAGACGTAGAGGGACAGGCAGGTAGAAAGGCAGAAATATACATGCAGACAGGTAGAATGGCAGGCAGAGAGAGAGGCAGAAGGTTAATTGTTCGTGGTAGACTTAAAATATAGAGGAAAGTATGTATGGTAAGCAGGCAAGTAGGTAGGTAGGCAGGCAGGTAGGTAGGTAGGTAGGCAGGCATGCTTGGAGATGGGTAGGTAGGCATGCAGGGAGGTGAAAGAGGTGAGGCAGGCAGGAGGTAGGCAGTATAATTAAACTCAGCAAGCATATTGCGGGCCACAACTATAGAGGCACACAGGTCGAGGCAGGCAGGCAAGAAGGGTACAGCCAGGCAGGAAGGCAGGCAGACACACACAATGGAAGACAAGCAGGCAGAAAGGCAGGCAGGAAGATAGGCAGAAAGGCAGGCGGGAACATAGGAATAAAATCCAAACGAAATGTGGATCTCCTTAATGGTTCACCGAGTTGAGGTAGGTAGGCAGGCAGGCAGGTAGGCAACTAGTAAGTAGGTAGACAGGTAGGCAGGCACGGTGAAAGAAAGGCAGATAGCCAGAGAGTAGGCGCGCTGGAAGGGAGACAGGTATGTAGGTATGTTTTAAGGCAGAGAGGCAGGTGGGTAGGAGGATTGGCAGGCTGACATGCAGGTAGAGTACAGTTGGGTAGGTACAGTAGGTAGGTAGGTAGTTACGTTGATATGCAAGGTGGGAATATTGAGGCAAATGTAGGTAAATGCTGGAAGTAGGAAGGTAGGCAGATTGATATGCAGGCAGGAAAATGCAGAAAGTAAAATGTACGAATCAGGCAAGACAGACATATAGGAAGGAAGGAGCGTAGGAAGTTAGGTTGGTAGGTAGGTAGGTAGGTAAGCAGGTAGGTTGGTAGGGAGAGGGAGGTTCACAATCAGACGAAAAAATTAAAGGCACTCACTAGAAAACAGGAAGGCAGACAGACACCACATGACAAGACAAAGCAAGGCAGGGCATGGTAGGGCAGGGCAGGGCAAGGCAGGCAGGGCAGGGCAAGGCAGGCAGGAGAATAAGAGGGCACTGACAAATGCACATCAAGCAACCAGACAGCTGTAGGCTACGCTGCTGTACCCCCCCCCCCTCTCTTTCTCTCTCTCTCTCTCTCTCTCTCTCTCTCTCTCTCTCTCTCTCTCTCTCTCTCTCTCTCTCTCTCTCTCTCTCTCTCTCTCTCTCTCTCCTGTGGTCTGCGACACTATGCAGTTGTGGCTCCCTGCCAGCTAGAGCTTTACCCAGCTCTCCTTACTTCACCCTAACTGGCCCTGCCTCGCCCCGACTCTCCCTGCCTCACTGTGACTCTCCCAACCTCACCATGACTCGCCCAGCTTCTCCCTTACTCCCCCTACTTCACCGTGACTCTCCTGCTTCATCCTGACGCTCGCAGCTTCTCCCTGACTCACCCTACTTCACCCTGACTCTCCCAGCTTCTCCATGACTCTTCCTATTTCACCGTGACTCTCCTTGCTTATCCATGACTCTCCCTGCTTCACCTTGCCTTTCCCCACCTCACCCTATCTCACCCTGCCTTACCCTGACGCTCTGCCTCACACTGCCTCTCCCTGCCTCACACTGCCTCTCCCTGCCTCACACTGCCTCTCCCTGGCTCACATTGCCCCTCCCTGACCCACCGTTTCTCCCTGCCTCACCCTATCTCTTCCTGCCCCATTCTGCCTCTCTCTCTCTCTCTCTCTCTCTCTCTAGTGCAAAACGGGCTATCTCCCTTTAAGACCCCCCTCCTCCCCTCACCTTTCCCCTTCCCCACCCCCTTCCCCCTCCACCTCCCTCCTCCACCTCCATCTCCTCCACCTCCATCTCCTCCACCCCCTCCACCTCCCCCCTTACTGCTCTTGTCTCACTTGCCCCCACTTCCTCCTCCTCCTTGTCTCACTCGGCTCGCTTTTGTCTCGCATTTTGGTGGCAAGTGTTGTCTTTGTGGGGAAATTGTTTGTGGGGGTGCTTTGTGTGTGTGTGTGTGTGTGTGTGTGTGTGTGTGTGTGTGTGTATGTGTGTGTGCGTGCGTGCGCGCGTTCTTTCAAGGAGACAGAATCTGTATTATTCGCCTTAAATATATTAACATTTTCAGGTCAAACTAATCGTGTCCATTGTTATATTGGTAAGTATGTTTCATTTACAAATTCACTTTCATTCTCTGTCATGTTTCTGTTTTCATATGTTATTGAAATGTTTACAGTGTTCAAATGCTCGCCAGATTGAACTATTGTCTCTTTGTCAAGGCTTGGTCTCAGTAGGTTTTTAAATAATAGAATTGTTGGTGTGAATTGCTCAAACCTATGGATTCAGCTCAGGCTGTAAAATTCAGTTCGTCGTATATCAGAGTGAGAAGTTGTTTTTATTGTGTAATCAATGTTCGTTAGTTTTTAAGCAAGTGTACACACAATAACGTAACAATTTTATTTTTCCCAGTTGCAATACGTGTTGATATATAAGAGTTATTGATTACAAAGTAAGAACTCTTGTCGCTGACATTGACAACGCACTGAGATAAGTGGCATATGTCACGTACTAATATTGGTATTAATTTATAGTAATAGTTAATATTACAAGTAAAGTATTATAGAAATACAAGTTATATATATATATATATATATATATATATATATATATATATATATATATATATATATATATATATATATATATATATATATATATATATATATATATATATATATATATGTCATATAATGTAAATGACTGATGCCGGGATTTTACCCTCAGTAATCTCCATAAGGTGTAATATTAACTCCTACTTGACGGCGTGTCATCACCTAATTGAGAGAGAGAGAGAGAGAGAGAGAGAGAGAGAGAGAGAGAGAGAGAGAGAGAGAGAGAGAGAGAGAGAAATACGTGTTTATATTTTGAGTGTATTGGTATCAGTTGTTATCTATTCAATAACAATTCCGTGAAATTGTGTGTGTGTGTGTGTGTGTGTGTGTGTGTGTGTGTGTGTGTGTGTGTGAGAGAGAGAGAGAGAGAGAGAGAGAGAGGAGGTCGTACGCATTTTTTTTCTTTGTTTGCTTTTCCTTTCATCGTTTTTTCCCCTGTCGTTTTGTTTACTTTCTTTTAGCTTCGTTCTCGTTGACATTTTTAGTTTGTTTATCCTGTGTGTGTGTGTGTGTGTGTGTGTGTGTGTGTGTGTGTGTGTGTGTGTGTGTGTGTGTGTGTGTGTGTGTGTGTGTGTTTGCACCGAGACATTCTTGTGTTTTATTTACCTCTGTTAGGCGAAGATTAACATTTTGCTTTCATCCTAGTCTGTTTGTGTGTCAGAATATCAGTGTGTCTGTCTGTGTGGATTTATGTATGTATGTTATGTATGTATGTATGTATGTATGTATGTCATGAAAGTAAGATGGTGATGATGGTATACTCAGAACACATCTCAATATTCTGCACTGATAATGCTGATAAGGCCAAGATAACCACACACACACACACACACACACACACACACACACACACACACACACACACACACACACACACACACACACACACACACACACACACACACACACACACACACACACACACACACACACACACACACACACACACACACACACACACTTAACATTCTACACTGTAACCACTAACTGGGAGAGAATTTTTAGGGGTTTCTCTCTCTCTCTCTCTCTCTCTCTCTCTCTCTCTCTCTCTCTCTCTCTCTCTCTAATTGAACGGTAAAGTAAGGTAGTGTATTGAGGAGGAGGAAGAGGGGGAGAGGGAGGAAGACGAGGAGGAGGAGAAGCAGGAAGAGGAGGAGGAGAACAGTTATTAGCCCCTTCAGTACGATGTTTAATTTAATCTTGCTCGCACTGGACGATTTTATCCAGAAACCGTCTTGTATTTCCTAATCCCCCTCGTTTCCATCAGCCCTTAAGTATAGCTGAGTCTCCTTTATTTAAATCTTTCATCTTGCTACCTTCAGACGATTTTATTCAGCTGATGGAAGACCTGTATTGATGGGGAGAGAGAAAAAACCGTCTGTATTATTATTTTTAGTTCATTGGGATTTTTATTTATTTTTTACTGTTGTTAAAGGAATGTGTTTGTCTTTGGATTTTGCTACGATATGGTTGAAGAGTTATACAAGGAACTAATGGTTGGAGATTGGTTTTGTGTGTGTGTGTGTGTGTGTGTGTGTGTGTGCACTGCGAAATATGCACCGTGTACACTGTTATATTTACATCCTCTAAGATTATGTACGAAAAATTTTAAGACATTGAAATATCCCAAACGTTACTCTTACAAACCTTACGATTAAAACAGAAAAATCTTAAAACTGACCAGGAAGATAAAAAGATGGGGTTGAAAGAGCGTCAGATTGCGTTGGACAGCCATATCATAGAACCGGAAGCTCGTAAGATTGAACTGGAAGCTCGTAAGATTGAACCGGAAGCTCGTAAGATTGAACCGGAAACCCCCAAGATTGAAATGACAGGCTCAGAGAAATAGCTGGTGATGTTAAAGGGGAAGGCTGTGAGATTGGGGCCATCCTTGTGTAGGTGTATTGGGTGTGTGTGTGTGTGTGTGTGGGAGAGAGAGAGAGAGAGAGAGAGAGAGAGAGAGAGAGAGAGAATTGACAAAAGGAGAAAAGAAACTAGAACGGATGTCATGACGAAAGATGGGAAAATATGAAAGGAAAGAAGATGGAAGATATTGGAGAGAGAGAGAGAGAGAGAGAGGCGGAAACGTTGGAGTCAGGTAGAGGAAATTAAGTTTGGATTTACCTTTTTCGCCCTCATTACGCTCTCTCTCTCTCTCTCTCTCTCTCTCTCTCTCTCTCTCTCTGTATATGTATGTATGAATGTACGAGTATGGTATATCAGTATGTATGTATGTCTGTCTCTATCAGTAGCCATTTTTCTGTCACCAGCAAAGTTTTTATAACAGTTCCAACTCTCTCCCCACTCTCCTCTCCCTCAGGCACCATTAACCCTTGGTGAAATATTATTAAAAACTACCAGAAAACAAAATCAAGGAAAATTTTGTAGGAATGATAGAATGTAGGCGTGAAGGTGTGACCAATTTAACCTTCACTGGGTTAATTAGATTTACCTGGGGAGTTTTTTATTTATTTTCGTCTTGGTTACTAAACAGACGATTTTATTAAACGTAGAAAAACCCTTAGATATTGAACAAGGTAACTTTATTTCCCAGCTGACAAAAATCGTCTGGCGTTAGTTAAATAGCATACTAGTTATTATTTTATTTATTTATTCATTTATTTATTTATTTTGAACACGAGGGGCTTCATGGCCACAATATCAACGCCGAGGCTCCAATAAATCGCTCGAAAAAACAAATCTTTTCGTATTAACTTGAGTAAAATATAAGTGGTGTGTCATTGTTCATTTTTTTAATCTTTTCACTACGAGAAATGTCAGTCTGTTATTTTTTCCCCTCTGTTTCGTTCCCTTTGTCTTTTTATTTCTATCTTTCTCTTTCGTCTGTTTCTCTCTCCTCCCTCTGTCTTTCCCCTCACCTCTCCCTTCTCCTCCCATATCGATTCCGTCCCACTCCCTTTCCTCTCTCCTCCCACCCTCCCCTCGCCCTTCTCCCTCCCTTACCTCTTCATTTTCCTCCCTCTTCCCATCCTCCTCCCTCCCCAAACTCTCGTCTCCCCTTCCTCTCTCTCCCTCTATCCTTTCTTTCCTCCCTCCTTCCTTCCCTTCCTCCCACCTCCCTCCTCCCTCCCAATCCACCCTACTATAAATTTCACTACAGTTCCCTCGACCCTCCTGCCTCTCTTTTTCTCTCTTTCTTACTCTTTTTTTTCTCTTTCTCACTTTCTTTTTTATTTTATTTTCCATGGAGACCTTTTTTTATTGTTTTGCTGAATTTACGTGCTGTTTGTTTTATAGTCTCTCTCTCTCTCTCTCTCTCTCTCTCTCTCTCTCTCTCTCTCTCTCTCACACACACACACACACACACACACACACACACACACACACACACACACACACACACACACACACACACACACACACACACACACACACACACACACACACACACACACACACACACACACACACACACACACACACACACACACATCACGCTGGCACTTTGGCATATGAGGCTGCCTGGGGCGGGGCTCACGGTGTGTATATGTGTCTGTGGATTTATATGTATTGTGTGTGTGCGTGTGTGTGTGTGTGTGTGTGTGTGTGTGTGTGTGTGTGTGTGTGTGTGTGTGTGTGTGTGTTTTATCTCTGTTTACCCCCCGATTAACACGTAACACAGTGATAACCAACAGCAGTGGTCTACCCTCAGTGCAATCTGAATACTTATAATATTAATACTCTTTCATTATAATACTAATATTCTCAGCCACCCATGACT
>NC_137031.1:32280250-32295250 GCF_032717465.1 Coenobita brevimanus
CAGTTAATTAAGGTGAGTGGGTGTGTGAGCAGACAGGTGAGAGAGCACGGCAGGGAGGGTGTGCTCTCTCTCTCTCTCTCTCTCTCTCTCTCTCTCTTACACACACACACACACACACACACACACACACACACACACACACACACACAGCACGTAATTACTGCTCTCTATTTCTGTCATATTAAGTTTAATTTTCCGTTACTTAGCTGATGAGTGAATGTAGGTGTGGTTCATTTCTGTGTGTGTGTGTGTGTGTGTGTGTGTGTGTGTGTGTGTGTGTGTGTGTGTGTGTGTGTGTGTGTGTGAACTTAGGAAATTAAAGAGCATCTGTGGAGCGAGGCAAAAGAACCATATTTCCCCTGGGTTCGGAGAGAGAGAGAGAGACAGACAGACAGACAGACAGAGACAGAGAGAGAGGGGGGGAGGGAAGGAGGGAGGGGGGGAGGGAGAGGGAGGGAGTGTCGGAGAGGGAGTTTGGTGATGGATGGTGGAGTGTTGAGTGGGAAGGCTAATGAATGGAGAGAGAGAGAGAGAGAGAGAGAGAGAGAGAGAGAGAGAGAGAGAGAGGGAGAAAGTGTGGCAGAGGGAAAGGAAATTTTGTTACTTGGTTGCCAGAGCTAAGAAATGGAAACATATAAGAAAATTCATCTTAGGGCACATGAGGGAAGTAGATTTTTTTTAGAAGTAGGAATAGTAGTTTCTCTCTCTCTCTCTCTCTCATTAAACTCCCATTTTCCGAATTGCCCCTCACTCTCTGTCAGCTCTTTTCAGTCATCATGGTCATTTTTGAAACTTTTTGAAGTTCTCTTTTCGTCAGATTCTCTTTAACTCTCGTTTAATCACGTGACTTTTTTTTCATTTATTTTTTTCTTATTTCAGACGGTTTTGCTCAATTAGGAAAGACCTCTCGTACGGAAGGGGTCAAGTTGTAGTTGTAGTAGTAGTAGTAGTAGTAGTGGTGGTGGTGGTGGTGGTGGTGGTTGGTAGTAGTAGTAGTAGCAGTAGCAGTAGTAGTAGTAGTAGTAGTAGTATTTTTACTTGATCTTTATATTAATCGATAATTTTCTCTCTTTGCAGGTCGCTCCACGTGTATGCAACTTGCAATACAACGCCACAACGAATGCAATAACCTCCTGCAATATCCTCCTTGCAATATACCATCCTCGCCGCCCCACCCTCCTCTTCATCTACCCCCTCCGTACACCTACACACCCATATAAATACACCTCAGCAGCAGCACTAGTCTTCGTTATAGCTAGTACTTTATAGCAGCTGCATTGTCTCGTCGCTTCGTTATAGCTTGAATATTAACGAAAGGGATTGTGTTCCGGTCGACTCTGCCATATCCGAACCCTCAAGTATCCAGCTTAGTTATACCTGGAGTCTCGAATCCACACGAAAAGAATTGTGTCGTTGGCTTCGTTATATCCCGACTCAGAATATCTACGAAAGTGGTTGTGCTTCGTTGAACTCTGCATTTGAACTCTTTATTGTGCTTCGTTGAACTCAGTATCTGAACTCTTTGTATCGTTGAACTCTATCTGAACTCTGATACCCACGAAAGTGAATGTGCTTCGTTGAATTCTGTGTCTGAACTCTCCATTGTGCTTCGTTGAACTTTATATCTGAACTCTAATTCCCACGAAACCGATTGTCCCTCGTTGAACTCTATATCCGGATGCCGGACTCCCAGATCCTCACGAGAAGGACTGTGCTTCGTTGATTTTGCTGAAGAGGACTTACTGAGAATACTGTGTTGTCTGAACGTGTTTTTACTCACCCCTAGTGTGGCTTTGAGGACGGAGAGTTGGTAGATTTAGAGAGAGAGACTAGATTAGTTGGTGGTGGTCTTTCGTCGATTAGAGTACATATATATTTTAAATCTGCATTGTAGAGAAGAATTGATAAGTTAGAATATTTAGAATTAGTAATATTGCAGTTAGAACAGTAGCTGCTTTTCCACTTGTGTCAAAGGGAAAGTTTTTGACACTTCTGGTTCACTTTACAGCCAGACTTTATCAGTGCCTCATCTAGCAACCCCTAAAGCATCTGACAAGCCAGAAATAGGGAGAGAAAAATAGGTAGAGAGAGAAATATAAGAAGAGAAAGAGAGTAAACAAGAGGGGAGGAGAAAAAGGAAAGTGAGAGTGTTATGCCAAGCGGGGGAGGTTCACTAAAAGCATCCGAACCTTTTGAAGTGAATCCGATGCCTTCTAATGGTTTCTGATTCCCCAAGAGCCCACTACCATCATCATCTAGGATCGATTGCTGAGGGAGGGAGGGAGAGAATTTATATGGGTCTGTAAACAAGCCAAATTGGGGAATCTAAGAAACTGTTTGCCATACTGCTCAAACAGATAAACAAAGAGGAGAACTCTTTTTAGGTGACTCTTTTAATGTTTAGCTTGGAATAAACAGAAATACCTGTAATAAGGAAAAAATTTAGTTGTAGAGAGAGAGAAGGAAGCTTGGTTTATCTTGGAATATTCTTGTCACTAAGGGAAACTCGATTGACTGTTCCTGAGAGGACGTTGCTTGGATTACTGTCGAAGATTTTTGTGACTACGAAAGAGTTTGCAAGCGGAAGACTGTTGTAGTGAGTGCCACGGATTGCAGCCAAACTTGAGTGTCCCATTTTGATGTTAGAGCAAATAACAGGCGAGATCTTTGAGTGTAATGAACTGAAAGGAACTTGTGAACCTCTGCGACTTACGGAAAAAATATACACACAAGAACTTTATCCAGTGTCGTGAACTGAAGTGAACTAAAAGACTTAGTTACTAAAAAAAATCTAGTAACATTTTTAAGGTAATGAACTGTACTGAACGCTTGAGACTGTGATTTGCTGAGAAAATAAACACTATAACTTTGCCTGTGTGATGAATTGAAGGAACATCTGAAACTCTGTGATCTGGAAGTAAAAATAAGACTAACTTTGATATCCTGCCAAAGCCGACCGGAAGCGCTGCTGCTCTCTGTCATCCTCTAGAAACTCTCGGTTCGTCTCGTCCAACGCACATATCCACGCCAACGCACCCCCTGCACTAACGCACCATCTTCACCGACGCTGTATCTCTTCACAAGCGTAACTCTTTGCACGAACTTAGCGTCTCTGCACCATCTCACCTCCCCACCACCAAACTCTCCCTCCACCACCAAGCTCTCTCTCCACCACCGAACTCTCTCCATCAGCAAACTATCTCTCCCCCTCTGAACTCTCTCTCCACCAGCGTAACTCATCTCCACAAACGTACCTTGTCTCAGCCACCGTAACTTCAGCACATCCCACCATCTCTAGGCTAATATCATACCTATACACTTGCGGCGTCTCTTCAGCGGCTCAACACCTCTCCACCAACGTCGTCTCGTAGTTATTCTCCAGTAGCCTCCCTCCATCACAGTACCAAATCGGGTGCCAAAGCTCCTCCCAGAAACCCCCCTCCCCCAGTCTCTCCACCTTTTCTTCCCCAACGTCCCCTCCCTCCACCACCGTAATTTCTCGCCACCAAATCTCCCGTCTCTCCAGCAAGGCCCTCTCTCGCTACCACACTGTCTCCTCACCGCACCGCCACTCCACCTCCAACGCCTCGCCTTTCCACCCCTCCTCCGCCGCCCCCGCCCCTGCCGCCGCCTGCCTGACCCTCAAAGCCGGCAAAATGGGTGACTCAAGCCGCGCCAGCACCCCGTCCTCCCTCAATGCCAACACCGCCACCAGCACCGCCACCAGCACCAGGCCTACCACGCCCAAGGAGGAGAGACACCAGGTTAGCTCGCCATGTATATATTATTGATGATATAGTGTGTTTGTTCCTACCTGACGGAGATCCATGACTCCATAGAGCTTAGTGATTGTGATTTTTAACTCCTTAGAGATTACTGACATCGATTTTTAACTTTCAGCTCAGTGACAATTTTTTTCTCCTTTCAGCTCAGTGATAGAGAAAAAAAAAAGTCCTTTCAGCTCAGTTGATGGCCAAGTGTAGTCAGATTTGATGGTAGATTTGACTAGTACACAAGGAGACACTTTCTGACCTCATAAATAAGGCTTGTCAAATTTCATGCAACCACGATTTAGTATTCAAATTATGGGAGTGGTTAAGCTTTGCCAGGTAAGAACAAACCGACTATCGTATTAATAACACTACCACTATAATAACAGTGCCTTCCTCTTCACGACCCTCGCCTTCAGTTTGTTAACTCTGTCCATAATTGTTTGGTAAATATTTAAGTTTCTGTCGATAATCATGAGTCTACGATATTGTGTGTTTCTTGACGTTGTTCTGGTAAATAAGGGAGTGGGTCTTCTCTGTGTCTTTTCCGTCTTAAATATTCTTCGTTAAGTACCTAGGAAATAAGGTAACGGGGAGGTATTCTCAAGTACTGTTGCCTCTTCGTTAAAATTTCCAGTCCTTACACGACCTTACCAAAGCTAACCTAATTAGATCAAACCTAACCTAATCTAACCTGACGAAACGTAATATATTTTTAACATAGATAAGAGACAGGGCGGAGATAAGATAGAGAAATCTCTAAGTACTAAATTAAGCCTTGTGCACGGAAAAGTAAAAAAAAAAAAAATCCCTTAGTTCGGTCAGTGTAAATAAAATAAGTAAATAAATAACTAACGAAAAAGAAAAAAATCATACCTGATTATCGGCAAAACTTAAATAATATCTGTTTTTTCTTTAATGGTAGTGTTATGTTTATACTGGAATGTATATGCCTATAACTTTCTACTTTCTTTGCATATTATATAAAGACCAAAACATTATTGTCTTTATTGTTATGTATTGTGTTGTATGTGAAGGACTGCAGGTAGGTTGTAAGTTGGTGTTTTGAGATGTTGAGAGCTCCTACAACAGGTATTCATATTTGAGTGTTTGTGTCTTTGTGGTGTGTGTACTCAAGGTAAGTGGGATGAGACACACACAAGAAAAAAGTATCCACGTGTTATTTTGTCAAACTCGTGTCGTTATTGATTGTTGTTTATATTCGGGGGATATTTTAAGGAAAGTTTGTCACTGTTATTACTGTGAGAAATCTGTGGTTATTCATGTTTGTTCTTTGTGCTTCAGGGAGATTTACATTAAAAAGTATGCGAGTTAGAGTGTCAGGCAGAGGTAGCATCCAATACACGAATCAGCTGGTGGTCTCGCAGCGCCAATATTAAGTACACTAGACCATAAACCGACGGTTCAAATAGCTAACGAAATTATTTTACGAGAGTATAGAAAATAAACTGTTCGTGATGGAGAACAGAGCAGCAGAAATTGATGTTTTCGAGCCTGGTTTTTGGCAGTAGTGTTGAAGAATGTTAAGGTAAATATTGTTCACAACACTTTACTCGTACCGTGGTTTATACTGTATATATATATATATATATATATATATATATATATATATATATATATATATATATATATATATATATAATACACACACACACACACACACATATATATATATATATATATATATATATATATATATATATATATATATATATATATATATATATATATATATATATATACACACACACACACACAAGTTGGGGATACACACAAAATGGTTTGTTTAGTGTTTGATCTTCATGTAACCCCACCTGATGTATCGATACGTCGTTCACTTGATTCCCCACGTTCCTGTCCTGTTGCAGTTTTTGTTTCTAAACTGGATAAGTTTCTGTTTACACCTAACATTTCTTAACGATTATTTACCAAAGATGGAGATTATTTATTGGTATATATAGTATATCTACCACAACTTTTTTTTTCATATGCCTAACCATTTAGAATTGCTATACGACAAAGGGCCGTATTCCGAGTCGCTATGGAGATTTCGTAGTACCTTTTCCTTGGCGATTTATTATGCATGTTGTACCTTGTTATTCTCTTGTTAGAAATATTTTTAGTTTCAGTTTAATTTTCCTTGATAACATTCAAAAGAATAAGAGGATGTAATATGCAGACAAAGTCGCTGAGGATGATGCGTTACAAAATCTGTAAAGGGCGCTAGAAATACGGTCCAGTACCCCCTAAATCCAGAGGAGACTAACACGCACCACCGTTTTCTTTTTTCAAGCCAAAGAAGTTGAGCATTCCGGGGGGCAAGCCTCTGCCTTGTGCAAGCTTGGTCGTTGTCAACCCCAAGGGCAAGGTGAGCCAAGCCAAGCCTCATTCTGTCCACCTGTAGACGAGTGCTGTAGTCCTGTCTGGGCGGTACCTTAGACGCGCCAGTTTTTGCCCTGTCCTTAGATGGTATGGTTATGGAATGGTCCTGTAGATGAGAGGAACCGACACGATCCCGATCCCCCGACCCGCATAGATACTTCACCCGTTTTACGTAGTGGCTGGCAAACGTAACTGTGAATATTGTACTGCTCCACTCCCTGCCCCGACCCTGCCCTATCCCCCCCCCCCTCTTATCCCACCTATTCCATCCCCTACCGCTCTTCTGCTTTACCTTACTCCTGCTTTCTCCCTTTCGTCTCATGCCTTCCCTTCCTTCCCCTCCCACCTGCCCTGGTTTCCTTCTCACATGCCCTCCCTCACCTTCCTTTCCAGCTCTCTTTCTTGGCTCCCTCAAACCCAACTTCTCTCCCTCACACCCAGTCCCTCTCCAACCCACATCACACTATCCAATTTCCATATTCCCAAGTCCCTCTCCTTCCCCCTTGCTCGTTCTTCCTCCCCTTTTTCCCTTCCCCTTCCTCTTTTCCTCTTGCTCGCTTTTCCTTCCCTCTTCCCCTTCCCCTTCTCTTTTCCTCTTGTTCGTTCCTCCTCCCCTCTTTCCCTTCCCCTTCCTTTATTTCTCTTGCTTGCTCTTCCTTCCCTCTTTCCCTTCCCCTTCCTCTTTTCCCCTCGCTCGCTGTTCCTTCCCTCTTCCCCTTCCCTTTTCCCCCTCATCTCCCCCTTCCCCTTCCTCTTGCTCTCCCCCTTTCCCCATCTTCCTTTCCCTTCTCATTAGCTCAGTTAACAGTAGAGGAAAGTTGCGTGCGCCTAATCACTTCCAAGATTCACAGAGACAGCTTACGATCATTTTGTTCTCCTAACTGGGATTTAATTTACAGGAAGAACAGAGGGCAGTAAGGAGACTCTGTAAACCTCCTCTCCATGTCCTTCCTGGGATAAAGAAATCTTAAGTTACGAGAGAATTTGGTCGTAAGTGTCTTTGTGTATCAGCGTCTTTAGTCCCGCATGGTGTACAAAGAATAATAACAAATCCGACAGCCTGTTTATCTAAAGGAATTACCATTATTTAATGTTAGTTATCCTAAATTATCGTCCCAAATATACCAGTAATTTACCTGGTATCTAAATTATTATACCATTGTTAGTAGTCCATCTGTTATAAAAAAAAAAAATAGTACCGTTGTCTACTGTTAGTCATTCTGTTACCTGCTGTTATAATTGTACTGATAATGAGTCCCGTAAATTATCACCTTTATCATTAGTCACTCAGCTAAAATTATTACCCTTCTAAACCATCAACCAATCTAGAATCTAATCAGTATTACCATTGGTCAGCCTGTTATCTAAAATTATTATTACGGTATTAAAATTTTCAACATCGTAGTTATTAGTGACCTTTTATATAAATTATTACAATTATCCTGCATTATTTTTTAGTATAATCGTCAGGCCCTTTTTATCTCAGTTTATCATCATTAGTCAGCTTGATAGCCAAATTATCACTTACTGTTAATCATCATCTTTTCTAAATTGCCTCCATTATTATCTGTTGTAAACCCTTTTGAACGCTGTCTTCTCGGGCAACGGGAGGAGATGACACTGTTGGCGCTGAATTGGGTACTGTTGTGCACGTGTTATCGCCGGTGAAGTACGCTCCCTAACACCTCTTCCTTAGCGATTTATTTTTAGATGTCTGGTTAATATCCTTTTTTCACTTTATGCAGAGTACGGCCAGTTTATAAAGACTGGTATTCTCATCGGTTAAGTGAGCTCCCTAAGACCTCTTTCTTAGCGATTTGTTTTTTTGGATATGGCAGGTTAATGTCCCTTTATCACTTTGTCTGTGCAGAATATGGCTATATTGGAAAGTGAAATAGATAAGTAAAATAAATCATTTAGGAAAAAGTGTTAGGGAGCTTCCTCAACGGGCCCAAGACTGAACATTACGAAGGATAAGGTGGTGGTGTATTAAATTAAGGTGATCGTTTGTTTACATAAATATACAGACTGAAGAAATGTGTCGAAATGTTGTGAGAATTTAATAGCAATGTGGATATTTCATGATGGATAAAATATAATGTTGTAGAAATGTTATTGTGTTATCGTGAATGTTGATAATGATAGAGAGGGAATGTTTAGATGTTTTGCGTGGCTATCTATATAAATGAAGGTGTTTTTCTATCTGCATGTTGGTTTAAAAAAGGTAATCTAGGGTACAGTTTTAATTTGTAAGGTGCACGTGCTTGTAATTTATGAGGTAGGATGTTCCGGTTGTGCTGGAACAATTCTGAACGACCAATATTGAGTAAGTAAGTGGTTTGTGAAATAATGAAGATCAGAGGTAAGATGGTAGAATGATTTGGGTGTTATTGATATTGGGGATGATTTTTATTTATTAATTAATTAAATTTATTATTATTATTATTATTATTATTATTATTATTATAAATCACCGAACTCCTTCTCAACATTGAAGTGTTAATTTAGTTTCTTGCTGTCTCAGACGATTTTACTCAGGTGAATAGATATTATGAGCTGCAAGCTTTAGAACAACCATAAGCTAATTAACCCTTACACACACACACACACACACACACACACACACACACACACACACACACACACACACACACACACACACCTGTATCGTAAGCAAGTATAGTTGGTTTTAATGTATTTCTGTAGGAGTATCGCCACTGGCTATTATTTCTTATTTTTGCCGCAACCAGACGATTTTATTCAGCTTACGAGAGCACCCTAGTAGTGAGGGGGTTGATGAAGGCTTTATCTAACCCCTCCAGTTTGAAAAGTGTCTCCTGGACTGAATAAAATCGTCTGGAAGCTGGATGATTGATGTGAAAGTGGCGTCCTGTGCCATAAGGGCATATTGGCTCAGTTTACCATAAAATAGAAAGTGGCGCATCGTTTTCTGTGATAGTAGGCTTTGAGAGAAAATGTGTCAGAGAGAGAGAGAGAGAGAGAGAGAGAGAGAGAGAGAGATGAGAAGCAAATGATCCTGGAGAGAGAAAATGTAGGAGGCTTATAGGAGGCAAAGAATCGTGAAGAGGAATAGTGAGAGGGAGTAACTTATGAGAGGAAAAGGATTGTGTGTGTGTGTGTGTGTGTGTGTGTGTGTGTGTGTGTGTGTGTGTGTGTGTGTGTGTGTGTGTGTGTGTGAGAGAGAGAGAGAGAGAGAGAGAGAGACTAATTAACTTTTTCCCTCTCGCTAGTTCCATTAATGATGGCTAATGAGTATGTGCGAGCTTGAAAGTTTGAGAGAGAGAGAGAGAGAGAGAGTGCTGCCTCTCTGACCCTTCTCCAGTCAAGATAAAAGGAAGGATGAGGGGGTTGCGGAGAGGGGGAGAAGGTAGGGGGAGGGGGGGAAGGGGAAAGGGAAAGAGGGGAGAGGAGGGATACAGGCGCCTGTCTGGCTGGTCTGCGTTGGATTTTTGTGACTACAGCATCCACACACACACACACACACACACACACACACACACACACACACACACACACACACACACACACACACACACACACACACACACACACACACACACACACACACACACACACCGTCGCCCGCAGTGACCACAATTTCCACTCAGTCCTGTTTCATTCACTCTCCAATCCTCCTCCTCCCCTCCCCCCTTCCCCACTCCCTCTCTGACTCACTCCCACATCCCACTTATCCCCTCCTCTATCCACCCCCTTCCCCACTCACCCCCTTCCTTCACTCACCCCCTTCTTTTACTCTCCCCCTTCTTTCACTCTCCCCCTTCTTTCACTCTCCCCCTTCTTTCACTCTCCCCCTTCTTTCACTCTCCCCCTTCTTTCACTCACCCCCTTCTTTCACTCTCCCCCTTCTTTCACTCTCCCCCTTCTTTCACTCTCCCCCTTCTTTCACTCTCCCCCCTTCCTTCACTCACTCCCTTCCTTCATTCACCCCTTTTCCTCTCTCACCCCTTCCCCACTCCTTCCCATCAGTTTAACTCCTACGCTTACTTCTTCCAATTCACTCTCCTGTTTTTTTTTTCTCCCTTTCTCTGTTTTATTCTTCCACAACCCTCGTATCTTTCCCTCCTATCTTTCCCTTATCTTCCTCCCTCTCCCTCCCCCTCCTCTCAGTGATCTTCCTCCCTCCCAAAGTCCCTACAGTCTCATGAGTCTCTATCACACTTGTTTTTCTGTGTCCAATATCGTTTCCTTAGCATTTTATTTACTCCTTTTACATCCTTCTTTCACCATCTTTCTCACTCTTTTTGCTGTGATATCCTGAAGTTTTTATATCATTGTCTTTCTCACGTTTTTTCACATCATAAATTTCCTCTTCAGTTATTTACTTATAAGTTCTTGTAGGTCTTGGTTTATTGGCTTTATATTTCTTTCATAGTCCTTCTCCCACCGCCTTCTTCATTGTTTTATTTCTAAGGTATTTCGTAATTCTTGTTTCATTTTCTTTCTTAAGTACTTCTGTTATTCATTTCACTATTATCTACACTGTTTTTGGGAGAGAGAGAGAGAGAGAGAGAGAGAGAGAGAGAGAGAGAGAGATCCCTTTTCACGCCGCCTTCCTTTTCTCACTTTATCCCCACCCACTGTCAGCTCACCAACAACGTCTCTCTCTCTCTCTCTCTCTCTCTCTCTCTCTGATGAATAAGAGTTGCATTCATAATAAGCCGGATGTCTGCATTGCGTTGCTTCTGAGTAAGTGAAACATGGCGGGATATCGCCGTAGAGTTTTGCGTGGGAGGAATAAGTGAAATGTGGCTGATATCACCGTAGAATTTTGTGGAACACCACCTCTTCCCATTTCTCGCCCCATCAACCCTCATATATTCAGTTTCTTTTTTCGCTTCCACCCCCCCCCTCCCCGTCTCACGCACATGTACACTTTTCTCTCGTTGGGTCATTTTTACACACAATCGTCTCTACGTACACACACTTATACTGTGTATATACACACCATACTTTTTTCGGTATTCGTCTCTGTTTAAATCTATCTGTCTGTGTATTTGTCCATCTCGTCTGACACACAAGTACGAGATAGATAGATAGATAGATAGAGAGAGAGAGAGAGAGAGAGAGAGAGGGGCAGCAACAATATTTCATCCTCTGACTTTTCATGTTTCATATCATATTTGCAGCATTTTAATTTCATATCCACATTTCTATGCAAGATATGTATATATTCTGCTCAACCTGAGAATATATTTTTCCTCTCAGATAATATACCGTATATACTTTTATTATTCCAGACTGGTGCATTTCTCTAAAGCTATGGAATGTAGAATTTTGAGATTAAGGTAAAATGATCCTAATAATATTTTTTTTTCAGATTTCTTTACTGATTAATAATTTGGCCTCGTCTCAGTAACCCGGTTCTTACTAACCACTCTTACCCGTAAGCCTTTGTTTGTCTCTGTTTTTACTGATTCTGTTTTGTCGTCTTTATCTTTAATGCGCTTTTCCTTTTCTGTCCCATATCCACCTCTTTCGTACTCTTTTCCCATTCTTTCGCTATTTTTACGATATTTCTATACGTTAATTCTACTTTGTAATTTTAATTCATTACTTACACCTATTCTTCATCCCCTTCTTATTTCCCCTCTTCTCTTCTCTTTCAACTCTTCCCCCTCCATCTTACCTCCTTCCCACCCCCATCTTTCATTTCCTTTTTTCGCATGACTCCCTCCAGACGCCTCTCTCTCCTCTCCCTTTAATCTCTTCCCACTCTAATTTTCTCCCTCTCCAATTCTCTTTCTGCTCTCCTTTCTTTCTCCTTTCCGTCTCGTTCTTTCTTCCCACTACTTTCACTCTCCTCTCTGTCCATTTCTCTTCTCACTGTCTTGTCTCTCCTCTCCTTTTCGCTTTCCCTTCTATCTCCTGTCCATCCTTTTCTCCCTGTTGTGTTTCTGCTCCTCTTATCTCTTTCCCTTTCATTTTCCCATTCCACTTCCCTCTCTCTCACCTTCCCTTTCATTTTCTCCTCTCTATACCCTTTCCTTTATCCCACTTTCTCTCGTCCTTCTTCTTCCTCCGTAATTCTCTTGGTATCTCAATCCCAACTTGTCTTTCCCTCTTCCCGCCATGTTTCCATTTCCTGCCTCTCTCTCCTTTCCTCCCGAATCCTATTTGTATTCACATCCTTTTAAGCGTGGACCGGAAGAAGAGAATTGAGCATAATAAACTTAACAGAATGCCTTAGTTATTCTTTGTAATGATGGTTGGACTAATTAATCATTTCTTGATATTCATAGCTTCTCATTTTCTTGGTATAGTTTTTATTTTTCCTGTTCGTTCACTCGGCTCCAAAGTTGTATTTTCATAATTATATCCACCTGCAGATATTTTTCATATAGCCGAATATTTAAAAATTCCTAGTTCGTTCCATCATTTAGTTATATTGTATATATCAGTATCCTATGTCATTTATGTTTTTTCAGCTTCATTCTTTAGTTTTGCTTTTTATATTCAGGTTCTTATATCGACATTAAAAATGACCCATATATATATATATATATATATATATATATATATATATATATATATATATATATATATATATATATTGTGCACCGTACTCTTAGTTTCACCTTCACATTTTAATATCAGTATCCCTCAGTTCGACATTTTTTTTAAATACCTGTAAGCCGACACAAAAAGAAAAACATCCTCTTCATTCCCTCGCATCTAAATTTATTTTTACCTAACCTCACCTACGCGCCATTTTTGTTTTTGTTTTGGTACATATTCAACCCGTAATCCTAAGGGACAGTTATAATATATCCAGGTTCGTGTGTGTGTGTGTGTGTGTGTGTGTGTGTTGGGTTGACTGATTTTTCAGCCATTTCCTTTTGCTTTGATGTTCACATCATTTTGAGTGAGAGCTTTCGAGTAAGTGAAATGTGGTGGGATATGACCGCAGAGTTTTGCGAAATTTCCTTCCTCGCCCCACTCTCATAGATACATATATACATACATTCATACGTACATACATACATACATTCATACGTACATACATACATACATACATACATACATACTTGCATACATACAAAGAGAGAGAAAGAGAAAGAGAGAGAGAGAGAGAGAGAGAGAGAGAGATCCTGGCGCCAGTCTTGACGCTGCTCGACTGAATGGTATGGTCCCTTCCTCCCTCCCCCACTGTCTGTCGCATCCTGCTGAATCCGCCCCCTCTATCTTCTCTCTTCCTCTATCTATTCCTTCATTCCTCTTTTCCTCTTTCACTAGTGTTCTCTTTACTGCATTGTTTATCTTCCTTTCGTTCCGTCTTTCGTTCGTTCGTTCTTTCTTTGTTCCCTTCCTTTCGTTCGTTCGTTCTTTCTTTGTTCCCTTCCTGTCGTCCTTCCAGCTTTAATTTCTTTCTTCTTGTTTTTTTTTTTTTCTTTTCCTCCTCCTCCTCCTCTCCTCCGCCTCCAGCCGTCTGTTATATATTTTCATTATGCTGTCTCTTCATTCTGTATTTTGTTTCTCTTCATTTCTCCTCCTTTCCTTCCAGTCTTCCCTCCTCTCCTTTCCCTCTTTCACTCCCTTCTTGCCTCCCCTCCCTCCATTCTTCCCCTTCCTCCCTCCCCTCCCTCCATTCTTCCCCTTCCTCCCTCCCTTTACTCCTCGCCTCCCTTCACTCTTCCCACCCCCTCTCCCTTTTCACCATCTTCCCTACTTTTTATACTCTCTCCTCCGCCCTTCCTTTCTCCCAGCACTTCCCTCCGTTCTTCCATTCCCTCCTCCCTACCTTATCCTCCTCCTCCTTTCTGCTCTCCTCCCTGCTCCTCTTTCTTCCCTTCTCTTCTTTTTCTCCCATTCCTCTTCTCCCTACTCATCCCCTCCCTTTATTTCACTAGTCTCTTCTTTCCATTCCTGCATTCGCTCATGGACTTTCATCCCTTGTCTCCTCATCACTCCTCTCCTTTTCTCACGTCTCTCCTCTCCTCTCCCTTCCACTCCTCTCCTTTCCTCTCCTGTCCCTCCTCTCCCCTCTCCTGTGCCTCCTGCTCTCGTGGTGTCCTCATAACTTAGATATCATACATTGGTATCGCTGCCTCCTTACCTTCGCAAATTCCCTTACCTTCTCTGTATCTTATATTCCCTCCCTCTCCTCCCTCTCTCCACGGCTCTTTCTCTCCACCCCCCCCCCACTGCCCATTCTTTCCTCCCTTCCTCTCCGCTCTTCTTCATTTCCTCACTTCCACTCCCCACTTCCCTTCCTCTCCTCCCATCCAGTCCCCACTTCGTATGTTCCCTCCCTCCAGCCTTCCTCTCCTACTTTCTCTCTTCCCTTCCTCCGTCCATGCACACCTCTCGTATTTTCCGCATTCCTCTCCTATCTCCTTCCATCTCTCTCATTTCTCACCTTGGGTATCTCACTCTGTCTCCATCCCTCTGTCTTCTCTCACTTTTATATCTCAGTTCCCTGATTCTCTCTACTCTTTTCAATTTATTCTCTTCTATTTCATGTTAGTTTTTCCATGCTGCATGGTGGTCCTTCTGTTTTTTTCCTGTCAGTTTTAACAGGAGGGTTTGGAGGCGGGGGGAGCCTTCTTGCTTTGCTATCCATATCCTTCAACATGTAGAATTATATCTCATAGTCATAGTCTACTCTGTAACAATTAGCCTCGAAAGGACCATAAGGTCTGTTGCTTTTTGATTTCCTTAGTATTCCTGTGTATTCCTTTGTATTTATCTCTATCTTTTCTCCCTTCCTATCCTTTCGATCTTTTCACCCTTCAGCCTCCTCCTCCTCCTCCTCCTCCTCCTCCTTCTTCTTCTTCTTCTTCTTCTT
>NC_137031.1:32300250-32315250 GCF_032717465.1 Coenobita brevimanus
ATCTACCCAACCCTGAAATTGCGGGCTAAGTATTAACAGTAATTTAAGAGAAAGTTAACAGTTTTCTTAGCCTCTTCAAACCGATGACGTTATTTCTTTATTTATTCATGTTGCTCCCAAACGACTTTATTCAGCGTAGGAGAGAAGGAGTTAGTAGTAGTAGTAGTAGTCGAAGTGGTAGTAGTAGTAGTAAATAGTAGTAGTAGTAGTAGTAGTAAGTAGTAGTAGTAGTAGTGACGGTGGTGATGGTGGTGGTAGTGGTGATGATAATAATAATAATAGTAGTAGTGGTAGTAGTAGCAGTAGCAACCCCAGGCTCGGACATTCGACCATTCTCCTTTCGGGGGATAGGGAGGGAGGTGAGAGACGTGTGTGTAACCGGGCAGGGGATCCAACCGGTATTATCCGTGCCACCTCGAGAAGGTGACATCAACTCCCCCCCCCCTCCAATTCCTTAAGTCTCCCAGGCTGAGAGAGAGAGAGAGAGAGAGAGAGAGAGAGAGAGAGAGAGAAATGGGTCATCGGACTGAGGGGACCGTACGAATAAATAGAGGCATCTAAATTCTTTCGTGATTTTTCATCTCAAATTAAAAGTCTTAATGGTGTGCTGTTACGGGAATTATTTTTTCTTTTTCTTTTTTCTTTCATTTTTCCATTTAACAGGGCAATGTGGAAGAGGAGAGAGAGTTAACCCATTCACTACGATGACGCGTTTTAACAATTTATTCTTGGCTCAAACTGACGATTTCTCTCTCTCTCTCTCTCTCTCTCTCTCTCTCTCTCTCTCTCTCTCTCTCTCTCTTTAAGTTGAATAAGATACACGTCCTCGGGCTGAAGGTGTGGAGTGAGAGAAAATGTTGAGAGTTAATTCAGGGACGTGGAGGTATGATGATGATGATGAGAATGAATGAGGTGAACTGTCTGGGGGTGGGGAGGTGGTGGTGGTGGTGGTGATGATGATGATGATGAGAATGAAAGAAGTGAACTGTCTGGGGGTGGGGAAGTGGTGGTGATGGTGATGATGATGATGATAGTTATGTATTTGTGTGGAAGTGAGTGAGGGGGTGGCGTGGGTTATTATGATTATGATGATGATGATGATTATTACGAGGAAGAAGAGGAGGAGGAGGAGAAGAGGAGGAATAATAGTGACAGTCTAGTAAATTACTGATATTGTAGGTCATGGTCAATTTTAATCAGCTTTTTTTATCAATTTATACTTCAGTCATCACGTTTGATTAATGCCTCGTCATGTTAGCTCTAGGGCCAGTGCTCTCTCTCTCTCTCTCTCTCTCTCTCTCTCTCTCTCTCTCTCTCTCTCTCTCTTTCTCTCTCTCTCTCTCATTTTTTTTCTCTTCTCTCTCCCCTTCACTTTCTCACTCACCCTTCCAACCTTGTCACTCTCCCTGCGTCATTTATCAATCCCTCCTCCTTTATTGATGTTTTATTTCCTTCATTTACTTCCTGTTCCTTCCCCTCCTTTACTACTTCATTTATCCGCCTCCCTTATTTTGTAATGTACTCCCTTTATTTCCTGTTCTCTCTCTCTCTCTCTCTCTCTCTCTCTCTCTCTCTCTCTCTCTCTCTCTCTCTCTCTCTGCCTTTGTGCCTCTCCGAATTCATTTTCCCTTGCATATACCTCTCTTCACTTTCATTTTCTCTCTCCCCGTTCTGTCAACCTCTCCCCTCTTTTTTTCCCTTTTCCCTGTTTTTTCTTGTTATTTATTTTCTCACTCATTCTCCCCACTTCCTCTCCCCTCTCCTTCTATATTTCCTCTCCCACTTCCTCTCCCCTCCCTTATCCTCCCTCTTCATTTTGTCTCCACCATCCTCCTCATCACTCTCCTTCCTCTTTCCTCTTCGTCTTCCTCTCTCCCCCTCTTCCTTTCCTTACTTTCTTCCCTCCTTTCTCCCTTCTCTTTTCCTCATCCTCTCTTCTCTCTTCCTCATCCTCTCTTCTCCCCCCTCTGCCAGTGGGGTGTGTGGCTTTTTTCGGTCATTTGAGAATCGTGTTAGACCGGCCGGGGGTGACGGGGATTCTCTCTCTCTCTCTCTCTCTCTCCCAGGTCCTCTTTTCTCATCATTTCCTTCCCATCTTATACACTTTCCACTCTTCTCCACTCATTCTCTCCCGTCTCCCCTTCACAGCTTCTCTCCTTTCATCTCTCACCCCGCCCTCTCCTCTCCACTCACCCACTCTACTGTAGGTACTTCACTCTGCCTCCCCCTCACTCTTCTTCCCCTCACTCTCCCTCAAATTGACTCTTTTTTTTCATTCTCGCATCCCCATTTTTCTCTCCCCCTCATCCTCTTCGCCTCTTCTCCCTTTCCTCTCCCCTCAGCCTCTCCGTTCCCCTCATTCTCATCCTATTTACACTTCCCTTGCCTTCCCTTGCCTTCCCTTCCCTCCTCCCCCCTCCCCTCATTTCATTGACTTCTTACCTCACTATCCTTCCCCCTACTCTCTCTCCCCTCTCCTCTCTTCCCACTGTCCTCTCCCCTCCCCTCCCCTCCAACCCTTTTCTGCCTCCTCCTCCCCACTTGATTCCCTCTTACCCTCTCTTGTGACCCTGTCCTGTGGCCTCTCTCTCTCTCTCTCTCTCTCTCTCTCTCTCTCTCTCTCTCTCTCACACACACACACACACACACACACACACACACACACACACACACACACACACACACACACACACACACACACACACACACACACACACACACACACACACACACACACACACACACACACACACGTATTTCCGGGTCCCAGGGAACGGACGAGCTGGTTCTGGTTTTAGCCTCGAGTCACATACCTACCTACTTCCTCCTCCTCCTCCTCCCTCTTCTCCTCCTCTTCTTCCTCCCCCTTCTCCTCCTCTTCTTCCTCCCTCTTCTCCTCTTCTTCCTCCCTCTTCTCCTCTTCTTCCTCCTCTTCTCCTCTACCTCCTCCTCTCCACTTGAACCACACAAAAATATATCCCATGTTATTGCGTTCCTGTTTTTTAAGTGTTTGTGTGGGAGAGGGCACGTGGGTCAGCCTTACAGGGATAGTAGGGACTGGGAAGGGCTGGAAGTAAGGGCTGAGGGCTGGTAAGGGCTGGGAGTAAGGGCAGAGGGCTGATGAGGGCAAAGAGAAATAGATGCAGATGGAGAGGGCTTTGAGGTGGTAAGGAGGGAGGGAAAGAGGGAGGGAAGGAAGGAGGGAGGAAAGGAAAGAGGGAGGTAGGGAAAGAGAGAGGAAAGGAAAGAAGGAGGGAGGGAAAGAGGGAGGGAAGGTAGAAAGGACGGTCCAAGGATAGGTAGAGGAAAAGTGAGGCTTAAGGGAAAGACTAAGAAGTTACCGGTATTCAAGAACTGGAAGGGATGTGCGTTAAAGGTAAGAGAGAGAGAGAGAGAGAGAGAGCAGGAGATGAAATTGGAAGTGCAGGCAATCAGTGGAGAGAGAAAAAGAATAATGTCCCGTGGAATATACTCGAGCTGTCAGAGGGGAGAGAAGGGGCAGAAAGAGGGACGTCCATCAAAGGAGAAAGGGTGAAAGAGGGAAGGTCATCAGGGAATAAGAAAGAAGAATTAAGGGGGCGAACATCAGAGGAGAAAGTGAAAGAAAGAGAAGCGATAAGGGAGTGGACGGGACAGACATCAAAGGAGAAAGAAAGGGAAGAAAGGGAGGGACGTTCGTCAGAGGAGAAAGAGGGGGCAAAGGGCAAAAAAAAAGCTGTCTAGAAAAAAGGGCAGGAGGGGGGACGACCATCAGAGGAGAAAGAGAGAGGGCAGTAGACGCCTTGGTAATGGGGGGGTCAGACGCAATAAAGACACTACCCATTTTATTTATGTTCTATTGTGGCCCTCATTAGAGAGAGAGAGAGAGAGAAATTAGCCTATTTGGTTAATGTACGGCACTGTATTTTTGTAGCTTACTGAGAGATTTGGATATTTTTGAGAGAGAGAGAGTTTAACTTATATGGTGCACGCAGGGTACTGTGTTTTTATTTTTCTTTATAGGGATATCTGAATATTTTTGAGAGAGAGAGAGAGAGAGAGAGAGAGAGAAAGGGAGAGAGAGAGAGAGAGAGAGAGAAAGGGAGAGAGAGAGAGAGAGAGAGAGAGAAAGGGAGAGAGAGAGAGAGAGAGAGAGAGAGAGAAAGGGAGAGAGAGAGAGAGAGAGAGAGAGAGAGAGAGGAGGGGGGGTTAACGATCTAGTCAATTACCTTGGGTGTAAAAATGAGTAACATCCATTAAGGTGTATTAGATTAAGAATGTTAGTGTCTGTACAGGGAGTTTACAGGCGGATACTGGAGGAGGAGGAGGAGGAGGAGGAGGAAAAGAGGAAGAAGGGGAGGAGGAGGAGAAGGAGGTGACAAGAGAAAAAGAGGAGGAGGAGGAAGTGAGAGGAAGAAAAGAGGAGGAGGAAGTGAGAGGAAGGAAAAGAGGAAGAGAAGGAGGAGGAAGTGAAAAGAAGGGAAAGAGGAGGAGGAGGAAGTGAGAGGAAGAAACGGAGGAGGAGGAGTGTGAGAGGAAGGAAAAGAGGAACAGGAGGAGGAGGAAGTGAGAGGAAGAAAAGAGGAGGAGGAGGTAGGAAGAAGAGAGGAGGAAATGGAGATGAAGAGGAAGAGGAAGAAGGTGGAGAAGGGGAAGAGGGAAGATGCAAAGAGAAGGAAGAGGAGGAAAGAATAAAATGGATAGTATGGCAGGAAGGATGAAAAGGAAGTGGGAAAGAAATAGGAAGAGGAAAAAGATAGAGAGGAAGTAGAAGGAAAAGTTGCAAAGGAGGAAAGAGGGGAAGAGGAAACGAGGCAAGAGGATGAAAAGGTGGAGGGAAAAAGGAAGAAAGAAGACAGGAGGAAAGAATGAAGAGGAGGAAGAGGAATAAGAATACATGGGGTGCTGGAAGAAAAGAAAGGAAGAGAGAAGAAAAGGAAGAAAGAGAAGAAAAGGAAGAAAGAGAAGAAAAGGAAAAATGATAAACAGGAAAAATTAGAGAAAAGGGAGAGAAGGTGGTGAATGAAAGATATTAAGGAAGAGAAGAAATGAGGAAGGAAGGAATAGAGAACGACTGAGAGAAGAAACACGAAAAAAAGAGAAAAGGAGAAGGATGATAATGTAAGGAAAAGAGAAGAGAGGTAGAGGAAGGAAAGAAAAAATAATGTAAAAAGGGGAAAAAGTTACGAGAAAAAATTAAAGGAGAGGAGGAAGGAATCCGGAAAAAAAGAAAGAGGTTATATAGAAGTAATACATCTGGCGAGAAGGAAAAATTAATAGGGATCAGGGAGAGAGAGAGAGAGAGAGAGAAAGAGAGAGAGAGAGAGTTTATCAAGTTGAAGTTGGATGCTTTTTTTTTTTTTAGCATAATAAGCTGTTGGATTTAATTTGAGAGAGAGAGAGAGAGAGAGAGAGAGAGAGAGAGAGAGAGAGTTTATCAAGTTGAAGTTGGATGCTTTTTTTTTTTCAGCATAATAAGCTGTTGGATTTAATTTGAGAGAGAGAGAGAGAGAGAGAGAGAGAGATTAGAGGAGGAAGAGGATAAAGAAGAAAGCTGCTAGAAGATTAGGTTAAGGAGGAGGTGATGGCAGGAGATTTAGTGAAGATGGAGGGAGGGAGGAAAGTTAAGGGAAGGGAGGAAAGGTCAGGGGAGGGGAGATAGGTCAGGGGAGGGAAGAAAGGTCAGGGGAGGGAGAAAATGTCAGGGGAGGGAGGAAAGGGTCAGGGGAGGGACGAAAAGGAAGGTGAGGGAGGAAAAGGTAGCCGTAGAGAAAGATTGACTGTTGGAGAAAAGGAGGGGAAGGAAAGAAGATCTGAGAGGAGGAGGCAGAGATGGAGAAAATTGCTGGAGAAGATCAGGATGGAGATTACAGTGAAGGAAATCAAAACGGAGAATTAGGATGGATAAAATTAGAACGGAGATCAGGGTGGAGAAGATCAGGTTGGAGAAGATCAAGGTAGAGAAGATCAGGGTAAAGAAGATCAGGTTGGAGATGATCAGGGTGGAGAAGATTAGGGAGAGTGAGGAAGGGTCATGGAAGGGATACTTGAAGGGGGATTGTGAAGGGTGAGGGGAGATTAGGGAAAGGAGGAGGGGAGGGGTGACAAAAGGAAATGACATGAAAGACACATGAGGCTGAGATGTGAGCGGAAATGAGGCAGACGAGGAGGAGGAGGAGGAGGAGGAGGACAAGAAGAGAAAAGAATGAGAGAGAAATGAAGAGTAATTGAAGAACGAACGGAAGAAAAGTGAGAGAAAGCTATAAAGAAAATGAGGAACAGGCTTGGGGAGATGAAACAGAAAGGAGGTGAAACTGAGGGTAAAGAAAATGAAGTGGAACTGGGGGTAAAGAAAATGAAGTGAGAAAGTAAATGAAAATAAAACTGAGTGGTAGATAAAATAATTAGAGAGAGAGAGAGAGAGAGAGAAAGCGTCGGTATCTCTCCCTCTCTCTCTCTCAGACCGTGATATTCGAGGAGGCGAAGGACTGGTCGAGTATTGTAATTTGTCCTTTAAGAGCAGACATGTACACCAGTTTCTCACACACACACACACACACACACACACACACACACACACACACACACACACACACACACACACACACACACACACACACACACACACACACACCTTAATTAATTGCAGGAATGGTTTGTCAGAGAACCCAATTAGAGGTGATGGTGATTATAGGTGTGAGTGTACTCTCTGATTACTGTGATTGTGTGTGTGTGTGTGTGTGTGTGTGTGTGTGTGTGTGTGTGTGTGTGTGTGTGTGTGTGTGTGTGTGTGTGTGTGTGTGTGTGTGTGTGAGAGAGAGAGAGAGAGTGGTGCGTAGAATGTCAAGGTTATTTGGACAAGCAGAGGAGAGAAAAGGGGGTAGGAATCCAAGAAAGAAAATAAGAAATCAACAAAGGAAGAAATATAATAAAGATAAGTGTGTGAAAGAAGGAAATGAAAGAAAAAGCAATGGAGAAAACAGGGAGGAGAAGAAAAGGAGGGAGGAAAGAAGAGGAAAGAATAATAGTTGATGAGGAGGAAGAAAAAGGTCGAAAGATCTGTAAAGTCTGTAAAGAAATCAGTAAGTAGATGAGACGTATAAAACGGCTTATTGGTAGGTAAGTAGGTAGGAGAATATAGTAGATTGTAAGTAGACGAGTAGGTAAGAAGGAAGACGGGAAGGATGGAGGGAAAGGAAAGTCTAGGTGGGAAGGAAGAGAGGAAGGAGCGAATATTTTTGTGGTAATTACACAATGTAGGTAGTGACTAGGAAGGAAAGAAGGGAGAAAGGAGGGGCAGTAATGAAGGAAGGAAGGAAAATCTCTATGAAGGAAGGAAGATCTCTAGGAAGGAAGGAAAAGAAGGAAAGTCTGTAGGTCTGTAGGTAGGTAGGCAAGAAAATCTGTGGCTTGGTAAGTAGGTAGGTAAGTGGTGAAATGAAAGGGAATGTAACAGACATTATATTACGTCTGATTATGTTAATGGATTAGTAAGATTAAAGGATGGTTATGGAATGGGTGGGTAGGTAGGTAGGTAGGTAAGTAGGAAGGTTGGTAGGTTGGTGGGTAGGTAGGTAGGATATTGGCGTACTGGGAAACATGTTGGTAAGTAGGTAGATGGTTGGGCCTAAGTGGATTAAGTGAAGTAGGTATGGTGGGTAAGAGGCGGGTAAGTAGGTAGGTAGTTTGTGGGGAGGTTGGTAGATAGGTAGGTTAGTTGGCAGGTAGATAAGATATGGAAGACCAGAGGAGAGGGCCATCAGAGGAAAGATAGGGACGAGGTGAGGTAGGTCGGAGGGAAAGTGAGTGAGTTAGTAGATAGGAGAGTTGATAGGACAGTAGACAGGGCAGGTAGGTAGGAAGAGTAGATAAGAGTGAATTAGGGAAGTTGGCCCTAAAAAGGATCAGCTCTTTTTTTTCTAACCTAACGACACTTTCAAACCTCATTCAGCTCAGTTGATGGCCAAGTGTAGTCTGACTGAAGGATGTGTATGTCTAGTAACCAAGGACACTCACTTCTTGCTCATAACTAAGACTCACTGAATTTTAATGTCCAGTCCCGTTAGATGAAAGCAAGCCGGCTCTATATGCTTTGGTTTCAGCTCTGCCTTGCTCAATGAAGGTGCGGGAGGTGAGAGTTTGTGATTTTTTTACAGGCCTCTGTGAGCATCTATACTTCTTTCACCTTAACTTGGCCCAGATTTTCGTCTTGTATCTTCATTTCACATATCTTAGTGGGGGGAAAGGACAGTGTTGCGGCTCTACACCTCTTCCGTAGCACTTTTTCGTGACCAGCATTATATTCAGTGTCACGGTTCTATACCCTTTCCATAGCACTTCTTCGTGACTAGCATATTTTGCACAACGGTTCTGCACCCTTTTCCTCCCCCTTCCTTGTGAATAGCGTAAAAAATCTAGTATTAATCTATTGCTACGATCCAACATGCAAGATGGACAGATAGCAGTTTTAAGCCAAGTAAGAATGAGAGAATTATAGTTGAATATCTGCTACTGTGGCGGGATTTAATGCGTGATAATCCGTCACTAAATCCAGTTAATCCGGGTATTATGGCTTATGAGGCGTCTTACGTAATAATTCACTTTTCCTTTCCTTTATTAGTTCTATCATTATTTTTTTTTTATGTTTACCTCTTAGTATTTTATCTTTACGTACTACAAGCATCATCGTCACACACACACACACACACACACACACACACACACACACACACACACACACACACACACACACACACACACACACACACACACACACACACACACACACACACACACACACACACACACACACACAATCATACCCAGTGATGTATACATTTTAATGGTAATTCTTTTTTTCCTTTTTTTCATTCATTCTGTTTTGTTTCACTTCCCAAGATGAGGATAAAAAAATTAGTCCATCGAGAAATTTGGCTTATCGAATAAGAAAAATGTGGTTCCTTTGTTTCAGTAGATTTGACATCATTGGTAACTGGAGGTCGTAGGAAGGATGAATGTTAGATTGGAGGAGAGCTTTCAAACTTTACTGTTGATTGAAGGTGGAAGAATGGGAGAGCTGATGACGAGGAGAGAGAGAGAGAGAGAGAGAGAGAGGGAGGGCGGGAGAGTGAGTGTGTGTGTGTGTGTGTGTTCGTTCGTTCGCATGCGTATGCCTGTGCGTGCATGTGTGTGCGTGTGCGTATGCTCGTGTGAGGCGAGAGGGCGGAGAGGGATTTATGGCCGGACAAATTATGGCCTTGGACAAGGGTGTGATACGGGCAGGGGAGGCAGAGAGGGGGAGAGGCAGGGGGTGAGGCAGAAGGGGGAGAGGCAGGGGGTGAGGCAAGCAGAGGGAGAGGCAGTGTATTAGGCAGTCAGGCAGAATTCGTGGGTTATGGGCAGCCAGGTAGGAAGGGAGAAAGGGTCGGTGAGAGGCAGCTAGAGTTGATGTTAGGGAGAGTGGAAGGGTGTTGAGTGGAGAGAGAGAGAGAGGGAGAGAGAGAGAGAGAGTTCGGGTGAGTAGGGAGGGGGAGAGGATGGTGCCAGGCAGAGAGGGAAGGGTGGTGTAAGGGAGGGAGGGAGGGAGGAAGGAAGGGCCGATCGTGTCATGCAGTAAGCAAGAGAGGGATGGAACGTGCCGGTTAGGGAGGGAGGGAGGAAGAATGATAGATGGAGTGTCGGAGGGAGAAGGGGAGAAGGGGGAGACGACAGGATCAGAGACAAGACACGCACGGGGAGGTGAAAAAGAGGGGAATGAAGCGATATGGGGACAGAGGGGAAGGGAGCGGAGGAGAATGCTTGTGAGGGTGAGGAGAGGGAGGTGATAGGGAGGGGAGTGGTTGGGAGGAAAGGGAAGAAGGGAAGGAGTATGATGGAAGGGAAGAGAGGCTAGGAGTAAGGGAGGCGAGAGGAAGGTAGGGCTGGCAAAGAGGGGGAGGGAGGGAAGAAAGCAAGGAGGGGGAGAAGCGAAAGTGGCTGAAAGGTAATAGGAGGGGAGGAGGGGGAAAGGGAGTGTTAGGGAGAAGAAGGGGAAAGGGAGAGATATCCATGGAGGGAAGGGAAGAAATAAGGGAGGGGAGCAAAAGGTAGAGGAAGAGAGGGGATAATGGGAAGTGGCAAAGCGAGGGTATGGGGATGAGATGGATTTGGATGAGAGGGGAGGGAAGGGATGAAAAGTAGAGTAGCAGAAAGGGGAAGGGGATCTAAAGGGTGGGGAGAGGAGGGGAGAAAAGGGGAGTGGCAGAGAGAGGAGGTGAGGGGAGAGGGGAGAGGAGGGGAGAGGGGCGGGATATCGACCAGCAGAGAGCAGCTACTGTCACTCTACTACTGCTGCCCCACCCCACCCCACCCCACCCCAGGGCCTCTTTGCCAGACTCACAGATTAGCACACCCACACCACACCCACACCTACACCTGCAGCACACCACGCCACACCACACCCACACCTACTGTACACCAAGCCACACCACACCTACACCTGCAGTACACCACGCCACACCACACTCACACCTACTGTACACCAAGTCACACCCTTATTTACTATAAATTATACCACACCCGCACCCACAGCTACAGTGCATCATGCCACACCCACACCACACCACACTCACATGTACTATACACCATGACACACCCACACCCACTCCTACATCCACATCAACACCCACACCCACACCCATACCCACAGCACACCGCACCCACACCCACATCACACACCGCACCCACGCCCACACGTACTGTACACCAGGCCACATCACTCGATAACACACCACGCCGTACCACACCATACCCACATCTGCTCTACGTTACGCCACATCATACCATACAATACCGTACCATACAATACCAAACCATTAGAAGAGAGGGATGGGGACTTAATGGGAAAGGAAAAAAAGACTGGCCGATGATGGATGCAGGTAAAATGGTTGGGGAGAGAGAGAGAGAGAGAGAGAGAGAGAGAGAGAGGACGTAAAAAGGATTGACGAATGAGTGAAGATGATAGGGGAGAGATAAAAGACTTGATGGAGAAAATTGGGAATGAGGGGGGGGGAGAGGAGAGGAGGGGAGAGGAGAGGAGAAGAGAAGAAGAGAAGGGAAGGGGAGAGGAGGGGACAGAGGAGGGGCATGAACAGAATTTTGGAGAGAGAGCGGGGAGGAATTTCATAAGAGGGGAGGGATGAGGGAAGGCGAGGGGAGAATATGGGGAAGGGAGACATGAAGTTGGTGAGTGTGGAAGGACAGAGAAAGAGAGAGAGAGAGAGAGAGAGAGAGAGAGAGAGAGAGAGAGAGAGAGAGAGAGAGATGGGGAGGAGAAATGGGGAAGAAGGGAAGATGCAGAAGGGAATGGATCATGGAAAGGAAATGGGAGGGAGGGAGAAGGGGAGATAGATAGAAGGAAGGGGAGAGGAGGAAGAGGGGAAATGGGGAGGTGAGCATGTAAACGATGAACGAACACGAGGTTATTAAGTTGGGGTGGGGAGGAGGGGGAGGGGAAGAAGAAGAGGACGGTAGGGGAAGAGAGGACATTAAGAGGAAGAGGAGGAGGAAGTGGAAGAGCAGAAATTTGAACAGGAGTAGGAGGAATAGGAGGAGGAGGACAAAACAGTAGAGGTAGAAAATAAAGAGGAAAAGAAAGGAAAGGAGTAGACATGCAGATCAAGGAGCGAAAAGTAAAAAGATAGGGGAAGAAGAGGAGAGTAGAGAGGAAAGAAGGAAAAAAGAGGAGAATAGTAGGAAGAAGAGAAGAAGAGGAAAATATGTAAAATTTAGGAAAGGAAAAGATAAGAGATGTAATGACTGGAATAGAAAGCATGGAACAAATTTAGAGTGAGTTAATTATGAAACGGTGAGGAAGAGACAGGAGAGAGTAACGAAGAACAAAGAGGAAGTAGATGAACGATGAGAGAGAGAGAGAGAGAGAGAGAGAGAGAGAGAGAGGGAGGGAGGGAGGGAGGGAGGGAGGGAGAGGAGGTGGAGACAGACTCGGCAACAGAACAAGCAGAAAAAATATTAACAGTTTAGGAGCACAATATCGAGAGCGAGGAAGTGGCAGTTGAGAGAGAGAGAGAGAGAGATGGTATGGGCAATAAGTATGGAGGTAAACTATGAATGATGGGGAGGATGTTATATTAAGTCAGACAGACAGACAGACAGACACAGAAGTTTGATAATGGCAATGATGACAAGAAGGAAAAGAGAAAGAATAAGATGATGTCCACTAAGATAAATGATGGTTGAAAAATAGAATGAGTAAATGATAAAAAGAGGAAAAATAAAGAGGAATCGGTGAATAGAGAGGGGATGAAGAGGGTGAGGACGGATATTGCAAAGGAAAAGAGACAGAAATGTTTAGGCGAAAGTGAAAGCAATGACAGGAGATATTTTTTTTTTTTTTTTTTGAGAGAGAGAGAGAGAGAGAGAGAGAATGGGAATAAAATTTTTGTTGGAGGAGTGAAAAAAGGTAAATGACAGAGTGGAGAGTTGTAGGTATGGAATGAAATAGAGAGTAAGAGATGGAAAAATAAGTGGATGTGGAATGTTGTGGATTAAATAGGGCGTAAAACTTGGAAAAATAAGTGGATATGGAATAAGTGGATAAAATAGGGAGGGAGAAGGCAGGGTGGAGGAGGCTGGGAAGGAGGTTAGGTTGGTTTGGGAACTTTATGGGCACCACATTAAATTTTGGTGCAGGGGAGAAAGTTTAGGGGGTGGTGGGGAGAAGGGAGGGGGAGGAGAGATGGAGGGAGGGGATGGAGAGGAGAGATGGAGGAGAAGGTGTGTAGAGGATGGAAGGAAAGAATGAAGGGAGGAAGGAAGGACGTATGGGTGGTTGGTTGGATGGATGGATAAATGGAAGGGAGGGAGGGAGGGAGGGAGGGAAGGGAGAGGTGGAGGAGGAGGTGTATAGAGGAAGGAAAGAAAGAAGTATGGATGGATGGATGAATGGATGGATGGAAAGAAGGAAGGAAGGAATGATGGAGAAGGGAGCGGTTAGAAGGGAATGGAAAAGAGGATGAATATAGCAGTAAGAAAAGAAGGAAAGTCAAATACAGAGAAAATGAATGGAGGGAAGGGAGGAAAACAAAACAGTTAGGAAGGAGGAAAGAGAGAGAGAGAGAGAGAATCCTGGAATGGCCACATCAAAAAGAAGAAAAATAAAAAGAAAAAGAAAACAGAAAATCACGCCAGAGATAAGAAAAAGGATAAGAATAAACTTGGAGTGTCGACAAGAAAAAGAAGAGAAAGCGAAAGAAATGCAAAGGGAGATTAGAGATAAGGCAAGAGTTAAAGGGGGAGGAGAGAGAGAGAGAAAGAGAGAGAGAGAGAGAGAGGCGAGGGAACCGTTAAGTGAGAGAATTAAGAGACTGGGAAGATTGGATGAATACGAGAGAGAGGGAGAGAGAGAGAGAGAGGGGGGGGGATACGTATTTTCCCTTGACTGTAGGCAATTTCTTCCAAACTGTATTTCCAGAGAGAGAGAGAGAGAGAGAGATTTTCACCCCCTTCACTCTGTTTCACCTATTTCCTTTGGTGTGTATTTCTCACACACAAAATCCCTTGTATTTCCAAACCATAGTCGGTAAAAATTCTCCTAAAGCCTACTCCCTCTTGATTTGCCCAGGGGAAGGCCAGGCAGGGGTAAAGAGTTCAAAGAGTGAGGCCTGGGGAAGGGATAGGCGGTTGTGGTCTTTATTTGTGTGCCATTTTTTTATTGTGGTTTGGTTTGGTTGGGCTGGGTTGGGTGTGGTTAGGTTTGATAAAGTTAGATTAGTGTTAGTTAGATTGAATGTTTCGTTTGGTTAGGTTAGATTGGATTATTAGGTATAGGGGAAAATATGATGATGATTGATGATGATGATGATGGTGATGATGATGATGATGATGATGGTATTAGGTTAGGTCAGATCAGGTCACAGTAGGTTAGATTAGGTTTGGTTTGGTAGGTGAAATTGTATTAGGAAAATGCTTAGGTAAAGTCAAGAGTGGAGGGAGGGAAAAAAGGCGAGCCACCCAACTCTCTATCCTTTCCGCGTTTTCACTTAAATCTAGTGAAGTGGAGGAAGGCTTGGGTGAAATGGGTAACGTGTATGGGAATAGTGGTAGTAGTAGTAGTGACGGTTCAGTAATAGTATTAGTAATAGTAGTGATTCAGTAGTAGTAGTAGTAGCGGTTCAGTCTGGGGAAAAAGTTTGCTAAATATTTCACCTCTTCTCCTTCTCCCTTTCCTCTTCTGGCTAATGTTCTTAAGCTGGAAGAGGCATGGTTTGTTACTCTGTCCATAGATGATTGACAAGATGGGGAAAGTGATGGCCATGCTGTGTGAAGTAGATGAAGTGAAATAATAGGCGTTCTTTTGTCCCACTCTGTATCCAAGTTCAATTTGCATAGCTGCCTCATGAATCCAACTACTCATGAAAAAACTTAGGCAAAAAATAATTCAGTATTGATTAATTGGGTTGCCTTTTTAAAAGTTACTTCGAAAATCCACGTAATGGAAAAAAAAGTTAATGTAGATGTGCCGTGTCTGGCGTGGGAGAATTACGCAAGCCAACCAGCCTTCCCCCCCCCCACCCACAAAAAAAAAAAAAAAAAAAATCTTTGATCAGGTAATGGGTTTGTCATTTTTACCTGGGCCTCAAAACTCAGTCATAGATTTTCGTTCTTAACCCTGCATTAACCATCCCATCCCATCCCATCCCATCCCATCCCATCCCACTCAACCCCACCCCACCCCACCCCAACAAACATACCCCCAGCCTTTAATAAACCACAAGACGCGTTAATTCAGAGTGAGGTGTCCCTTCTTGAACGATGCCTAATGAAACACGCCCCACAACGCTTCATTCAAGGTTGCCTGGGTGTGATGGGCGAAATAAATAGGACGCGAGTGAAGTAAATTGGTAAATGTTGAAAGCGGGAGAGGACGCTTAAAAATAGATATAATGAACTAGATTTTTTTTTTCTTAGCAGATGTAGTGTGTGTGTGTGTGTGTGTGTATCTTTCTCTCTCTGGGCTGGGTT
>NC_137031.1:32320250-32345250 GCF_032717465.1 Coenobita brevimanus
TTGTATTTAAGTCTTTTCTTGCCTTTCTTGAATTACTGAAAACTGTTATATTCTGTTTATAGTACTTTTTTTCTTTAAGTTAGGAGGGTTAGTCAGCATGCCGGACACCTTGAAGAAAACTTAATAAAGAAAGAAAGAAAGAAAAAGAGAGAGAAGGAAAGAAAAGAAACCTGCCTCATCAAAAGCAACATCTTGTCTTCCTCTTGTCACAAACTTCCCTAATCTTCCTCTTATCACAAGCATCCTCTTACGTTCCTCTTATCAAGCACCCACTTAACTTCTTATCAAAACACCGTCCTATCTTTCTTTTTTCCTCTTATTTTCTTACTTCCTCTTATCTTCTTACTTCCTCTTATCTTCTTACTTCCTCGTGCCCATCTTGCTTCCTGGTAATTAGTGTCTGGCGATTAATTGAGGCGACTCAGATGGTGGTGTTGATTAGGTGATTCTCTCTCTCTCTCTCTCTCTCTCTCTCTCTCTCTCTCTCTCTCTCTCTCTCTCTCTCAGCCCAATTTTGCATCAATATTTTTACCCAAACCCTTTCTCAACGAGGATTTTTTTTTCAGTTTACTCAATTACCAAACTTTTTTTTACTGTATAGGAAAATATCAGTCACCAAAAGGGTTAATTGATGCTATATAAATTCCTTGCAGAGAGAGAGAGAGAGAGTAAATAGGAAAAGGAAAATGTTTGACCATTCCAGAGATGGCCTGGCCCGTGTTTTAGCCAGATGCAAAGGTTACCTCCACCACTATCCCATCATCCACCTCCAGCCTCCATTCCACCTTCTATCAATATCTATTCACCTATCCATATCTGTCTATCATCAGTCCATATCTATCATCCTCTCCGAGTCAGTCCTCTCCAACAACAGCAGTAACCTCTCCAACTTCTCCACCATCCTCTCCATCTCCACCACTGTCCCCTCCACCACGTCTTCTTTCAGCTCCACCACCACCATCCTCTCCACCTCATCCACCTCACTTTTCCCTTCCATTATTTGGCATACGAATGTTTTTGTTAGTATATACAGTATGTTGTCTTTCTTCGTTTTCATCTTTAAATTTGATGTGACTATTTATTTCACACACACACACACACACACACACACACACACACACACACACACACACACACACACACACACACACACACACACACACACACACACACAGTTGAAAGACAGTGAAATGTTACAAAGAGACTGATACAGTGAGGAACGAACATCCAGCCTTTCAGAGAGCTCACAGTCAGGCACAAAGAGACTGAGTTCCGATATGGCAATCAGAGAGAGGGAGAGAGAGAGAGAGAGAGAGAGAGAGAGAGAGAGAGAGAGAGAAAAAAAAAAAAAAACAATTAGAGCCAGCTTTAAAACACCACACAGTTCCTAGGATGTCCCCCTTAATTGCCAGTAAAGGAGTGAAAAAAGTCTAAGGACCCAGCTTGCCACGTTTCATTACTCCTCATTTAAAGTTTCTGAAAGGGGTAACAAAAACAAGAAACCATTAATAGGAACTAGAAGATGGTCCAAGTAGATGGCGAAGAAAATTGATAAAGCTAGATACCGTTAAGAAATGGGAAGGTTAGAAGGAGTAGGAAAAGATGGTGAAGAATAGTGATAGGCGGTAAAAGTTGAGAGATAGGAGAGAGAAAAATATGGGAAGCATTAAGAGAAAGAAGAGGTGGGGAAAGATGGTGAGGAATATTGATAATGATAAAAACTGATACGATTATAAATGGGAAGGTAAGAAAAATGAGAAGTATTTTAATGGAAAGTTAGAAGGGGAAAAGTCATGAGGTAAATCTTGAAATGTTGTTGAAAAATAAATGGATGTGAAGGTACCAAGATAGAAGGATTCAACATAAAAAATAATAAATGAAAGTTACAGAAGGGGGAAGAAACTAATAAAGAAATTTGGGAAGGAATTTTGATAATGATGAATGTGAATATTGAAGTTGCTAAAAGGGGAAAGGTTGCAAAAAATTCGAAATCCATAAGCTAAAAGAGGAGAGAGAGAGAGAGAGAGAGAGAGAGAGAGAGAGAGAGAGAGGGAGGGAGGGAGGGAGGGAGAGAGAGAGAGAGAGAGAGAGAGAAAATGAATGAGCCTGGGTAAAAATGATAATGATGATGAAAATGGATATTCTGTTTGCAAGTAGGGCTGTTGCAAAGAAATGTAGCAGTTGGTTGATCTGAAACTCTGTAGTGTTGATGATGAAGGAAATTATGAAGGGACTGTGGGTTAGAATTCTTAGACTGTAATTTAAGGGCAAGTTTAAGAGATGAAGGAAAACTGATAATAAAGTGAGTTAGAGCTTTATTATTAAATGGATTAGTAAAAATATAAAGAGGTTTGTGTATAGTTTAGGAAGTGAATAAATACTTACATGAATTATTACAGTAAACACACACACACACACACACACACACACACACACACACACACACACACACACACACACACACACACACACACACACACACAGCAGCAACCAGCCAACCGTGTGAGTTTAAGATTCACTAAGGCGGAAACACTGAAGAGGTTGGGACACTAGACTCCTCTTGGCCAATACTCTTACTCCTCTTACTCTTAATCTTGCTCCTCTTACACTTCTTCCTCTTTTTCCTCTTGCTCCTTTTCTTTCTCTTCCTCTTACTGTTTTTATTAGTAACTTACACTCTTTCTTCTTATATACCTCATACTCCTCCTCCTCTTCCTCTTAACTTATACTCTTATTCTTTAAAATTTTTCTTTCTCTTCCTCAGTACTCTTACTCTTAACTCCTCGTAGTCTTATTCCTGTATTATCTCCTTGCTCTTTCTCCTATTCCCACTACTATTTTTACCCTTATCGTCCTCTTGTCTTCTTACTTTGTCTTCCTCTTCCTTTGTCTTGTTAATTTTCTTACTCTCCCTCCTCCTTTTCCTCCTCCTCTCCTCGGGCTCTTCCTTCCGGTACACCTTCCCAAACTGAGGTTTTCTCTCTCTCTCTCTCTCTCTCTCTCTCTCTCTCTCTCTCTCTCTCTCTCTCTCTCTCTCTCTCTCTCTCTCTCTCTCTCTCTCTCTCTCTCTCATATGGAAACCAGGCAGCGTATTCCGGGCACGCTTGGACCACAGATACAAGCTTATCGTATATAACAAGAGGTCTACTTGACTATTAATATATGTACGGTATCTATCTGTGTGTCTGTCTGTCTGTCTATCTGTCCATCTATCTATCTATCTATCTATCTCCCTATCTATCCCGTAAATCCAACAGAGGTGCCAGACGCTCTTCGTAATATAATTCTTTCATTCAGTGTAATTTCCTATCTCTTTATATTAAAGAAAGGGATAAAGGGAAATAGAATGTAACCCAGCCTGCGCCAATCAGCATAACGAGAGAGAGAGAGAGAGAGAGAGGGACGGACGGACAAAGAAACACACACACACACACACACACACACACACACACACACACACACACACACACACAATACATCCGTGACCTCTCTAAATGACCTCTCCAGCCGGTAATAGCCATTTCGCCTGCTGTCTCACGGATTCCACCATTCCTTCCTTCCTGTTGGCCACCAAACTGGACTGGGTATTTGGCAGGATATTTAGTAGGGTATTTGGTGTGGGGAAGGTGTGTGTGTGTGTGTGTGTGTGTGTGTGTGAGGGAGGGGTGTTTGGGGTCTGTGGTCTGTGTGTTGGAGGGCTGTTTGGGGTTGTGGTGTGGTGTGTGTGGGTGTGGGAGGGGTATGAGGGGTGGGGGGGGGCTTCTGTGTAGTGGGTCACGAAATCATGACCTAATCTAACAATACCCTGACCTAGCTTTCCAGAACCGTATCCTAATCTAGCAAAATCATGACCTAGCCAAACGTAACCTGACCTTCCCTTGACCCCGCTTTGCCAGATCATGACCTGACCCAACAGAGCATGTATTGTCTGCTTCATTAGGGGTTTTAATTTCATCAGAGTGGATATTATGATAAAAAAATGAAGTAAAAAATAAAGAAATGAAAACTGAAGACCACAAAAACTCCACGGATGGAAAACGCCCACTTGATGTAATCGGCTTTTCTAATGTTAAAATTCATTCATTATTTATTTATTTGCTAATTATAAAGGGATGTGGCTCTCTGCTCGTGTCATTTAATTAATCTTGCCTCTTATTACCGTGATTATTAAACGCAATTATGATCATTTTTTTTTTACTCTGGCTCCTGTGACGTATTCTCAGCTGAAGAATATCATTTGGGTTCAGCTTAGCATTGCATTCTAAATTGTCATAATGTTTCAGGATTCTTACCGACACGAGAGAGTGTAATGAGAGTGGGGGAGGGGGTGTATTGTCACTTGGTATTCTCAGGTCCATGGTATTCTCAGCTCCTTGGTATTCTCAGCTCCTCAGTATTCTCAGCTCCTTGGTATTCTCAGCTCCTTGGTATTCTCAGCTCCATGGTATTCTCAGCTCCTCGGTATTCTCAGTCCTACTGTGTTCTCAGCTCCATGGTATTCTCAGCTCCTCGGTATTCTCAGTCCTACTGTGTTCTCAGCTCAGCCCTTACAGCTCACCTCTCTCTCTCTCTCTCTCTCTCTCTCTCTCTCTCTCTCTCTCTCTCTCTCTCTCTCTCTCTCTCTCTCTCTCTCGGGGGGAGGAGTTTTCATTGTTATTGGGCAGGCTTGTTTGCACGATTTTGTTTACCTGTTTGTGGCTGGTGTTTTTCCGTGTGTGTGTGTGTGTGTGTGTGTGTGTGTGTGTGTTAGAGAGAGAGAGAGAGAGAGAGAGAGAGAGAGACGTGTGTATTTTTTGAGTCGTGGGTGTTTATTTTCGTGTGTGTGTGTGTGTGTGTGTGTGTGTGTGTGTGTGTGTGTGTGTGTGTGTGTGTGTGTGTGTGTGTGTGTGTGTGTGTGTGTGTGTGCTTTATTTGACGATGGAGAATTGCTGTTATTTCGTGTGTGTTTTTTTTTCAAGGATGTGGTTTTATGGTCCATTTTGGGGTCCTTTATGGGGCAGCGTGCGGTGTTGTGCAATTTTAGGCTTTCTGTCATTTCCTCTCTCTCTCTCTCTCTCTCTCTCTCTCTCTCTCTCTCTCTCTCTCTCTCTCTCTCATTTTTTTTGTATTTCCACGCCCTTGTTATCATATTTCTTCTCTTCCTCATTTCCATCATTCCAGCCTTTCTCACTCTACTTTCCTCCCCTTCCTCATCTTCCTCATATCTTTCTCTTCTCTCTCTGCCTCATTACTCTCACATTTCTCTTTTCGCTCTCCTCTTTCTTCCTCCATTTCTCTCCGTCATTTCACACTCTGATCTCTCCCTTCTCTACCTTCTCTCCTTCTCTACCTTCTCTCCTTCTGTTCCCTCTTCCTTCCTTCCTCTTCCTTTGTAGCCCTTCTCTTCCTTCACGGACGTCCTTTCCATCCCTCCCTGTTTTCTCTCCCTCCCTCCTGTCTGCATCCATTCTCCCTTTCATCCATCTTTTTCCCATCCCATTTTTTCCTCCCTTCCTCTCACCGGTATCCCCTTCCTCCTGCTCTCCCTTTCTTTCACAGACACACTTTCTCTCCCTCCTTTCTCCCTTGCACCTCTTTCCATTATTCACACCTTCCCCCCCTCTCACTCCCACTCCCTCCTTCCTCCCTCTTTCTCTCCCTCCCCCCTCCCCCCTTTCTATCCCTCCCCCTCCCCTCCTTCTCTTTCCTCTCCTTTCACAAACCTACCTTTTCATTCCCCTCCCTCCCTCCTTCCCTGTCCCCTGCTCCCTCCCATCCTGCCCTCATTTCTTCTCTCGTCCTTCCCTCCTTTCTCCCATGTCTTTCTCTTCCTCTTTCCCTTCTCTTCATCCCCTCCATTCCTCCCTTCTCTCATATCCTCCCTTCCCTCTTCTCTCCCTTCTCCCCTTTCCTCCCTTCTCTGCGACCTCCCCCTGTGTAGGCATTGCGGAGTGGGTGTGTGTGTCATTTATTATTTCTGCCTATGTGAACACACCGTCTCTCTCTCTCTCTCTCTCTCTCTCTCTCTCTCTCTCTCTCTCTCTCTCTCTCTCTCTCTCTCTCTCATTTCTCCCATCTTTTCTCCGTTCCTCCTCTCGCTTCCCTTCTCCCATCCCTCCCCCTTCTCTCCCTCGTCTTTACTTCACTCTCCCTTCTTCCTCCCTCTCCTCCTCCCTTCTCCCTCCCTCCCTCCCTCCCTCCATTTATCTCCCTCCTCCCTCCCCTCCCGCGGTAATGGCACTGGGAGATCAGTAATTAATTATTCCCGTTTTCTCTCACTCTTGGGAATTTGGGGGACTAAACTATTAATTCTTTCTCATTTTCTTTTTTCTCATTATTATTATTATTGTTATTATTATTATTATTATTATTATTATTATTATTATTATTATTATTGTTTGTATAGCTCTTCTGTTGTCGTTTTCTTCCTCATCTCTCTCTCTCTCTCTCTCTCTCTCTCTCTCTCTCTCTCTCTCTCTCTCTCTGATGTGCTCCGTCATATTGGAGAACTTTGGTGTTTATATATTTTTTTTATGTCATCATTTCTCTTGAGTCTGTCGGTCATGTTACTAAGATTTTTCGAAGATTTTTAGTCCTGTGTGTGTGTGTGTGTGTGTGTGTGTGTGTGTGTGTGTGTGTGTGTGTGTGTGTATTATTATTATTATTATTATTATTATTATTATTATTATCCATTCGTTATTATTTCTTCATTTATTCCAGCTTCATTTCCTGTACGTATTGCCGTGTTTTTTTTTTTTTTTTGTGGTGTATTGAGAGAGAGAGAGAGAGAGAGAGCTAATCGTGTAAACAAACAGAATCGCCATCCCTGTTCTAACAAGATATTCAGAGAGGTAAATATTATAGCGTGACTCTCTCTCTCTCTCTCTCTCTCTCTCTCTCTCTCTCTCTCTCTCTCTCTCTCTCTCTCTCTCTCTCCCTCACTCCCTCCCTCCCTCCCTCCCTCCCTCCCTCCCTCCCTCCCTCTCTCTCTCTCTCTCTCTCTCTCTCTCTCTCTCTCTCTCTCCCCCCCCCCTTCTTCCTCACTCGTTTGCACCCCTCACGTCCCCACCACCGTCTCCCTCTCTCTCCCTCTCTTTCCCCTCCCCTCTCTCTCTCTCCCCTCCCCTCTCTCTCTCTCTCCCCTTCTCTCCCTTCCCCTCTCAGCCACTTTGCTAAATTGTAGTCTCTTCTTTTATTCCTTCTTCCTTCTGTCTCTGTCTCTCTGTCGCTCTTTCTCCCTGCATCTAAATTTCACTCCCTGATTCTTCTTCCCCTCTTTACATCCACTTCTTTTTCTTTCTTTCTTTCTTTCTTTTTCTTTCTTTCACCTCTTCTTTTATTCTTGCCCATCTTTGTTCCACATCTTTATTCTCTTATCTTCATTCTTTCTCTCTCTTTTTTACTATCTTCTTTCTTTCCTTCCTTTCCCATCCTCTCCCCCTTCCCTCCCCTCTCCCTTCCCTCCCTTCTCCCTCCACTCCCCTCCCCCCGCGCCATCAGGATATTGGTGTGGTAGACCGGATGGGCTTAAATTAATGGAGCTTTGTTTGCGCCCTTATCACCCTACGGAGGATGCTTAGGGTGATGATGATGATGATGATGATGATGGTGGTGGTGGTGGTGGAGGTGGAGGTGGAGGTGGAGGTGGAGGTGGTGGTGGAGGTGGAGGTGGAGGTGGTGGTGGTGGTGGTGGTGTGGAGACGATGATAATGACAATAAATATGTGATAATAATAATAAAGTAATAATAATAATAATAATAATAATAATGATAATGTATGTGAAGCTAATAACGTCGATAGCGATTATAAATGTTAGTAATGAAAGAGAGAACTATAACAGCGAGGTGCATTGGGGATAACGATAAGGATGATAAAGAGTGATAATACTAGTGATAAAGTTAACAGTGGGCGATAATGTTGCTTTGTGTATCCTTTGTGCGTTTTAGTGATGGTGGTGATTTTGTGATGACGGTGCAGGAGTGATGATGATAGTGATGACGGTGTGGTGGTGTTAGTGGTGATGGTGTTGGTGGTGATGGGGGTGGTTATGGTGCAGGAATGATGATGAGTGTTAATGGTGTGGTGGTGGTGGGTGGTGGTGGTGGTGATGGGGGTGGTGGTGATGGTGGGTGAGCTGGAGGTGATGATGTGTAGACAGTGGTGGTGGTGATGATGATGGTGGTGATGGTGGATGGAGTGGGAGTGATAATGGTTGTGATGAGTTTTTTCCCCATTTCTTACTTCCTCCCTGTCTCCCTTCCTTTCCTTCCCCTTCTTCCCCCCCTTTCTCCCTTCCTTCCCCTTCTTCCCTTTCTTTTTCCATCTGTTTCCCTTTCCCTTCTTCCCTCCCTTTCTCCATCTTCCCTTTCTTTCTGCCTTCCTTCCCTACCCCCCCTTGCTTTCTCCCCCTTTCCCTTCCTCTTCACCTTTCCTTTCTCCCATACTTTCCTTTCCTTCCTCCCTTCCTTTCTCTCTCCCTTCCTCCCCTCCTCCCGTGAGAGTCATGCATGTATGGATGTGCACTTGCTTGTACGTCTAAAAGTGCACATGCAAAATACATACATGCACACCCTCTTTCATCGTGCATTGTACATACACATATTCTCTCTCTCCTTCTCTCTTTTCTTTTTCATTTTCATGCCGGGGTCACCATTCTCTCTCTCTCTCTCTCTCTCTCTCTCTCTCTCTCTCTCTCTCTCTCTCTCTCTCTCTCTCTCGTAAAGCGAGACTGTGAGGTGGATTAAGATGTTTTGCAGAGAGAAAATATCACGGTCGTATGTTGTCTGTAATTATGATGAGAGAGAGAGAGAGAGAGAGAGAGAGAGAGAGAGGGAGAGGGAGAGAGAGGGAGAGGGAGAGAGAGAGAGAGGGAGAGAGAGAGAGATTATTAAACCATTACAGATTTATTGTCCATCGTTAACTTGTCCATCTGTCATTTCCCTCTATCTCTCTTCCTCCCACCTTTCCTCCTCCTCTCCCTCCTTCCTTCCTTCCATCATTCCCTCCTTCCATACTTCCATCATTCCCTCCTTCCATACTTCCTTCCTTCATTCTTTCCCTTCATCCTTCCTTCCTCCTTCCTTCCTTCCTTCCTCTCAATGGCCATCATTTCTCCTAATTTTCCCTTTCTCCTACTATCCCTTTTTAAAAAATTAACCTCTTCCAGCATCTTTCCTTCCACTCCTTCCTCCTTTCCTGCCACTTTCTTCCTCCTCCCCTTCCACTTTCTTCCTCCTTCCCTTCCACTTTCTTCCTCCTTCCCTTCCACTTTCTTCCTCCTTCGCTTCTTTCCTTCAGTCCTTCCTCCCTCCCTCTCTCCCTCTCTCCCACATTCTCTCCCTCCTTTGTACTCCTTCCTCCCTCCATTTACCCTCTTCCTCCCCCTTCATGTTCGTACCCTCTTTTCTTCCTCCACTCCACATTTTTTTCTCTCCATTCTTCCTCCATTTCACATTCTTTCCTTCCATTCTACTTTCTTCCGTCTTTCATTCCTCCTTCCCTACTTCTTACCTCCATCCCTCCTTCTTCCTTCCTCCCACTCCCTCCTCCTCCCTCCCACTCCCTCCTCCTTCCTCCCTCCCTCTCCCTCTTCCTTCCTTCCTCCCTCCCTTTCCCTCTTCTTGCTCCCTCCCTCTCCCTCCTCAGTGACGTTTCTCTCCCTTTTTCCTCCTTGGTTCCACCTGTCTCCCTCTCACATTAAATCAGCCTGACCCTCTTAATTTCACCTCCTTAAATCTCCCTACCTCCTTGTTTTCCTTCATCTCTCTCTCTCTCTCTCTCTCTCACATCCGTTTCTCTCATTTTCTCAATTCATCTTCGTCCTTCCATCTTCATTGTCTTTCCTCCTCCTTCCTCATTTTCTTCCTTTCCCTCACCCCAACCTTCTTTCCTTCCTCTCTCCCTTTTCCCCCCTCCTCCCTCCCTTCCCCCCCTCCTCTCTCCCTTCCCCCCTCCTCTCTCCCTTTTTCCCCCTCCTGTCTTCCTTTCCCCCCCTCCTCTCTTCCTTTCCCACCTCCTCTCTTCCTTTCCCACCTCCTCTCTTCCTTTCCCCTCCTCCTTTCTTCCTTTCCCACCTCCTCTCTCCCTTTTTCCGCCCTCTCTCCCTCCCCCCCCTCCTCTCTCCCTTTGTAGACCTATTTTTCGTGGGTTATTAATGGTTACAAGGGAAGACGTTGAATATCCCGTAAACAGAGATTTAATGGGGTGTGGCTGTATATTGAGAGAGAGAGAGAGAGAGAGAATTGATGAAAGGACGAAGGATGATATTGTCTCTCCTTCTACGGTAATGAATCTTATATCATCCTCACGTATAATTAACCTCTCCATTAACCACTCAGTTAGCAAGAACGAACAGTATTACAAAGATGAACATACGCTGAACAATATAGATAGATCGATAGATAGATATATAGGCAGGTAGATATACAGATAGTTACATACGTAGCTTGATACAGATAGCGATTTGTAGATTGATAGACTGATGGATTGATAGACAGACACACAGACAGACAAATAGATAGATAGATAGACAGACACACAGACAGACAAATAGATAGATAGATAGACAGACACACAGACAGATAGATAGATAGATTAAACTGTACCCTCATTCAGAAATAGATCAAAGGCAGGCGAGGCTCTGGTGACGGTAGGAGGCGACCCTGTAATTACATCACACTGGGAAAAGAAATCGGGGACTTTCTCGTGTAATTTGCATGTAATTGAGCCCTCATAGTTTAATTTTGGCACGGTTCTTTTTTTCTTGCAGGATGTACTAAGATGGTTTTGTTGTTATTAGTGTTTTTGTGCGTTGTTTTTGTGGGCTATATACTCTCTCTCTCTCTCTCTCTCTCTCTCTCTCTCTCTCTCTCTCTCTCTCTCTCTCTCTCTCTCTCTCTCTCTCTCTCTTTCTCGTGTGTAGGGGGATACTATGGAATTCTGTGCTATGTTTTTGTATCATGTCGTGTTGTAGGGTGGACCCTTTGGAGTACCTTAGAGAGAGAGAGAGAGAGAGAGAGAGAGAGAGAGAGAGAGAGAGAGAATTGTGTTGCCCTGCCTTTTAGTTCTTGCATGCACTGTTTTTCTTGTCGTGTGTTCTCATAGTTTGCCTTGTTGCAGAAGTCCTTTTGAAGCATCTGTGTATGTTGCATGTGTGTGTGTGTGTGTGTGTGTTTGTGTGTGTGTGTGTGTGTGTGTGTGTGTGTGTGTGTGTGTGTGTGTGTGTGTGTTGTGGAAGTGTTTGTGTGATAGAGTGTGTGAGTGGAGTGTTGCGTTGCCTTTTGGTGTTTGGATTGTGTTGTGTGGTATTGTTTTGACTGTTTCTGGGTCCTTTTTTATAATTCCAGTGAGTGTTGTGGTGGTGGGTGTGTATTATGGTGTGTGTGTTGTGGTGTGGTAGGTGTGGCGGTGTTGTGTTGTCATTCCGTTCCCTTCCTGTGTTGTAATGAGCCATGGTGTGTGTGAGAGACCTGTGATATGCGTGTGGGTGTTGTGGGTGTGGTGTTATGGGTCTGATAATGTGTTGTGTTGTGTTTTGATTGGGCTGAGTGTGCTGTGTTTTGAGTTTGTATTTCATAGGGCTAGGTGGGGGGGAGGGCTTGGTAGATGAGGGTGAAAAGTGGATGAGAATGAAAATTAATAGATGAGGATGGTAAGGGACATGGGTGAGGGTGGCAGGAATGGATGGGGGATGATGGCGAGGGAGATGGATACAGGTGAGGGAGGTGGATGAGGGTGAGGGAGATTGGCAAGGGTCATAGAAATGGATGATGGTGAGGGAGACGGCAAATGGTGATGGGGATGGATGAGTGTAAGGGAGACGGATGAGGGTGACGTAGATGGATTAGAGTGAGGGAGTGGCAGAGGATGAGGGCGATGAATAAGGGTGAGGGAGATGAATGAGGGTCATGGAGATAAATGAAGGTCACGTAGATGAAAGTGGTAGGGAATGAGTGTTATCCTAAAACTCTTCCATCACATTGAAACTAACTTGTCTCAAATATTTTACGAATAATGTTGATAAAGCTCACAAATGGCATCGAACATTATGCATTTCCAGGAATTTGTAATATATAATACGCCACACAAAATATTTCAGGTCGAGCGTGATGGGTGTGTGGATTAATAGAGACCTTTGTGAATTTATGACCTGTTCAAAATTCGAGCACGATTGAGGACGTGAAATATATTGAAATTAGAATGCATTTAGATTAGCCTTGTTTTCGGAAATGTATGCATTGAGGGGTGGATGAGGGATGGGTGAGGAATGGGTGAGGGTGGGTGTATGCGGTGGAGAGATGTGTGTGTGGGGTGTGTGGGGGGGGTGTGGATGTGAGTGTGGGTGTGGCTGGGTGGATAGGTGGGTAAAGGGGTTAATTAAAGGCCAACATTTGTAGCTCAGGTAATTTTTTGTCCCTCATCAAACCAGGTGTTCTCAGGTGTTAAAAAAAAAAGCTAATTAGGTGAAGGGCAGCACCTTTATTGGCAGGTGTAGCTTAATTAGATGGTCTGGTTCAGTGGCTTTGTAAATAATCCCTCTTGCTAAATTCAGACGATTTTATTTTCCGGCTTTTATTATATTCAGACGATTTTTAATTCAGTTGATTTTTTCAGACGATGTTAGAAAATTCAGAGGATTTATTTTGAGACGATTTTACTATATTCAGACGATTTTGTGATATTCAGACGATTAATTTTGAGATTATTTTATTTTATTCAGACGGTTTTATTAAATTCAGACTATTTTTTTATTTAGACGATTTATTTTGAGATGATTTTATTGTATTCAGGCGATTTTTCAGATGGTTTTATGATATTCGGATGATTTTGTATTCAGACGATTTTATTATTTTCAGATTATTATATTCGGGTGATTTTGAGATACTACACTCAAATTGGACGCGGAGGTCTTGAGGTGATTTAGGAGGTCGTGAGGTGGTTTAGGAGGTCGTGAGGTGGTTTAGGGGGTCGTGGGATGGTTTAGGTGGTCGTGGGGTGGTTTAGGAGGTCGTGGTTTGGTTTTGGAGGTCGTGAAGTTGTTTAGGAGGTTGTGAGGTGGTTCTTGGAGGTCGTGAGGTGGTTTTGGAGGTCGTGAGGTGGTTTTGGAGGTCGTGGGGTGGTTTTGGAGGTCGTGGGGTGGTTTAGGGGGTCGTTAATTGGGTAGTCGTGTGGTTGAGTGACGCTGTAATTAATTGACAAAGCCCCTAATGAGGCCTGAGATTGACTTGCTTATAATGAGGTTGATAATGAGGTTGATAATGATAAGGGAGAAAATTGTACTGAAATACTGAAGGTGACTCTCTCTCTCTCTCTCTCTCTCTCTCTCTCTCTCTCTCTCTCTCTCTCTGCGCTAATTGTTTTTCTTACACGAGTCACCTCTCTCTCTCTCTCTCTCTCTCTCTCTCTCTCTCTCTCTCTCTCTCTCTCTCTTTCTATCTCTCTCTCTCTCTCTCTCTCTCTCTCTCTCTCTCTCTCTCTCTGCTAATTGTTTTTCTTACACGAGCCATCTCTCTCTCTCTCTCTCTCTCTCTCTCTCTCTCTCTCTGCGCTAATTGTTTTTCTTACCCAAGCCACCTTGCTTTCTCCAGTCCACCTCGAATCCTTTCTTCTCTCCCTCTGAAGTAGTTTTAATTTTCTTCCTTTTTCTTCATCTGTCTTTATTATCTTTCTTTTTCTTAATATTTTCTTGTCTGTCTGTCCTTTCCCCTCTTTCTTATTCGTTTTCTTGTCCCTCTTTTCTTTCCTGTATTTTCCCATTTTCTTAATTCTACACTGCCTGTTCCTCTCTCATGTTTGGCTTTCCTTGTCTCTCTTTCCTCTCATTTCCTCTTATTACCGTTCTATCCTTTCCTTTTCTCTCTCATGCCTCCCTTCTCTCTCCTTGGTCCTTTCCTCCCTCCCCTCTTCTCTCTCTTTACTTTTCCTCTCCCTCCCTTCCTTCACTCCCTTTGTTCCCTCCCTTTCTCCCTTGTTTTGTACCTTTTTTCCTTCTCTTCCTTTGTTCCTTTCCTCCCTCCCTCCTCTCCTTTTGTTCCTTCCCTCTCCTCCATCTTCTCTCCCTTTTTTTCCCTCCCTTCTTACCTCAGTGATGGATGGCTCTCCCTGAATCTCATGGGGCTTCCCTCCCTCCCCTTTCCTTCTCTCCCTTACCATTCCCTCCCCCACCCCTCCCGCCCTTACTGCTCTCTCCCCCACCTCTTCATTACCGCTTCCTTCCCAATCCCTCTCTCCCCACCTCTCCCCCTCACATCCCTCCCTGCCCCCCTTTGTATTCTCCCTGTCCTACCATTTTTCGTATCTTCACAATCCTCTCTTTCATTTTCCCCTCCCTCCCTTTCTTACCCTCTCTTCCTCGCCTTTTGTTCTCCTTGTTCCTTCTCCCCTTTTGTGTATCTTTATATCCTCTCCCTGGCACCCTCTTTTTCTCCCTCCTTCTCTCTCTCCCTCCATCCCTTCATCTTTAATCTCTCCCTCCCTCCCTCTCAGTTTGTCCTATCTATTTTTCCTCCCTATTTTTATAGCCTCGTTTCTCTCCTTCCCCCTTCTCCCCCCCCTCCCCTCTCTCTCTCTCTCTCTCTCTCTCTCTCTCTCTCTCTACCTTTATGTATATATCTCTCCAAAACAAACCTATTACAAGTGTATTAATACCGTAGTAAAAAAAAAAAAAATCAAAATAATTCCTACCAACAGAAAACGATAATAAAAACACAAATACCCAATTAAAGAAGAGATATTCAGGCTAACTTAAGTATTTCTCATAAAGCCTCCCCTCTTGGGAATGTGTAAGCCTGGCAAATAGGGTAGGGATATTACTCCAGCCAGCCCTCCTCTCCCCTCTCCTTCGCCTCTCTTCCCCTCTTTTCCCTTTTCCCTCCCCTTACCTCTCCTCTCCTTCCTCTCCCTCTCCTCTCCTTCTCCTCGCCCCTCTCCTCTCTTTCCCCTCGCTCCTCCTTCCCCTCTCCCCTCCTTCCCTCTCACCTCCATCCCCTCTCCCCTCTTCTCCCCTCTCCTCCCCCTCTGCAATTACCAGCCCTCTCCAGCCCATCCCATCCTTCTCAGTTTTATTTTTCTTTCTTTTTGCCCTCCTTAAGTATTCTTTTGTTTTCTTTTCGTCACTTTTAACTTTAGATCGATATCAGACTTTAGTAATTATTATTATTATTATTGTTATTATTATTATTATTATTGTTATTAGTTGCCATACTGACTTTCTCGGCTCAGCCCCTTTTTAATATATAATCAATTACAGCTTTCTAATCCTTTCCTTTGTTTGAATTCAGTTTACAGGTATTCCCATTGTTACAACCCCCCCCCCTCTCTCTCTCTCTCCCTCCTAAGCTGCATAAAGTCGCCAGGCAGTAGCGAAATATAAAGCCAATAAATCGCAGTAAAGAGATTAATGAACACTTATCAAATCCCCCCAGCTACGAGAAATCCGCCTTAAGATGAAGCAAATCGTCTGAGAATAGTAAGATGAAAAATAAGAAAAAATATTAGGGTACTAAGGGGGGGTTAAATTCAGAGTCTTTTTTGCCTAGTTCCCCCTCGGTCCATTTGCCTTAATCTCTCTCTCTCTCTCTCTCTCTCTCTCTAACCCCTTCACTTCGAAGACATCCTTTGTATTACTCCTGCTGCCTCCAGACGATTTTATTCAGCTGTGGTTGATTTTCCTAAGTGGAAGGGTTTATGGAGTTAAATATTTATTGGGTTTATATATATATTTGCCTACTTAGTGTGACTGGTAAAATATATGGTAGAATACTCATTGATAGGGTTAGGCATATGACAGAGGAGCTAGTTGGAGAAGAACAAGGGGGATTTAGGAAGGGAAAAGGGTGTGTAGATCAGATATTTGTTCTAAGATGTTTAGTGGAGAAGGGAAGGAAAGTGTATGCTGCCTTCATGAACTTGGAGAAAGCTTATGACAGAATAGATAGGCAAGGTATGTGGAAGGTATTAAGAATATATGGAGTGGAGGGGAAGTTGTTGAGTGCTGTGAAGAGTATGTACGAGGGAGCTAGGGTTACGGTGCGAGTGGATGGTGAGCTGAGTGAGTTCTTTGATCTCAATGTGGGACCGAAACAGGGTTGTGTGATGTCTCCATGGCTGTTAAATATATACATGGATGGGGTTGTAAAGGAGGTGCAGGGTAGGGCAGTGGATGTGGGGGTGGCTCTAATGAATGAGGGTGAGATTTGGAAGCTTCCGGTGTTGCTGTTTGCTGATGATACAGTACTTTTGAGTGAAGATAAATGGGAGTTGCAAGGTTTGGTGAATGAATTTGGGACAGTGTGTAGGAGGAAGAATCTGAAAGTTAATGTAAACAAAAGTAAAGTTATGGTGTTTGAGAGGAATGAAGTCACAGAGTGTGCAGTGAGGTTGGATGGTGAGGATATGGAGAATGTGAGTGCTTTTAAGTACTTGGGTAGTGTGATGAGTAAGGATGGAACTTTGGGGGATGAAGTGCGTGAAAGGGTACAGCAGGGAAGGAAGGTCGTTGGTACACTGAAAGCAGTGATGAGAAATAGAGAGGTGAGTATGGAAGTTAAGAAGTCACTGCATGATAGTATTGTGATCCCTACCCTGACGTATGGAAGCGAGGCATGGACCTTGCAAGAGGGGAACAAGTCAAGAGTGAGAGCAGTGGAAATGAGTTACTTGAGAGGAGCATGTGGAGTGACGTGGAAGGACAGGTTGACGAATGAAGAAGTGAAGGAACGATGTGGGGTGGATGTGGATGTGGTTGAGAAGATTAGGAGAAATACACTGAGGTGGTTTGGACATGTGAAGAGAATGGAGAATGAAAGACTGACTAAGAGGGTGTATGTGGGTGAGGTGGAGGGAGGGAGAGGGAGAGGTAGACCGTGTATGAGGTGGAGGGATGGAGTTTAGAGGTATATGAGGGGGGGGGGTGAGTTGGTGGGAGGGTAGTCAAATGGTGGGTGACAGAGCGACTTGGAGACGTTTTGGCTGCGGCCACCCTTTGCAGGATTAGGGCGTCGGGCTATAGATAGATAGATAGACATATATATTTACCACTTCGCTATTGTCAGGTATTTTTCCTTGCTACCTCCGGACGAAAGACAGTCAGTCTGTTTGTCCATCTGTCTGTCAGTCAGTCTATCTGTCCGTCTGTCCATCTACCTGTCTGTCGGTATCTATATCTGTCTACCTATTATCTAGGTCCAACTCTCAATATCTATATCTTTTTCTATCTATTTGTCTTTTTATGTCAATATATCTGTCTATATCTTTCTATCTAACTGTCTGTCTGTCTGTGTCTGTCTCTCCATCTGTCTGCCTATCTATTGTACCTATCTATCTATCGCCTGACACCTTAATCCCGTAGCAGATGGCCAGAAAAAAATTGCACTGTATGAACATCAAATTTTCTGCCCTTTGCGTTGTTCACCACACTGTCAGATCTGCACCCTAAATAAAATGTCCATGTGTTCGCAGTAGTAAAAGGACAGCCAGAGCATTCCCCCACGAACGCGTATATCCCGCCATCACTAAACAATACAATAAAATGGCTGCAATTAACTTCTCCAAATTCTAATCAGTTCAAACCACATATCCCAGAATATTGCCCACGAAGTTTGGATAAAAATAGGCCACTTGATTTTGAGATATTTGGTAACAGACACACACGCATACAGACGCAGACCATTACATTATCGCCTTGCTAGGTGGGCGATAATAAAAATTGGGCCCTGGGGCTGAAAAGGGTAATGTCGCTACTATGTCACTGTCTGCGAGGGACCCATTATTCATGTCATTTTTTTTTTTTACTCCTCCATTTCCTCTTCCAACCTGCCCTTTTTATAGGTACTATCAAACATCCCCCATCCCCTCAGCATGACCCTTCTCTAGCCCTTTTTCGGGGTCACTTTTTTTTTTTCTCTCTCTCTCTCTCTCACTCTTTCGTACTGCTCTCTTTCAGGGTGTAGATGTGTACTGTGTCAGTGTTAGCCCTTTCATTACTATGATTGATTTTTTTATTAAGTTTATTCATTCTACCGCCAGACAATTTTCTTCATCTTAGGTTTCTGGGATTGTGAAAAGGTTAATGAAGGCTTAATTTAATAACCCCTCCAGTTCGGAATATCTGTCCTAAGCTGAGCAAAATCGCCAGTAAAATTAGATGATGATGATGTTGAGGGTGGTGGTAATGAGGATGGTGATAATGGTGATGGATCGTGATGGTGATAGTAAATGGTGCGTGGTGATGGTGAATAGTGGGTGATGATGGTGAATGGTAAGTGGTGGTGGTGGTGGTGATGGTGACGGTAAAGAGGGCTTAACATTTTCTTTCTCCAGTTTTCCCTTTTTAAACCACCCATCCCTTTCATCGTAGTCCTTTATAGTCCCCCCTCCCTCTCCCTCTTCCCTCTCCCCCCTCCCTCTCCCCCTCCCCCTCCCCATCCCCCATCCCCATCCCCATCCCCATCCCCGTCCCCGTCCCCTTCCCCCTCTCCCTCCCCTTCCCCTTCCCCCTCCCCTTCCCCCTCCCCCTCCCCTTCCCCCTCCCCCTCTCCTCTTTTTTTTTTTCTGCCCCTCATGCTATCTTCTAACCCATTTCCTAAATGTGCTTCTTTTCCCCCGACCAGTCTCCCCCGAAAATACTCTCTCTCTCTCTCTCTCTCTCTCTCTCTCTCTCTCTCTCTCTCTCTCTCTCTCTCTCTCTCTCTCTCTCTCATAAAGCTGTACTCTGGCCTAGTCTCTCCCTGCCTCTCTCTCCTCTCGGGTGGCTCTTTCCCCACACTTTTCTCTCTTTTCCTAATCTTTTCTTTTACCCTTTTTTCCTATTCCTTTTCTTCTATTTCCCTATTTTTTGGTTCAGTTTACTTTTCATCTTTCAGTTCCCTTTTCCTGTCTTTTTCCTTCTTTTTTTTATCCCTGTATTTTGCCATTTTTTCCGTTTCTTGTTCCTCATCTCGTTTTGTTGCTATTTTTCTTCTTCACAGATTTTCTTATATAAGCTTTTTTTTCGTTTTCTTTCCATCCCCCTTTTGGTCCTTTTTCAACCCTTCCCATCCAACTTAAGGTCATTTAAACCCCCCTATTCCAGCCTTTTCCACTCTAAATTTCCTCTTCTGTCGTTGCCCTTTTTCCACTCTTTCTCCCCCTTTTCTTTCCCCGTTTTTTACTTATTCCATTTTTCCCTTTTCTTACTAATTTCTTGGTTCATTTTTGGCCCATTTCTTTTCCCCTTACCTACCCTTTCATTCCCCCTTATCTACCCTTTCTTCCCTTTGTCTTACCTCCTTGATGTCTCCAGCAAGCCCCCTTCCTTGGCCCCTCTCCTGCCCCTTTCTTGTTCGGTTAAGTCTCCCTTTCTTCCCTCAAACCTATTTTTGCCTCCTATTTTCATCTCCTTGCCCTTTTCTTGACCTCTTTTCTTGACACCCTTTTTTGCATCCCTTTTTACTCAATTCCCTGTGCCCTTTCCTTCCCCCGTTCCTTTTCGTTTTCATTTCTTTTTTTTTTTTATCTGTGTCATTTAGCACCAGACCTACCCTCTCTCCCCGCAACCACACACCTTTACCTAACTTTCTCAGTCCCCATTAGCCCCCTAGCTCCCTCCTTCCACCTTCCTAAGCCCTCATCCCCCTTTGCCACAGCCCTAAACCCTCACCTAAGCCCTTGCCAACCCTTCCCAGCCCTCACCCAAGCCCGTACCAGCCCTTCTCCCTCCCTCACCCAAGACCCATCTCATTTCTGTTACAAATCTTGTGTCTTTTGCAGCCTCTTTTATTCCTCAGTCTTTTCCATTGCAGCCCCTTTGGCTTTTGTAGTCCACATCCTAGCCCTTATCAGCCCTCCTTCACCCTCATCTCCCTCCTCCCTTTCTTCTCCACTCCCTTCTCCCTCCATCTCCCCTTCTTCGTCCTTTCTCACCCTTCCCCCTCATTTTCCTCTTTTTGACTCCTCTCGCTTTTTCCTTTCCCTTCTTTTCTCTCCTTTCCCTTCCCTCTCCTCTCCCCTTTTTCTCCCCTCTCCTCTCACCCTTTTTCTCTTCTCCCCTTCCCTCTCCACTTCTATCCTCCTACTTTCTCCCCTCCTCTCTCCTTATTTCCTCTCCCCATATGAGTTTACTGGACAGGCACCCGCTGTCGTTGACGTGTTGTAATTTCACGGGGCCTGTTTCCCTTCATTCTACCTCACCAGCCTTCCAGCCCTCTCCAGTCCCACTCAGACTTCATTCCTCCCCAGTCCTTCCCAGCCCAATCCTCAGGTTGTCATAGTCTGTCTCGTGTTTAGCCCTTCTCAGCCCTCTCTATCCCAGTTCTTAAATAGCCCTAGTGTACTTCTTTTCTTTAGCTCTTCTTAGCCGTCCTTAGCCCTCTCCAGCCTTCTATAGACTTTAAAAAATAATCTTAGTCCATTCCTCCACTCTCATGCCCTCCCCAGCCCTCTCAAGTCTTCTTCAGCCCTCATTCGCTTCTATTACAGCTCTCATGACTCTCTCAGCCCTCTTGAACCCTCTCATCTCCCTCTCCCCTCCCTTCCCCTCTCCCCTCCCTTCCCCTCTCCCCTCCCTTCCCATTTCCCCTCCTTTCCCTTCCACTCCTTCTCTCTTTCCCCTCCCTCTCTCCACTCCATTCCCCTCCCTTTTCCTTCTCTCCTCTCCCTCCTCATCCCCCTCCTTCTCTCATGCCCCTTCCCTCCCCCATTCTCCTTTCTTCCCTCTCCTCTCCCACCACTCTGCTCTATGAATAAGCTGGACAGATACTCGGCTTTCCTTCCCCGTCCTTGAGTTTGCTGCAATTTTGGGGAGACAATTTGTTCTCCCCACCCGCTCCTCATCCTTCCCCCCTCCCCACAATCCCTACAATCCCTCCCCACCTCTCCCCACAATCCCTCCCCACCCCTCCCCATCTTTCCCCACCCCTCATCATCTTTCTGTTCCTTTCTAGTAATTCCTTTCCCTCCCCAGTACTCCCCAACTATTTCTACCCGTATCACAATTTTCTGTCCCTAGTCCCATGCCTTTTCATCCCACCCTCTTCCTCTCCCAAGCCCTTTCCATCCCTATTCTCAACCTCTTCTCTCCCTCTCCTCCTTCCAGCCCCATTCTCAGCCTCTTCCTTCCCTCTCCTCCCTCCTGCGCCCACCTCCCTGCCGTCTATGGGAGCTGGACTGGTACTGGAGCAATTACAGGGCATTTGTGTGTCCTCATTCCTCCTCCTTTACTGTCCCCTCCCTTACTCTCCCTCCCTTACTGTCCTCCCTTACTGTCCTCCCTTATTCCCCTTTCTTACTGTCTTTTCCTTACGCTTCCTTCATTACTGTCCTCCCTTACTACCCTCCCTTACCACCTTCCCTTACTGCCCATTTACCCCTTAATACTTCCCCTTCCCTCACCAGCCCTAACCAGCCCTTTTCTATCCCTCCACGTCCTTCTCTAGTCTTTCGCAGCCCCTCCTGGATCTCCTCAGCCTCTTCTAGCATATCTTCCTCCCTGCTACCTTTTCCCTCTCTCTACCCTTTCCCTCTCTCTACCCTTCCCCCTTGACTACTACCCTTCCCTCTTCTCAACCCCCCTGTTCCTCCCTCACTACTACCCTTCCCCCCCTCACTACTACCCTTCCTCCTTCTCAAACCCCCCCTGTTTCCCCCCTCCTCCCATTCCCTGTCCCTAATAAGTAACCAGGACATCCATAATACCCAGCTGTTCCCCAGTCACTGTGTTTCAGAATCTGTTTGCCCTTATTCTCCCCACTTCCCCCCCTCCCCATATACCCATCCTCCCCTTATACACCCTTCCTCCCCCCTATACACCCTTCCTAACCCCCCTATACACCCTTCCTCACCCCCCACGCGCACAGCCACACCCTCCACATGCGGTATAAGTAATCAGTACACCTCCATTACCTGGCTGTCTTTGTCCCAGTGTTCCAACGCCTGTCTGTCTTGAATCTCCTCCCAGCTTTCTAGAGTTCCTTTCCTAACTCCCCCTCCTTCCTCTGCCTTCCTAACTAATTACTGACATCCTCCTGACTCCCCGTCCTTTCCTCCCGTCCTTCCTCTGCCTGTCTAACTCTTTCCGAACTTTCCTCAGCCCTTTCTGACCCCACCCTCTAGTTTCATCTCTTGACAGCCTTCTCTATCTTCCCTGTCTCTTCATAGTCCCTGCCTATTCCATCCTCAGCCCTGTCTATCCTCCCCAGCCCTCTGTTGCTCCTTTACAGTCCTGTCTATTCGTCCTATCCCTCCCCAGTTCCTCCTAGCCCTCCCCAGTTCCTCCTAGCCCTCCCCAGCTCCTCCTAGCCCTCCCCAGCTCCTCCTAGCCCTCCCCAGCTCCTTCTAGCCATCCCCAGCCCTTCCTAGTCCTCTCCAGGCCCCCCTAGCCCTCCCCAGCCCTTCCTAGCCCTCTTCAGCCCTTTCCTAGCCCTCTTCAGCCCTTCAGTGCACTCACCAGCCCTTCCTAGTCCTTCCCACCCCTCCCTATTATTGTCTAACCCTGTCTCCATTCCTATTAATTTTTTTCGGAAATCCAGCGACGTGTTCCAGTGACGAGTATTTTGTGCAAGAATGTAAAAAGAATGTCGTGAGAGAGAGAGAGAGAGAGAGAGAGAGAGTGTAACATAATCAGCGCTTGTCTAATCCGGTGGAGTTTCCTAAGCTCCCCCTCCACCCAGGCCAAGTCTCCTCGTCTTCCACCTTCCTTTGAGCCAGCCTGCCCTCCACTTTTTTTTCATTTTCATCCACTTGGTTTATTTTCATCCACCCTTCCACACTTTACAGCCCAGCCCTTTTCAGCCCTTATTAGCCCTTTTTCAGTCACTGTGCCTCTTCTGTTCTACCCTATTCTTGCTCTTTATATTTCTTCTAGTCCATCTCAGTTCCTCTTTTAAGCATCTTTCAGCTTCTTTCTATCTCTCAGCCCCTTCAGTGTCTTAGTTCCTCTCAATCCCTTCAGTCTCCTCTCAGTCTTTTTTCAAGCCCCTTTCCACCCTTCCCAAGCCCCTGTGAAGCCCCATTAGACCCTCCCAAGCCCCTGCCGAACCACTTTCCACCCTTCCAAGCCCTTGTCAAGCTGTTTTCCACCCTCCAGGTCCCCTGCCAAACCCATTTCCACCCTCCCGAGCCCGTGTCAAGCCCCTTTCCATCCTCCCAAGCCCCTGTCAAGCCCTTTTCCACGTTCCCAATCCCCTCTCAAGCCTCAGTCCATTCTTCCAAGCCCCTTCCAAGCCTCTTTCCACCCTCCCAAGCCCCCGTCAACCCTGTCAAGCCCATTTCAGACCCCTCTCAAGTCCCCAGCCCCCCACCACTTAAAATCAGGCCTGAGGGTCGTATTTTCATCTGCATTTATTATAACTTTGGCCTCTAATGGAAAACGGAAAGTGGCCAGCTCTCTTCACTGCCCTTTTCTCTGCTGTCTTCACTTTTTCTCTTCTCTCTTCTCCTTTTCTCTTCTCTCTGCTCTTTACTCTTCTTTTTCGCTTCTCTCTACCTCTTTCCCTTTTCTTCTCTTTTTCTGTCTCACTTTTTGTTCTGTTTTTTTTCCATGGCTCTACTACCTTTTCTCTTCTCTCTTCTTTACATCTCTTTTTCTCTCTTCCTTACTTCTGTTTCTCTTCTTTTTACTCTCTTTTCTCTTCCGTTCTCTGTACCTCTTTTTCTCCTCTTTTCTCTTTTCTTTTTATTATCTTCCCTTTCCTTATTCCTTTCTCTCTCTCTCTCTCTCTCTCTCTCTCTCTCTCTCTCTCTCTCTCTCTCTCTCTTTAACGACAGCATAAGAGAAGTTTGTAGTCAGGCTTAAACTTTGGGAATTTTCATCAGCTAAGCATTATTATAAAAAGAAAGGTATAAAGAGTAAGAAAAAGAGAGAAAATTAGAGATGTTTAAGAAAGAGAGAGAGGGAGAGGAACAAGCGATAAAGAAAGGGGAAGTAGAATGGAGAGAGAGAGAGAGAGAGAGAGAGAGAGGTAAGAATAAAGTATAATAAAATAAAGGAACACAAAGGAAGCTCAAAAAAAGTAATTAATTGATAAAAATAAGGGAATGAGAGTTTGGAAGAAAGTATTTTGGCAAAGTTGACCGGTCGCTTAACTTTGAATAGAGTCAAGTTTGGCTGAGAAGAGGTTAGTGAAAAATAGATTGATGATGGAGTGTTTGGAGGAGAGGAGGACGAGGAATGGGAGGAGGAAGAGGGGGAAGAATGGGAGAAGGAAGAGGGGGAGGATGGGAGGAGGAAGAGGGAGAATGGGAGGAAGAGAGAGGAGAATGGAAGGATGAGTGGGAAGAATAGGAGGAAGAGGAAGAAGATAAAACAAAGAGGAAAAATAGAAAGTAGAGAGTAAAAATGAAAGACGAGAACGGAGAGAGAAAAATAAATCGATAAATTGAAGACAGATGGATAAATGGAGAGAGAGAGTGAGAGAGAGAGAGAGAGAGAGAGAGAGAGAGAGAGAGAGAGATGGCCCAATTAACTGTACACACAGAAATATAAAAACTGTAGCTAAAAATGGTATATGCTGCCAGGCTTAAGTTCCTTGTGAGGCTAAGTACACTCTTGGCCAGAGATTATGGGAGGGAGGGTGAAGAAGGGAGGGAGAGAAACGGGGAAGGAGGAAGGGAGGGAGGGAGAGAGAAACAGGGAAGGAGGGAAGGAGAGTAACAGGGAGGCAGAGAAAGAGGGAAAGTGAGAGAGAGAGAGAGAGTAGTCCTGCAGTGAACGGTTGTACATCTCAAGTTCATTACAATAAATTCTGTACAGAATGTTGGAGAGGAGGGAGGAAAGAGAGAAGGAAGAGGGAAGGAGTGAAGGAAGAGAGGAGAGAGGGGAGGAAAGAAGAGAGAGAAGTGTAGGAAATATGGATGGGAGAGAGAAGAGGAAAGGAGACGAGAGGAGAAGAGGAGGGAGATAAGGATGGGAGGGAAGGAGAAGAGAGGAAAAAGTGGAGGGAAAAAGAGACTGATGGAGAAGGGGAGGAGGGAGGGAGGGAACTGGAGAGAGAAAAAAGGATAGAGAGAGGAGGAGAGAAGAAAAAAAGAAAAGAAAAGGATGGAAGA
>NC_137031.1:32347750-32357750 GCF_032717465.1 Coenobita brevimanus
ACCAATTACTCCCCATCCCCCTCCCTCCCCAAGAGAATGAAGGTGACAGGGGGAGGGGATAAAAGGGGGAGGAGAGAGGGGGTTATTGTGGGTAATAGAGGAGGGGGTATTTTTGGCCCCCACACCTGAGGAGGGTTATTAAGATGGTGGGGGAGACAGGGAGAGCAATAAAGAAAATAAAAGGGGGGGGGGAGAGGATGCAGAAAGAAGATAAAAAAAAAAAGACAAAGTTAAGAAAATTAAAGTAAATGTGAATGAAATTAAGAAAATGAAAAGAAAATATGGAAGACGATGCTAAGAAAATGATGAATCTTGAGAGGGAAATAAAACTGACGAAGAAAAATCTAATGAATGGTGGTGGAGGGAAAGAGGGCTTTAAATAAAGGAGAGAGAGAGAGAGAGAGAGAGAGAGAGAGAGAGAGAGACAGAGAGACAGACAGACAGAGAGAAATTCCACTATCAAGAATGGAAATTAGAACAAAAATAATTAATACGAGAGAGAGAGAGAGAGAGAGAGAGAGGTTGGGGGAGGGGGGAATCCTGATATATATAAAGCATGTCACAAAGTTCAGATATATGAGATTCTGGGGAAAAAAGTTGAATAATTTTGGAAAACGTACTCGTGCATATGACTTTTTGGAAATGCGAGTGGATGGCGATTTTCTGTCTTTTTTTTTTTTGGGGGGGGGAGGCGGGGGGAATCTGGTATTATTATTTGTGCTCTCTTTTTCGTTTTTGATAGTGGATTTTCTCTCTCTCTCTCTCTCTCTCTCTCTCTCTCTCGAACCGGATATTGCTAATACAGAAGGCATAATATAGAGAAAGAGGCAGAAATTTGGGATATGAGAAAGAGGAGAAAAAGAGAAGAGAGGAAAGAGAGAGAGGAGATGGGAAGGTGGTACTGAATGGGTGAAAGGCGCGAATAGTAGTGATTGAGGTCAGGTAGGAGAGAGAGAGAGAGAGACGTGAATTCCACTACCAGAAATGGAATTTAGAACATAAATATTAATACCACAGAGAGAGAGAGAGAGAGAGAGAGAGAGAGAGAGAGAGAGACGTGAATTCCACTACCAGAAATGGAAATTAGAACGTAAATATTAATACCACAGAGAGAGAGAGGGAGGGAGGGAGGGAGGGAGGGAGGAGGCCATCTGCTGGAGGTCGGAGGAGGCTGAAAGTTTCATTTCCTGCTGACAGACTTGGTTTCCCAGCCTGACCTCACTTCACCCACCCTGACCTGACCTGACCTGGCTTGACCTGGCCTGCTCTAACCTGACCTTACCTGACCTGACCTGCTCTAACCTGACCTTACCTGACCTAACCTAACCTGACCTAACCTATACTTTCTGACAATTACTTTACATAAACTAATAAGAAATGGATGCACAGAATTTAGTATAAGAATAATAAACAATAAATCACCATCATCACTATCCTCTTCGCCACGTTCAATATCATCATCATCATCATACTACTACTACTGCTAATAATAATAATAATAATAATAATAATAATAATAATAATAATAATAATAAAGTGTTAGGTAAAATATTCTGATCCTGTCACATTTAATGGCACGTTAAAGCAATAAATGTCACTGTTACATTTATCGCTACAAATTTTATGCCACTGATTCTCTCTCTCTCTCTCTCTCTCTCTCTCTCTCTCTCTCTCTCTCTCTCATTTGAATCTCTTCCCCCCTCCTCTTTCCTCTCTGCTCTTTCTCCCTCCCCTTGCCCTTTTCTGCACTCGTCTTTCTCTCCCTTATCTTTCCTCTTTCTTCTCGTTCTCCTCGTCTTCTCTTTCCTCCCTCTTCCCTCCAGTTTCTCCCCTTCCCTGCACTTGCTTCCTGCTCCCTCCTCGGTCTCCTCCTCTCCCCCTCTCCCCTCCCCCCCTTTTTCCTCCCTCAAGGCAAGGTCGGGCCATCTTCTGCCCACCCTGCCTCTAGCACTAGCCTCTGTTACCTTATTATTTACCTTAATATTTACCTTAACTTTTACCTTAATATTTACCTTAACTTTTACCTTAATATTTACCTTAACTTTTACCTTAATATTTACCTTAACTTTTACCTTAATATTTACCTTAACTTTTACCTTAATATTTACCTTAATATTTACCTTAAATTTTACCTTAATATTGACCTTAACTCTTACCTCAATATTGACCTTAACTTTTACCTTAATATTGACCTTAACTTTTACCTTAATATTGACCTTAACTTTTACCTTAATATTTACCTTAACTTTTACCTTAATATTTTCCTTAATATTTACCTTAACTTTTACCTTCATATTTACCTTAACTTTTACCTTCATATTTACCTTAACTTTTAACTTCATATTTACCTTCTCTCTCTCTCTCTCTCTCTCTCTCTCTTTCGTCTTTGCTCTCCTTTCTCTCCCTAAATTGCCTCTGTAATTTTTTCCTTTGTTTGTCCTCCCTTCCTTTTTCCATCAACTCTTTATCCTCCTCCTCTTCCTCCTCCTCCTCCTCCTCCTCCTCCTCCTCCTCCACAAGATGTTTTCCCTCTTCCGTCGCAACTTCCGTCGCTAATTTTCCTTCCTGTCTTTCCTCCTCCGTCTTCCCTCCTCTTCCTCTCCTCTTCTCTCTTCTTTTTCTTCCTCTCTTTCTCTCTCTCTCTCTCATCCATTTTCGTCCTCCATATTACATGCTTTGCTGATCCAGAGAGAGAGAGAGAGAGAGAGAGAGAAGGGGTACCAAGTGAGGGTGACTGATTAAATTGTTGAGTATCCCGTCTGAAGGGAGTGGAGGGAGGGGAGGGAGGAATGGGAAGGGAGGGAAAGGGAGGGATGGAAATAACTGCAGGTGATGGAGGGGAAATGAAGAAGTGGGAAAGGGAAGGAAGGAAATGGGAAGGGAGGGGAGGGAATTAGAAGGAAAAGAGAATAAGTGATGAGTGGGGAATGGGAGGGAAGAATTTCAAATTTCAAACTTTATTTCCATAAAATATGGTTATTCTTACAAATCGGTATACAAAGTCACAGACAAAAATAGTCATGTCATATTCGATACATGATAATATCAACTACAAATCACTTAAAATTAACTCCCTAAGTTTAGATTTGAAAACATGTATGCTTCCGGAATGAGTGATATCAGTAGGTAAATTATTCCACAGTTTGGGTCCTAGTATGGTGATGGCTCTGGCACCAGAGTTTGTTCTGGCTCTAGGCACAAAAAGGTTATTTCGCTGTCTTGTTGTACTGGCTGTGTTTTCAGTGACAGTGGACAACTTTAGATACCACTCCGGATAAAAACCATTGACAGCCATATAAACAGTGGTACATCTGTCAAAAATATGTTTATCTTTAATCTTTAACCACTTTAATTCCTTTATGGTGGGGGTTACATAGTCATACTTTCTTGCTCCCCCGATAGCTATTTTAGCTGCAAAATTTTGTAATTTCTGAACTTGGTGAAGTAAGGTATCATTTGTCGTACCCCATATACCTATACAGTAATTTATTATGCTAAGAGCTAGAGACTGTACAACGATTTTTCGAGTTGACTTATCAAAGTTTTCACATATTTGATTTATGAACATAAGTGTTCCCATGACTTTCTTATTTAATTCAATAATATGCACATCAAAAAGCATATATCTGTCGATGTAGACACCTAGATTTTTTACACTAGTGCTTGGGTAAATGTGCTCACCAGAACAATTTATGACAGTGTTAGGAGGAATATGTGATAGAAATCGTCTATTACCTATGAAGATACATTGTGTTTTTCTTGGATTTAGCATAAGTCCATTTCTAAGAAAATAATGTTTTGCAATCCGTAAGGTTCCTTCTGTTTTGAAGATAAGAGCCTCGAGATTATTTATAGTGTCAGCATGGAGAAATTGGGTATCATCAGCATATTGCACCAAAGAACATCCATTTACACTCTCAGCAAGGTCATTAACATAGATGGTAAACAAGACAGGACCAAGGATTGAGCCTTGAGGGACCCCGTAAGCTACATTCAATTTATCAGATATAGTGTTGCTCAGGCGGACAGATTGAGTCCTATTTTCTAGGTAACTTTTGAACCAGAAGCAGTCAATATTAAGCTTAGCACATTTATTTAAAAGAATGTCGTGACTAATACTATCGAAAGCTTTGGAGAGGTCACACAAGGTTAACAGTGTAACTTGCTTAGAGTCCATGTTATTATATATTTTATCTGTTACGACAGTAAGAGCGGTCTCGGTGGATAATCTAGGACGAAATCCATGTTGGGTATTAGACAGTGATTTGTTAGATTCCAAGAAGTGTATGAGCTGATTGGTAACAACCTTGTCGAGTATTTTAGAGACAATGGGCAATAGTGAGATTGGTCTGTAATTGCTTACATCATTTACATCACCACTTTTATAGAGAGGAAGTACCAATGCATGTTTCCAGGCTGTAGGAAAAATGCCTGTTGCAACAGAAGTATTGATAATACAGGTTAAGTAAAAAGCTATAACACAGAGTGCGTCCTTAACAAATCTCAGTGACATGCCATCCGAGCCCACAGAACGAGTCTCATTTAAGCCTTTTATCGTAAGAATGATAGTGTCGGTATCTACAGGATGAGGTCTAAAAGATTACATTCACTTGAGATTATATTTGGAGAATTGATAGAACCTGACACGTTTTCACCATGGAGGACTTCTTGTGTTCGTTCATACGTCTTCTTACCGACATTTGCAAAATGATAATTGAATTCGTCAGCTTTATTTTTATTATCACCGTTGTAACCGTCCGAGTTACTTTTACAGTTTGGGATAATTTCTCTTATTATTTTCCACGTCGCTGAAGTGCTTCCTCTGCTATTACATAACCGACTGCGATAGTAGTCTGCTTTCCCCTCTGTAATGAGAGCTTTAACAAGCTTCTTTTCTTGTTTATATTGTTCACAGAGAGCTATATTATGTCGATTAGATTTAAGTTTTTTATGAGTATCATTTCTAACGCTCATAGCTTGCCGTATACAATCGTTCATCCATGGTGCTAACGGTCTTTTAATCTCCTTAGTTACAAAAGGAGCACAGGCATTTAAACAATTAACAAAAGTATCAGCAAAAATATTCACTTGTGTGTTTACATCATCAGTTTTCAAAATCTTATCAAAATCGTCTGTGCTCTGTAGAAGCCTAAGACAAAAGTCGTCTTTGTGGTAGTTCCCAAGGTGACGAAAAGTTCGAACAACGGGCGGTCTCTTAGGTTTACTAATATCTACTGAGATGCTAATAAGATCATGATCTGCAATTACTTGGGGAATAACATCATAACTGTTTATGACACCAGGTTTGTTAGTGATTACAAGATCCAGCAATGTTGCAGACGTAGGTGTGACTCTAGTAGGTTTATCTATTATCTGAGTTAATTTATTATTCTTAAGAAGGGGAGAGAGGAGGAAGGAAAGGAGAGTGAGGGGAAATTTAGGAAGGAAATGGGAAGGAAGGCAAAGGGTATGAAGGGAAAGGGGGGAGTGAGGAACGGAAGAGAAGGGAGAGAGGAAGGGAAGGGGGTGGCTGGGAAGGAGTGAAATGGAGGAAAGGAGGGAAGGGAAGGAGTAGGAGGAAGTGGGGGAGGAGGGAAGGGAGAGACTAGGGAGGGGAAAAGGAGAGAGAAGGTACTGTGTTTGAAGGAAAAAGGAGAGGAAGAGGTGTAAAGGGTGAAAGGAGGAGAAAGAGAAGGGAAAGAAAGCAATATATATGAGAAAATAAAAAGATATAGAAGGAGAGTCGGGGAAAATGAAAGGAAAGAGAGAAATGAGGTAGTTTGAAAGAGAAAGGAGATGAGGACATAGAGAAGAGAGAATATGGATAAAGAAGAGAACACGAAATAAAGAGGCTAAGGAAGAAGAAGGAAAAGTTTAGAAAGTGAGAAAGGAAACAGGAGAGAGAGAGAGAAAGAGAGAGAGAGAGAGAGAGAGAGAGAGAGAAATCATGTCCCAAGTCAGCAATAATAGCAAGTTGATGTGAGAAGTTTCTTGAAGTGTCTACCAAAGGAAGGAGGGGGGACGGGGAGGTGATTGAAATGAGTGGGGAGGTAGGCAGGTAGGTAGGTAGTGTGAGGGAGGGAGGGAGGGAGGAAACTACGATGGCAAGGTACGATGGAGGGAGGGGAAAGGGAGACAGGGAAGTAGATTGGCAGGTAGGAAGGGAAGGAAAAAATTGAGTTGGTTGGGAGGGAGGGAGAGAGAGAGAGAGAGAGAGAGAGAGAGAGAGAGATTGAAAAGAGGGAGGAGGAGAGAGGAAGAGTACAGATGGAACGGGAATGAGAAGGAAGGAAGGAAGGAATAGGAAACATGAAAAGAAAAAGGTGGGAGAAAGGAAGGTACAGAGAGAGAGAGAGAGAGAGAGAGAGAGAGGAGGGGGAGAACGTCAGAAGCAATAAAGATCCAAGACGTGTATTCCATTTCTCTCACGCGAAAAATTGGCGTTGGCGACTGTTCGCGAAAATCCTGACCGCCTGCGAGTGACGGGGAGAAGACGGGGAGGCCTCTCTCCATCTTTTCCTCCTCTTTCTCTCCCTCTCTCTTCCTCTCGCTCTCTCTTCCTCTCCCTCTCTCTTCCTCTCGCTCTCTCTTCCTCTCCAACTTCTCCTCCTCTCTCTCCCTTTCTCCCCCTCCCTCTATCACTGACCAAACCCCCTTCACATCTTTCCCGTCAGTCTGTCACATTTTTCACGCACAATATCCTGAATGTAGGAAAATACACACACAGCAAGTCTGTCTCGATTTATTCTCTCTCTCTCTCTCTCTCTCTCTCTCTCTCTCTCTCTCTCTCTCTCTCTCTCTCTCTCTCGTTACTGGCTCAGATAATAATGAATATACTGGACCAGCGGATCAATAGCCCATTTGTTTATTTGGTGTATTGTGTCTATCCTCTCCCCCACCCCTTTCTCCCTCACCTCATCTCCCCCACCCGCTCGTTCCCCACCCCCACTCACACCCTCCCCACCTACCTCTTCCCTCTCCTTTACTCCCCACTCATTTTACTCATTTTTATCCCTCTCATCTCTCTCTTATTTAATTATTCACCCCATCCCTCTTGTATCTCTCGCTCTTTCTCTCTCCCCCATCTCCTTTCCATTTATATCCCATCCCCCAGTCCCTTCCCTTCACCTTTCCTCCCTCATTCCTCACCTACTCATTCATTCTTCCACCCTGTTTCTTCCTCACCCTAACAACCCCTCCTCCATTCATCATACACATCCCTCCCCCACTCACTCTATTCCTCCATCCCTTCCATCCTTATACACTCATTCCCCTTCCATTCTCACCTGTCTCCCCTTTCTCACACCCTTACACTCACCCTCACCTCTCCCCCTCATCCTCCCCCTCCTCCCTCTCCTTCCCCCTTCCCCTTCCCCTTCGTCTTCCCCCCTCACCCTAAGCCGGCTAATGAGAAGACTTGATTAAATTCTTCAAGCGGGGGAAGTTGTAATGTCCGGGAGAAACGGGAAGTTGGGTATTCATTTTCCTGCGGCCCGCTTCGCTTCGGTACCGGGTTCGACTTTGGGATTCGAGACGGCAGGTGCTCCATTCATTAGCAGGATGGGTGTGAGAGAGAGAGAGAGAGAGAGAGAGAGAGAGAGAGAGAGAGAGAGAGAGAGTGAGTTGGACGTTTTAGTGTGTGTGTGTGTGTGTGTGTACGTTTTTGTCCGTGTTTGTGACAGGTATGCTTGTATGCTTTTCTGTGTGCTCGTTATGGAGGATTTTGTGTGTGTGTGTGTGTGTGTGTGTGTGTGTGTGTGTGTGTGTGTGTGTGTGTGTGTGTGTATTTCAACATGTAAAACTTTGCACAGACAAGAAACAAGAAAAATAATATAACTGAGTCTGTATCTCAATAACCATCTCAAAATAATATCACCATTTAAGCAACTACATAATAACCAAAATATAAATAAATAATAAATATAAATAAATACTAAATCGCCAACAGAACGGCGCTCAGATGCAGAGGTAATTCGATATAATGATCTTTGAAGTATTATCAGGCGCGTTTGGGTGGAGATGAATTGCTTGCTTTAATTAGCCTGTGGCCTAATGAGACGGTGGTGATTAGTGAGAGAGAGAGAATTTGTGTGTGTGTGTGTGTGTGTGTGTGTGTGTGTGTGTGTGTGTGTGTGTGTGTGTGTGTGTGTTTTCCATACTCCACATTCACCCACTCTGCCGCTCCACCCACTCACCGTCCCCACTCATCCTTCCACGTCCCCACTTAGCCAGATCCCACTCACCCACAACCACTTATTCACCCAGTATTCCCATCCAGATCCCACTCACCCAGTACCACTCATTCACCATTCCCATCCAGATCCCACTCAACTAGACAACGTTCATCCCTGTTATTGGAGTGGGAATTGCAGCTTTGATTCGCCACTCTCTGTTGCCGTTCATACCTCGTTAATCTCCTCCCACTCACATCCCTCTCATACCTTGCCATCCAACTCTCTCCCGCTTTTATTCTAGGTATGTATATTTGTTTACTATCCCACTCTTGTCCCTCTCATACCCTGCCATCCCACTCCCCCCCACTCCTGTGTATTCATGTATATTTACTCTCTTCCCACGCATGCCCCACTCCCACTCAGTCACATCCACGCCACATGTCTGAATTAACTTCTTTCTCTTCTCACTTGCTTACTCTCACTTCTTCTGTCCCTCTCACTCTCTCCTTTTCACTCACTCTCACTTCCCTCTCTTTTTCATTCCCTCTTCACTCCCTCTTTTGTCCCCTTTCCTTCCTCCTGTTTCCGTATCTCTCAATTTTCTCTCCTTTCCTCTCCTCCATCCCTTTCCCACTCACTCTCATCCCACTTACACTACTCCCACTCCCCCTCACACACACACACACACACACACACACACACACACACACACACACACACACACACACACACACACACACACACACACACACACACTCACTCGCACAGCATCATAGTTACCTCTCATCGACTATTAATCATCGGTCCTGCCCACCCATTCACACACCCTATCATTCTCTCTCTCTCTCTCTCTCACACACACACACACACACACACACACACACACACACACACACACACACACACACACACACACACACACACTACTATTACACCCACACCCACCCTCCCAGCAGCGGACGCACACCCTTATACTCTCCCAAATTATTGAGGATTTCCAGAGAGGGAGAGAGAGAGAGAGAATATTCAGGGGAGGGAAACGAAGGAGAAAATTAATATATGATACAAAGAGAAATCCATTGCCGATAAGCGCTTCAGCCGGGGGAGTGAAATAGAGGCATTAAAGTAAGAGAGAGAGAGAGAGAGAGAGCTAGAGAGAGCGAGCTCGCAGACACGCTAGTTTATAATGAGTGTAGAAGGTATTTTCATCGTTTATATTGAAGCTGTTTTAAAAATTTTCGTCGGTGTTCAAACGTATTCTTATTTTGAGAGAGAGAGAGAGAGAGAGAGAGAGAGAGAGAGGGAGAGAGAGAGATTGCGTTATCAACTGGGGTGGTCAGGCTTTTCTAGTCTTTTGATAACCCAGACTCACTCTCATACACACACACACACACACACACACACACACACACACAGTGACGAGTGAAAATAGTAATTGCCGTGTGTAGGTCCTTGGGGGTGTTTGTGTGATGGAATTGTGGAGAGAGAGAGAGAGAGGAGTCTACGTAATTTGATTATGTAAATGGTCTAAGTTGCATCATTGGGCAGGTATCGATTGTGGTGTCTGTTTGTTTGTATGGATTAACTCTCTCTCTCTCTCTCTCTCTCTCTCTCCCCCCCCCTCCTTCATCACTGCCACCGGAACCTGAAACCGGAAATTACGTCATGTCAGGTCATAGCAAGGTCATTCACCAACTTCCGCCCTGAATTTTGCTGAATAATAAAACTTCAGAGGTTGGAGAGAGAGAGAGAGAGAGAGAGAGAGAGAGAGAGAGTGGAGTGGAGTGGAGTGGAGTGGGAGGGAATGAAAGGGGATCGTGTGAATG
>NC_137031.1:32362750-32370250 GCF_032717465.1 Coenobita brevimanus
CAAACCTACTCCACATGATTCTCTCTCTCTCTCTCTCTCTCTCTCTCTCTCTCTCTCTCTCTCTCTCTCTCTCTCTCTCTCTCTCTCTCTCTTTCTCTTTTATCTGTCCATCTGACTGCCCATTCATCTATTTCTCTTTGTGTATTTTGCAGTGAAAGCTCCTGTTACAACTAGAAATCATTTTGTTTCTCTTTCTCTATCTATATATCTGTCTATATATCTATCTACCTATCTGTCTATCTATCTATCCATCTATCTATCTATACATAATCCTCCTGTCACTCAATCAGTCATATTTCTGTGTATTTCTGTATCTCGATCGACGTAATTGTCTGTAGGAAAAAAAATAGAGGAATATTGGAAGAGCGATAAAGAATTGATGGCTGACTGATGGAGAGAGAATGGAGAGACATGGAGGAAAGGTGGAGTGATGATGGAGGAAAGATGGAATGCTGATGGAGAAGTGATGGAGAGAGAGAATGGAGAGACTTGGAGGAAAGATGGAGTAGTGGTGGAGAAGTGATGGTGGAAAATTGAGATGATGGAGGAAAGATGGAGTGGTGGTGGAGAAGTGATGGAGGAAAATTGAGGTGATGGAGAAATGATGGAGTAGTGATGGAGGAAAACAGGAAGTAGAGAATAACTGATGGAGGAAAAGTGGAGAGAGATAGGAGGAAAGATGGAGAGATGAAGGAAAAAGGAAGTGATGAAGATAGTAGTGATGGAGGAAAAACAGTGATGAAGGAAAGATGGAGAGACGATAGAGGAAGGATAGAGGTGGTGGAGGAAAGATGGAGAGATGATGGAGGAAAGCAGACGTGATGGAGGATAGATGGAGAGACGATGGAGGAAAGGTAGAGGTGGTGGAGGAAAGATGGAGAGATGATGGAGAGAACATTACCTGCGTTGGAGGAGATTGGAGGAAAGGAGAAATGAGAGAGAAACATAAAGCAAATTGATTTTCTTTTTTCTTTTTCTTTTTTTGCTAGTCACGAGGAAGTAATTGGTCTCTCCAGTTATCCCGAGTGGCCAGTGTTTTTTTTTTTTTTCTGGGGTGATTTTGCTGAGTGGATTAAAATTGTGTGTGTGTGTGTGTGTGTGTGTGTGTGTGTGTGTGTGTGTGTGTGTGTGTGTGTGTGTGTGTGTCCCCAGGTGTGTCATCAGGAACACATCAGCTCTCTCTCTCTCTCTCTCTCACTTACAGAAATAAAGATATGAGACTGCCTTAGGATATAAGTAATATGGACGGTGGGTATTGGTGCTGAAGTGGTGACATGTGAAGGAGTGTGGCACGTGGGAGGACCGCTGGGCCACAGGGAACTGGCTGCCATATTTATAAAAAAAAATATCCTCATTCTCTTCTCCATATCTTTTCCTCCTCCCGATTCCTCCATTTCCTTCTCCCGTTTCTTCCACTTCCTCCTCCTGTTTCCTCCTCCTCCTCCTCCTGACCTGGTACTGCATGTGTTAGATAGCTTAAAGACAGAGTACCGATCCGACCCTCAACCACTCCTCTCTCTCTCTCTCTCTCTCTCTCTCTCTCTCTCTCTCTCTCTCTCTCTAATTATATGGTGCTCGTCTTTGTTCAGTTTTTACAAATTCACACCAGCGTTATTTTTTTATTATCTGCCCCTATCTTTTCTCTTTAACTTCAATTTTCTTTTTTTTGTCTTCCTCTCTCTGGCGTTTTTTCCTTTTTTTTTTCTTTTTCTAGATTTTCTTACTACTGCTCCTGTGTTCCTGACATCAATTATTTTTCTTCCTTCTTATTCTTCCCTCCTTTTCTTCCTCATTGTCTTTCTTTGCCTTTTTTTCACAAACTTAATTTCACGTTGTTAAGTCTGATCATTTTTGTGCTAAATTTTCCTGTCATTTTTCTCATCCTAATTTTTTTTTTTTTTTCTCTCCTTTCTGTAGTTTTGTCTGATTTTTTTTTCGTGTATTTTTTTTTACTCCGAGATTTTGACCTTTAGACCTGGGTTGAAGGTAGAGAGAGAGAGAGGGAGAGAGAGGGGGGGGGGAGGAAAACTGCATAATAAGGCAAGAAAAAAGCTAAGATGAGAGGAAGAACAGGGACGAGGTAAAAACAAGGAAAAAGGTAGTAGATGGGGGGAGAAAATAGAGGGAGAGAGAAAATAAGAAAAAAAACAACACTAAGAAATAATAGATGTGAAAGCGAGAGAGAAAGAGAGAAATTTGAGTAATGGAAGAGGGCAAAGGGAAGAGCAAGAAAGAAAAAATGAGAGAGAGGAAGGAAGAGGAAGAAGAAAAAGAGGAATTGAAAGAGGAAGAAGAGAAAGAGGAATTGAAAGATGAAGGAAGAGGAAGAAGAGAATGAGAGCACAGCCTGGTCGCCACTAACATGCGTGCAGTTGACATATGAGAGAGAGAGAGAGAGAGAGAGAGAGAGAGAGAGAGGTTGAAAAATGGCAATATTGAGAAAGTTTTTGTAGTTTGGATAAATGAGAATAGAGGAGGAAGGGGAGGACTGCATGGTTGATTGGATAGTAAGATGGATGGTTGGTTGGATGGTTGGTTGATTGGTTAGGTGGCTAGTTGGATGGATGGATGGATGGTTGGTTGATTGGTTAGGTGGTTTGAAGGATGGTTGGATGGTTAGTTGATTGGTTAGATGGTAAGAAGGATGGTTGGATGGATGGTTGAGTGATGGATGAATGGCTAGATGGATGGTTGAGTGATGGATGAATGGCTAGATGGATGGTTGGATTGATGGTTGACTGCTTGGCTAGGAGGTTTAGTGATGGATGATGGATGGTTGTTGGATGGCTGGTTAGAAGGATGGTTGGATGGTTGTTGATTGGTTGGTTAGATGGTTGTTGATTGGTTTGTCAGGTGGTTGGATGGGTGGATGGATGATTGGTTGGTTGGTTGATTGGTAATATGGATGAATGGATGATTGATTGATTGGTAGTATGGATGGATGGTTGGTTGATATGACTTATAATTAGATGGATGGTAGAATAATGGATGGATGGTTGGTCAGATGGATGGATTTTTTGGTGAAGTGGATGAATGGATGGATAGTTGATTGAATGGATGGATAGAGATGTGGATAAATAGAACTTGGATTAGTAGCTCCAAATTGTATGGAGTTAGTGAGGATGCTTGGAGGTCAGGAAGGGCTTTGTGTGTGTGTGTGTGTGTGTGTGTGTGTGTGTGTGTGTGTGTGTGTGTGTGTGTGTGTGTGTGTACAGCCACCAGCAACAATAAAGGCAGATAACCCACGGTCAGCGGGAAGAGGAGAGGAGGGGAGGAGAGGGGAGGGGAGGGGAGGAGAGGAGAGGAGAGGAGAGGAGAGGAGAGGAGAGGAGAGGAGAGGAGAGGAGGAGGAAATGAATAGGAACAAAAGAGGAAAGGATGAAGAGGAGAAAGGGAGAATGGGGATAGAAGTGAAGAGATGGATGGAATGGAAGAGAAGAGCATAAAGAGATGATAACTAAAATGAAACGAAAAGAAAAAGAAAACAGATGAGAAGAAATTACGAGAAGTGAAGGGAAGGGAAGGGATGGGATGGGATGGGAAGGGAAAGAATAAAGGAAGGGGAAAAGAAATGCAGTCGGGGAAGGAAAAAAGAATATAAGATGGGAAGCTGGAGCCCACAGATTAGAATACGGAAAAAAGGAGGAGGGGGAAAGGGTACGAGAAGAGGAAGGGGGAGGGAAGGGGGAAGAGGGGGAGAATGAAGGGAGGAGGAGGCTACGGAAGGGGAGGAGGAGAGGGAAGAGATGGAGGAAGAGGAAGAGGAAGCCAAAAAGCGAATGAAAAAATGTAATAAAATGTGAATGGCGAGGAATGAAGGTAGGAAGGGGAGCAGAGAGAGAGAAAAAGAGAGAGAGAGAGAGAGGAAAAAATTGTGGAGGAAAGAATTGGAGGGAGGGAAGGGAAGGGAGGGGAGCGGGGATTGTAGGCGGGAAGAAAGAGGATTGGAGGAAAGGGAAGAGAAGGAAGAGGGGATTGGAAGAGGGTTGAAAGAGGATTAGAGAGAAGGGAAGAGAGGAGAGAGAGGATTGGAAGAGGGATGAAAGAGGATTAGAGAGAAGGGAAGAGAGGAGAGAGAGAATTGGAAGAGGGAAGAAAAACAACAGGAAAGATGGGGAGGAATAGAGGTGGGATTTTGCGAAGGAGGAAAGAAGGGAGAGAGAAAGATAAATGACGAGGAAAAAATAGATGAGAGAGAATTGTAGAGATGAAGATGAGAGAGAGAGAGAGAGAGAGAGAGAGAGGAAAAGAATATAAAAAGTGGATTGGCTAGAGGGGATGAGAGGGGAAAAATGGAGGGGAGAGGAAATGTGGAAAAAGAAGAGGAATGTGGAGGGTGGACACACACACACACACACACACACACACACACACACACACACACACACACACACACACACACACACACACACACACACACACACACAAGACATCACCTTCAGTCACCTTCACTTTCCTATGATTTACGTAACATTAACCAAGAATTGATTTAACACTGATCATTTCACACCGATGACGTGTTTTATATTACGACTAGCGAAAGATTTTTGTTCACTTTTGGGAAACTTGTTTATACTTTAAGGGTTAGCTACAGCCTTCACTAACTCGTTTATTATTATTATTATTATTATTATTATTATTATTATTATTATTATTTTATTATTATTATTATTATTATTATTATTATTATTATTATTATTACTTTTATAATATCGTCTAGAGGTAGCAGGAATTAACAGTATAAGAAGAGATCACCGTATTGAAGGGGTTAATATGAACTGCATTTAAAATTTACCTCATTTGTCTTTAATCTGACCTAACCTAACCTAACCTAACCTACCATTGCTTCAATATTTATCTGACCTTTAAGGTGTACAGTATGGAAAAGTAAGTGATAATATTAACCTTATTTTCCGACATGACCTTATTATGATCTTGACCTGCTATTTATTTGACCCAGCTTAACATGACCTTCGTGACATTTGACCTACCCTGACCTTCGCGACATTTGACCTGACATGACCTCTACTGCCCGGCCTTGACCTCAACCAAAGCTGATAGGCCCATACACACGCCCCTCCTCCCCATATCTTGCTTAATTTCTCTTCCTTGATTTTTCCCAGGATGATCGTGACGTTAACTACCTCTAAGTTTTTTCCTTCATTAATTTCAGGTTTAATTTTAACTTTATTTTGATAGTGCTGTAGTCCTTTCACCTTAACTTGGCCCAGATTTTTTTACTTTTACAGCTTATTTCATGTAGTTCATTGGCTAAATCAAAGAGTGCTATAGTTGTACATCATTAATATAGCACTTCTTCGTGACTAGCATTATATTCTGATTTCTTGTTGCAGTTTAGTATTCAGTTAAGAAGAGATTGCAATTTTAGGCCAGGTTAGAGTGAAAAAGGTTTAGTCTTTATTTTTCTTTTATTTTCTAGCTGGAGGGTGTGGAGGGTAGGAGAGAGTTTTTATTTTATTTATTTATTTATTTATTTATGTATTATTTTGTTCTTGTGATTAGGGTGTGATTCTATTAGCATTAGGCAGGATCACCTCACAGGGGCCTTGACGTCTGTGTGCTCTGTGTAACTTTTTGTAATTACTTTCACGTCGCCTTTATCTGGTAACCCTTTGGCTGCTGGAATGAGATGAGAGAGAGAGAGAGGGGGGGGTGAGGGGAGGGGGGAAGGGTATCCATTAGGCGAATTCGGAGAGAGAGAGCGAGAGAGAGAGAGAGAGAGGTTAGGTTAGGTGAATAGCGTTGATTGGCATTAGTGAGAGAGAGGTTCCCCAGTGAGTGTATGTAACGGAGGAGGCTAATTAAGTCTCACCTGACACTAATTTAAGATGTTACCTGGGCATTTAACTTACCTTGACTTAACATTTCAACATTAACCAAGTCTTTCCTAAGTGCTGGATATTTTTTTCACCATAGTCTGTTTGTTTATCACAATCTGTTTTTCACCATCTGTTTTTCACCTTGTTTTTCACTATGTTTTTTTTTTACCATCTGTTTTGTTTTTTTACCATCGTATGTTTATTTTTCTCTCATGGAACCTACCCACTCCCCAAACTGGAATACCTAGTCAGAGTCATGATTAAGGTGTGTGTGTGTGTGTGTGTGTGTGTGTGTGTGTGTGTGTGTGTGTGTGTGTGTGTGTGTGTGTGTGTTACTAATCAACCCCCCACTTTGTCTGTATGTGGCCATCAACAAAGCTGAAAGAGGTAAGGAATTTGTGAAAGGTTCGAGCAAACGCACTTGATCACTACACACCACACCACACCACACTAAACCTAACCATACCACACACATATCGTAACTTGACCCAACATAACCTCAGCTTCACCTCATATCACTCTCAGATTCACCTGACCTGCATTATGTGACCTGACCTAGTTTCTCCCTGACCTGGCGTGACTTGGATCTGCTCACCGTGCCGCAGGTCCATTAAATTTAACCCAAGATTGACGCAGTTCTTGGAGTTGACTTATTGTGAACCTATTCTTTGTTGACCTATTGTGACCTGACCTACTTTGACCTTACATAACCTAGCTTTTTTTAGATCGAGCCTCTTGTGACGACCTGACATTCCTTAAGTCTGAATATAAGTTATAATCAAATTAGAATAAGCAAAGAATAAAATGGATAAATAGGCTACGTGATTAAGAATCCAGATAAGCAAAGAGAAATGAGTTAATAAATAAACAAATAAATAAATGAATGACGATTAATTAAATTTAAAAAAAAAACATTTGTACAACTTTTTACATCATTGATATCCTCATGAATTCCTTTTTTTTTTTTTTTTTTTGCTAAATAAAGTAATCAGATAGTAGCAAGAAGCTACTGTAAATAGAATCATGGTAATAAATGCGTTAATAAAGACTGCATCTATCTTTACTATTGTCCTTATATCTCGAACCAAATAAAACAGTATATATATGGGGAGTAAAGATAAATGTTATAAAGCTCATTGTACTGAAGGCGTTAAAGTTTAGATATCGTGTCCTGAATAAATTACTGGCTTTTCGTAGTTTCCTAATTGAGGTGGTTATCTGTAATTTCTCTATTATCATCTCCATAATTGTGGTTGATAGTGTTTATCTTGTAACTGCGTGATAAAAGTGAAAATTTAGTGTGGGGTGTGCGGTTGGGCTGAGAGAGGGAGGGAGGGAGGGAGGCTGGGAAGGAGGAGGTAGTGAAATCAGGCACCCCCATCCCAAAGACTTTATTCCCCTGATGCAACTGGGAGGGGACGTTTTCTCCGTCTTTGAACTTCATGTATATATAATTAATAACTAATCACCTACAGATAATTAGTTGTTTAGATCTAGCTTTTAATTTGAAGGTAAAAAAATGTATTGGGGTCGAAGGGGTCAAAATAGTATCCAGGCTGTAGCTCTTTCACCCTAAATTGCCCCGGAGTGTTTGGGAAAGTAGAGGGGAGAGGAAGTAGGGGGAGAAGTAGGGTAGGAAGAGGTAGGTAGGAGAGGTATA
>NC_137031.1:32375250-32390250 GCF_032717465.1 Coenobita brevimanus
AATGAGGTAAGGAAGGAAGGAAAAAAGGAAGGAAGGATGGGAGAAAGGAAGGAAGGAAGAACGAAAGGAGGACAGAAAAATGATGAAGCAAGAGAGAAAGAAAGATTAAGGAAAGAAGGAAGGAAGGATAGAGAGAACGAAAGATAGGCAGAGAAAAAAAGAAAAGAAAAATGAGAGGGGACGAAAAAGATGGGGATTAAGAGAAAAAGAAATTTGTTAGGAAATTGTTGGGTGGGAAGCGAAAGAGAAACAAAAGGAGGAAAGAAAAGAACTCGGTGAAGGAAAGAAAAATAAGAAAGAGAATAAATGAGGAAGATGGAAAAGTTTGAAAGAAAAATGCAACAAGTAAATAAAAAAGAAAAAGATAGAAAACTGAAGGAAGAAAAAAAGAAGAGGGAAAAAAAAAGCAAATTAAAGGTGACAGGTGGACGAAAAGTAAGCTGAAATAAAATGTAAACAGGGAGACAAGATTTTTTAGACAGATAAATAGAGAGGTAGATGGATAGATGGATGGATTGATGGATGAATAGATGGATAGATAAATGAATTGATTGATTGATTGATTGAGAGAGAGAGAGAGAGAGAGAGAGAGAGAGATTGTTACCGTAAAGGTCGACGTTATACTGCATTCCCAGTCATGCCACTTTCTCCTCTCTCTCTCTCTCTCTCTCTCTCTCTCTCTCTCTCTCTCTCTCTCTCTCTCTCTCTCTCCTTTCTCATCGCCTTTTTCTTCCTCTTCTTCATCTCCCCCATACTTTCTCCGCTCCCTTTCCCACTCCCCCCTCTCCATTGACTTCCTCTCATCTTTCCCCTCATCCTTCTACATCCTTCTCTCCCCACTTCACCCTCTTCTCTTTCCATCCCCCTCCTTCCTCCATCTCCTCTCTCTTCCCCTTCTCCCCTCCCTCTCCTCTCCTTCCTCTCCCCCTCTCTCTCTCTCTCCAACCCTTCTTCCTCCTTCTCTCCCTCTCTCCAACCCTTCTTCCTCCTTCTCTCCCCTCCTTCCTCATGCCATCCTCTGAGTATTGCCTTGGTGCTCGCTAATATTGATAGCTTTTGGCCAGTGATATATGTGTATTGCTGCCCCACGCTTCACCACACCCCTTGCCTAACCTCACCTTTCCTCACTTTACCTTGCCTCACTTCACCTCACTTCACTTCACCGTCTGACTCACCTCACTTCACTTCACTGCATGGACTCACTTCACCTAGCCTCAGATCACTAACTCAGCTCTACTTCTCACTTCCTTGACTCACTGGCACTTCCATCACTCTTACCTCACGTCCTCACCTCACTTCACCCCATATTTCCTCATCTCATCCTTACATCACGCCGCCTCAATTTATCACTCCATTTCTTAAGTCTCCTTCCTCCCCTCACACTTCGTCTTTTTTATCTCACTCTCCACCTCACGCTTCACATTTCATGCCTCACCTTTCATTCTACGTACTATTTCCATCTCCTGCCTCACCCCTACCTTACACTTCACCTCCTACCTCACACCTCACCTCCTACCTCACACCTCACCTCCTACCTCACACCTCACCTCCTACCTCACCCCTGCCTTACACCTCACCTCATCACTTACCTGCACTACCTCACCCCTCACCCCCCCACCCCATAAGTCACCTCCAGCACCTCACCCCTCACCCCCTCACCCCATAAGTCACCTGCATCACCTCACCCCTTGCCTCCTAACCCCATAAGTCACCTCCACCACCTCACCCCTCACCCCCCTCACCTCATACGTCACCTGCAGCGCCTCACCCCTCACCCCCACCTCATAACTCCGCCTCACAACCTCCGGGGGTGAGAAACAGTAATGTGGGCTGCCTTTAAAAATGGCCGCCGACTCCATCCTGGCCGTGGCAGAGACCCATATATCTTGTTGAAGGAGGGAAGGAAGGAGGGAAGGAAGGAAGGAGGGATGGATGGAAGATAGGAAAGAAGGAAGGAAGAAAAGGAGAAGAATAGATAAACAAAGAGAGGGAGGAAGGAAGGAAGAAGGAAAGAAAGAAAGAATAGGAAGAAAAAAAGGAAGGGAGGGAAGGAGAAAGAAGAAAGGAAGGAGGGAGATGCGACGAGGCGAGGAAGAAAAAACAAGACAGAAAAAAAGGAAAGAATGATATTGGAAGAAAAATATTTAAGAAGGAAAAAGGTAAAAAAAAAAATAAAAGACAAGAAGGACTTAGAGGAAGAGTAAGAAAGGAAAGAACTAGATGATCTAATGAAAAAAATTATGAATGGGAAATGAAGGAAGGAAGGAGGGAAGGAGTGAATGAAGGAAAGAACAGAGGTAGGAAAGAAAGAAGGAAGGAAGGAGGGAATGCAGGAAAGAACAGAGGTAGGAAAGAAAGTAGGAAGGAAGGAGGGAATGAAGGAAAGAGGTAGGAGAGAACGAAGGATGGAAGGAACAGAAGTAGGAGAGAAAAAAGGAAGGAAGGAAGGAAAGTCTATGTCACATCATGATTTCTGTGTTACGCAAGGCCTCTCTCTCACCCAATATGAGAGCGAGAGAGAGAGAGAGAGAGAGAGAGAGAGAGAATAATGAAGTCAGGGAAGGATCGTGTTCTGGATTGATAATGTATGGATGGTTAGTAGACTGATAGATAGCTGATAGATATAGAAAGATACCTGTTAGACAGATAGGTAGATTAATAGATAGATAAAGAGAACATAAAGGTAGGAGTAGATAGATATGCAGTGAGGACAAATATGGTATAGATAGATAGATAGATAGATGGATAGATAGATAGACATGGATAGATAGATAGATAGATAGATAGTCAGATGGAAAGTAGCACATTAGAGAGAATTTATCCACGAAGTCAGTAAGGTTGATTCTGGGTGCCTTTCCTGACCTAATTTGACCCCAATGAGGTTAGACCTGAGAGAGAGAGAGAGAGAGAGAGAGAGAGAGAGAGTTTTCTTTCTCCCAGCACTGGTTTCGGCACTTGTATTGATGTATTGATATCTGTATTTATATTCTCTCTCTCTCTCTCTCTCTCTCTCTCTCTCTCTCTCTCTCTCTCTCTCTCTCTCTCTCTCTCTCTCTCTCTCACACACACACACACACACACACACACACACACACACACACACACACACACACACACACACACACACACACACACACACACACACACACACACACACACACACACACACACACACACACACACACGAAGGCTTGCAATTTTCTGCCTTGGCCTCAAATCCAATCCACAATATAAACAGAGGAAGAGCGAGGGGAAGGATTGAGTCAGTGGAGAGAGAGAAAGAGAGAGAGAGACAGCTTTAGTATTGGCTTTGTTAAAATAGGATGAAGGAGCAGAAGAGGTATTGGAAACTGAGAGAGAGAGAGAGAGAGAGAGAGAGAGAGAGAGAGAGAGAGAGAGAGAGAGATTATCAGCTTTGTTAAAATTGGATGGAGCAGAAGAGGTATTGGAGACAGAGAGAGAGAGAGAGAATTTTTCCCTTGTTCAGTCAGGTCTTTTGTATATTGCAAAATATTTCCTCCATTTTTGTTGCACCTCTCTCTCTCTCTCTCTCTCTCTCTCTCTCTCTCTCTCTCTCTCTCTCTCTCTCTCTCTCAAGATTTTAATAAGAAAGCGAGATAGTATATTATGATGCTGATGGGATGATGTCAGAGTAAGCATTCCTTGGGATGGGATGGGATGGAATTGGATGGGATGGGATGGGATGGGATGGAATGGGTTGGGATGGGATGGAATGGGATGGGATGGAATGGGATGGAATGGGATGGGATGGGGTGGAATGGGATGGGATGGGATGGAATGGAATGAAATGGAATGAGATGGGATGCGTTTCTGTGGGATGAGATAGGTTGGGATGGGGTGGGATAGCCTGGGTTGGGATGGGATGGAAATAGTCTCATCTTTTCAGTATGTAAATATCTATAGTTCCTTTTCATAGCACTTCTTCGTGACTAGCACCATGTTCAAGTGTTCATCACTTGCTACAACTCGACACTGAAGCTGGAGAGATGGTAATTTTAGGCCAAGTTAGTGTAACAGGAGTATAGTAGGGAGTCTCTGATGGATGCGCACCTGTCATGAAGTAATTGAAATGGAAATTAAGTATACAGTGGTGGTTGGTTATCCCTTTCTCATCCGGGGTTTTGAGCTAATGGAGTGAGTTTCCAGTCCGTTTGATTACCGGTGTTGGATGGTTGGGTAGAAACTGATTGGGTTTTGATACAGATTCAATAAAGGGACTAATTGGGTGTAGAGATGGGTGTTTTTAGGACTGGATTATAGGCACACACACACACACACACACACACACACACACTTAAAAATCTGGCTGAAAAACTGAAGAATTTATACAGTGATTTTTATGGCACAGGAGTGAATGAGAACCCTGCCTAACCCCTCCATGCTGAACAAAATCATCTGTATCCCTTCCTCTCTCTCTTGTCTCCCTCTTCTCTCCTTCCATTGTTCCCTCATTCTTTCCCCTCCCTTGTAAAACTTCCCTTCACTACTTCAGCCCCTCTCCTCTTCCCTCCACACTTCTCTTCTCTTCCCTCCATCCCTCCCTCACTATCCTTTCCCCTCTGCTCTCCTTCCATTCCTCCCCCATTCTTTGCTCTCCCATCTGAAAATTTTCCTGTCCTCTCCCAGCTCCTCTCCTCACCCCTCCCCACTCCCTCTTCCCTCTGTCCCTCCCCTCCCAGTCAAGTTTTCCACCCCTCTCCCAACCAACTCCCTCCCCTCCCCCCCAAGCAGAAAGCAGAGAAAACGTCCCAGCCATTTATCTTGGGTGCGTCACTTGCTCACACCAAATGTATTACCAGCTTAGAGAGAGAGAGAGAGAGAGAGAGAGAGAGAGAGAGGGAGGGAGGGAGAGAGAATGAGACCAATTGTAGGCCAAGTTAGAGCAAAAGGAGTGTAGCGGAGACGATACACAATCCTACACCCCATAACACTGCAACACTAACACATCACCAAAGCGAGGTCCACACTGAGTTGAGCAAGATGGATGACACCCCAGTACACAGTTCAGGGATGAAGCTGGGACTGATGGTGGTGGTAGTGGTGGTGGTGGGGTGATGATAATGATGATGATGGTGGTGGTGGTGGTGATGATGATGATGATGATGTGATGATGATGATGATGATGATGATGATGATAATGAGATGAATCGAGAAATGAATTAATTGAATTTAAGATTATAAAAATCCTAACAGCAAAGTAAGGATGAGGTTGGCTAATAAATCGAAATAAAGGAGTTAAATGAACAAGCAGTAAAGGGAAGGCAAGGAAATGATGAAATAAAGGAAAGAGGGGAGGGAGGAAAAAGAGGAAAGAGCACACAAGGGAGAGGGAAATGAATCTGTCATCGATAAATAAGAGGAGGAAGAGGAAGAAGAAGAGAAGAGGAGAAATGAATGAGGAGGAGGAGGACAAAGATGAAGAGAAGACTAGAGAGGAGGGGAGCAGAAGATGAGGAGACAAAGAGAGAAAAATACAAAAGGAGGAGGAGGAGAGGAAGAAGAAGGAAGAGGCACAAGAGGAGGAGAAGGAGAGGAAGAAGAAATGAGAGGTACAAGAGGAGAAGCAGGAGGAGGAGTGGAGAGAAACAAGAGGAGAGAAGCAGAGGAGGAGATGAACGTGTGTAGGAGGAGCCAGGAGAGAGGAGAGAAGCGAGAGGTAAAGATGAACAAACAAGGAGGGGAGGGAAGCAAGAGCTGGAGAGAGGCTGAGAAGGAACGGAGAGGAGCAATTGAATAAGCAGAGAGGAGAGGAGAGAAGAGGAGAGGAAATACGAGAGGAGAGATGAGAAGACGAGGCCTGATCTGGGAATACAGGTAGAGAGGACAGCAGGGTGTAGCAGAGAAGCAGTAGATGGCAGGGGACGACAGGGGATGGTAGGGAGGGACGAGGAAGAGGGAAGATGGTAGGGTACAGACGAGGGATGGCCAAGGAAAACAGAATAGCAGAGTAAATATAATGGGTGGGTAAAGGAAAATGGTAAAGCTGATTAGAGAGAGAGAGAGAGAGAGAGAGAGAGAGAGAGAGAGAGGCAGGGTCGAACACCAAAAGGAATCAGAAGAGTGGACTGACAGTGAACCAAGAGAAATACAGGAGATAATTGTGACAAAGACAGGAGATGGGGGAGTGACAGGGTGACAGGGAGGTGTAGAGAAATGGGGAGTGAAGCAGGGTTGGCAGAGGAGGGGTAGGAAGGGGAAGGGATGGCAAGAGTGATCATGTTGACAGAGGAGAGGAGAGTGAAGGGGAGGGGAAGGGAAGAGAGAGACTGTGGGGGAGAGGAAAGGTGAGTGGTCGACAGGAGAGGGGAGCGGGAGGGGGAAAGACGAAGTAGTGGAGGGGAGGGGAAGGGACGAGAGCAAGGGGGGTGGTAGGGGGTTGACAAGGGGGGAGGGGAGGGAAATGGAGGAGGGGGGAAGGGAAGGGAAGGGGAGGAGGGAGGGAGGAGAGGGGAGAAGTGGGAAGGGGAGGCAATAGTGATTCTGTTAACTGGCTCGTCGTTAATTATGACGTGGAGGTAACTGAATTAGTCCATCCTCACCTGCCTCACTCCCTCACCTTCCTCACTACCTCACCTTCCTCACTCCCTCACCTTCCTCACTCCATCTGCCTCACTACTTCACCTGCCTCACTCCCTCATCTGCCTTACTCCCTCACTTACTGCACTCCCCCACTTACTTCACTCCCTCACCTCCCTCACTCCCTCACCTCCCTCACTCCCTCACCCCCTCACCTGTCTCACTCCCTCACCTGTCTCACTCTCTCACCTGCCTCACTCCCTCACCTGCCTTACTCCCTCACCTGCCTCACTCCCTCACCTGCCTCACTCCCTCACCTTCCTCACTCCTTCATCTGCCTCACTACTTCACCTGCCTCACTCCCTCACTCCCTCATCTGCCTCACTCCCTCACTTACTGCACTCCCTCACTTACTTCACTCCCTCACCTCCCTCACTCCCTCACCTCCCTCACCCCCTCACCTGTCTCACTCCCTCACCTGTCTCACTCTCTCACCTGCCTCACTCCCTCACCTGCCTTACTCCCTCACCTGCCTCACTCCCTCACCTGCCTCACTCCCTCACCTGCCTCACTCCCTCATTTTCTTCACTTCCTCATTTGTTTCACTTCTTCACTTCCTCACTTGTTTCACTTCTTCACATCCTCACTTGTTTCACTCCCTCACCTGCCTCACTCTCTCACCTTTCTCACTCCCTCACCTGCCTCACTCTCTCACCCCCCTCATCTCTCGCCTCACTTACTTCTTCCCCTGCCAAATTTAATAGAAAAATACACCTGTTTAATAAATATCGGTGGAATCCAAAAACTGTCATCACACGGGTCTCTGCTTCCGTGAAAATAATGGTTCTCTCTCTCTCTCATTTTTTTTTTTTTTTTTTTGCATCAGTCCAAGTAATTTCGTGCAATATTTTATCGTGATTAGTGAAACAAAAATATGAATTATTTTTTTTAAGAAGCTTACAGAAATATTGCAAAAATTGTCTTCTGAAGTTTATTGATTATTAAAAAAAATATATTACGTGTATATTTATTGGGAATTTTATGTTGTGTGAATATTTGAGTAGGAGGAAGTAATTGTGTGTGTGTGTGTGTGTGTGTGTGTGTGTGTGTGTGTGAGAGAGAGAGAGAGAGAGAGAGAGAGAGAGTTTGTGTGGGTGGGGTGAAGTGTCTGGATTAAAATGTTGATCAGTGTTAATTTCCCTCCCCTCCACCCTTACCCCGACCCTCACCCGCCCACGCCTTCATCTCTCCTTCATGTCCACCCGCATCCTTTCATTTCTCTTCCATTTCTCCCCCCTCACCTCTTCCTCCATTTTTCCATACTGCCGGATTCTGCTGGAGGGTTTAGTGGGCGGGGGAGAGCTTTCTGTACTATCCTTGTCTTATTCTGCTAATTTAGTTACTCTTATAGGAGCTGCCACAGTAATCCTGTCTTCTTATGATCTATTGTTCGTTTCTTCCTCTACCTTTCATTTCTTCATCTCATCATCTGTCCACCCTCACTTCTCTTCTCTGTTTTATCTTTACCTATTCTTCCTCACTTCCCCTCATCCCATAACTTCTTCCACACCCCCTTCCTTCATCTCTCCCTCCCCTCTTCCCCCCTCTCACCCACAGCCCCTCCTCTCTTCATTCTCTCCTGCTTTTTCAATTTCCTTTTTACCCCTCCCTCACCTCCTTCACGCCCTGACCATCACATTAAAATCACCTCCCCCCTAATTTAAATCATCATCATCACTAATTGCGCTACTAATAACACAATTGCCCCTCCCCTCCCCTCCCCTCCCCTCCTCCCTCTCGCTCTTCCTCCCTCCCCTCCCCTCCCCTTTCCTCTCCTTCCTTCCTTCCGCACTCTCCCTTCCTTTCCCCACCTTTCCCCCAATCTCTCCCCTCTTCTCCCCTCCCCTCCTAATCTCTCTCCTCCCCTCCCCTCCCGTCCCCTCACATGCACATACTGTCACACTGAAACATTAGAATCACACCCCAGTTGAGATCATTTCCCCACTTTAATAGCTTTTCTAATTGCCCCCTCCCTCTCCCCTCGCCTTGTCCCCTCATCCTCTCCCTCTCCCTCTCTCTCTCCCTCTCCCCTTCCCTCTCCTTCACAGCTCACCTCTATCCTTACTTCTCCCTCGCTTTCATCCCATCCTTGTCTCCCCACCCCCACCTTCTCTACTCCTCTTCTTCCCTTCCTTCCCTCCATCCCCCTTTCCCATCCCATCCCTTCTCCTCATCTTCTCTCTCCCTCCCCGTCCCATCCCATCTCCACACCCCTTCCCATCCCCCATCCCCCTCACACACACGTACTGTCACCTGCCCCAATTGTAATCACCTCCCCACCTTTAATTGCTCCCCCAACATCCTAATTGCCTCTCAAAGTCATTATCTCACAGGCTCACATTCACGTTTTTAAGCCGGCATCGTTACCTGGGCATTTTCACTCATTTTCTTTTCATTTTCATCTGCATTTTCCTGTCGCTTTGTGTAGTGGGTCTTGTTTTTTTTTCTTTGTTTTCTTTGTCTTGCTGATATATGTTGCAGCTCTGAACTGCTCTCTCTCTCTCTCTCTCTCTCTCTCTCTCTCTCTCTCTCACACACACACACACACACACACACACACACACACACACACACACACACACACACACACACACACACACACACATTTTGGCTGAAGTATGAAGTGCCTGGCTCAGTCTTTCATCAGAAGGAGTGCCAGAGGAAATGAAAGATGAAATGAGAAGGTGTCCGGGCCTCATCTCCCATTTTCTCCTCCCACTTTCCTCATTTCCTTCTCCCCTTGGGTCACCTCTCTCTCCACTGGCTTCATTTTTTTCCTCCGTTGGGTCATTTTTCTCTCCACAGCATTCATTTCTCTTTCATTTCCCTCTGTCATTTTTTTTTACATTGTCATTTCTTTTTTCATCTCCAATTTTCTCATGATTCCCGTTCGCGTCATTATATCTTTCCTTTCGTCATTTCTTTCTCCACTTGTCATTTCTCTCTCCACTTGTCATTTCTTTCTCCACTTGTCATTTCTCTCTCCACTTGCGTCATTTCTCTCTCACTTGCGTCATTTCTCTCTCCACCTGCGTCGTTTCTCTCCACCTGCGTCATTTCTCTCTCCACTTGTGTCATTTCTCTCCACTCGTGTCATTTCTCTCTCCACTCGCGTCATTTCTCTCTCCACTTGCGTCATTTCTCCTCTTGCGTCATTTCTCTCTCAACTTGCGTCATTTCTCTCTCCACGTGCGTCATTTCTGTCTCTACTTGCCATTTTTCCTCCGTTCTCGTTTCTCCCTCACCTCCGTATCTCTTCCATCATCATTTCTCTTTCACCTCCTCATTTCCTTCTCCATCCTCATTTCTCTCCCCACCCTCATTTCTCTCCATCCTCATTTCTCTCTCCACCCTCATTTTTCTCTCCACTTACGTCATTTATCTACGTTTTATCTCCATCTTCAGTTTCTTCTCCACCTTCACTTCTCTCTCCACTTGCCATTTCTCTACATTTCTGTTCCTCTATCTTCAGTTTCATCTCCACCTTCATTTCTCTCTCGGCATCAATTATTGTTTCCTTCTCCACCAGCGTCATTTCTCCACCTTCTTCATATCTCTCAGGAGCTATGTATTTTTTTCTCTTTATCTTCATTTCCCCTCCGTCTGCGTCATTTCCTTTTCCATTTGCGTCATTCGTCATTTTCTCTCATTTTATCGTCCTTGGTTAAGAAATTGAGTGAGATGTGATATTAGTAGACTCTCTCTCTCTCTCTCTCTCTCTCTCTCTCTCTCTCTCTCTCTCTCTCTCTCCCTCTCTCACGGTAGGGGGTTAGGGCAGGGAATATGGGAGAGAAGTTTCTTGGGGAGGGAGGGGGAGGGAGGAGGGGGGAGGGGAATGGGAGAAGGGGAAAGGGAAGAGAAGAGACAGTGGGAGAAGAAAGGGATGATCCCAGGAGACAGTGGGGGGAGGGGGGAGGGGGGAGGCAGGACAGGAACTAATGGGAAGGGGTTAAGGGGGGTTTTAAGGAGGTAGGGGGGCTAGAGAGACAGGGGAAGTGGAGAAGGAGGGGGTAGGGGGTTAGAGAGGCAGGGGAAGGGGGGAAGGAGGGGTTAGAGATGCAGGGGACGGGGGGAAGGAAGGGGTAGGGGGGCTAGAGAGGCAGGGGAAGGAGAGAAGGAGGGGTTAGAGAGACAGGGGAAGGGGGGAAGGAGGGAGTTGGAGGGGTTAGAGAGGCAGGGGAAGGGGTTGTGTAAGGGGGGACTATAATGCCTGGCCATGGAGGTATTGATGTCTTTATTGATGCCTGACTTTACTTATTGATGACGCGAATATCTTCTCTATTATTTATATTATTTTCGCTCATTAGTCATTCGTCTTTACTGTAATTTTTCTCTTTATTTTCGTTCGTACATTCATCTTTATTTTTTCCTCTGGCTATTGTTTTCTTGCTTTTCTGAGAGTGACATTGTTTTGATCTGTTGTTTTTATGATTTTTTTAACTCTGTCTCGTTGTTGCTTATTTTTATCTTCAGTTCTATAACCTTTTCTTGTGTCTTTGTCATTTTCTCTCTCTCTCTCTCTCTCTCTCTCTCTCTCTCTCTCTCTCTCTCTCTCTCTCTCTCACACACACACACACACACACACACACACACACACACACACACACACACACACACACACACACACACACACACACACACACACACACACACACACACACACACACACACACACTCCCCGTCTTAATCTTCTTGTTTGCTTTGTTCCTCCTCCTCCTCCGATTTCTTTCCTCTTCCCCCTCCTCTGAATCTGTTGTTGTTGTTGTTGTTGTTTATTTAGTGTTTCTCTGCTCTCTCTCTCTCTCTCTCTCTCTCTCACTGTCTCTCTCATTCTCGATATACTTGTGTTTGTCTTTTCATTTTTCAATTCTTTTCGCCTCCCTCTTTTTTTTATCATTATAGTTAGTCGACCTCTTCTTTCTCCTGGGGGGAGGGGAGGGAAAGATTACACCCCCACTATCCGTGCTTGTCGTAAGAGGCGACTAAGAGGGGCCCTTTCGTCTCAGTCTTCCTCTTCTTATTGTCCTCTTCTGTCCTTCCTGTCCTCTTGATATTTCCCTGTTTCTTCCGGCCACTACTTCCCTCTACTCCTACAGTGCCATAGACCCATATTATGACGATGTTAATTCTTCATTGTTCCTTCCTTCCTCTTCTTCCCTTCAGCATTAATTTTCCTTTCTTTCCTCCATACTCTTTATCTCTCTTCTTTTTCCCTTTCTCTTCTCTGCTTGTCATTTTCTTTTCTCTTTTTCTTTCATCTTCTTTTCTCTTTCTCTTACGTCTTCTCTTTTCTTACGTCTTCTCTTCTCTTTTTATTACGTCATCTCTTTTTCTTACGCCCTCTCTTCTTTTTTTATTTCGTCTTCTCTTCTCTTTTTCTTACGTCTTCTCTTTTTCATACGTCCTCCCTTCCCTTTTTCTTACGTTTTCTCTTCTCTTTTTCTTACGTCTTCTCTTCTCTTTTTCTTACGTCTTCTCTTCTCTTTTTCTTACGTCTTCTCTTTTATTCTTACGTTTTCTGTTTTTCTTACGTCTTTTCTTTTTCTTACATCTTTTCTTTTTCTTACGTCTTCTCTTTTTCTTACGTCGTCTCTTCTCTTTTTCTTACGTCGTCTCTTCTCTTTTTCTTACGTCTTCTCTTCTGTTTTTCTCTTCTTCTCATCCCTTTTCTCGTCTGGGGCTCCCTCCTATAGTTCACTCACTTTAAATTGGTGTAAATATTTGTCCCTTTGAAGCCTGTTTCCCTTAGCCAAGCGGTAGAATAAGACATTACTACGGCCGTGCATCCTTTCCATAGCACTTCTTCGTGACTAGCACCATATTCTAGTATCAGTCTCTTATTACATCTCACCACACACACACACACACACACACACACACACACACACACACACACACACACACACACACACACACACACACACACACACACACAACCCCTTTTTCCCTCGCTACGCACTCCTTTTCCCTCCCCATACCCCCCTCCTCCCTCCCCACACCCCCTCCTCCCTCCACCTTTCTCCCCCACACATCTCACATTTGCCTCCATTGGAACCAAAACTAAGAGGTGATTAAGGACCCCAGCATAACAGTAAAATAACTCTCTCTCTCTCTCTCTCTCTCTCTCTGTATCACCTCATTGAGTATATTGCATGTATTGTGATTTTACGGAGAGAGAGAGAGTGAGAGAGAGAAAAAAAAAAAAAAGAGAGAGAACTACGTTAATAAAGAAAGTCGTGCAATTACACTTAACTTGTAAAATGATGGTCTTTGTCGAGATCCGGTCTGGAATGAATGTTTGAGTTCTGACGGTCGATAGCGCAGACGGCAGGGTGGGGAGGCTGGTGGGGGGTTGATGGGTGGGCGGGCGAGTGGGGGGTTAATGGGTGGTGGGTGGGTAGGCGGGTGGGGGTTGATGAGTGGCTGGGTGGTTGATGAGTGGGTAAGTCGGTGGGTGGATGGGGGATTTATGGGTGGATGGGTGGGGTGTTGATGGGTGGGTGGGAGGGTGGGTGGGAGTGGTTGGTGGGTGAGGGTGGAGGTGGATGTGGACGGGTGAGAATCAGGATGGGGAGAGTAGTGGAATTGAGGATTGGGGGGATAGAGGTGGAGGGAGATGGTGGTTGTGTTTGGGATAGAGGGAGGAGGGAGGGAAGAAGGATGAAGCCAACAGACAGACAGGCAAACAAGCAAAAAAGCGAGTAGGCGGGCTTAACTGGGTGAAATAGGCAAGCAGGCGGAATTGGGGTAGGCAGGCAGGCAGGCAGGCAGGCAGGAGTGGGAAGAGCTGGAGGGCGAGGCAAGGAGATGCGTTAAGTGGTGAGGCTGCTAATTCTCTCTCTCTCTCTCTCTCTCTCTCTCTCTCCAATTTTCCAAGACACTTCCCTCCACCTAATTTTCTTCCTTCCTCCTTCCTCTTTTCTTTCTTCCGCGGCTGACCTTGTAACTTTTTTTAATTTTCCTTTTTTTTTTCGATATAATTTCTCTCTCTCTCTCTCTCTCTCTCTCTCTCTCTCTCTCTCTCTCTCTCTCTCTCTCTCTCTCCTCGCTAATGAAGGCGGGTCAACTCTCCTTTCAACAACACTTACGCCTTGAGAGAGAGAGAGAGAGAGAGAGAGAGAGAGAGAAAGAGAGAGAGCAAGCATATCACCTCCCCTGGAATGAGTCAGTCTTTCATTACGTCGCTTCCGGTCTGTTTACCCACATAATTAAATAAACACATCTTGCATATTCCTTCGTTTTTTTGCATTTCTTTTTTTTTTAGTTCTAGATTTTCGTAGAACTTAGATTACTCGGATTAAAGAATTCCGCGGAGAAAGATGAACCCCCCTTTCCCCCTCTAATCCCCCTCCCCCCAACTCCCCCACCCCCACCCCCACTCTACCCTTATCTTCATACCCGCACCTCCACCATATAACCATCCCCTCACCCACGCCAGCATCCCATCCACCCCACACCCTCTCCCTTCCCACCTCTCTCATTCCCTCCTTCACCCTCACACCCTCCTCCACCCTCACCCACACACTCACCCCTCCATCCTCACCTCCACACTCATCCCTATCCCTACCCTCACCCTTTCCCCACCTCTTCCCATCCCTCCCTCACCATCACACCCTCTCCCCCACCCACTCCCTCACTCCCACCCTCATCCTACCCATTAGTAATATTAAAAGCATTAACTCAGGCTCCTATGACTCTCAGCCGAATAAAATCGTCTGTCTTTAACAAAAATAAATTGATAAAGAAATAAAAGAAAAAAATCATGAAAGGATTAAATGGTACAAAAAAATTGTCCATCTGTTTCAAAAATTTTCCGTATGGACATTAAAAAACTCAAAAATATATGAAGGCCTCAAAAATTATCAATCAAATTATTCTCGTCCTCAAAAATTAGCATCACTAGATGGATGAAATTTGCTCAGAATTTTGATAAGATTATTCAGACGCAAAAATTATCGCTCACTGGTAAAAATAATTCATAAATAATCGGAGAATCTGCATAATTATTCATGTTTCATAATTTTTAGTTCTGGTGCCAAAAAAAGGAAAAATATTAACGTTAATGAGACGGTGAATAATTTGTGGATATTTTTTTTTTTTCATTTTTGAGACTGGTTGTAAAATATGTGATGAGAGGGAGAGAGAGAGAGAGAGAGAGAGAGAGAGAGAGAGAGAGAGAGCACAGTGGTTTAGGCCTGTGTTAATATTTAATTACTTAAGATGTAGGCCTGTGGGTAGCCTGGTGGAGTTGCTGTTAGTAGTAGTAGTAGTAGTAGTGTTATTATTATTATCGCCCTCCTTTAGAGGGCGGAGCGATAATGTTTTTGCCTCCCTCTGTGTGTGTGTGTGTGTGTGTGTGTGTGTGTGTGTGTGTGTGTGTGTGTGTGACGAATTAAACGCATG
>NC_137031.1:32395250-32397750 GCF_032717465.1 Coenobita brevimanus
TATTATTATTATTATTATTATTATTAGTATTATTATTATTTTAGTAGTAGTACTCGTATTGTTGTTCGTGGTGATGATGTAGGTTGTGATGCTGGTGATATTTTTGAAGGAAAATGTCGGGGTCAGAGGGTCAGATGATATGTAAAAATATCCGTCATGAATATTGTGCATTTCTCAGAATGGAAACTCACTCTTTATTAACATCAATGTGAAAATGTAAAAATACCAATGCCTTTTTTTAATTGCAGGAAGTAATAATAGTTGGAAAATATGTACCGTTTACGAAAAAATGCGTCGGGACTCTTGACGCCAAAACACTGATACAGAAAACGGACGGTAGTGAAGAAAACGGTGCGTGAGTTGGGTGGTACGGGGATACTTGCTTATTTTTCAGGTCTGCGTCCCAGAAGGGCTGGATGAACAATGTCTTACCACAGTTCTGAGGATGTAAACAGACTGGCACGATTAGAGACGGAGAACTAAAAAACTACCCGAAACACATAGACGTAAGGAAAAATATAGGTCATAATATACAGTATACTTGGGAGAATTGAAATAAGAAGAAAAATCCAATATAGAAAGTGTGAAGTCATATATTCCCAAGAAAAAGAATATTTTGTCTTTTTGTGATTATCCCGTCCAAGTGTATAGCACAACTAGAAATATTAAACGTTTGAAAAAAAAAAACATTAGCCTAGATCCCTAGATTAGATTGAGTTAATGACCACATCTAGAAATATTAGCAAATTAAAAAATATACGGAGTCGTAGAAAAAAGGGAAAAACAAAAACAATCGCCGAATTAAAAAAAATCTCCATAGTCTAGTGTCATAAAGAAAATAACTAGAAATATATAAAAAAAAAAATACTCCTAAGTTTTGTGCCATAGAAAAGAAAAAACTAGAAATATTGCCAAATTGAAAAAGGTGAAGAAAAAATAAAATCCCATAATCTGATGTCATAGAGGGAAAAAGGATTTATTTTCAAGATTATAATAACGAAAAATGGAGTAAAAAGGGTAAAGAAAAGAGGGATTTATTTTCGAGATTAGTATATATAAGTTGGAGTAAAAATCTGGGTAAAGATGGCGGTGTTGTGCGAGCGTCCCCCCGAGCTGATGACGCCCCCCAACGTGATTATAACGAAGCACAAACGTTCCTGCTCTGGATCCAACAACAATAACTCCAACGGCCACACCATGAAGGTCCGCCTGGTTGAGGTGAGTAGGACTGTAAGTAGGTCGTAAGTGCTGTAAGTAAGACACCATGCCCTCAGCGGGGTAATAACGGATTAGCTGTAACTGTTTTGTATTTCCATATCATTGGTCTGTATATAAAACACTTTCTCTTGTCTCCCGTCCCTTTTTCTGACTTGTTTACTATTGTCTTCTGTGTTTTTCCCTTTTCTTGGTTGTCTTTGCCCTTTTTTATGATTTTTCTTCATTGTTTTTCTTTTGCCTCATTTTTTTCACTTAGTTACATTTTTCTCCTTTGTCCTTCATTTTCTTCTTATTGTTTTCATGCTTTTTATTTTCTCTGCCGTACTAAAATTCACACATTTCGTATTTGTATCCTAAGTTACCTAGTAATTGTTGTGTTATTAATTTACATATAGGTGGTTGAGTGGAGGAAATTGGTCCTGTTAAAGTCACCCCTAATTACCGTGTTCTTTAATTACAGGTAAGCGAGGGTCCTGTCTACTTGTCGTCCTCCGGCGGTGGTGAGTGTTGGAGTGTTTATACCGTAACAACTTTTCCATAGCGATTTATTTTGCGTATTACACCTTGGCTTTTATTTATTTATTTATTTGTTGCTGTTAATATAGTGTTAATATCGACATAATTTGGATCAGCTATTTACTTTGAACATTTTTTTGTGTGTGTGCTGTTAGTTTAGTGTTAATATGGACAGTTTGTTTCAGTAACATAGAAAGTTAATATTGAGATGTGCTGAAAAAATCGCAAAAGAAAATGTGTTGCGAAATCTCCACTCAAAATTATGACCTGTGACTTTTCGAATATTATAAATTTACTCCTCCAGCAGTCTGATGCTCTCTCTCTCTCTCTCTCTCTCTCTCTCTCTCTCTCTCTCTCTCTCTCTCTCTCTCTCTCTCTCTCTCTCTCTCTCTCTCAGCTTAAAGAGAGATTATATAAACTAGAAAGGTTGGATATAACCATCATTAGGTCTTTCAGTACAAGAAATTTCACTTTAAAAAAAAATCAAATACGAAAAATTGTGTGCAGACGAAACATTGTGAAAAATAATGCTGTAATCTGAGCCTGTTCATTGGGGGGTACCAGAGAGAGAGAGATATGGGGGGGGGAGAGAGGGAGGGAGAAGGGATATGAAGAAAGAGGCAGGATTAAATGTAGGAAAAAGAATATAAAGGGAGAAAAAGATAGTAATTAGAGAGAGAGAGAGACAGACAGAGACAGAGAAAACCAGGAATGTCTCTTAAGATTTAGCCTCCACGTGACGTCATTAATGTAAATACCTGGCATA
>NC_137031.1:32402750-32410250 GCF_032717465.1 Coenobita brevimanus
GAGAGAGAGAGAGAGAGAGAGAGAGAGAGAGAGAGAGAGAATTGGAGAGTGTTGAGGGGAGGAAGAGAGACAGAGAAGATAAAAGATTGGCGTAAAATGGGAGAAATAATTAACTATCTGATTGAAGAAGGAGGGAGAGAGGAGGAAGATGCCTGAAGAAGAGGAGGAGGAGGAGGTGGAAGAAAAATGATAGGAAGAAGAGAAGGGTAAGATATCGAGAGGAGATGGAAGAGGAAGAGGAGGACTAGGGGAGACTAAGGAATTCTAATTACGTGGTCTTGAGTTATTGTGAGAGAGCTGAAGGATGGGGCGTGAGGGGAGAGTTGAGGGGAGAAAAGGGGATTAATGAGAGAGAGAGAGAGGGAGAGAGAGAGAGAGAGAATGGGAAGTGGAAGAGGAATTTAGGATTGGGAAGTGGGAGAAATAAGGAAGCAAAGGAAGGGGAAGCGATGAGGGGATGGGAAAGGCCAGAAAAATAACGCAGGGGGAGAGAGAAGGATGGGAGTAGGGAAAGTGAGGGGAGATAAGCGGTTGAGGTGGATGAAGGGTAAAAGGGGGTGGATAAGTGAGATGGATAAGGGGTAGGAGAGAAAAGGGAAAGTGGGATAGATGGGAGAGAAGAGAAATGGGGAAGGAGGATGGTGAGATGGCTGGGAGGTGAAAGAGAAAGAGGGATTGCGAGGTGAAAAAGGTGGGTAAAGAGGAAGGCGGGATAGAGGGAGGGGAAACTGTGAGAAGAGGTGGATGAGGGGAGGGGGTGAGGGGAAAGGGTGATAAATGATTGGGAAGAATTTAAGATGAGATTTGAGAAAAGAATGATTGAGTGGAGAATAGCGTGAGAAGGGGAAGGTGGGGGGGGGGAAGTAATTGCCGGGTGTGGAAGGAAGGCGGGGTAAGCAGGGAGAGAGGGAGGGGAGGGATTGGAAAGAGGGATGGGGAGGGAGTAAGGGAGGGGGAGGGGAGGAAGGGAGGGTGTGAGGGGAGAGGGGAAGGAATGAGAGGTGGGGGAGGGAGGGAGTGGGGAGGGAGGGGGAGGAGGTGAATGGAAAAACTTGTGATGGGGAGGAAGGAGTGAAGGGAGTGTAAGAAATAAAAATGTTTAGAAGTGGAAGAGAAGAGGAGAAAAAAATAAACACGAAAAGTTGGAATGGGGGAATGAATACCAACATGTAAGAAAAGAAAATTAAAATGTGATCAGGAAAGAAAGAGAACTATGAGAGAAAAATGTGGGAAGACCTAAAACTGACATATATATTAAAGGAAAAAAACATTACAGCTAGAGGGGCACACAGTGGAGCGCATCTCTCCGACAAGGGCAACGTAATTTCCAAACCATTCTTCATAATGGCTTAGGTCCTCTCCTCACTGATTAGGGTTTCGCAAAAAGTGTTTTCCGGACCGAGAATGTGTAATACTATCTGGATCGGTCCTAAAAGTTAATCGATTGTTCCCAAAGACATAGGCTATCAACCCACCAAATTTGGTCCAAATCTCTCTTTTAGTTTTTGAGTAATGCTGCGAACAAACAAACAGACAAATAAATAAACAGAAGTGAAAACATACTCTCTTTGTCGGAGAGAACAAGGATTAGGTGAAAAGAATATGACTTGATTTTAAGGAATTGTGGTTGAAAAATGGTGAAGGAAAATTGTTAGGTGTTTTATTGAAGGCAAAATATGTGAACGAGGAACAGAGGAAAACAATGCAACCTGATTTCATGATTTTGAGATGTGGTAATGTGAGGTGAGGTGAGGCAAGGTGAAGTGAGGTGAGGTGAGGCAAGGTGAAGTGAGGTGAGGTGAGGTGAGGCAAAGTGAGGTGAGGTGAGGTGAGGCAAAGTGAGGTGAGGTGAGGAAAGGTGAGGTGAGGTGAGGCAAGGTGAGGTGAGGTGAGGCAAGGTGAAGTGAGGTGAGGTGGGGTGAGGTGACATGAGGTGAAGTGAGGTGAGGTGGGGTGAGGTGACGAGGTGAGATGAGGTGAGGCAAGATGGAGTGAGGTGAGGTGAGGTAAGATGAGGCTTGATGCAAGGATGAGGTGAGAGTTACTTCCGCTATAAGTACAGGATGGAAAGATTAATATGGGGATAAGTAGGTATGAGGGACGAGTAGGCTTGGAGAGAGAGAGAGAGAGAGAGAGAGAGAGAGAGAGAGAGAGAGAGATTGTGAGCACGTTCCCCAAGTCTTGTCATCTTTGGTCAATTTATGAGACAAACTTTGCGAGGAGGATGCAAAGGAAGAAGAGGAGGACGTGTTAGTAGGAGTGCGTAGGTAGGAGTGGCTGTAAGTAGGACTGGCGGTAGGTAGGATGGATTATAGGTAAAGGAAGATTCTGTAAGTAGATATCTGGGGTATGGGGTTGATTAGGATATTGGTAAGTAGTTTTAGTGTGTAAGTAGGACTGTTGGTAAGTAGGGTGGATGGCTGTGGAGGTGCAAGGGTAGGTGATGTTGGTAGGTCGGGAGATGGGTTAGTAGGCAGAATAGCTTGTTAGTAGGTAGATGGGTTTATTAGTAGGACTGGTGGTAAGTAGGTTGAGGTAGGTATTTAGGCATTTAAGATTAGAAGGTAGGCCAGTAAGTAGGTATGTCAGTAGGTAAGTAGGTAGATATAAGTTGGTAAGTAGGGTATAGAATGGTTGGTAAGTTGAAAGAAATTGTTAAGTGTAGATAGGTAGGTTGGTAAGTAGGAAAATATGCAGGGAGGCTGGTAAGTAAAATTATTCGTAAGTAGGTTGGTTGGTCGGTAGGTTGGTAAGTAGGCTGTAGGTAGACAAGTATAAAAGTTTAAACTTACACAACACTTCAAGAATATTTGGCACACATACTTAGGCACGTACACACTCAACACACACACACACACACACACACACACACACACACACACACACACACACACACACACACACACACACACACACACACACACACACACACACACACACACGCACGCACGCGCGCGCGCTCGTTAAATTCTCATGCATACATCCTGTTGCATAAAACATACAATACATACATACATAAATACATACATACATACTTGAGGTTCAGAGGAGTTTTCCGCCTCCTCTCTCTCTCTCTCTCTCTCTCTCTCTCTCTCTCTCTCTCTCTCTCTCTCTCTCTCTCTCTCTCTCTCTCACACACACACACACACACACACACACACACACACACACACACACACACACACACACACACACACACACACACACACACACACACACACACACACACACAAGGGCCGTGCTGTGAATCGTAACAAGATCATTATTGTGAAGGAAGAGGAGAAAGACACATCCAAAAATATGAGATGAAAGGCAGACACAAGAAGATGGAATTGTTAAGAGATAAAGTTAGAGAAGTGGAGATACAAAGGCCAAAGGGAGAGGAAAAGGCCAAAGGGAGAAAAAAAACAAAGGAGATTATAAAGGCCAAAGGGAGAGGTGGAAAGGCTATAGAAAGGCCAAAGGGAGAGGTAGAAAGGCAAAGGGAGAGGTGGAAAGGCCAAAGGCAGAGATAAAAAGGCCAAAGGCAGAGATAAAAAGGCCAAAGGGAGAGAGAGAGAGACCAAAGGGAGAGATAAAAGAATATTTTGTTTTTGTTGTTCTGACCTTATTCTTAATATGAAATGTGAACCCAGTGGACTGCAGGCTTAAATTTACCCTTTGCAGTCAACCATCTTAAATTACCCTTTGCAGTCCACCATCTTTAAATTGCCCTTTGCAGTCTACTCTCTTTAATTAACCCTTTGCAGTCCACCATCCTCCCTTTGGGCGATAGGGAACTAGTTGAGGGACGTTTGTGTAACCAGGCAGTGATGCAGACTGGTTTACATCGGTGCCACCACGTGAAGGCGTCCCTCTAAAGACCCTCGATAATAGAATAAATAAAAGATTTGATGGTGTCACGGTAGCCAGAATATTAAGTGACACAGGAACATATTTTCTTCGCGCAAGAAACCTCCCTAACACCTTTTCTTAAGTGATTTATTTTGCTTGTTACACTTTACTGTCCTCCCGTGTTATATAAATCCATCTGATCTTGCCATATTCTCCATAGGTAACGTACAAAAAGATAATAACCAAACCAGATCCAAGAATAAATCGCTAAGGAAGAGGTGTTAGGGAGCCTCTTTACCCGACGAGAATACGGACCTCGATGACCCACTCCAAAAATAAATCGCTTAGGAAGAGGTGTTAGAATACGGGCTATGATAAGACCCACTCCAAAAATAAATCGCTGAGGAAAAGGTGTTAGGGATCAAGACCTGTCACTTAATATTCATAGGTAATAAAAGTGGACAAAGTTTGGGGCAGCCTCCAGCGTGTCAAAGCAGACGATATGTGAAGTTTCGAGGGGTGGGCACAGTAGAAGCTAATACCATGCTGTCAGAGTGTTGGCAGGGAATACTCTTATTAGCTTGGACTTAACGGAATACTCTGTTCACCCTGACTTGGTTTAAAAAGATGATGATGATGATGATGATGGTGGTGGTGGTGGTGGTGGTGGTGGTGATACTGATGTTGATGATTGATAATGATGATGATGATGATGACGGTGATAATAATAGTAATAATAATAATAGTAATAATAATAATAGTAATAATAATAATGATAATAATATGTTAGAAAAAATGTGAGAAAGTGAGCGAGACAAGGTGTATCGGAATATGCTCATTATTTATTTATACACACAGCCCTTTCAGTATTCTCTCTCTCTCTCTCTCTCTCTCTCTCTCTCTCTCTCTCTCTCTCTCTCTCTCTCTCTCTCTCTCACTCACTCACTTAACAAGGGGAAGGGGCTTTATTATCTTTTTATCTCTTTCACTTACTTATCTCTACCATTTTTTATTCAGCTAAAGAGGCGTTTGTTATTCCTTTGTGTGTGTGTGTGTGTGTGTGTGTGTGTGTGTGTGTACCTCTACTTGTTGATTTTCTCTCTCTCTCTCTCTCTCTCTCTCTCTCTCTCTCTCTCTCTCTCTCTCTCTCTCTCTCTCTCACTCACACACACACACACACACACACACACACACACACACACACACACACACCTTTTGTTTCCTCTCTCCAATACATTTTTCTTCCGATACTACTGCCAGTCTTAATTCTCTTAGCCTACCCTTCCTCCTCCTTCCTCCTGGTCTCCTTCCACCTCCTTTCTCCTGTCCTCCTCCTCCTCCTCCCTTTTTCCATCCTCTTTCCTCCTCCAGCTTCGTTCTATCCTCTCTCTTCTCCTCTTCCTCCTTTTTTCCTTCTTCTCTCCTCTCTTCCTCCTTTCCTTCCTCCTCCCATCGCCCAGATTTCCTTCCCCCTTCTCCTCTTGTTCTCTCCTCCTCCTCCTCCCGATGTGCACCTTCTTGCATAATATATTGTATCAGTCTCCCTCTCTCTCCCCTCCCCTCCCCTCCCTCCCTCCCCTTTTCTCTCCCTCGTCCCTCCCCCTCTTCCCCTCCGCTCCCCTCCCCCTCTTCCTCTCCCCCTCCCCCTCCTCCCCTCCGCTCCCCTCCCCCTCTTCCTCTCCCCCTCCCCCTCTTCCCCTCCCTTCCCCGTTTTTGCACTTTGTACCTTGCTCTCCTGCTCTCTTCCTCTCGCCTCTTTTTTTCTCTTTATTTTCCATTCTCTCTCTCTCTCTCTCTCTCTCTCTCTCTCTCTCTCTCTCTCTCTCTCTCTCTCTCTCTCTCTCTCTCTCTCTCTCTCTCTCTCTCTCTCTCTCTCTCATACGACCATTAGGATTGCAGTTTGATACATGTTTCACACTCCGTCTTAACTAATGTGTTTCTCCAGCTGCGTTGAGAGAGAGAGAGAGAGAGAGAGAGAGAGAGAGAGAGAGAGAGAAGGTAGAGAAGAGGAGGAAGAAAAGGAGGAGGAGAAAGAGGAAGGAGGAAGAAAGAGAAAGAGAGAAGGGGGGGATCAGAGTGAATGAAAAAATGGTCAGGCGAGAAAATCCTTAGAGTAGCATAGGGAATGACCACGAGAGAGAGAGAGAGAGAAGAGGAGGAAGAGGAAAAAGGAAGAGAGTATACATGACTCCACTTTAAGGTAAAATGAAAAGTGAAAGATTTTAATGCATCTTGTAGTACGCCAGGGACCTGCATCCTTCCCACTATGTGCGGTGGGGCAGGGAGAGAGGGAGGAAAGAGAGGAAGAAGGAAGGAAAGGGAGGTAGGGGAAAAATGTGGGAAGAAAAGGTAAGTGGGGAGGGGGGAAGGAGGGAGGGAGGAAAGGAAAAATGGAGAGGTAAGGATGATAGGTAGGGAGGGGGAAATGGGGAGGAAAGAGAGGAAGAAGGAAGGAAAGGGAGGGAGGGAGGGAAGGAAAAAATATGAGGAAGTAAGAAGGAGGGAGGAAGAAAAGGGAGGGAGGGAGGAAAAGTAAAATGTGGGGATGTAAGGATGATCAGTAGGGAGGGAGAAATGGAAAGGAAGGAGAGGAAGATGGTTGGAAAAGAAGAGGAGGAGGAAAGGAAAAAGATAGGCGTCAGAGGAGAATGGGAAGGGAAGGAGAGAAGAACGTAAGGGAGGTAAGAACGAACGGGAAGGAGATGGGAGGAAGGAGGGAGGGAAAGAAGGAATAGAAAAGAAGGAAGTAAAGAAAGAAAGAAGGAAGGAGGACAACGTACAAAAATGAGGACGGTAAAATGGGACAAAAATAGGAAGGAAGGAAAAATGGGAGGCATCAGGAAGCAGGAAGAAACGGAAAACAAGAGGAAGACAAGAAGAATGAATAAAAAGAAAGGAAAATAATAAGATTGAACGAAGGAAGGAAGAAAGGAAAAAAGAATGAAAAATAAGGAAGAAAAGTGAAAGAAGAACGAAGATTGGAAGTAAGAAAGACGGGACGGAAGAGACGGAAAACATAAATGAAAATGAGGAAAGAGGAAGAAGAAAAATTTGACCGTGAAAAGATTATATTTAAATTAAGATAAAGGCAAAAAAAAAAATGCTCTAGAAAGACAGAACACATTTTTAAGAGGGGAAGAAGAGCAGAATTTTACTGAGGGAAAATTAAGAAGAGGATTGAGATGAGTCTGGACATTGATGGAGACAGTCAAGATGGAGAGATGGCAATTTTAGGCCAAGTTAGAGTGAGAGGAGTATAGAAATTTTAGTCCCCAAGCATGAGAGTTAATATACCGTGTCCAAATTAACTGCCTGGTTCTCTGTAATCCTGTCAAGCCTAATTAGAGGGTGATTATGTAAGGCTGTTAAGTAGTTAGGGTAATTGGGTGAGTAATGAAGAACAGTCAGAGGATGTGGGTGTTGTGTAGTGTCTGAGACTGTATTGTTGAGATGGGGATTGAGTGTGTGTGTGTTTGTGTGTGTGTGTGTGTGTGTGTGTGTGTGTGTGTGTGTGTGTGTGTGTAAGAGAGACTACTTTATGTTAATTGTTCGGTAGCTCATGTACACACAGAAAAACAAACAGATATGGATACAGTAACACACACACACACACACACACACACACACACACACACACACACACACACACACACACACCGGCCAGCT
>NC_137031.1:32415250-32420250 GCF_032717465.1 Coenobita brevimanus
TTGTGTCCTCTTAATCTCTCTTGCCTCTGCATAATACCTCTTGGCTCCATTTGGTCTCAGTTCCTCTTGATCCCTCTTGTGTCCTCTTGATCTCTCTTGCCTCCTCTTGATTCCCCTTGTGTCCTCTTGATCTCTCTACCCTCCTCTTCGTACGCCATGTGTCATGATCTCCTTCCCTCCTCTTGATCTCTCCGTTCCTCTTGATCTCTCTGTTCCTCTTGATTTCTTGTCTCCTTGATATTTTCCCTCCTCTTGATCGTCTGATGTCAGCAAGAAATAGAGTGATAAAAAAATTGACTCTCTCTCTCTCTCTCTCTCTCTCTCTCTCTCTCTCTCTCTGAAAAAACTCACATCAGCTTTATTTTTAGAAATCTCTCCTTGATTTTGAGTGCTTTTCAACTCCTCCTCCTCCTCCTCCTCCTCTTTATGGTTTATAGATAAGTACAGTATTATAGAATGTAACACTTCAGTCTTTCCTATGAAATTTCCATGTCAATTTTTCCATACTGCATGGTGGTCTTTCTCACTTTTTCCTGCCAGTTTTAACTGGAGGGTTTGGAGGCGGGGGGAGCCTTCTTGCTTCATTATCCTTGTCCTTCAGCATGTAGAGTTAGATCTCGTAGTCATAGTCTACTCTGTAACAATCAGCCTCGAAAGGTCCATAAGGTCTGTTGTTGTTTGCTTTCCTTTGTATTTCTCCTCCTTTCCTTTGTTTTCTCTCTCTTCCTCCCCCCCTCCCTTCCTTTCTCACTCTCTCATCTCCTCCTTCCCTGCTTTTCCTCATTCTTTCTCTGTTCCTCCCTCCCTCCTTCCCTCCCACTCTCTCCAACCTTCTTTCTCCCCTTCATATACATCCTCCCCTCTTTGTCTCTGTTCCTCTCGCCCTTGCTCTCTCCTTATTCCATTCAATCTTTCCTCCATTCCCTCCCTCCCTTCCTCCTTCCTTCCTCCTTTTCTCCCTCATTCGCTCCCTGCCATGTTCTCTCCTTCGTTATCTTCCCTCAAAAAGTTTTCTCTCAGAAATACGACTCCAAGGCTTTACCCCCTCCTCCTCTCCCCTCCCCTCCCCTTCTCTCCCCTCCCCTCCCCTCCCCTCCGCCATTTCACCCTGATTCATTCTTCCATCTCTTCCACTTTCTTCCTCCTCTCTCTCTCTCTCTCTCTCTCTCTCTCTCTCTCTCTCTCTCTCTCTCACACACACACACACACACACACACACACACACACACACACACACAGTGAAAATGAAAGAAAATTAAAGAAAAAGAGAGAGAGCCACAAGTAATTAAAACCACTTTTGAGAATTTTCTCTCGAACTTTGCTGCGTCTCTTTATTTCTTCTTTTTTTTCTCTCTTTCTCTTTTCATCTTCCTCTTCCTTTCCTCTCTCTTTCGCTCACTTTCATATGCCTTCACTTTTTTTCATAATCATCCCATTCCTTTTTGTCCGCATTTATTTCCCCTTGTGTGTGTGTGTGTTTTTTTTTTTCATTTTTATAATTCTCTTCCCTTTTCGCCTGCATGTATTTCTCTTCCTGTCTTTTTGCCCTCCTTTATTTTCGTTCGTTTTGTCTTTATTCTTTCTTTCTCTTTTTCTACCTTTCTCTCCTCTTCCTTGCCCCTCTTTCCTTTTTATGTATTTTCTTGTTTCTTTATTATCGTTTTTCTCTACTGCTGATTTTTTTTTCCTTTCCTTTTGTTTTCCTTTATTTTTCTTATCTCTTTCTTTCCTTTGCCTTCCTTCTATCCATTTTTCTTTACTTTCGTCTCTACTTCCTTTACCTTCCCTCCATCCTCTAATTTCTCTCCACCGCTCCACCTTCCCTCCACCGCTCCACCTTCCCTCCACCCCTCCACATTCCCTCCACCCGTGCCAAAAGTCAGTCTAGTTTACAAAAGTTCCAATGGAAACGTATTGATGGGGAAGTTTGGGGGGGGGTAGGAAGGAAGGAAGGAGGGAATGAAGGAAGGAAGGAATGAAGGAGGGAAGGAAGGAAGGAAGGAGGGAAGGAAGGAAGGGAGAGAAGGAGCAAGAAAAGAAGGAAAGGAGAGGAGGGAGGAAGGAAGAAATTAAAGAATGTGAAAATTAGGTACACAGATAAAGAAATGGACAGAGAGAGAGAGTTCATAAAAAAATAAAAAGCTTTGCGTGAAAATATAAGAGAAATGAAAAAGTCATTATTACCCCCTATTTTCCCGTCACTAATAAGCCTAACCTCTTATTTTTTGGCCCGAATTTTCTGCCTTAATTTTTTTCTCATTTTTTTTTTTCTCTCTTTTTTACTCCTCTTTTTCTCTTCATTTTCCTTAATTTTTTTCTTGGATTTTTCCTGTTTCTTTCTTTTTTGTTGTTTTGCCTATCTTTCCTTTTTCCTTTTCCCCCTCAGTTCTTCATTTTCCTTTATTTTCATCTTCGATTTCTTTTTCTGTTTACTTTTTTTTTTTATTTTCCTACCCATTTTTTCCCCTTTAAATTTTTCACTTTTTCTCGTCTCCCTTTCCTACTTTTCGTGTTTAATTCGTATTGTCCTATTTTTAAATTACTTTTTACCATCGTTCGTATTCACTTTCTCTTTATTTTTCGACTTCCTTTCTTTCTCTTTTCTTTTCTCTTAATTTAACTTTTCCTCTCATTCTCAGTTTCCTCTTCTTTTATAATATAACTTTTATCATCATCCATTCATGTCCTGATTTATCTTTTCCATCCTTCTTATCTCTCTTCTTTTTCTGTTTATTCTCTCTCTCTCTCTCTCTCTCTCTCTCTCTCTCTCTCTCTCTCCTGTCTTTTTTTTTCCTATTTTTTCTGTTGTTTTCCCCTCATCCTTCATTCTCTTCCTCCTTTTTCTCTTTTCTTCATCTTTTTATTCTCTCTCTTATCTCTCTTCACACAGCTGGCAGACTCATTTCCGTACTGTCATCTCTCCACCCACACTCCATCGCCACTCCATCCTCACTGCATCCCAACTCCATCTTCACTCCATCCCTACTCCATTCCCACTCCATCCCCACTCAATTCCCACTCCATCCCCACTCCACATCTCATTTATGCCACTATCGCTCCACCTCACACATTCCTACTTCACTAATTCCACTTCATCCACATTACACAACTCCACATATTCAGCTGTTCTCTCTCTCTCTCTCTCTCTCTCTCTCTCTCTCTCTCTCTCTCTCTCTCTCTCTCTCTCTCTCTCTCTCTCTCTCTCTCTCTCTCTCTCTCTCTCTCTCTCTCTCTCTCTCTCTCTCTCACACACACACACACACACACACACACAATAAAATAGGAATGAAGTAAAGGACAGTGTGTGAAGCAGAATGAGAGAGAGAGAGAGAGAGAGAGAGAGAGAGTGTGTGTGTGTGTGTGTGTGTGTGTGTGTGTGTGTGTGTCCTGATATGCACTAATTCACATTCATTTTGCGTTATTCAGGCGTTGGTTTTGTTAGCGTATTTTAGCGAGAGATGAGATGCTGCCGTGCGCTCGAGCGAACGTAAAATCGAAGTCGGTAATCAAAGAAAACACACACACTGAGTTTTCATATTATTTCATCCAGCCTGCTCGTGTTTCCATATTTCTTCGTTCTGGTTGATTGTGGGTACATTTGATTCGTTTCTTGTTTTTCCTTTTTATTTCGCTCAAGGGAGGTTTTTCATATTTAATTTAGATGTGTTTTCTTATTATATCGCTCAGACAGATTGAGTTATGTTGGTTTATCCTTGGGTTTTATTCTCTCTCTCTCTCTCTCTCTCTCTCTCTCTCTCAAAATATCCCTTTCCCTCTCTTCCCACCGTTCCTCCCTTCCTTCCTTCCTTGCATTCTTCCATGTTCCTTTTTTTCATTCATTTTATTTTTTGTTCGTTCTTCCTCCCCTCTCTTGCCCTCATCCCCTCCCCTCCCCTCCCCTCCCCAGAGATAATAGTCAGCTTTGAAGTGATGTAGAGCCCAGTATTTCCCGAGCCAAATACAGGGGAGTGCAAAGGTAGGTAGGTAGGGAGGTAGGCAGGTAGGTAGGTAGGTTGATTGGTAGGTAGATAGGTAGGTAGGTAAGTTGATAGGTAGGTTGGTTGGTTGGTTGGTAAGTAGACCGGTAGGTAGGTAGATAGGGAAATAGAGACATTGATAGATAGATACATATATAGATAGATTGATAGATAAAGGGAAGTGGATAGATAGATAGGTAGACTGGTAGGTAGATTGGATAATTGAAATATAAGCTAGATAGACAGAAGGCGGTAAATTTGAACAGGTATACAAACAAGGAAGAGAGGTAATAATCAACAACAGGTAATGAAGCAAGCAAGAAAGTAAGCAAGGAGAGAGAGAGAGAGAGAGAGAGAGAGAGAGAGAGGGAGGGAGGGAGGGAGGGAGGGAGGGAGAGAGAGAGAGAGAGAGAGAGAGAGAGAGAGAGAGAGACAGACAGACAGACAGACAGACAGAAGAATATTCAGTTTTAATCAGCCTTGTGTTCATTACCTTTCACTTCTTGGAGAGAGAGAGAGAGAGAGAGAGAGAGAGAGAGAGAGAGAGGAATATTCAGTTTTAATCAACCTTGCATTCATTACCGTCACTTCTAAGATGAGAGAGAGAGAGAGAGAGAGAATTGACCCCATTCTAGTACACAAGGAACAACAAGAGGATGCAAATGCCCACCTATATTGAATATCGACTCTCTCTCTCTCTCTCTCTCTCTCTCTCTCTCTCTCACACACACACACACACACACACACACACACACACACACACACACACACACACACACACACACACACACACACACACACACACACACACACACACACACACACACACACACACACACACACACACACACACACACACACACACACAGGAATTCATTATATTTTCAGATATTTGTTATTTTTTTCCAGTAATGTTTGTTCCCCTTGTTTACTGTTTTTAAAAATTAATTGGGATGTTTTTCTTTCACCTTTTTCGTGTTTGTTTTTCCACACCTGTTTTACTGTTGTTGCTTTTCTCTCACT
>NC_137031.1:32427750-32492750 GCF_032717465.1 Coenobita brevimanus
ACGCCTGCTCTTTCTCACACCTCTTCTTCCCTCCTCCTCCTCCTCCTCGTCCGTCTTTCTTGGGGAGGTGCGTTGGGGTGTTTGGGGTGCGTTGGGTAGGGTGTATGTGTGGGGGAGACGGGGAGGATGTGAGTGGAGGAGGTGTTTGTGGAGGAGGTGGGGGTATTTTCAGTGTGTGTGTGAGGGGAGGGGATATTTTCAGTGTGTGTGTGTGTGTGTGTGTGTGTGTGTGTGTGTGTGTGTGTGTGTGTGTGTGTGTAAGGTATCGATAAGTGGAAGGTGTAAACAAATGGACTGAGTGAATATGAGGAAGACAGGTAAATATGAGTAAAAAGATGTCTGAGGTTGAGATGTAGGGATGGGTGGAGTGGTACAGGAGAGAGGGGGTGGGTGGGTTGGAGGGATGGCAGCTGGATGACGAAGAACCGAGTGACAGAGGAATTTGTCTGTGGCCATTCCTTACGGATATAAGGCGTCTGGCAATAGATGAATAGATAGATAGGTTGGTAGGTAGGTATGTAGGTGGGTATGTAGGTAGGTAGGAAGGTAGGTAAATAGACAGATAGAGAGAGAGAGAGAGGGAGAGAGAGAGAGAGAGAGAGAGAGAGGTTGGGAAGGTATGGATGGGTATTTTTGTTGGGGGGGGGGTGCGGATTTATGGGAGCTCAAGATGGATGAATGGAAGCGTGAGAGAGAGAGAGAGAGAGAGAGAGAGAGAGAGAGAGAGAGAGAGAGAGAGAGAGAGGAAATAATGGTAGAAAAGTGAAATTGGAATGTTTATAACCAGGCAGCTCCACCGGCCTGTCATATCAGTGCCACCACATGAAGGCGTCCCTCTCCACCTTGACAGTAGTAAATCTTAATAATATTGGTGCATCCTCCTCCTCCTCCTCCTCCTCCTTCAAGAGATAATAAGGGCTCCCAAGGGACACCTTATTGGGCAATCATTTCCGTGCCTTCTCTTTTCTCTGTCTCTTTCTTACTCTTTCTCCTCCTCCTCCTCCTCCTCCTCCTCCTCCTCCTTCTTCCTCTTCCTCTTCTTCGTCTTCCTGTTTAATCTACTTATTCTTTACAAACAGTACTTCTTTCTTCCTCGTCTTTTTGTTCACCACCACCACCACCACCTTTATTCTTGATTTCTCCTTCTTCTTCCAAATAGACACACACCAGTACTCTTCTTGCCCTAAGGTGTCTCCATCTCTCTTCTTTGACACCTTTACGGCAGTTGTCAGGGCGCGTCGGCACTTTTATTTCCTGCCTTAGTAATGGGATTTGGTTTTAACTGCGTCATCCTCTTCCTCCTCCTCTTCCTCCTCCTCTTCCTCTTCCTCCTCCATTTCCTCTTCCTTCATTTCAACTTCCTCTTCCTCCTCCTCTTCCTCCTCCATTTCCTCCATTTTCCTTTTCCCCTGTTAATCTTCCTCCTTTGTCTTTCTCCTTTTTTGCTCCCTCCTCTTTTTCCTCTTCTTCCTTATTTTCCTTGTTTATTCTTCTCCTTGTTTAGCTGCTGCTCTTGTTTTTCTCCTCTGATTCTCCTCCCTCGCCCTTTTTTTTTTTTTAACACACTAATGCTTCTATGACTCTAAATAAAATCGTCTCCTCAAACAGAATAATAGAAGAGTTTCAGAAGTGAGAGAGAGAGAGAGAGAGAGAGAGAGAGAGAGAGTCAACAAATCAACTCCATAAAAACTAAAGCATCATTTGTCACCTCTGTCGCCGTGCTGGTGTGGGCGAAAGGTCACTTGTTTTTTGTTTAATTGTTGATTCACCGTTGTTTTGGTCTTGTTTTGATGGGTTACATAATTATTGGTCTTTTATATGACTATTGTTTTGATGTGGATGGCTGGATATTGTTTTTAAGTTGGTGTTGGTTTGATGAGTTAAATTATTGGTCTTTTTTTATTCTTATTGTTTTGATGTTAATTGCTGGATACTCTTTAAGTTGTTTTTGTTTTGATGTGGATTTGGTGGATAATCTGCTATTTGGCTATTGTTTTTAATGTGGCCTAGGTGGATAAGTATTATGTTGGATGTTGGGCTTGTGGAGGTGTGAGTGAGAGATTGAGTAGGAGAGCATATATGAATGAGGTGGAGAGGGAAAGAGGGAAAGGGAGACCAAGGATGAAGTGGATGGATGAGATGGAGGGGGAGAGAAGGAAGGGCAGACCTAGGATGAGGTGGAGAGGTATATGAGGGTGATGCGAGTTGGAGGAAGGGCAGGTTGATGGCAGAGGACTGGATCTGGTGTTCTGGCAGTAGATAGATAGATCCAGATTGAACTTGGATGAAAAAATAGACTTGGTTTCCCCCTATCATGAAAAATAATTACTCCTGTTTATATATTGATTTGATGGTTAATTGCTGTGACCTAAATTGACTGAGTTGGTTCTGTAAAAATTGTGGCTAATTATACAGGTGATACTTCTGACCCCAATTAGGAGTTTGGTGATCAGATGTTGTTAGGGGAGAGTAGTTTGGTGGTGTAATTTGTGTAGGTCATTGGGTAGCATTACGTTCAAGAGTTTACCTGTCTACTGTACCTGCCTGCCTGCCTGCCTACCTACCTACCTACCTACCTACCTACCTACCTACCTACCTACCTACCTACCTACCTTTTTTCCTGCTTGCCCACCTACTTTTCTTCCTGCTTGCCTACCTACCTTTCATCCTGCCTGCCTACTTACCTTTCTGCCTGCCTGCCTGCCAGCATACATACATACATAACATACATTCGTACATGCATGCATACATTTATACGTACATACATACTCGTACGTTCAGCATGTGACGAGCGAGCGAGCGTTTGTACATACGTCTGTCATCATAACTTCATCTTGGTGTAAACTTTCAACAGTTCTGGTGAGCCAAAATATTTACTTTCTCACGTTTTCTCTCTCACGTCTTCTCTCTTGATGTGCATATAGCGAGGCGCCGTAGCATTTATCACACGTGCAATGTTCAGTTCTGTGCTCCCAATTTGCCGTGTTAACAAACTGCGTCGGTAAACGCTTGGCTATTGATGGAACGATAAAACTCGCATATGGAACGACTACCCTTGCTGATTTCACCCCCTAAACATAGAAAAAACGTTCCTGTAAAATTATGAGTTAAATATCCGATATTTACTTGTTATAATTCATTCAAGAAAACTTAGTGTTATAAAAGGATTTTTTTTTTTATCGATTTCATAGTGGAGCCTCGGTACATTCCCTTGGAAAGTTGGGATTCCAAGGGGTTTCTTTGGTCTCATGAGTAAATATACAGCCAAAAACAAAATTTATTGAATGTATCTACTACCTGCTGAAAGAATCATTTCTCTTTCTCACATTGTAGAAAAGTTATTAGCCTCTGAAGACCATCGCGTTCGGACCGGGTCGTGTCTGGCCGCTCATTTCTCAGCTGAACATAAAACATCGCTTCGCTCGCTGCACTTGCTCGCATGTAAAAATACAGAATCTGAGGTGTGTACAAGCTTAGAGGTGTACATGTTGTCTTTCAGGTGTACATACAAGCGTACATACGGACTCTGAGTTGTACATAAAGAGGCCAAGGTGTACATTTAAGGCCTGGCTTCTAAATGCGGCCATTGAGATCAACATACAGGAACTGGTGTACACACTGAAGGTGCACACACATTTCCTGATATTTACACAGTTATCTTTACACGGAAGAGCATTGATACACAACAGCGCACCCGGCTATTTCTGTACGTACACACGCGGATGTACGGTTTATAGCTACACACACACACACACACACACACACACACACACACACACACACACACACACACACACACACACACACACACACACACACACACACACACACACACACACACACACACACACACACACACACACACACACACACACAGAGGAAGAAAGCAACATGTCCAGGATGTAAATAACTTAGTGGACAGGCCCATGAGTCAATAGTGTGACCCCCAGCTGACTCCACGTGACCCCCATCTGACCCTCACCTGAACCACATGATCCCATGACCCCATCTGACTCCCACCTGACCCTCACCTGACCCTCACCTGAACCCACGTGACTCCATCTGACCCCCACCTGACCCCATCTGAACCCCACCTGACCCCCACTTGACCCCATCTGATCCCCATCTGAACCTCACCCACGACTTGGCGTGTGTGACCCATTTTGACTCAGCAAGTCCCCCACCATCCGTCATGTGACCCAGACTGACATTTGACCTCATGTGACCCCACCTTCTTATTTCGCCTGACTCCACTTGTATGACCCCGCCTGACCTTGTGATCCTCTTAACCCTAATAACCTTATGACCAGATGATTCATTTTGACCCCAGCTGACCCCATATGACGCCTGAGTGACCTTACGTGTCCTCAGCTTATGACCTAATATAACCCCTGAATGACCCTATTAACAACTGCCATGACCCCAAGTGACTCTGTTTAATCCCTGACTTAACTATCATAACTCCAGGCGACCCTATGCGACCTACGTTGGCCCTGCATGTTAACATCACACATCACTAGATTTAACCTGATACCGTTTGACCTTGGCTGACTTTGCTTGACCCTAGTTGGCAGTATATTACCCCCACTGACCTTGCTTGACCCCGCCAGACAGTACATGACCCCTAGTTACTCTATACCCCTAAAAGACCCGCACCGAGACCTATTCCTTTTGTAGCTACTCTAATTGGACCAAAAATTACCGTCTCCCCATACTGCATGCTGAGTTGAAAGATTGACACTAGAAGACGATGCTGATCAAGAAGAAGCGCTAAGGAAAGGCTGTATAGCCATAGTATTGCCGTATTGTAGAGCTACATGTTATAAGCTACAGAGGGACAGAAATCTGGGCCAGGTTGAGGTGAAAGGACTATAGTTGCCTTACATTACCCACACACAGGCCAATAGTGGGAGTCGTGGAAGGGCCAGTGATGGATTATTACTTGTCCGGGATTATTGGACGAAGTGAGGGAGTGATGGAGGTGGCGTGGGTAAGGAGAGGAGGTTGTGGGGAAAGAGGGGAGGGTTTGGAGAAGGATGGGAGGATGTGTAGAAGGAGGGAAAGGTGTGGGTAAGGATGGGAGGGTATGAGAAGGGATTGGAGGGTGTGAGGAAGGATTGGAGGTTGTGGAGAAGGATGGAAGGGTGTGGGGAAGGACTGGAGAATGTGGGGAGGATGTGGGAAGGGATGGGAGGGTGTGGGGAAGGATGGGAGGGTGAGGGGAAGGATGAGAGGGTGTGGAGAAAAGGGAAAGGGAGTGGGGAAGAAATGTGGTGAAATGATGGTGATGACAGAAGGTGGATGTGGGTGAAGTTTGGTGAGATCTTGAAATTTTGGGAGAATATGGGTGGGATCTGGTGGCGTGGGGATGGGGAGGTGTGATGATGGGTGGTGAAATGGTAGTGAATGTGGTGAAATGATGATCTGTGGTGAATATGGAAGGAATATTGTGGTGGTGTGGTTACGAGGAATAATGGTAGACTATAATGAAGGTCTGTGGTAACTGTGTGGTGAGGAGTGGTGAGATGTGGTGAAGTGTTACGAAAAGATGGTATGCAGGGACGAAATAATGAAGTGTGGTTAGAAATGTGATGATAGAGGGTGATGAGATGGTGAAGATGCGTTAGGAATGAGTGGTGAGGTGTGGTGAAAAAGTGTGGTGATGATGGAATATGATAAATTTTGTGATGAATAGGCTTTGTTTTTTTTTTTCCTTTTATGCTGATGTATGTGAAATGAGAAACTGTTGAAGGATGTATTTTAAGTAGAGATACATGATGCTGTGCTTGTGGTGTGAGAGAGAGAGAGAGAGAGAGAGCCGGGGGGGGGGGGAGATTTTGTAACTCTTGTCAAACTGTTCGCCAACTTGATATATCGCCTGCCAATCCCTTAACGCTAACCTTCTTCCCTGCCCTGCCCTACCTTACCCTACTCTTCCCTACCCTACCCTACCCTACCCTTCCCTACCCTACCCTACCCTACCCTACCCTACCCTACCCTACCCTACCCTACCCTACCCTTCCCTTCCCTTTCCCCTTCGTGTTTAGTTTTTAATTTGTCATCGCTTTTCAATTTTTTTCTTCTTTTTGGGTTGAAAAAAAAAAAAGAATGAAAAAGGGAAGTAAGCTGACACCCTGTTCATATTTTTTTATTTTCGTTTTTCATCCCTGTTCACTTTTCCTTCTGTTTTTTGTGTGTGTTTTTCATCCGTGTTCATTTTTCCTTTCTTTTTTGTTTTTGCGTCCTGCATTTTCTATTTTAGTGAGAGAAGGGGTGAGGTATATTTAGTTTCCCGCAATATTAGAAACCAGTGAAAAAATGAGGTGGGAGAGTGTATGGTGGATGGAGTTTGTGTGTGTGTGTGTGTGTGTGTGTGTGTGTGTGTGTGTGTGTGTGTGTGTAGAAGAAGTGAAAGAACATGTGGACATCGAGATATGCAAAAAATATATATAGCTACATTGTAAGTTAGAAAGATAGATAGATAGTTAGGTAGGTAAGTAGGTAGGCAGATAGATAGATACATAGGTAGATAGACAGATACAGGTTCTGAGATATAAAAATTAGAAAAAATACGAAATTAAAATATGAAATAAACTTTGAATTTACAGATTGAGGTATAGAAAAAAATAAAAAATAAATATAGGCTTTTAAGATTTAGACTTTTTAGATATTTAGCTATATGGATTATTTATTGATTGGTTATATATAAATTAGATGGGTATATTAAGAGAGGTAGATTTAATTACAGTATACCTAGAATGGAATTAGGGTAGACTAGGAGTGGAATTGGAGTATACTGATTAATTGATATGGATTGATATTAAGATGGTATTAAAGGTAAGAGAAGTATTATCAGTGAGGGGTATTTATAATTTTGTTTTATTAGTGTGAATAGGGAAAATAAATTGAGTTGAAGAAATGGATTGGCTGTGTAGTGTTGATGGTGTGTTTGAGAGAGAGAGAGAGAGAGAGATGCGGAAACGGCAATTAGATGTACATTGGAATGTAAATTGTGGGCGAGAGAGAGAGAGAGAGAGAGAGAATGCGGAAACAACAATCAGATGTATATTGGAATGTAAATTGTGGGAGAGAGAGAGAGAGAGAGAGAGTAAATAGGATATAAATTGGAAAGTAAATTGTGGGGCGGGAGAGAAATCGACAGACAAATTGATAGGGTGAAGGATGGAGAGAGAGAGAGAGAGAGAGAGAGAGAGAGAGAGAGAACGAGAAGGGGGGGAGATGATCTGTTGGAAGGAGGGAGAGAGAGACAGGGAGAATAAAAAAAAAAGAAATGATAAAATGAAGAGGAAGGAGAGAAGTTGAGGAAAGAAAGAGAGATGAAGAGAAGAGAGAGAGAGAGAGAGAGAATGGGAAGTTGATGGAAGAAGGAAAGCGAAAACGAGGGAGAGGAAGAAGGAAAAGAGATGGAAAGGGAGGAGTTAGAGTGAAAAAGAGAGAGAACAAGGGATGAGAGAGAGAGAGAGAGAGAGAGAGAGAGAGAGAGAGAGTGAGTTAAAGCTGTAGAGTTGAAAGACAGGCTTGTGAGAGAGTAAGAGGGAGTGGCCAGTAATTGTTTATTCAGTGTCTCTATTTATTTACTTGTTTGTCCATTGTTTCTCCTTGTTTATGTGAGTTGCCTCTGTATGCATTCATGTACTTGTAGCAGCCTTTCATCCATCCATCCATCCATCCACTCATCCATCAGTCAGACAGACCATCCATCCTTCCACTCATCCATCCATCCTAACTACAAGCGCTTGAGTGAGAACAATAGCACCCACTCCAGCGCTAGTGTAGACCCATCACTTTAGTGCTTATTCCCAAACACTCAAGCACTAAAACAAAGCATGAACTCTCCAGTGTACAAACCAGCGCTTAGTCTGGCTTTACTGTCAGAATTATGCAGAGAGAGAGAGAGAGAGAGAGAGAGATCAAGTGAAGACAACAGGAGGAAGTAAGACGAATTGAAGGGGGAAGTAAGACAAATGAAGGAGGAAGTAAGACGCAATGAAGGAGGAAGTAAGACGAAATGAAGGGGGAAGTAAGACGAAATGAAGGAGGAAGTAAGACGAAATGAAAGAGGAAGTAAGACGAGATGGAGGAGGAAGTAAGACGTAATGAAGGAGGAAGTAAGATGAAATGAAGAAGGTAGTAAGGAAATGAAGGAGGAAGTAAGACGAAATGGAGGAGGAAGTAAGATGCAATGAAGGAGGAAGTAAGACGAATTGAAGGAGGAAGTAAGACGAATTGAAGGAGGAAGGAAGACGAAATGAAGGAGGAAGTAAGACGAATTGAAGGAGGAAGGAAGACGAAATGAAGGAGGAAGTAAGGCCCTGAGACGCAAACAAGCTACGATTAATAATTCAGCCCATAACTTGCCCTAACTTGCCAAGCACCATTGCAGGTCCGGTATATTGACTCAAGCTATTGTGTGTGAATACCAAACTCGCAGACAGGCAGGGAGATAAGCACGAAGGCTGGAGGGCAGGAAGACAGGCAGGCAGGCAGAGAGACAGACAGACAGATAGGTAGACAGGAAGAGCAAGCAATTCACAAGCACGATCGATCGAAAAGCAAGGCGAAAGTCACTAGAAAAGCATAATTTGAGTCGAGGAAACTAGCAAACAGTGAGGCAGGAAAAAAAAAAGTAGCCCCAAACTGTATCCCATTCTCATTCCAGTCAAAAATGAAAGACACAAGCATGGTAGGAAGCAGGGGAGAATTAATAGCAAACAATGAGGAAGACCAAGAAAATCAACGGCAAACACTATTTCATTCTGAGGGTAAACAAAAAGTAACTACAAAGATAAAATAGGATGAAGTTAGAATAATTAACAAACACTATTCCACTGACAGCAAGAGAAAAGATACAAGCGTGGTTCTAAGCAGTCAAAGCTCTTCACATTCAAAGCAAGTAAAAGTTTCTACAAAAGCATTATAATAGACTGGCAGTAAAGCAGTCCTCAAAGACGATCACACCGTCAAAGCAAGCAAAAACAACTAGAGAAGCGCAATGGCAGGCAAGGGGTATCAAAGTCAAAGGTACGATCCTACTCTCAAAGCAGTCAAAAAGGAACTCCAAAAGCATAAGGCAGATACAAGAGCAGTCCACGAGCATGACCGCGCCCTCAAAGTAGGGAAAAAAAAGTGATAGGAAGTAGGTGCCAAAGCAGTGCACTCCCTTTACAAATGATATGGAAACACTTACTCGCCTCCCCTTCCGGACAAAACGCACACACTCCCTTTCCCCTATTACACTCCCCTCTATTCCCCTTAAACCACTCCCTTTACACCCCCTCCCTTTATCCCCTCCCCTTACACTCCCGTCTATTCCCCTTACACCCCTCCCTATAAACCCCCTTCCCTTTACACTCCTTCAATTCCCTTTACAAACAAAACACAAGCACACTTAAGAGAAGCACTCAAGCAGCAAGAGATGGACCCTGTTCTCACTCGCCATGCACCCAGCCAAAGCAAGCAAAAGGCAGGCAGCCACTAATTTGCATGGTAATGTGGAGGCGTCCTGCAAGCAGACTGGGGTGTTGTGGTGTGTGGAGTTTGGGGTGCATGGATGGATGGATGAAAGAAGGGAGGGTTGAACGGAGGGAGCGAGATGGATGGGTGGATGGAGGGATAGTAGGGGTGGAGGAGGGAGGGAGGGAGGCAGTGGATGGATATATGGAGGGAGGGAGAGAGGGAAAGAGGAAAGGGTGAATGAATGAATGAGAGAGAGAGAGAGAGAGAGAGAGAGAGAGAGAGGGAGGCTGAATGTAGTCATCCAATTACCATAAATTTCCATGCTGGTATACTCACTTCGTCTCCTCGTCTCATTTCGGCTCCCTTATGCGCCGAGATGGTTGTCTGGACCGAGATGGTGGTGAGGGGAAAGGAGGCTGGAATAGTGGAAATTAATGCACACATACATACATACGTACACTACTACCTTCACACACACACACACACACACACACACACACACACACACACACACATTGTTTTTCACCGACCCCACCACTCAATGCTCTTACCTTCCCCCTTCTCTTCCTTATATTTGTTTTTTTCAGTTTCTCTTTTTCTCTTATTTTCTCTTTATTTTCGTGTTTTTGGTAAGCTAGATCATACCCTAGCAAGTAGATTCCCTTTTCATTTTACACAGTTCATGTTAAGGTAGGTTGTACCATAGCAAGCAGATTTTCTGTTCCTCTTACACTGGTAAAAGAATCCATGTAGGTTGGATTGTGCCATAGCAGGTAGATTTTCTATTCTTTTTATGCTGGTAAAGGAAGATAATATATAAAAAGTAAGTGAACCTCCCTAGAAATTCAATATCTCATATATAGAGTAAATTGACCATTTGTAACAACATCCATTAACCAGTTGTATACTATTTTTTATTTGTGTGGGATTGTGGAAATATTGCTGCAAAATGCCATCTACCCTAAAGGCCTGCCAGGAGTGTACTGGTCGCTTTGCGGCTCAGTATTTTTCAAATTACTTTTCGACGCCTGTGTGCAAACTATGCATCTTGAGAAAAGATCTAGAAAATGGTTTAGCTGAATCGCAGAGAAATTACAGGGAACTCAAGGCAGAGTTTGAGACACTGAAAGAGTTTGTAGTGGCAAATGTAGGAGTCAGCAACAGCACTCGAGAAGGAAGAAGCGTACAAACCGAGCTCGTACAAGCCCCCGCCCATCAGGCAGTCACAAATAATAGTGTATCAGTATCTTCCTCACCCAGCGATTCAGTACGTTCCTCGCCAAGCGAAGTCCCCTTTACTATGGTAAGAAATGGCGCTAAACCGGAAAAGATTCGAGGAAGCATCTTCCCATAACTACGTATAATCGCTACCAGATCCTTGCCGAAGCGGTAAATGAGACAGAAGAAACAAGGCTTATTGGGGACTCTATTGTACGCAGTCAGCTGGAGGAATTTTGTGGACGTGCCCCCATCAGCAGAAAGAGGTACTGTTTTCCAGGAGGTGGACTAAGTGATATCACAGAAGCCTGCGATGAGGTCACAAAAAGACGCAAATGATCAAACTCTATACGTTATCCATGTTGGTACAAATGATCTGAAGCGCAGTAGATCAGAGGAATTGCTAGCAAAGTATCATGAAATGATCAAACGATTCAAAACTAAGTCCACAAATGTGATAATATCTGGTATACTCCCAAGGATCAAGGCAGAAAATAGTTTCTATGATAAGGCCTTCAGCACAAATAACCGGCTGAAATCTCTCTGCACGCAAGAGGAGTCGACTTTGTCAATCTGTGGGACCAGTTTTATGAGCAACATACTCTATTCCAGAAAGATGGTCTCCATTTGAACTCAGTAGGAGCGGCACGGCTAGGTAGACTTCTACACGATAATGTTGCCCTCTTCAGATCAAAAAACGCGGCACGTCCAGGAACAGTAACCTTAACGTAAATACCCACAAAGTCAGATCACCAACTGTTCGGAACGGAATTAGAGTCTGCTATGCTAACGCACACGTAGTCTACGTAACAAGTTTGAGGATTTAGAATCTCTAATTTACCTAGAAAATTATGACATCATTGGCATCACAGAGTCCTGGATTAACACATCTGACCGTGACTTTCTAGCGGAATACTCACTAACAGGGTACAATATTTTCAGCTGTGAGCGACCACATCGAGCTGGTGGCGGTGTTTTACTATATGTGAAAACTAGTCTCCATCCCCTTGTGCTATCCAAACCCAGTATTACCAACATAGATGCCAGTTATGTTCAGCTAAGTATTAATTCACAATAAAATAAATATATGTCTCATCTATCGTCCGCCAGCACAGTCAACTGAGACAGATGAAAAAACTTTATGATCAAATTGCGGAAATTTGTTGTCAAGAGGATAGCGTAATTTTTGGAGACTTTAATCTACCGGTAACAAAGTGGGGTGAACCACTGACAGCACACTCAGGACAAGAGCTTTATACGAATCTTCAGGAAAAGCGCCCTTTCCCAACACGTAGAATACCCAACGAGAGGAAACAATATCCTAGACATCATCTTGACTACAAATGATAACCTAGTCAACAACGTTGAAATAGGACCTGAGTTTAGTTCCAGTGATCATCGAACTATACAGTTTAATATTACTACTGAAAAAGTAAAAGAAACGGAGAGCAAAGAAAAGGTCCCAGATTATCGTAGAGCTAATTTCAACAGGCTCAGAGCGCTACTTGCAACTGCAGATTGGAATCAAATGTCTGAAACCGATGACATAAACCAAGCATGGGAAATATTCACCGAAAAATTTAATGAAGTGGTAAAGTCATGTGTGCCACTACGTAACAGACGTCCAGCTGGAAATAGTAAACCAAAGTGGTGGTCCAGTGAAATAAAAAGTAACTTAATAGCCAAAAAACAGGCATACCATAAATATAAAGCTACACAAAATAATGATGATAAATTACAATACGATAATCTACGCCGCACATCGAAAAGACTTATTAAACAAAGCAAAAAGAGCACTGGAGATCCACATTGCTAATACGTGCAAATCAAATCCTAAAGAATTTTACAGTTACATTAGAAAGAAAAAAGGTTATGACTACATCAATAGGTCCTCTAGAAACAAACAATGGCAGACACACTGAAAATGAGGTCGAAATGGCAAACATTCTTAACGATTACTTTGCGTCTGTTTTTACAGTAGAAAACACCACCAGAAACCTACTGTTACCCACAAACCAAGCAAATAGCACAGTCCTTAGTAACTATGCTATCCATAATAATGATATCCTTTCAGCCATAAATAGTACGGACATAAACAAAACCCTGGCCCCGATAAAATATCACCGAGAATTCTCAAAGAAGCAAAACATGAGTTACTGCTGCCACTCTCTGTCTTATTCAATAAATCATTAAGTACTGGGAAAGTTCCACGCGAATGGAAACTAGCAAATGTAACACCAATTTTCAAAAAGGAAATGAGTCGCACCCAGGAAATTACAGACCAATCAGCTTAACATCAGTAGTGTGCAAGTTAATGGAAAAAATCATAAGAGATAAAATAGTTAATTATCTAGAAGAAAATAATATAATTAAAGACTCGCAACATGGATTCAGACATCGTCGTTCATGCTTAACTAACTTACTGGACTTCTTCCATGATGTTTACAAATCATACGATGACTCAAGAGCAGTAGATATAATTTACCTCGACTTTCAGAAAGCATTTGACACTGTCCCTCACAAGCGTCTCATGAGAAAAATAGAAGCACATGGAATAAAAGGAAAGACGCTAAAATGGTTACAAGACTGGCTGTCAGACCGAAAACAGCGAGTTGTGATAAACGGAAAGGAATCCAAATGGCGTAATGTGATCAGCGGCGTTCCCCAAGGCTCAGTACTTGGACCGATACTTTTTATTATCTATATAAATGACATTGATGAGGGTCTAAATTGTAAAGTATCCAAATTTGCAGATGATACTAAAATAACCAGTAAAGTCACTTCAAAATTACAGTGGCAGCAGTTACAAAATGACCTTAATACTTTAGCAAGCTGGGCAGAAAAATGGCAAATGAAATTCAACACAGAAAAATGTAAAGTACTTCATATTGGAAGTAACAATGTCCATGCAAATTACAAAATGAACAATATTCAGTTATCAAATACAGACAGTGAAAAGGATCTTGGTGTGATAATATCAAATGACCTAAAACCAAGCAAGCAGTGTACCGATGCGGTAAAAATTGCAAACAAGCTAGTGGGTTTTATTGGAAGAACTTTCGAGTTTAAATCGGAAAAAGTCATACTTGCCTTGTACAACTCGCTAGTGCGCCCCCATCTTGAGTATTGTGTGCAATTCTGGTCTCCTTACTACAGAAAGGACATTGAAAAATTAGAGAAAATTCAGCAAAGAATCACAAAAATGGTACCACGACTTAGAAACAAACCATATGAGGAACGCCTTGAAGAACTTAAATTATTTAGCCTAACGAAGCGCAGGTTAAGAGGGGACCTTATTGAAGTTTTCAAAATCATGAAGGGATATGACAACTTAGACATGAATAAATATTTTGATATAGACCGGTCGAGTCAAACCAGAAGTAATGGCTGCAAAATCATGGGAAAACGATTCCAATCCCACGAAGCAAAATACTTCTTCTTTAACAGAGTTGTAAATATCTGGAACAGATTACCCTCAGATACCGTGAACAGTATCTCAATTGAGACATTCAAAAACAAATTAGACAAGTATTTGCATGAAAATCCTCAGCTGACTCTTTTTCTGTCCGAATAACTTGCTTTTATAGCTACGGTACATGTAAGTTCATGCCCCCTTAGTCTACAAGACACCCCGTAAACAATGTACCCGTACATAGTGTTGCGTCACGATATTATACATTTCCAATTTATTCGGTGCAAACAAAGCAATATAAGCACAGATTAGGATCTGCACAGATAACCCTGAGTTAACGGTCACTACTCTTACTTTCGACCTGTGATGGGCTGTGGATCACTGAGGGTCCCTGTTAGTCAAGTGACCACCATCGGGATTTTTTAATGTACCAGGGGTCACTGCTTCAGGATGAAACTTGTGTACTTGTCCCACATGGGAGAGTTCCTTGTCTCAGTGGAGTGAACGGAGCTATTGCCTGATTGACTGGTGCCTACCTAAAAAGCGCCAGGAAGGTTGCCGCACCACCCCTAAACATCCACTCTGTGCATTGCACATCCACACTGTGCACTGTGCAGTCCCCTTTTATCTGAGACACCCGTCCTATATACTTTTCAGTCTCCCCAGCGCAAAGAAAGCAATATAAGCACAGATTAGGAGCTGCACAGATAACCCTGAGTTAACGGTCACTACTCTTACTTTCGACCTGTGATGGGCTGTGGATCACTGAGGGTCCCTGTTAGTCAAGTGACCACCATCGGGATTTTTTAATGTACCAGGGGTCACTGCTTCAGGATGAAACTTGTGTACTTGTCCCACATGGGAGAGTTCCTTGTCTCAGTGGAGCAAACGGAGCTAGGGCCTGATTGACTGCTGCCTACCTTAAAAGCGCCAGGCAAGGCTGCTGCACCACCCCTAAACATCCACACTGTGCAGTGCGTAGCTTCCACGTTATGTCCACAGACTTCCCATTAACTCAATGTAACTGGTTTATAATGTCATGCCGTAACTATTATTTTATTTGTTTACTTTCTCTTTCAGGTTACTCTATCGGGTAGCTTATAGATAAAGTATTATAGAATGTGACTTTTCCTTTCCAATGTTTCCTATAAAATTTCCATGTCAGTTTTTCCATGCTGCATGGTGGTTTTTCTCACTTTTTCCTGGAGGGTTTGGTGGTGGGGGGAGCCTTCTTGCTTTCCTATCCTTATCCTTCAACATGTAGAGTTAGATCTTGTAGTCATAGTTTTCTCTAACAAGCAGCCTCGAAAGGACCATAAGGTCTGTTGCTGTTTGCTTTCCTGTGTAATCCTGTGTAATCCTCCCTCCCCATTGACCCCTTATTTAGAAGTCAGCCAAAATAGACCAAACCCTTTTCCCTCCACTCCTCTGTCTCTCTCCTCCATCCCTCCTCTTCTCTCCCTGATCTCTCCCTTCTTCGTATCTCCCTTTTTCCATTCTTCTCTCTCTCTCTCTCTCTCTCTCTCTCTCTCTCTCTCTCTCTCTCTCTCTCTCTCTCTCTCTCTCTCGACGTTTCTCTTCATTCCTATATCTCTCTTCCATTCCTCCCTCATTCTTCCTGTCATTCTTATCTCTCTTCCCATCTTTCCTCTCTTTTCCAGTCCTCCATCTCTCTCTCTCATTCCTTCCTTTCTTCTTCGTCTATATTATTTCTCTCCTTCGTTCGTCCCTCTTATCTCTCCTCCCTTCCTCTTCCATCTCCTTCCTTTCTCTTCCTTCTTCTTCCTTCCTCATCACTTCCTCTTCCCTCTCCTCCCTTCTTCTTCCCTCTCCATCCATTCTCTTCCCTCTCCTTCCCTAATCTCCTTTTCCTTCCTTCCTTCTTTCTTTTCCTTCCTTCCTTCCTTCTTTCTTTTCCTCCCTTCCTCTCACCTCTCCTTCCTTCCTCATCCCTCCCCTCGTCTTAAACTCACCAAATAACCCACCTTTACCAGACCTCAAGCACCCACTACTACTCCATAAACAAAAACTGCACTAGCCCTTAAGCAGAAAGTAAAGCCTTATTACTTGCCTCCCATTTTGAGCGATAGTGAATGCGACGAAGGCTGGGTGTTTTGGGTCAGAGCCTGCGATGTCGTAAAGGGAGTGGTTGTAATGAGGCTGTTTAAGGTTTAAGTGGGTGATCTGTGTTTGTATTTTTGTGTGAGAGGGGGTGTTTTGTGTGTGTGTGTCTGTGGGTGTGTGAATGGGTGGATATGTGGGTGAGATGGGATGTGGGTGTCGGGGTGATGGTGTTATGTTTGTGTGTGTGGGTGGGTTGGTTGTGTGTGTGTGTGTGTGTGTGTGTGTGTGTGTGTGTGTGTGTGTGTGTGTGTGTGTGTGTGTGTGCCAGCCGTGAATGAGACAGCCCGTGTTCAGTATGGACGGTGTCTATTAGTGCCCAAGAAGTGACATGGGAAGTGTGTGGAGCCGTTTGTTGCGCGCACAAGGACTGCTGGGCGTCGGGAAAGGGCTGTGTAGTCTATTAGGGCACACACACACACACACACACACACACACTGGGAGGAGCATCGCTGTTTTAATGATCTACTTTTTTTTCTGTGGCGCGGCGTTGGGTCTGGTCGATGGTGGTAGTTGTGGTGGTAGCTGATGGTAGTAGTTTTTTTTGTGGGGGTTGTGGTAGTGGTTGCTCTTGTGACAGTAGTTGTAGTGGTTGTGGTAGATGTGGTGGTGGTGGTGGTGGTAGTAGTAGTAGTTGAAGTGGTTGTGGTAGAGTTGGTAGGTCTGCTGGAGGTGGTGGTAGTTGTGGTAGTGATGGTGGTAGGTGCGGTGGTGGTGGTGGTGGTGATTCTAATCGTAGTATAATGTTTAAATTCATGATACATACAGTAGTCGTGGTAGTGGTGGTAGTTGTGGTTATAGGCATAGTTTTTTGTGTGTTGGTAGTTGCGGTAGCGATTGTGGTGTCGATAGCTACGATTGCAGTGGCGATTGTAGCGGTAATAATTATTGTGTGGTATTTGCGATTACGAGTATGCTGTGGTGGTGGTGATGGTGGTAGTGGTGGTGATGGTGGTGATAGTAGGAGTGGTGATGGTGGTGGTGTTATTGTTTTTTGTGATGATAGTTGTTTTGGTTGTATTGTTTTAGTTGTTTGTTGTTGTTGTTGTTGGATTGAGAGGACTGAAATATTCATTGTAGTTTCTAAAAGCATTGTGGGTGATGTACTCTCTCTCTCTCTCTCTCTCTCTCTCTCTCTCTCTCTCTCTCTCTCTCTCCTCAATTTTCATTCATTTTCTTCTCTTCTTACGTCCTCCTTTCTTCCATTCATCTATTTTCCCCTCTTTTCCTTCCACTTTTCCTCCTTTCTTTCCCCTTTTTCTCTCCCTCCCTCTCTCCTTCATTATTTCGTTTCTCCGTTCCATCCTTCCCTCTCTTTTCCTCTTCCTTTCCATCCTTCCCACTACTCTTCTGTTTCTCTTTCCCCTTCCATCTCTTCTTCCTTCCTGCCAGCCTCTCTTCCTTCCTTCCTTCCTTCCTCCCCTCTTACCTTCCTTCCTTCCTTCCAGTCCTGAACGTCGTCTCCATCATGCGCCATCTGCTTCCTCCTCCTCCTCCTCTATCTCCTCCTCCTCTTCCCCCTTCGTCTCTTGTTCTTCAGCATTTTCTTGCGTGTCTTTCTCTCTCTACTATTTTCTCTTTTCCTCTCGCCTCCTCTCTTTAATTTTCTCATCTCTTCTTTTTTTTATTTTCTATCTTTTCTCTCTTCCCTTCTTGTCCCACCTCCCCTTCTCCCTACCTTCCGTATTCTCTTCTGTTTCCTTTTCTAACCTCTCTCTCTCTCTCTCTCTCTGTTTTCCTACCTACCTACCTATCCCCCTACCCAGCTCCTAACGTCATTACCTCGCCACTTACCTGCCTACTCACTGTCCTCTCTCACCCTCCCGTACACACACACACACACACACACACACACACACACACACACACACACACACACACAGACTTCTTTCATTTCTTCTCTCTGTCTCCTCCTCCTCCTCCTCCTCCTCCTCCTCCTCCTCCTCCTCCTCCTCCTCCTCCCCCCCCCCAATTCAATAACTGTCCAGAAGCCGCGATATTATTACCAAAATTTCGTCTGCATTTTCCAAGATGTCGATTGTTATTTTTCGCTCCTCTGCTTCCTCCTTTCTTGCCTTCTCCTTCCTTGCCTCCTCCTTCCTTGCCTCCTCCTTCCTTGCCTCCTCCTTCCTTGCCTCCTCCTTCCTTGCCTCCTCCTTCCTTGCCTCCTCTCTTCCTTACCTCCTTTCTTCCTTACCTCCTTGCCTCCATTCTTCCTTACCTCCTTTCTTCCTTACCTCCTTTCTTCCTTACCTCCTTTCTTCCTTGCTTCCTCTCTTCCTTGCCTCCTTTCTTCCTTACCTCCTCTCTTCCTTGCCTCCTTTCTTCCTTGCCTCCTCTCTTCCTTGCCTCCTTTCTTCCTTGCATCCTCTCTTCCTTACCTCAATGCCTCCATTCTTCCTTACCTCCTCTCTTCCTTACCTCCTTTCTTCCTTACCTCCTCTCTTCCTTGCCTCCTTTCTTCCTTACCTCCTCTCTTCCTTGCCTCCTTTCTTCCTTACCTCCTCTCTTCCTTGCCTCCTTTCTTCCTTGCCTCCTTTCTTCCTTGCCTCCTCTCTTCCTTGCATCCTCTCTTCCTTACCTCCATTCTTCCTTGCCTCCTCTCTTCCTTGCCTCCTTTCTCCCTTACCTCCTCTCTTCCGTACCTCCTCTCTTCCTTACCTCCTCTCGTCCTTACCTCCATTCTTCCTTGCCTTCTTTCTTCCTTGCCTTCTATCTTCCTTTTGCCTCCTCTCTTCCTTGCCTCCTTTATTCCTTGCCTCCATTCTTCCTTGCCTCCATTCTTCCTTACCTCCTTTCTTCCTCTCCTCCTTGCCTCCATTCTTCCTTACCTCCTGTCTTCCTTTCCTCCTTTCTTCCTTACCTCCTTTCTTCTTTTCCTCCTTTCTTCCTTGCTTCTTCTCTTCCTTACCTCCTCTCTTCCGTGCCTCCTTTCTTCCTTACCTCCTCTCTTCCTTACCTCATCTCTTCCGTACCTCCTTTCTTCCTTACCTCCTTACCTCCATTCTTCCTTACCTGCTTCGCTTCTACTTTCCATTCCTCTTTAATTCCTTTCCTCGTTTCTTCCTTTCTTACTTCGTTTCTTCCCTCCTTTCTTCCTTCTTCCTATCCCTCCTTGCTTTCCTCGTTTATTACATCCATCCTTTCTTCCGTCCCTCCATTCCTCCTCCTTTCCTCCCCTCCTTCCTTTTTTCCTTCTCTCCATCCCTCCTTCGTTCCTTCGCGTTTCTTCCTTCCTTCCTTAAATTCTTTCTCTCTTCCTTCCTTCCTTTAATTCTCTCCTTCTTTCTTCAATTTTTACTTCTTTCTCCTCACCTTCCTTCACATTCTTTCCTTGTATCTCCTTCCCTTCTTTCCTCTCCATCCTTCCTTGAGATTCTTTTCTTCTTCCTCCTCCTTCTTTCTGCTTATCTCCGTATTTCTACGTTTTCTGTCTTCATGATTTTCCTTCCTTTTCTCCGTTCTTTTCTCCTTCCTTCTCAGTTTTTTTTCCTCTTTATCTCTTCGTGTCCTTCCTTCCTTCCTTCTTTGGACTTCTTTCGTACCTTCCTTCCTTCCTTCATTTTTCTTGTTTCCTTCAATCCTTCTTCCTTCCATCTGTGCTTCCTTTCTCCTTCCTTCCTTCTGTGCGTCCTTTCTCCTTCTTCCTTCCTTCTGTGCTTCCTTTCTCCTCCTTCTATCCTTCACTCCTTGCTTCCCTCCTTCACCCTTTCCTCTTCTTCCCCTCCCCTTCCCTCCCTCCAGATCCTTTGATTTTTGTTATCCTCCTTCGTTTTCATTCCATCGTCTTACCTCGTCTCTTATTTTATTTTTATCTCCTCCTCCTCCTCTTCGTATTTTATTTTTATCATACCTCCTCCTCCTCCTCGCCTGTAATTTCTCCTCTCTCTCTCTCTCTCTCTCTCTCTCTCTCTCTCTCTCTCTCTCTCTCTCTCTCTCTCTCTCTCTCTCTCTCTCTCTCTCTCTCTCTCTCTCTCTCTCTCTCTCTCTCTCTCTCTCTCTCTCTCGATTGCCCTCTGACTCCATAAATTTAATCTTTTTATCTCTCCATTTGGCCAATTTCCTTTCTCACTTTCTCATTTTCTTTATTTTTCGTCCAGTTTCCTCCTTTCAGATTTTTCCCTTCTTTCCAGACACATATTTGTTATTAATACTCGTTTTTCGTAGATTAGGGCGTCCACCATCCACTCTTTTGATGTAGTGCTACCTTCAAGTGACCCGTATCTGACTGTCAAGGCAGATGGTTACCTTTGACTCAAGAATTGTTTACTACGCTGGGTGGTAATCATAACGCAAATAACTGCCTGGTGGTGTAGTAGGTTAAGGCGCTTCAGACAGTGCGACCACTTGAGAGTTTAATATCAAGGAGTGATTGAACTTTTCACATAATGCTGCTCAGGGATCAGCGCCAGGTCATTCTTGCCTTTATGTTTAGACTGAGTAGCCTAGCCCCGGGACCCTACTCTCCAGAAGGTTAAATAAAGGTGTAAGGCCATTGTGTGTGTGTGTGTGTGTGTGTGTGTGTGTGTGTGTGTGTGTGTGTGTGTGTGTGTGTGTGTGTGTGTGTGTTTTCTGCTCTCTCCACTTTCACGTTTTTCCTCACCATCTTTTTTGTGTTATTTTTATTTTTCTTCTCATTCCTTTTGTTTTTTTTTTCTTCTTTTTCTGTTTCAGCATACCTTCATTCTTGTTCCATCATCTTTCTTTTTCCTCCTGTCTCCTTCGCCTTCTTCTCCTCCTCTTCCTCCTTCCTCTCCTCCCTCATTCATATTCCCTCCTGTTCATTCTCTCCCATGCACCTCTTGCTCTTCTCTCTTATTCCTTCGTTTCCTCTGTCTTTTCTCTCCTTCTTTCCTCCCTTTTCTAGTCTTTCCTTCACCTTTCCTTCCTTTTCCCTTTTTTATCCTCCTTTTGTTTCATTTATCCCTTTTATCCATATCTTCGTTTACTTCCTCCCCCCCTCCTCCTCCTCCTCCTCCCCCTCCTCCTCCTCCTCCTCCTCCTCCTCCTCCCCCTCCTCCTCCTCCTCCTCCTCCTCCTCCTCCCCCTCCTCCTCATTCCATTCTCCTTCCTTCTGATTCATCCTCTCTCTCTCTCTCTCTCTCTCTCTCTCTCTCTCTCTCTCTCTCTCTCTCTCTCTCTCTCTCTCAATATAATACACCCTGCCACCTTACGTATCGCCTCTACTATATCATCATTATCTTATTTATCACACTTTCACTTTTGTTTTCATTATTTCTCTAGTCTTCACATTTTTCTCTCTCCCTTTATCTCATATTTTCATTTTTTCGTGTTATTTTTTATTCTTTATACATATTCCTTCTGTAATTTTTTCTGCCCTCGGATTTCTTATGCATATTAATTTTGCTGCCTCCAGTTTTTATTTATTATTATTATTATTATTATTATTATTATTTATTATTATTATTATTACTACTACTATTACTACTACTATTACTACTATTATTAGGGGGAAAATCTTAATAAAATTGCCTCAGTATAGCAAGTATAAAAAAATTACTTTGTTGTTTTTAAGAGGTTTGTGTTTTATTTATATGTATTTCCTTATCTTTCCTTTATTCCCTTTATTAGTCGATATTTACATTTGTGCCTCCTACAGCTATATATATTTTCCCCTTATTTATCTGTGTACAGCTTATTTATCTATTTATTTATACCCCTTATTTATCTATTTATCTGTATGGCCTTTATCTATCTACACTCCCAGATGCCTGCCCTTATTTCATGATTTTATATTTCATGATTTTCCCTAAGTTACTGTTATTTCACACGTACGCTGTTTTCAGAATTTATCGTCCATGCGTTGCCCTTAATGATGTCATATATCTTAATGCGTATTGCTTTATATATCGTTCAGGCAATTCTCGTAAGTTCTCAGTTGCTTATTTCTTTTCGTATTTCTTCGTGTTCATTTTCGTCTTTCTCCAGTCTCACTCATTTTCATATTCATTATATTTATGTCAAGTATCAGTCTAATATTTCTCCTGTTTCATTGTTTCTGTATATATCGTCCTAGTGTTTCCCAGTTTCATATTTCATCGTCTCCCTCAGTGTATCGTTCAGTCCTTATATCGTGTTTCCTCGTTTTCATTAACTTTCGTTCTAATATTTTTCATTTTCCTCATTTCTTTATATATCGTCCTAGTGTTTCCCGTTTCATTCCTCGTCGTTTTTCTTAATGTTTCGTTTTGACCTTCCTCGTTTCATATTTCCTCGCGTTTTTTTCTCTGTTTCATTCGTTTGGCGTCATTTCTATTCATGAGGAGAATCGACATCGAGTTTCCCTCCTCCATTCACGAGCTAATGAGAAAAAAGACAAAATAACAGCGGTATAGAGGAAAAATGGTAGTAATTATTAAAAGAGAAAAAAAATAAAGGGTAGTTTAAAATGTGTTAAGTAAATATAGTAACTGAAATGGTAACTAGCCAAAAAAAATAATAATAATACTGCAAATGGCAGTAATTAAAAAAAAATGTTAGTAGAAAAATTACAAAGAAATGGAAAATAAGGTTTAAAAAATAATAAAGTAGGAAATTATATAACGTAAAAGAACACCAAGAAAAAATACAAAAATAAAATGAAAAAAAGATCTCAAGTATTCTAGTTAAAAAATAAGAGGAGAAAGTGTATTAATAAAGACCAAAATGATGAATAATAAAGTTCGAGAATGATCTATATAAAGAGAGGCAGAAAATCAAATTAATAGATATGTAGAAGGAAAAATGTAAAAAATGTGCAGTTAAATTATGAGAAAAGTAACTAAAAAAAAATCAAGTTAAAAAAAAAGGACTGGGAAGAAGATATAACAAGTATAAGTAAAAGAAAAACAGTCATAAGCCTAGAACAACAACAGAAGCAACCAAAACAGACTAATATGAAAATAAAACCCAGAAAGAAGAATGACGTATAAACAAAAACAGGAAAAACAAAAAGAGAGAGGGAAGCAATATTGGTGAGGGAGAGGCTATTGTTTTTGTGGGCATTATTGTGGCGGCTGCGGTGTTCCTTTGTTGGCCTGATGCCTGCTTTACAAATAGCACGGGTGAGGGCCGAGTGGGGCTTTTGTGGGGATGCCTTGTGGTGCTGGTGATGTGGTGGTGGCAGTAGCAGTAGTAGTAGTAGTAGTAGTATAGGTGGTAGTAATGGTAGTGGTAGTAGTGATGGAAGTTGGTGGTGTTGGAAGTTGTAGTAGTAGTAGTAGTGGTAGTAGTAGTAGCAGTAATAGTAGTAGTAGTAGTAGTAGTAATGTTACAGTAAAAAGAATATTTAGAATGACATCCCCATGCTCGATAATAATAATAATAATAATAATAATAATAATAATAATAATAACACATCACTTCACACACACCGCACTCCGCCTGTTATCGCCTCACACACACACCACCAAACCTATATTTATCCCAGTGCTATAATTAACTCACCCATTAGATCCCCACCGATTACACCTGCGATATACACCTTCCCCCATCTCTATAATTCCACCTAACGTTGCCAGAATCGTTAGTGCGAGGGCCGGGCTGCGTTATAGATAGTACGTTGTTAAGTGGACGTTATTACCAGGTGCCTCTCTATTGATCACCGACGATTTTGTTATGATTTGTGTGTGTATGTAACAGGGGAGTGATTTTGGCGACGGGGTGAGTATTTCATGGAGGTATGTTTGTCACGCTATGGGGTGGGTATTGAATGGGGGTAAGTGTATCATGGTGTGGGGTGGGGTTTTTACGGGGGTAGGTTTGTCACACGGGTGGGTATAATGTTGTAGTAGTAGTGCTGTCCTACACATTCACCAGGCGGAAATAAACTCAGAATGATTATGAAATGGAATATGGTGATTTTTTTTTTTTTTTTCGTATCAAATTTTGTCATCCTGACTGTTAAAAAAATAGCCTCTGTATATATATATATATATATATATATATATATATATATATATATATATATATATATTAGGGTTCATGCAGGAACATCCGTGAGTGTAACTAGATCTGCACTTCATGAGGACGTGAGAGTGTGGGGGTGTACTGTATTATACTCCGACACACACACACACACACACACACACACACACACACACACACACACACACACACACACACACACACGGGGGGGGGAGGGGGCGGCGCCAGGGGGGAAATGAATCAGGCGTGTTTATGCCGAAGACTTTTTCTGTGTTTGACATTGGTGGAGATAGTGTTCATGATGTGGAGAGAGAGAGAGAGAGAGAGAGAGAGAGAGAGAGAGAGAGAGAGAGAGAGAGAGAATTGTGGAGTGTTTGCGGTCGGCGGGCTGTTGCAAGTGGTCACGAAAATTGCAAAGGGTATATAATATTGCAAAATTAATGATATCGATACGAGCCTATTGTCCTGCACTCATTTTTTGACCGGTTTCAATTTCGGGCTGAAAGTTACAGTTTCATGGATATGTAGCGTATGAACTGGTGGTATGGAATATTATGGAGTAGAATTATTAGAATTATTACGGAGGTGTGAATATTACGGGTGTGTGAATATTACGGGGGTGTAAATATTACGGGTTGTGAATATTATGAGGTATGAATATTACGGGGATGTGAATATTACGGAGTGTGAATATTACAGGGGTGTGAATATTACGTTGGGGCGTCCGTATTGAATAGGCCCCTGATGATGTATACTGTTTTCTCATGCACCTCGCCCCTAGCGCCCCTCCTCCCCCCAGACATGACAAGTGAGAAATGTTGCTCATCTCTCAGCCGCTTTGCAAGGAAATTATCTCTTGTGCTATTTTCCCTTTTCCCTAGGGTCTTCCACTTTTCCTTGTAAATTACCTCTCTCTCTCTCTCTCTCTCTCTCTCTCTCTCTCTCTCTCTCTCTCTCTCTCTCTCTCTCAAATTCTGATCCTTCTTTCCTGGTCTTATCCCCTTCCTCCCCTCTCTTCTTTTCCCCTTTCTCACTTTACTTTTTTTTAAATTTCCATTTCTTTCTCCATCCCTGCGCCTTCCATCCCGTCTCCTATTTCTCTCCTCCCTTCTCCCCTCCTCTCCCTTTCCCTCCCCTTCCCTCTCCCTCCCTCCCCTCTCCCTCCTCCCCTCTCCCTCCTCCCCTCTCCCTCCTCCCCTCTCCCCCTCCCCTCCATTTCTCATTCTATCTTTCTTCCATTTTCCCCAGACTCTTCCCCCCTCCCCCTTCCTCCCCCCCTCCCCTCCTTGCAACCTCATTAGGCTTCTTCCTTTTCTTCTCGCCCCTCCCTCCTCCTCTTTCTTCTCTCCCCCTCCCTCCTCCTCCTCCTCCTCCTCACTCCACCCCTCTCCTTCTCCTTCATCTTCCTCAGCCTCTTCTTTAATATCTTTTTCTTGTCTTACATTTTGTGTCCTTCCTTTTCATCCTTCATATCTTCTATTCTTTTTTTCTCTCCTCTCATTCTTCTTCTCTTCCTGTTTTTCTCTCTAATCATTCTTTTTCCCTCATCTCCCCTTCCTCTTTCCCTTCCTTCTTCCTCTCCCCTCCTGCACCCACTCTTCAGCCTATCTTTCTCTCCTGTCTCCCATATCCCACTCGCTTTTCTCTTCATTCCCCTCATCTTCTCTATCCCCTTCCCTAGTCTCCCCTAATTTCCTTTCTCTAGGAGGCGGAGGAGGAGGAGAAATGGGGAAGGGAAGAAGGGAGGGAGGAAAAGAAGGGAGAAACGAAGGCGGGGAGGAGTTGGGGAGGAGAGGTTGCGAAGAGGAAGCGGGGAAGAGAGAGAGATGAAAGTGAAATAAAGTAGGACGAGAAGAGAGAAAAAAGAAAATACATGCAGGAGAGAGAGAGAGGAGGGGGGAGGCAGGGAGAGAGAAGAGAAGAGAAGCGAAAAAAGAAATCAGGCCAAGACAAGACAGAAGAAAGGTGGAGGAGGAAGATGAGGGAGGGAAATGAGGTGCGTGTATGAGTTTGTGAGAGGAGGTTATGAGGAGGATGAGGGAGACTTAGCAGAGGCTGGGCTGTGGAGGACTGATAAGGAGACAGGCAGGCACGGAGAAAAAGAGGGAGGGAGAGAAGAATGAGGGAGAGAAATGGGGAAGAGAGAGAAGAATGAGGGGGAGAAGTAGAGGAAGGAGGGAGGGAGGCAGAGTAATAAGGGAGAGAGGCAGAGAAATAAGAGAGAGGCAGAGAAATAAAAGGGAGAGGCAGAGATATGAGCGAGGGAGGCAGCGAAATAAGGGATGGAGACAGACAGAGAAATAAGGGAGGGAGGCATAGAAATAGAGGATGGAGGCAGATAAATAAGAAAGGGAGGCAGAGAAATTGGGGAGGGAGAGAGAGAGAAGAGGGACGTAGGGAGGGGAAGAAGTGTGAAGGAGAACTGAATGAGGGAAGGAGTGAAATGAATGAGGGAGAGGGGAACGAAGAATGAGTGAGTGAGAGAGAGTTGGAGGAGGTGGGAAAGGAAGAGAGAGAGAGAGAGAGAGAGAGAGAGAGAGAGAGAGAGAGAGAGAATTGAGAATGATGTGAATGAACCAGAGTGAGACGAATGTGAGCGAGCGAGAGTTGGCTTTAGTGTAAGCGAGGTATGAGAGAGAGAGTAAGTATGATGGTGTGCAGCGAGAGAGAGAGAGAGAGAGAGAGAGAGAGAGAGAGAGAGAGAGAGAGAGAGGGCCTGGAGAATTAAGGGTGACGTGAGAGTGAGTTAGAGAAAGTAAGAGTGTGAGAGAGAGAGAGCCTCACCTGGATAATTGTAAGAAGTTGGTGGATAAGGAAGCAACTTGTGTTCTAAAGATACCTCTCTCTCTCTCTCTCTCTCTCTCTCTCTCTCTCTCTCTCTCTCTCTCTCTCTCTCTCTCTCTCTCTCTCTCATTTCGTTTTGCGTTCCATCTATTTTTCCTTATGCCATCCATCATGTGTATCTATTTATCATGCTCTCTGTCTGTCTGTCTGTCTGTCACCCTGTCTATGACCTCATCGGGGCTAGGCTGATCAATCCCGATATATAAGGCCATTGACCCGCCTCACGCGTCCCTGAGCAGCATTATGTGATGAATAAAGCCAACCATTCCTATTATGTAAATCTTTATGTAAATGCCCTGGGTAATCCCCATAAATTTTCATAGTAATCCTCACAAATTTTCAAAATACCACAAAAGTAACCATCGTACTCAAAAAATCTCAAGTAAATGTTTTATGTAATCCTTAAAAATCTCCATAAATCTACATACTAATCTCCATAGATCACAATACTAATCCCCAAAATCCCCATACTAATCTCAATAAATCCTCATAATAATCTTTATAAATCCCCACACTTGTCTCCATACAGTAAATCCCCATACTAATCTCCCTTAATCTCCATACTAATCGCCATAAATCCACAAAAATCCATATTCTCATTAATCTTCATAAATCTCCATACTAATCCCCATAAATCCCCATACTAATCCCCATAAATCCCCATACTAATCCCCATAAATCCATTTACTAATCTCCATAAATCCCATTACCAATCCCCATAAATCCCCATGTTAATCTCCACATCACACAAATCTTCATAAATCCACACGCACTAACATCCACAAATCCTCATATTAACCTCCATAATTCCCATCATAAATTCCGATAATCCTCATAAATCGTCATAAATCCTAACTAATTTTCATAGATCCCCATATTATTCCTTGTAAATAATCCCAAATCCCCCCAAGAGTAATACCAATGAATTTGATCGTAATTTCCAGCGTACTGACCATAAATCTAAAGTTAAATACCCATTAAAATCCTCATAAATCCTCGGCCTCCTGAGTGCCCCAGTGACTCTACTACTAATTGCTGGATACTGACATTAGCCTGAATCTCTGTCTGTCTGTCTGTCTGTCTGTCTCTCTCTCTCTCTCTCTCTCTCTCTCTCTCTCTCTCTCCATAAAATCGTAGAACATGCACCGTATTCTGAGGCGAATATTAAGTCTACGGAATTCTCCCACCGCGTTTCATTTACTACTGAAACCATTCCCTCTCCCTCTCTCTCTCACACACACACACACACACACACACACACACACACACACACACACACACACACACACACAGTCACTTTCACTCTCCCTCCAAATTCTTCGCCACCTTTCAGTGTCATTTGCAGGCGCTCGGGACCCGTTTCAGAATGTTTCGTGTTTGTTTCAGAATGTTTCGTGTCTTCAGAATATTTAGAGTTGCTTCAGAATGTTTACTGTTAAGAGTATACGCTGTTTCAGAATGTTTCAAGTGTTTCAGAATGTTTAGTCGTTTTAAAATGTTTCGTTCATGGGGAGGGGGAGATGGGGGCGGTGAGCGAAAGAATGTGTGTCAAGACGCGTCGATATTGGGAAAAATTTGGTTATGGTGTAATGATGTTTGAGAGAGAGAGAGAGAGAGAGAGAGAGAGAGAGAGAGAGAGAAGGAGGAGGAGGAGGAAGGGGGATTGAGAAAAGGGAAGAGAGATAAGATGTAAGAAAAAAGGACGAACAGAGAAGATATCGACAGTGAAAGGAGAGAGAGAGAGAGAGAGAGAGAGAGTGGGGGAGGGGGGGATCTGGGAAACGAGACAAAGGATGACAAGAGGCAAAGTTTGCGCGTGTAAAACTTGTATCAGTTTACACTAAAGAGTTACGTCTCACAGTTCTCTCTCTCTCTCTCTCTCTCTCTCTCTCTCTCTCTCTCTCTCTCTCTCTCTCTCTCTCTCTCTTTTCATGTTCTTCTTTATGCCCTCCTTATTTAACACACGCACACTCATTTTTCTGATTTATTGCCCTCTCGCCCGGCACCTCCCGCTCACCCACTCACCCTCTCACTAACTCGATTATTTCCCACTCCCATTCCTCCACTTTGCTGCTCCACACACACACACACACACACACACACACACACACACACACACACACACACATGGAGATGAGGAAGAACAGTATAAATGAAAGGAAATTGTTAAAATCTACGGAACTCTCGCGCCGTGTTTCATTCACTACGTCTACAGAATCCATATCTCTCTCTCTTTCTCTCTCTCTCTCTCTCTCTCTCTCTCTCTCTCTCTCTCTCTCTCTCTCTCTCTCGCACACACACACACACACACACACACACACACACACACACACACACACCTATTTTATCTAGGCCTATATTTACACTCCTATCCAGCCTCCCTCTCACACACTCCATTCACTCGCAGTCAGATCTGTGAAATTTCGCACTCATTTCTTCATCCTTCATACCACTCACTTCATCTCCTGTTTTTTTTTATTTCTTCGTTTTCCTCCTCCTCTCCTCCATTCATCTCCTTCCCTCTTCAGTCATCTCCTTCCCTCTCCACTCGTCTCCTTCCCTCTCCAGTCATCCCCTCCCCTCTCCACTCATATCGTTCCCTCTCCACTCATCTTCTTCTCTCTCCAGTCATCCCCTCCCCTCTCCACTCATATCCTTCCATCTCCACTCACTTCTTGACCCATGAGCTCATTCATCCCTTTCCCTCATCCTCCTCATCCCACTCTCCCTGCTCATCCCTCTCCCTACTCATCTCCTTCCTTCGCACTTCATCCCTCTCACCCGTCTTCAGCCAATTCCACTTATTTATGCCCATCCTCCTCAGGGAAATGAAGGCCGAGTGCTGTTTTTCACTTTTTTTTCTCTGTTTCATCTGTCTTCCTTCAAAACACTCTTGTCTTCCTACCATAGCTTGATTTTCTTGGTTGTGTTTTTGTGAGACCAAATTGTGTAAAGTTAGGTGGGTGAAGTTTTGTTTTTGTAGTTTGGTGGTGTATCGTCTTCCTTGAGTAGTTAGCAGAGAGAGAGAGAGTTTTTGTTGTATGTGGTTTTAGTTAGTACCGTATTGTGTGTGTGTGTGTGTGTGTGTGTGTGTGTGTGTGTGTGTGTGTGTAATAGAGATGGTTTCAGTGAACGCAGTAAGTGAAATGTGGTGGGAGACGTCAGTAGAGTTATACCATTATTATTATTTTTTTTTTTTCCTACCCATCCTCTTCTCCCTGTCTCATGGTTCTCTTTATCATCGCTCTCTCCCCTCCCCTCTCCTTTTCTATGTCTCCTTGTTTCTCTTTCTCTCTCCCTCACCACTTCCATTGATTATTTTCATTTCGTATCTAATGAACGGTTATTACTACTTTCGTCGTTAGGGCATCCATTGAGCAATAGCAATATTAAGATACAATATACCACCTGCATATATCGCCACCACATTTGGGCATCACCACATTACTATTATGACTATCTTACGGTATAATTTTCTTGAGGATTTACTAATGTTCATTGACTTACGGCAAAATATGACTCTCATTCCTAAGTGAACGTAGTAAGTGAAACGTGGTGGGAAAGTTCCGTAGACTTTTACAATTAATGTCCATATCCTCTCCATCCTCTTCTCGATGCCTTGTCATTCTCTTCCTCATCGCTTTCTCCCTTCCCCCCCTCCCCTCTCCCTCCTCCTCCATGTGCCCTTGTTCGTCTTTCTCCCTCCCCCACCACTTTCCCTGATTCTGTTCCTTTCTCATCTTCCTCTCCCTGTTCCCCATGTTGCTCGTTACCATTTCTCCTCCTCCCTCACTTTCATTCACCATTCTTTTTCGTGTCTTTTTTTTTTCTCCCCTTCTTTCTCCCAGCGTCTTCTCTCCTGTCCATTCACTTCCTTATCTCTTTTCTCCATTCTCCTTGTTCTCAGTCATTCTTGTCTCCCTTTCCTTCTCTCTCCTTCTCCCTCTCTCCCTCCTTCTCCGTCCCTTCCTCCCTCCATCCTTCTTCATCTTCACCCTCTTTCTCCCTCCTTCCTTCTCTCTCCCTCCTCCTTCTCCTCCTCCTCCCTCTTCTGCCCCTCATTCCTCTCCTCCCATCACCACCCACTTAATAGCCTCCCACACTTATCATGGGCTATGTTAATTTAGCCTCATTAAGTATCCTTTCTTAAGAAATACGACACTAATTTACAAGGTCGTAAGGGTGGAAATGGCTTGGGAAGTGGAGAGGTTAAGTCTTTGTAGTGCTTCTTGATCTTTTGTGGTGGTGGTGGTGGTGGTGGTGGTGGTGGTGGTGGTGATGATGATGATGATGATGATGATGATGATGATGATGATGATGATGATAAGGAGTAGGAAGAGGAAGAAGATGATGAGGAGAGAGAGAAGAGTGATGATGATGATAATGATGATGACGATGATGAACGGTGGTAATGATGGTTGGAAGTATTTGTAGTTGTAGTGGTAGTGGCAGTAATAGGAGTGATTCTTGTTGTACGCTTTTAATTTCGTAGTAGTGGTAGTAGTAGTGGAGGTTGTAGTAGATTGTAGTGGTAGTTATGGTAGTAGTAGGCTATTGGTGGTGGCAGTGATGGTGGTGGTGGTGGTCTGCTGTCCGGTTATACAAACATCCCTCCGCTCCCTTCCTATCCCCCAAAAGGAGGATGGTGAGTGCAGGTGGAGGGCAGCTTTAGTATCCATTCCAGTGGGTTCACATTCAGATGAGCCTGGAGTTGCTGCTGCCGCTGCCGCTACAGCTGCTGCTCACTTGAGATTGAACTTAGATGCGAAATTATCTATCCATCCATCTATTTATTTATCTGTGTGTATGTCTGTCGTTGTATCAATCTGTCTGTCTATCTGTATATCTTTCTATCTATTCATACATCGCCACCCGCCATAATCCAGTAAGGTAATGCAATACGATTCACCTTCATGTCACCCAGTCATTTGTTATTAAGCTACCCTCTCCCCAACTCACAGATCTTTTCGTATACTTAACGTCTTCATCCTTCCACCTCATCCTTGGTCTCCCTCTCAACCTCATTTCACCTCACACACTCTCCTAGTCAGTCTCTCATTCCCCATCCTCCCCAGCCTTAACCTAAATGATGCAATTACACCAGAATAAGATACGTTCCTTTTATCCCCAAGAGGTGCACAGGTAAGTGTGTGTGTGTGTGTGTGTGTGTGTGTGTGTGTGTGTGTGTGTGTGTGTGTGTGTGTGTGTTCTTGGTCTTAGTTTATTGTTGTTGTGGAAAGAAAAACAAGACAATGTTGGTAGTTGCTTAGGGTTGTGGCAGAGAGAGAAAGAGAGAGGGGGGGGGAATTAAAGATATAGTTAGGCAATTATTCTATCATCCCTATGTTTCCAATAGTTTTTATTTTTTGTTTTTGTTTTTTTGGTCAGTCGACCACTTTTTTTTTTTTTTTTTCAATACGATCTGAGATTTCGAGGGTCTAGGTGGTGGTTGCAATCATTGGGAGTGCTCTCTCTCTCTCTCTCTCTCTCTCTCTCTCTCTCTCACACACACACACACACACACACACACACACACACTCGAAACCCGCTTCCCAGCTTCCGAAAGGGGGAATTCCTCCCCCTTTGAGAATATTCTTAACTTTATATTTTATCATAATTCTCCTCCATTTAAAGATAACTTTAAACTTATAATTGCAAGAAATGTAGGGAAATTTTGGCGATTTTGTCATTTTTGAAATTATTTTTAGAGATTTCCAGCAATATAGTATGCTAATTTTTTGAGGACCAAAGTTCTGACTTTGAAGCAGCAATTTAAAGCCAAGAAGACTTTGACCATAAAAATAAGTCAAATTCATAACCAACAAATCAGTAAGACTACTTTGGCCATTTTGCTCTCTTATCCTCCTCCCCACGTCCAAATTTTCCCCAGCATGTCCAGATTTTCCCTCAGCATGTCCAAATTTTCCCTCAAAATGTCCAAATTTCCCCCCTTCCCAGGTGAGAATTCCCTCCCTCTGACAACCCCTGGTGTAAGAGAAATAGTTGTGATCGAAGGTTTAAAGTTGTAAGTGTTTTTGTTTGTAAGTAATTTTGTAAGTATTTCGGGTAGCATTGAGGGAGGCAGGTGTGTGACAGAATCCATCATGCTGGCGAGATTGATGGTGGAGTGAGACTGATGGATGGAGGCCTCTGTGTTAGTGTTGCATCACCACACACACACACACACACACACACACACACACACACACACACACACACACACACACACACACACACACACACACACACACACACACACACACACACACACACACACACACACACACACACACACACACACACACACACACATTCAATTTATGTTCCCTCTTCCAATCATTCTCACCTCATTAATCTCCATACTTCGCATCAGTAACTTATAAAACCATATTGCCCAGTCCAGCCACATCGAAAAATATGCTAGTAACGAAGAAGTGCTAGAAGGACTCCTAGTATACGTCTAAGAACGGGAGGTGGAAGGATGAAGTGGAAGAGTGTATGAGGCAGGGCGGCTTGTATTAGGGGAAGGGATGTGGAGAGAAGAATTGTGATGTGGGTCTGGAGCTAGGTTTTGTCGTGGTCAGGGTGGATGAACTCCGGGATTAGGCACTTAGGGGAAGATAATTTAGTCGATAGATGGGATTAAGCGCCCAGGAGAAGGTAGATAAATCGATTGATGTTGCTCAATCCACTCTGACTACTGTGTTAACCTTCACTCTTTCACTCTTCGTCAGATCCCAGTCATTTCAGAAATATAGTTTGCATTCTTCCTCCCAATTTAACATATTTTCCCTCCCAATGTCGTTCACGTACTTTCTCTCCCAAATTCGTTCACATATTCTCCCTCCCAATTTCGTTCACATTCTCCCCCCCAATTTCGTTCATACATTCTCCCTCCCTGTTTAATTCACATTCTCCTTCCCAATTTAATTCACATATTCTCCCTTCCAATTTCTTTCACATATTATCCCTCCCAATTTAATTCACATTCTCCCTTCCAGTTTCGTTCACGTATTCTCCCTTACTCTGTTTCCAATTTGTTTCATATATTTTCCTCCTCTTTCTCCAATGTTGTTTTGTTTTATATTTTTTCGGACTAATTCCACAGTTTTGATTTAGTTCAGTTCTTATATTTTCGCTCGCTCGTTACAAAAATATTTCACGTAGGCATCTTTTTATTTCCGAATTGTAGTCCGATTCTCTCTCTCTCTCTCTCTCTCTCTCTCTCTCTCTCTCTCTCTCTCTCTCTCTCTCTCTCTCTCTTGTAATTAAATTCATGTATTCTGGCTCAATAACCCCAAATTTAATCCACCTATGCATTCCCCGTCATTCGCTAATTTAGTCCGCATATAAACCGATCTTTTGAAACCCGCGCTAGACCAATCAAGGAGGTTGTAGCCTGGAATGGGTAGGGGTGAGGGGGGTGCAGGGTGAGGGAGAGGAGTGAGGGATGAGGGGGGAGTAAGGCGAGGGGGATGGGTGGGGTTGGGGAATAGGGGTGAGGGGGAGGGGGGAGGGATAAGGGGGAAGGTGAGGGGGAGGGGTGGGGTCGGGGAGTAGGGGTGGGGGGGAGGGGGGAGGGGGAGGGGTGGGGGGGGCTCAGATTACAGCAATCACTTTATCTCTTGACACAGCCGCCGCACACACGCTCAATATTGGCTGTGTGGTGCTGTGATGGTGGGGAGGACGGGGAGATGGAGAGGGAGGAAGAGCTGGTGGAGGGAAGAGAAGGAAAAAGTAGAGGTAGAGAGGAGAGGGGGTTAGATAATTTTTACTTTCTTTATCAATATTCTGTTTTAGATTTGATGTAATTGAGGGTGAAGTTGCGTTTGGAGCTGCATAGGTTGGGCAGGGGAGGAGTGGTGGGGGTGGAGGGTGGGGTGAAGAGGGGTGAGGAAGCTGAATAGTTGGCGTGGCGGGCTGGTGGTGAAGAGGGGTGAGGAAGTTGTGGTTGGGGTGGAGGGTGGGGGTGAGGAGGTGTGTTGGGGTTGGTTGTAGGGAGGATGGTGGTCCAGATGACAGCAGTTACGATATCTCTCTCCACATTCGACTCACACGCGCTTGATATCTGTGTGTGTGGTGCTGTGGTGGGGGAGGGGGTGATTGTGGGGGGATGGGTGTGTGGATTGTAGGGGATAGGGGTGTGGGGTTGGGGGATAGGGATGTGGAGTAGCGGAGAGGGGAAAGTAGGAATGGGGTGAAATGGAAGAGGGATAGGGTAGAAGAGTTAGTAATTGTATTGACAGTAATTTAAGATTTGTTATAGATGGAGTGATGAAATGAAGATAAATGATGAAAAAGCTGTTTATTGAGTGGAGGGAGAGTGCATGATTAGATGATTGACAGTGAATGATGTGGTTAATTAGTAAATGAATGAGATAATAGGAGAGTTCTTTAGTGTTGGTGCTGGTGATGACTTTGATGATGAAATAGGCTGCTCATGATAAAGGTTAATATAATGCAAGAATGATGCACTGAGAGGAGGCAGGCATAATGATTGAGTGAATGAATGAATGATGTAATTGACTGAAATACCGGTAACTGAAGGTATAAGTTAGAATTATAAAAGATTGACTCATTTCATTTGCTGCTTGAAGGGAAACAGAGTAAGTGGTTGAGTGAATAGCAGTGAAAAATTAGTGTGAAAGAGATAAGCGGATGAGATATAAGATAAGACCATTAATTAAGGTGAGATTGAAAATGGCAGGTGTAGATAAAGCTTAGAAATGAAAGGCTGATGATTTGATTGGATGAAGCAGAGTGAGTGATTGGGTGAGTGACAGCGAGGGATATGATTGGGTGGGTGACGGGGATTTTTTAATAACGGTAGTGATGATAATTATTCTGAAAAACAGATAGGTATATTGATTGTAGTAGTAGTAGTCGTAGTAGTAGTAGCAGCAGTAGTAGCAATAGTAGTAGTAGTAGTGGTAGTAGTAGTTGCAGTTCCAAGCTCATCTGAAACGCATAACCAGTGGATTGCAGGCTTTAGTTGTCCTCATCCCGCTGTCCCCCACCATCCTTCTTTCGGGGGATAGGGAGTGAGTTAAGGGACGTTTGCATACCCAGGTAGAGAAGTTGCTCGGTTATATGGGTGCCACCACGAGAAGGCGTCCTGTCCAGCCGCGGTTAATTGAATAGGATGAATGATTGAGTGAATGGCATTGAATGAATAATGGAGTTTGATCAGCTTCGACACAAATGGAATTGAAATCCCTTGTTCCTGGGTTTGCAGTCCATTAGTGATTGAACGGTGGGATGCGAGTGTCATACTGCATAGTTCATTTGACTGCAATTGCAACAAAAGGTCAATTAGGTAATGAGGAAAACCTGACATTGCACTGAAGTTAGGGGATGATGATGATGATGAGGAGGAGGAGGAGAGAGGATGATGATGCATCGAGGAGAGTGGATGATGATGATGATAATTATAATGATAATGATGATGACAATATAGGAGAGAGGAGGAGGAGGAGGATCATGAAAAGATGAGGAAAGGGGTTGTTAATGAAAGGAATGGAAGGGAATGAATATGGCGAATATGATGATGATGACAGGAAGGGGATAAGGAAGTGACGAGAAGAATAAGGGAAGAGAAGAGGGGATAGTGATGGGAGTGAGGGGAGAGAGGATGAGGGAGGGGAGAGAGAAGGAAAGAGGGGGCGGAGAGGGAGGGGAGAGAGAAGGAAAGAGGGGGCGGAGAGGGAGGGGAGAGAGGGGATAAAGATGGGCGAGTGGGTGGAGAAAGGTAATAATAATATGTATGAGGAAGAGAAGATGAAAGATGGAAGGAGTGAGAGAGAGGGGTAGGGGAATGGCGAAGATTGTACGGGAAGAGTGAAAGAGGTAGGAAGATGGGGAGGGGTGGAGAGGAGAGAGGCTAGGGTAGAAGAGAGGACGGAAAGGGGAGAGGGGAGAATTATATTGAGTTTCATAGATACAAGGATCTCTCTCTCTCTCTCTCTCTCTCTCTCTCTCTCTCTCTCTCTCTCTCTCTCATAACATAGTACTGCACACTTTCGTTCATAAATACAAGAAAGCACTCCAAAATACTTAAAGGAATTGGTATTACTGAACGTGGCAAGGATCAGAAGCAGGTAGCAAGGGCTCGATATCACGTGCCTTCGGATAGCGGTCACCTGGGAATAACGATCACGGTATTGAAGATGTGGCTGTCTGGTGTGGTGCTGGTGTGTGGTGTAGTGGAAGCTGGTGTTGTGGTTTTAGTGATGGTTGGTGTTGGTTTTGTTATTCCTATCGCCTCCCTCCCTGTCGTGGTTACCTGAGGATAATGATTACGTTAAGATGGCTTGCCCTGGTGTGATGGTGGTATGTGGTATAAGGCATAGTGCGTGGAATTGTTTTGTAGCATCTAATACCAGGGTCTTGTCCTCCTATTCCTTCGTTGTAGCGGCCATCTGGAAATAATGATGACGATATTTATGATGCTTTGGCCTGGTGTGGTGTTGGTATGAGGTATAAACTTGATGGTATTGTTTGGTATGAGCCCTGGAATCATATGCTTAACATTTTCATAGCTAAATAGAAGAGAAGACGCAGATTTAAGACAGACGTTAAATTATGTGGAAGGCATATGGGTATAAAAATTTAACTATATAACATTATACTTTAGAGACAGAGAAGGTATAGAGAGGCCAGATATATCCTCTTTTCGCCGCGTGCTTTAAAAATCAGTGTAAAAAATTGGGTGATCGTCTTCCCCCTTCGTGATTTTTAAAGACATGGCTAGTAATCTTAAAATAATATATCTGTTTATTATGTGGAGTGTAAAGAAAGAAAGGTTAAGTGGCCGACAGCAAATTGTATTACTGATGATATATGTATGATGATGATGATGGAAAAATATAAAATAGAGTAGTTTATTTCACACACACACACACACACACACACACACACACACACACACACACACACACACACACACACACACACACACACACAGCATCACTGTTGTACCCCCCCCCCAAGTTACACTGTGTTTACTAATATATTTTTATTTTTTTCTTCCACAGGTGAGATGTGAGGTGATGAAATGTGACAGGTGAAGAGGGTATTTTTTGGGGGGTAGGGGGGAGAGGGGGAAATGGAGGTCGTGAGTTACCCGTCCATCCCTCCCCCTTCTCCACCTCCCAACCCTGTCTCTCTTACCCAGGTGTGCGTCACTCAGGTAACGTAGGAGGAAAACTTGGTGTTTGTGTTTCACCTGTTCCTTCCTTTTCGTCTTGTCCACAGTCACATCACACTTTTTCACCCTGCCACATCTCACGTCACCCTATACCCACCTTCTGAACCTTACCTTACCCTACCCGTGTCTGCTTTTCCTACCCTACCCTACCCTACCCTACCCTACCCTACCCTACCCTACCCTACCCTACCCTACCCTACCCTACCCCACTACACCTCATCCTCCCACACCACACCCTACCCCTCATCGAACACCAGCCTACAACGCCACCTCCCACCACAACACCACACCACACCAAACACAGGATGCTAGATATATTTTTGAGCAGCAAAGGTCAGAGGTCAGAAGTCAGAGGTCAAGAACACAAGAGGTGAAGGTGAGAACTTAGCCTTAGAGCCAGTGTTTCCATTTGGTTAAGAACTGTTGTGCTCTAAATACCTGTGACTCAACGGAGGAGGGCTTTATTTTGGGGGGGAAGGAATTTGAGCACCGCCTACCACTTATTAAAGTTGAAAGCCAGTGAGTTTTTGGGAGGAAGGGATGTGTTTTAGGGAGGGATGTATGATTTAGGGAGCCGTATGTTTTAGGGAGATGTGTATATAATGAAGATGTATGCTTATGGGAGGGATGTGTGTTTTAGGGAGAGCTGCTTTATGAAGGCAGTTAGAGCTCATTCCACTCAAGGAAGAAGGGCTCTATTTTGGCCTAAGCAAATTGAGCTCCACCTAGTACCATTACAACAAAAGGGAGGTTAGGTTAAGTCAAGGCAGGGCAGGGCAGGGCAGTGTAAGCTCGGTTAGGTAAGGTGATACAGGAATGAAATGACAGACTAGGTGAGCCGGAATTAGGTCGCCTGGAGGTCTTTATGTCAGGATCACGCTGGATGAAGTTTTCGAGGTATGAGAGAGAGAGAGAGAGAGAGAGAGCAGAAATAGTCCCCAGCTCACTACTATAACCACGCACGATTTTCCCCTCTCTGCTTCCGCTAAATATAACCATCTATTTCATCGGTATATATGACATGCAAATATATTCCTGGTTTATATGGCAAGAGAGCAACACGTCCCTGTCATTTCCAGAGCCGTCGGGGTCCATAACTTTTTGTAAATGTAACGTCAGTGGTGAAATATGGATGGCAGTGGCTGAGAGAGGGAGTGATGGAGAGAGGGAGATAGGTTGATTAATATGGAGAGAGAGAGAGAGAGAGAGAGAGAGAGAGAGAGAGAGAGAGAGAGAGACATTAACAAGGAGCTTGATAAGAAGAGAAATAGATGGATGGATACACGAGTGGATGGAGATAGATAGATCGATAGATGGATAGATAGATGGATAGGTGCGGCCATCAGTTATGACTTTGTGTCGGGTAATTGACGTTCATTGATTCCAGACAGCCAGAATTTTGGAAAAGCTCAAAATTTTCACCCTCGTTATCATCACCCTGTTCATCGTGACGCCATCAATGTTTTGGGTGTCCATCAATTACCGCCGCCACCACCACCACCACCACCACCACCACCCTGTTCCCTGTACTATGAATGGAGCGAGCAGGGTTTAGATGCCAAAAAAATGAACACACAAAGGTAGCAGAAAGAAAAGGAAAAAAGCAACAATTAACCCAGTGCAACAGTCCGCCTCCCTCCATTCACTCGTCCTCCAAGCTTTCCAAACTTCAGAGGCAAAAAATACCCAGTGCAAATTGCCGCCCATCCACAGACCTAACGGAAGGGTGGTGAGAGTAACTTTGGCAGGGTGAAATTGGAGGATGTGGTCTTTATGGCGCGGAGATAGATTGATAGATAGATAGTGAGGGGGAATAGATTCACATGCATACATACACACATACATCCATACATATATACATAAAAACACAAGTGAGGATTTACTGCAGTAGGCCAATTGACCCATGCGAGGCAGCTCCTACAAGGACGATTAAAATACTAGAATAAGACAAGGATAGCGAAAAAAGAGGTAACATTCACTTATTTATCTTTTTTAGGTATTTATTCACTCGCAGTATATATTTGCAACTAAAACTCCTTTCTTTCAATGAGATTCGTAACTTGTTGGTCATATTCATTTCATCATCATCACCACCACCACCACAACCACCACCACCACCACCACCTTAACCCACTAGAACACTGGGCGTCGTTTGAATTCATGGTTACAATCCAACGTAGCAAATGGCTTGCTGAGTTACAAGAACCATCTGGCTTCTCACTCAGTGTAGAGTCACCCAAAGGTAGCTGAACATTGAGTGAGTGGATGGTGGGCGCCAAAGTCTACCATAGTAGATTATTATTTTCTACTTGAATGAAACACACACACACACACACACACACACACACACACACACACACACACACACACACACACACACACACACACACACACACACAAACAATCAAGTGCAGTGTGTCCAGGCATCTCGAAATGAAAACTCTTCCTCATGCCTCTCTCTGGTTCTGGCTTTCTCTGGCGTGGAAACATTTGCGGGCTTTCAGGCTTTGGGGGCTTTTCCTTCCACCATTAAAATAGCGACAGGGATGAAAGCCGTCCTGATTAGGTCTGTCGTTCCCGTGGACCTACTAAGGTATCCTATTCACCTTAATACCTGTTACCTGAGCACAATCATTTACCTGTCTCATCTCCTTTGCTTCTTTCACCGCCTTGTTTTATTTTCTTTACTTGTCTTACTTTTATTTGCTGCTTAGCAAGGGTAGATATAATTGAATAAAAATATAAGAATTAGACCTTCCTTACTGAATAAACTGAGTACATTTATAAGTTTCTGTACAGACCAGACTCTCCTTCCAGTTATTTTAGGTTGTTAGTGTCTTAATAACTGTGAGTTCTGAGCTAAGTTATCCCTGGAGAGCACATTAAGTACATTTGTTACATTATTAGTATAACAGCTGCCAAAATGTACCCTTAACTTTTATGTTGTGTGTGTGTGTGTGTGTGTGTGTGTGTGTGTGTGTGTGTGCTGACAGGAGGCCGCAAACACACACACACACACACACACACACACACACACACACACACACCGCTCGCTGGTGCAGTGGTAACGTTCTCGCTTGCCAACTGGTGGACGGGAGTTCGCACCTCGCTCAGGTTGCGAAAAGTTGCACTGACGAAGTGGGTGGTTACTCTCCCCCTTGAGCAAGGGGACGGGTGTGTGCGTGTGTGAAGGTCACAGCCTTGCCCTTAGATCGGACTATATGAGCTCTCAGCTCCCTTCCGGGAGAGTAAAAAGCTGACGATCACGACCATCAAGTGATCCTGACCGACCCGGTGAATTACACACACACACACACACACACACACACACACACACACACACACACACACACACAACTCTTCCCTTCCTGTCGGTACTTCCTTCCTACTTTTTGTGTAGAACAGGGAAAAGTTAGTCTGTTATTCCAGCTTACTAATGTGTTTACGGAAGGTGAGATTTATGCCAGGGGAGGGCTTGGTCGGTGCGGCTCAGGGGAGGGCGAGGCAGGATATGTGATTCGAACCCGCATTGGCTTTGAGTTTTTGTGTTGGCGTTTGTGAGTGTTGGAATTTTGGGTGGTGGTGGTGGTGGTGATGGTGGTGGTGATGATGATGATGATGATGATGATGATGATGATGATGATGATGATGATGACACCAATTAAGGAAGGAGAAAATGACGTAAAATGTAATTAATGATGGAGACTATACTAAAAAAAAAAATTATGCCAAGAATTCCTTACTAAAATCCTGTCTATCTATCCATCCACCCATCTGTCTGTCTATCTATTTATCCGTCTATCTATCCATCTGTCTATCTATCTATCTATCTATCTGAAGATTTAGTCCACTGAAATACGCACAGTGAAAACATACATCAACATCTATTCCAATTCCGATGCCTGTCAATTGCACTGTTGTTCCCTCCACTCTATAATGACCTTTTCATCCAATTAATTGAAATGCATTATATCCTTAACATAATTCAGTTCTTGACTTAGCCTAACTGGATTTAACTTTCCATCGTCCTATTTCGCTTTAATTTTGATGTGAGGTGTGTGTGTGTGTGTGTGTGTGTGTGTGTGTGTGTGTGTGTGTGTGTGTGTGTGTAACGTGATGTACACTTGGTTTATATGGTAATGTCGACTTTTATTGTCTGCTGCATTCTTAACGCAGTCATAAACTGACTAGCTGCTTCCTGCACGCGCGCGCGCACACACACACACACACACACACACACACACACACACACACACACACACACACACACACACACACACACACACACACACACACACACACACACACACACACACACACACACACACACACACACACACACACACACACACAATTTCGACTAGACTGTGTACCTACTAACATCCTGAAATTGAGAGAGAGAGAGAGAGGGAGAGAGAGAGAGAGAGAGAGAGACGTGTCTTTTGAGCAATTGACCTAATGATCGAGAGGGAAGGCGGAAGTGGGAGGATAGACAGTTGAGGAGGAGGAGGAGGAGGAGGTGGTAAAAATAAGGAAAACCTGAGAGTGAGGAGGAAGAAGATATGGAATAAGAATAAAACAGGAGAGATGTAAGAGGCGAAAGAGAAAGAGAAGCATAGAGAGGAGGAAAGAAAATTAAAGAAAGAAAAGATCATGAATGAAAGAAAATAGAAAGGGGGAGATGAACGGGGGGAAACAATAGAGGGAAGAAAAGGAAGAGAGTTAGGTTGAAGGAGAGGAGAGGGAAATGAGGAAAAAAATGAAGGAAAGAAGATATGAAGAGAATGAGGAAAGAGGAGATAGTGACAGATACAATAGAGAGGAATGAGAAGACAAATACCAAGCAGGAAGGAATGAAAAGAAGGAAGGGAAAGAAGAGGGTAGACAGGAAGACAATTTCAAGGGAGAAAAAAGAAAACGAGAAGAGAAGGAAGAGAAGAAAGGGAAAGAGGGAAGAGGGGGATATGAGAAGATTGATACGAAGAAGAAAGGAAGAGAAAGAGGAGAGGGTAAGGAAGGGAAGAGAATTAGAGGAAATTAAGAAAAGAGAAATGAGAAAGGAAGGAAAAAGAGAGAGTGGGAAGAAAGAAAAGGAAGAGAAGGCAGAAAGCACGGAAGGAAGGAGGCAGGATAATTAGACAACGTAGGAGGTCGAAGTAATGAGGAAGGAGTGAGGAAAGCTTAATTAATGAGAGAGAGAGAGAGAGAGAGAGAGAGAGAGAGAGAGAGAGGACATATAAAGGTAATAAGAATGTAGAAAAAGAGTGATACTTTTGGAGGAATGAATAAGCAGGAGAGAAGCAATGAAAATAAAACTTAAAAAAAAAGGAATAAATGCACATAACCCCTTCATACCGTGGACTTCATTTGTATTTTTATTTCTTGCCACCTCCAGACGATTTTATTCATGTGATTTTAGTGTATTTATTTTTAACCTCACAAAGATCCCTAACCCCTCTCTGTTCGGTTGATGGCCAGGTGTACTCAGGAGGGTTGTTTTGACTAGTAACCAAGGAGACTCATTCTTTCATCACAACTAAGGGTTATCGAATACCACACAATTACGTCTTAGTTTTCAAATTTTGGAAGTATCCCAGTTCCCTCAGGCGAAAACTAATGTATACTAATCCTCCAGTAACAGAGTACTGATTAAAGCTATACCGGCACTGTATGTAATCCCCCCAGTTCGACAAGCGTCCCCTGACCTGAGCTATAATCGTTGGAGATAGCAAGAATAAGATTAAGAAAAGGTGTTCTGGGGCTGAAAAGGGTATAGGTAAAGGTTGGGACAGACGCCGTGAGAAGCTTAACCGCGGTGTACATCTCCGTAACATTGGCCGTTGAGCCTGTGGTGGTTTATTCAGTATTTTGGGTTACAAGGCCACTGCATCATCCAGGTTACCACAGTTACCTGCCCCAGGTGTGACCCTAGATACTCATTTTACCTACCAACCAACAAAGGGTAGATGTACACCCGAGTCTAGTGACATCAGCTGCCCCCACCAAGATTCGAACCCTGGCGTTAATGGGCTGGCATCTTCGTAGGCAGCGTTGCTAACCACTCAGCCACCGCCGCGGCAGGGTGGGGAAATCTCTGTTAAAATTAGACTACCATAATTATATTGGTGGGCAGGTTAATTAAATAACAAAAGTTTAGTGAATAATTTGATACAGGTGATTTTGTTATATAAACTTTCATCTCTAAACTGATCCTACGAGATTCCTGTTCCTTTAGTATATGAATATCCTTATTTATTTATTTATTCATTCATTTATTTATATTGTGTCCATTTGCAACTTAGTGCACGTAGTTCATTGTTAGAAAAAAAGACAACACAGTGGCTCTGCATCCTTCCCATGGCATTTCTTCGTGACGCGTAATATTCTCGTGCTACAGATCAACATTCAAGATTAAGAGATGGGATTTTTACGCCAGGTCAAAGTGAATGGAGTATAGTTGGGCAAGAGGGTGAGGATGAAGGGGCAGTGACGACAGGGGTGGAGGGGAGGGGGAATGTGGAGGGGGTGTGAGGGAGGTAGTAAAGAAAGGGAGGGGAGAGGGAAGAGGGGAGATAGTGAGGGGGAGGGAGGTAGTAAAAAGCGGGCGGGGAGGGGTACGGGTGGTGGTGGGGGACAGTAACGAGGAGAGGGGTGGTAGTGGAGTGGGTGAAAGGGGTGTGAGGGAGGTAGTAGAGAAGGAGAGGGGAGGGGGTGATAGTGAGGGAGGGAGGTAGGAAAGAAGGGGTGGGGGTGGGGGGACAGTAACGAGGGGAGAGAGAGGCTGTGTGTCCTTAGAGATTTACCGTAAAGGGTTCCTGTCAGGGCCACGGAATGGACTACACACACACACACACACACACACACACACACACACACACACACACACACACACACACACACACACACACACACACACACACACACACACACACACACACACACACACACACACACACACACACACACACACACACACACACACACACACACACACACACACACACACACACACACACACACACACACACACACACACACACACACACACACACACACACACACACACACACACACACACACACACACACACACACACACACACACACACACACACACACACACACACACACACACACACACACACACACACACACACACACACAGGAAAAACGGTGAGGGTTGAGAAATACTGCCCCGTTTTAGCTCTGGCTTGTTTTTGTTTTTGTTTGTATCCTTTGTTGTGTTTGTTTTTGATGCCTGTGTTTTAAAGGTAACGTTTAAATTGATGTTTGATTTTTTTTTTCCAGTTGTCCTGTGTGCTTTTTCTTTGTAATTGTATCAGTGAATGTTTTTGTGGTGTGAATATTGGTTGTGATGATGATGATGATGATGATGATGATTGATGACGATGATGAATGATTGATGATAATGATGATTTAATGTTGATGATTGTGGATGATGATGATGATTGATGATGCATACTTATACACATACATACGTACGTACATACTGTTACGGAACAGAGAAAGATAATGTACACTTTAAGTGAGAATACGAAGAGTCACTACTGTCCCGTAAAGTTCCAGGTTCAAAACAAAAGAGTTAGGTAAAATTACAAGTTAAAGTTTAATGCACAAACTAACAACAAAACATTCAGAACTCATAAGGATAATGTAATGGCAAATAAACAGGTTAAATATATGGTTAACTGCAATAGCCTCTATTAACACGAAGTTAGCAAGAGTAAATTTATCTAAGTCAGCCCTGATAAAATGAGATACCAGATAATACTCAGTGAATGCCAGATAAATTATTACAGATACAAACTATTATCAAAAATGACTGACATAAAGATCCATACATGAATTACAAAAACTTCACTAAGCCTACAAATTAAACTTATGCTATACAGTACAAGAAAAAATGCAATAACAGTAATACTCAAATTACACACAGCTGCTAGATGGTTGGAGATTTCTTGAGCACTCACAATAATAATAATATCTGTACAGGGGAGGACAGAGATGTGAACAAAATGAGGAGCAGATCTAAGTGGCCATGATGCAGAGACTGAGCTCATTATATAGGGGCCAGCAGAGCCTGATACAACTTGTAATGAGGACGCGCAAATGAAGCCATGGGGACAAAGAGATGACAATCCCGCAAAGTATAACAGAGATGTCGACTTACTCTACTATAACGGTAGAAGGGGGGGACTGAGGCAGAACACGCTCGTGATCAAACATGCAGCATACTGTGCGTTAAAATTACACAATGGATGATGAAATCATAGGCTATGTAACACCTCCCCACAAAGAAAAAAGAAATTTACAAAGGAAATTTCTTATTACTCTAAAACAATATGTACATGGCATTACAGAACATGCAAATGTCTTTCCTAATGTTACAAAACATGAGATCTCCCTAGCACGCTCAGTCATAGGTACTTGCCAGTATCCCTTTAACAAATCAAACTTACTTATGTACCTAGCCTTTCCGATCTTGTCTATGCAATCTTCCACACGAGGGAGAGGGTAAGTGTCTGTTTCGGTTATCCGACCAACACGTCTGCAGTCAATGCAAAGCCGCTGTGACCCACCTGGCTAAGGGACCAAAGTGACAGGAGAACTCCACTCGCTCTGACAGGGCTCAATCATCTTGTGGTCCAACAGGTAGCCAAGCTCCTTCTGGATGAGAGGAACTTTCACTGGGTTCACACGGTAAGGAGGCAATTTAATTGGCTTTGCGTCTCCAACATCGACATCATGCATCAACACAGTGGTTCTTCCTGGAGTGGCACGGAACACTTGCGGGTACTCCTGCAGTAATGCCGAAAACTCCTGCCTTTCCTTGGGTGGTAGATGAGAAAGCTTAGTCTGGAGATCATTCATGATATCAGGATTCTTCCCCAAACTATCACTCAGGCTCATACTGCATGGGAGAGCTTCACTTGCAGACTCGGGTGGAACAGCTACAGTGCAGACTGGATTATTTTCATCCCGCTTGTAATATAACTTTAGCATGTTGATGTGACATAGTTGCTTGCTCTTTCTACGATCTGGTGTGGCGATGACATAGCTGACATCACTGAGTTTCTTCTCCACGAAATAAGGGCCACTAAACTTGGCTTGAAGAGGTTGCCCATGAACTGGTAGCAGAATCAAAACCTGATCTCCTGGCTGAAAGTGGCGTAACCTGGACTTCTTGTCATACCAAGTCTTCATCTTCTCCTGAGCAGCTCCTAAATTCTCTCTCGCCAGCTGTAAAGCAGTGGACAGCCGTTCTTTGAACTTCATCACATACTCCAGCAGGTTGACGTCATCTTCCTCCGACAGCCAGCATTCCTTGAGTAACTTAAGGGGTCCTCTTACTTCATGGCCAAACAGTAGTTCAAAAGGTGAGAAGCCCAGTGATTCATTTGGAGATTCTCTTGCGGCAAACACAACGAATGGAAGACCTTTATCCCAGTCTTTCTGATGTTCCAAACAGTATTTCTTGAGCATCGATTTGAGTGTTTGATGATATCTCTCCAACGCTCCTTGGGTCTGGGGATGGTAAGCTGAAGACGTGATCTGGGTGATGCCCAACTCTTTCAGAGACTGCTTGAAAACATTTGACATGAAATTACTTCCTCGGTCTGACTGTACCTCCTTGGGCAGACCAAACTTTGTGAAGAACCCTAGCATTTCCTTAACCACGTTCTTTGCTGAGATGTTTCTAAGTGGAATGGCTTCAGGATAACGAGTAGCCATATCAATCATGGTCAACACATAAGAAAATCCTGAAGAAGTCTTAGGAAGAGGGCCCACAATATCCACCAACACACGGGTGAAAGGCGCCTCAAAAGGAGGAATGGGAACTAGAGGTGCAACCTTTTCGGTCTGATTACACTTCCCCACAACTTGACAGGTGTGACAAGACTTACAATACCAGGAAACATCCCTGAAGATACCTGGCCAGTAGAAGTGTTTCAAAATGCGTGCCACAGTCTTCCTCACTCCAAGGTGTCCTGCCAAACTGGAATCATGAGCCACTCGAATGATATCCTGCCTACAAACACGAGGGATGACAACTTGATGTACAACCTCCCATTCACAGTCGGCTGATGCTGTTGGGGGTCTCCACTTCCCTCATAAGTACTCCTGACTTTACATAATAACAAGTAGAAGCACCGGCTGACTCTTCTTCACTGTAAGCAGAGTTAGCTAGCCCTTTCAACTCAGGGTCAGCAACCTGCAACTCAACCAACTCTTGACGAGACAAATTATCAACACTACGGGGTACTGCCTCATCTGGTGAGTGGTCCAAATTAGCAAGAAAAGTGTCAGCTAGGATAACATCATCATCATCATTATCCTCTAAATCACCAGTAACTTTAGACTTAGCCCTAGTGACAGCACATGCAGGGAACACATCAGGGACATCACAATCCAGGGACACAGCCACTGGCTCACTAGACAACTGAGGAGCTGGACACACTTGACTTCCACCAATATCATTTCCAAGTAAGAAAGTTACACCTGACATTGGGAGTGTCTCAACCAACCCAACCATAACAGAACCATTAACAAAACCAGACTCTAAATTCACTCTGCACAGAGGAACAGAGAAGTAATTATTCCCTACACCTTGTAAGATTACAGTTTCATCAGAGGAATTAACATTAGAGCCTAGAACACTGGTCAGCATAAGGGATTGGCAAGCACCTGTATCACGATATATTTGAACTGATTTCCTGTCATTACTGTCCAGAGGACTGACAAAACCATCAGACAGGAAATTAGCACATGAACTCTTGAGAGTGTCACCCACGTTACTGCTCAAAAGAGGAGCTCCATCATGAGAATTTAAGTTACCCCTCAAAGCAGGTTCAGTTAACTCAGTTAAAGCATTCTGGGAACTCTCAAGAGTGGACACTAGACCAATTGACTGAATATTTAAAGACTCCTTTTTGTTCACATCACGCTGTCTCCTGAAACATCTCTCCGTAGTATGACCAAGCTTACTACAATAAGTACATTTACTTTTCTGAAATCTAGAGGTGAAGCTGGTATTTACTTCCTGAGAAACATCATCCTTATTCTCTTTCCTGTTACCTGTACTCTGAGTAGAGGCAACGTACTTACTCTCAGCTTTCCCTTTTCCTCTAGAATATCTCTTGTGAGTGAGAACATACTCATCAGCTAAAACTGCAGCATCAGACAAATTATCTATTCTTTTCTCATCAAGATATAGGCTTACACCTTTACTAATACACCTCTTGAAGTCCTCCAGCAAAATCATCTGCTTAAATTTGTCAAAATCAGAATCCACATTCTTAGAATTTAACCACTGGTCTAACAGATCTTCTTTGATTTTTGCATACTCAACATGGGATTGCTTATCTTGCTTGTAAGTTGTCCTAAATTTTACTCTATAAGCTTCAGGAACAAGCTCATAGGCCTTAAGAATCAAGCTCTTAACTACATCATAATTATCAGACTGATCCTGAGGCAAAGATGCATAAGTTACTTGAGCTTTACCGGTGAGAACAGTTTGAAGGAGTACTGGCCAATACTCCTTAGGCCAATTAAAACCTGTAGCTACCCTCTCAAACAACTGAAAATACTTTGTTAAATCAGATTCATTAAAAGGAGGGACAAGTTTAACATTTTTAGCCACATCAAAATCATCAGAGCTAGATGATCCAGTTCCACCTTGTTTCATGCGATACTCATGGTCTGCCTGAATCCTGGCAAGTTCAACTTGTGCCTGAGCCTGTATCTGTGCCTCTTCAATACGAGCCTGAGATTCCGCCTGCTTAGCATTTGCCTGAAATTCAGCTTCTTTAGCACGAGCCTCCTGCAGAGCTAGCTGTAACTTAGCTAATTCAATCTGCGTTTGCTCATTTGGAGGAGTTACATTAAACAAGCTTTTATTAATCATGCCAACAATTTGATCCTTAGAATGATGAGAGTGAACTGCAATTCCCAATTGTTGAGCAACAAGCTTAAGTTCATTCTTTGTTCTGTTTTCTATATCACACACTGTTTGCACATTTGACAAAAAATCTTTGGCTTCATCAAGTGTAGAAATAGTAGCCATCATGAATATATCACAGTCACAAAATATCAAACAATATCCTTATGATAATATCCTGAATATCCTGATATGAGGTCGCCAAATTTATGTTACGGAACAGAGAAAGATAATGTACACTTTAAGTGAGAATACGAAGAGTCACTACTGTCCCGTAAAGTTCCAGGTTCAAAACAAAAGAGTTAGGTAAAATTACAAGTTAAAGTTTAATGCACAAACTAACAACAAAACATTCAGAACTCATAAGGATAATGTAATGGCAAATAAACAGGTTAAATATATGGTTAACTGCAATAGCCTCTATTAACACGAAGTTAGCAAGAGTAAATTTATCTAAGTCAGCCCTGATAAAATGAGATACCAGATAATACTCAGTGAATGCCAGATAAATTATTACAGATACAAACTATTATCAAAAATGACTGACATAAAGATCCATACATGAATTACAAAAACTTCACTAAGCCTACAAATTAAACTTATGCTATACAGTACAAGAAAAAATGCAATAACAGTAATACTCAAATTACACACAGCTGCTAGATGGTTGGAGATTTCTTGAGCACTCACAATAATAATAATATCTGTACAGGGGAGGACAGAGATGTGAACAAAATGAGGAGCAGATCTAAGTGGCCATGATGCAGAGACTGAGCTCATTATATAGGGGCCAGCAGAGCCTGATACAACTTGTAATGAGGACGCGCAAATGAAGCCATGGGGACAAAGAGATGACAATCCCGCAAAGTATAACAGAGATGTCGACTTACTCTACTATAACGGTAGAAGGGGGGGACTGAGGCAGAACACGCTCGTGATCAAACATGCAGCATACTGTGCGTTAAAATTACACAATGGATGATGAAATCATAGGCTATGTAACAATACATATACATTCATTCATCCATCCATCCATACATACATTGTACATTCATACAAACATACATACACTCAAATACACATACATACATACATATACATACATACTTGATAAACGTCGAGTATACTGCATTTACTTTTTTTTTTTCCTTGTTGCCTTGTCTGATACGTCTTTTCCTCGGTCGTTGATATATTAATGTTACCGTATGTGTTGTAGTTCTTGTTTTTATGGTTGTTGTGTCCATTGTTGGTGATGGTAATTGATATCGTTACCCGAATGCAGAGGAGGGGACGGTAAGAGAGAGAGAGAGAGAGAGAGAGAGAGAGAGAGAGAGAGAGAGAGAGAGAGAATCACAGGAAACCTAGATAAATATTAATCCCTTCACTATGATGACGCTTTATTATGCTTTACTCTTGTTATCCACCGACGATTTTTTTTTTTTTAATTTTGGGATCATCGTTATGGAGGATTTACATCACTCTCCTTTAACCTCTTCACTGCGGTAACATTTTTTTTACTTTATCAGTTATGCTATTGACGTAATTTGTATGTATGTATGAATGTATTTGAGTCATGTATGTAAGTAGACAAGATTCCATTCCCTGATAACCATTTTTTGCGAAGCCACACACACACACACACACACACACACACACACACACACATATATATATATATATATATATATATATATATATATATATATATATATATATATATATATATGTATATATATATATATATATATATATATATATATATATATATATATATATCAGGAGTTCACTAGCTGACATTCCAAGTTTGGTCCAGGTTTATGTTCTCCGAGATGTTCTGATCGCCTTCGCAAGAGCCCACCCTGGCAGAGCTAAACTCTACGGACTTCTCAACCCGCGTTTCACTACCCTCTCTTATCCACCCGCTGGTCTCTTTCTGTCTCTCGAGCCATTTGTCTGTCAGTTTGTCCGTCATTCTGGCTCCTCTGTCAACTAAAGTATTGATGTTGGGTATGTATTTATGTATGTAGCAAAACTCTTAGCCCTGACAAACGTTTTCTTTTTATATGCACCTCACAAACACCTGTCGCAGTCAATCCGTTCGCCACAGGTAAAAATATTAAATAATTTACTCATAATGCTTAAGGGTGAATCCATTACTCACGTGATCATTGCTGCCCCCAGTCGTTCCCATTTAGAGGCACAAAACAAATAATTACCCAAGATACTGAGCGGTAAAATAGCCATCCACGCTGACAAATGAACCTATTAATTTGTGAGGGCAACGAGAGCGAGGGGGGGCGGGGGCTTGTTACGTCATCATATCAACAAAGCCCCGGCCAGCCAATCAGCACTCGACGTAGCTGATCGAGTTGCCAGTTAGTGTCGTTATCGGTTAATTGGCAGGGTTGGTTTGGGTAGAGGGACGTTTTATTTATTTTTACCTTTTTAGTGGTAGGTGGGGGCGCTCACCATCCACTCGCTCGATGTAGTGCTGCACTCTGGTGACTGCTCTACCATCCATTCGCTTGATGTAGTGCTGCACTCTGGTGACTACTCTTTTCTCTCTTCCTTCTTTCCATCCGTCCTCTTTTGTCGTTCTTTACTTCATCCTTTCCTCTTCCTTATGCCTACACGTGACTCTACACTCCCTCTTCTGTCTTTTTTCCCTTCATCCTATCCCCTTCCTTCTGCCTATGGGTGAGTCTGCACTGAGTGACAAGCTAAATGGTTTCATGGCGCCTTGTGGTATAGTGGGTAATTAAGGCTCTCCAATCGGATTGAGCCTGTGCAGGTTTATATGCCAGGGGTGAATTGGGGTTTATTGCTCATGTAATGCCACTCAGGGATGATGAGGCTGGCCACTCATCTTAAATATCAGGATCAGCTTGCCTAGCCCCGGGCTCCTACTCTCCTCATGGGCAACACAGGTTTAGATGATGATGATGATTATTATTTATTATTATTATTATTATTATTATTATTATTATTATTATTTATTATTATTATTATTATTATTATTATTATTATTATTATTTACTTTTTTATTTCCATTGTAACTTTGGGCACGATTAAAGGGACGAGATTTTCACATTCAGGTTGATTTACTGCGTTCATTAGTTTCACATTTTTGGCCAGTTTCTTCTTCTTTTATGAAACTGCGAAAGTTCGTACGGATAGTGATTTTTTAAATTATTTCTTTTTTTATTAATTTCTCCATTATATTTATTTTTTATGCATGATAATCATTCATGTTTGTTTCATATTCATCTTTATTCGCATCCCATGTTGCTTCTTCCTGTTTTGTCTTGTTTTTCTGGCATTGTTTGTTATGTGCTTTTTACTCTGTTTTGATTGTTATTTGTATTGTTTGCTGTTTACCTGTGTGTTTCATTTTCTGTATTTGCTCGATGTTCCTAGTTATTTTTCTTATTTTGATTGGCATTGCAAGCAGTTAGTTTTTCATCATCATCATCATCTTCATCATAAGTAGTAGCAGCGGAAGAAAATCATCACGTTCCTTCTTATCAGCCTTTGTCTTTTCTTTTATTTTACAGTAGTATTTTGTTGTTCCGTCTCCTGCCGGGATTACTTTACTCTGCTTTTTCTGTGTGACATTGTCCTTTGGTTTCTGTGTCTGGCAATCCTCTTTCTTTTCCTCAGTAGCACCAACCTTTTTTCCAACTCTCTCTCTCTCTCTCTCTCTCTCTCTCTCTCTCTCTCTCTCTCTCGGTAATCCTCTGCTCCCTGGCCTTTCCTCTTGCACGTCCCATATTTTCTAGCCGTCGTCTCTTTCACTTTCTCACTTTCTTTTTCCCACTTTCCCTTCCTCCCTCTCTCTTTCTCCTTTCTCTTACTGTCATTCTCAATTCTTTTTCAGTTTTACCCTTCGACTCTCTTTTTCTCCATTCTCCTAGTTTCTCAATTCTTTTTCAATCTTTCCCTTCCTCTCTTTCCTTGCTTTATCTTCCTCTTTCTCATGTTTTCTCACTTTTTCTCTCCCTTTTTTCCTGTTTCTCTATTTTTCTTTTTCCCTTATACACCTCTTTCTCTCTTACCCTTCCTTTCTCGCATCCTCGTATATTTTTTTTCACATTTTTCACTTCCATTCTTTCCTCTTCCTTTCTCTTTCCCATCCTTTTTCCCACTATCCCTTTCCCTTCCATTCTCCTTTCATCCTTAGTAATCTCTTCACTATTATAATTCCTTTAAAATCGCCCAATGGAAGCCTTCTCTCCCCTTCTCTCTTCTACCCTTTCCATCTCCCCTTTCCCCTCTCCCCTTTCCTTTTACCCTCTCTTCCTTTTCACTTTCCCCCTCTTTTCTCGGTTTTTCCCTCTTCCCCTCCCTTCTCTCCTCTCCCTTCTCCCTTCACCCCTTCCCTCTTGCCTCTTCTGCCCCCCCTCCCTTCTTACCTTGCTTTCTCTTCTCCCCTATACTCTTCCCCGCTCCCTTAACACCCCTCTCCTTCCTCTCCCTCTCTTTCTCTCCATCCCACCTCTATTTTCACCTCAGTCCCTCTCTTCTCTTCTCTCCTCCCTCCCTTTTCCTCCCCTTCCTCTCGCTTCATTCCTCTCTATCTCACTTCTTCCCCTCTCCTTTCCACCATTCGCTCTCTCCCTTTCCCTCCCTCCCTACTGTCTGTCCCTTTCTCTCCCTCCCTCCCTTCCGTCTCTCCTTTTCTCTCCCTCCCTTCCGTCTCTCTCTTTCTCTCTCTCCCTTCCGTCTCTTCCTTCCCTCCCTTCCAACACTCCTTTTCTCTCCCTTCCTCCTCCTATGTCCTTCCGTGTCTCCGAACTAATCCCTCCAGTCCCTTCCCTGTCTCCTTGTTCCTCCATATTTTTTTCTTCCTCTTCCGTCTTACACCATTATATTCCTTCCATCTTTTCCATTTTTTTTCGCCTTTTTCTTCTTTCCTTTTCTTTCACCCTCTTTCGTTTTCTTCTTTCCACTTTTCCTTTTTTCCCGCACCATTTATTCCCTTAACACCTCTCTTTTTCCATCATTACACCCCTCCTTCCTTCCCTTCCCTCTTCTTTTTCCCTCCCTTCTTCCACCTTCTTTCTCCTTTCTTTACTGCCTCCATCCCTGCTATATTCCTTCTTATTTTTTCTTCCTTCCCTCCTCTCTTTTGTTTTTTTTCCCTCCTTCTCTTTAATTTCTTCCCCTTCTCTTTCCCTCCCATCCTCTCTTCTGTTTCACCTTTCCTCTTCTCTTTTTTTCCCTTCTTTTCTGTGTTTTCATCATTCCTCTTCTCTTTTTTCTTTTCCCTTCTTTCTCCCTAATTTTTTTATTCTTCCTTCTTTTCCCTCTTTTCCTTCCTCTTTTTTTTCTCTCTCCTCTTTCTTTTCTTTTTTTCTTTTTCCTTCCTCCTTCCTCTTTTTCCTACTTCCTCTTTTCTCTTCTCCTTCCTGCTTTTCCTCCATCCTTCTTTTCCTACTTTCTCTTTTTCCCTCCTCCTTCCTTTTTTCCCCTTTTCATGTCTTTTCTTTACCCTTTACCTCCTTTCCCTTTATTTCCCTCCCTCCTGTCCCTTCCTCCTCTCCCGGAACGTCCCTCTCGCCTCTGATCTGACACGACATACATCTTTCCTTCCCCTTCCCTCCCCTCCCCACCCTTCCTCTCCCCTCCCCTACACTACCCTTCCCTCCCCACCCTTCCTCTCCCCTCCCCTACACTACCCTTCCCTCCCCACCATTCCCCTCCCCTCCCCACCATTCCCCTCCCCTCCTCTTCTTTACTCTCCAATTTTCCTTTCCTCTTCCCTTCTTTCATTTCCATTCCCCACCAGTTCTTATTTCCTTATTTTTCATTCTTTCCTTTTTGCTTCTCTATAGTCTCTCTCTCTCTCTCTCTCTCTCTCTCTCTCTCTCTCTCTCTCTCTCTCTCTCTCTCTCTCTCTCTCTCTCTCTCTCTCTCTCTCTCACCTTTGCCCCTGCTCCTTCACTCTCCTCCCACTCTCATCTCTCTTTCTCCACTTATTCCCTGTCTTATCTCACACTTCACTTATCATTCCACTCTCTCACCCCCTTTTTTTTCTATTGTTCCCATGAGAGAGAGAGAGAGAGAGAGAGAGAGAGAGAGAGAGAGAGAGAGAGAATGTGTGTAAAATTGCGTATCCATGAACTTAGGAGAGAAAATGCAAGCCTTTGTGTGTGTGTGTGTGTGTGTGTGTGTGTGTGTGTGTGTGTGTGTGTGTGTTTAGTTCATTAATAAGTTAGGGGAAAAGATTGAGAACTGCGTGAAATTTCTTGATAACAGTTTCTCAATTAAAATTGTTGGTAGGATTACACACACACACACACACACACACACACACACACACACACACACACACACACACACACACACACACACACACACACACACACACACACACACACACACACACACACACACACACACTCTCTCTCTCTCTCTCTCTCTCTCTCTCTCTCTCTCTCACATCATCTTAGCCACAGAAGGTTAGTATGAAGATCTTTTTAACCCCTACTCAATAACGTACATTTTTTTTTTATTCTTGCTCTCCAGACGATTTTATTCAGCTTTAAGGGGGGGGTTTTGAGATAGGGGGGTTAGGGTAAGACTCCATTTACCCCTTCACAAAAATTTAATGTAATGGTATGGTGTAAAAATTCGAGATTAAATTTGTTATATGGCGATGATGTTTCGAAAAATTACTGGTATGTGTATGGCAGTTTTCTCATACAATCTGTGCTTTAATTTTGTAAGCTAATTTTAATTTAATCTAATCTAATTTAATGTAATCTAATCTATCCTAACCTAGTCTAACCTAAACTAACCTAACCTAACCTAACCTAACTTAATCTTACCTTGCTTAACCTAATCTAATCTAACAATCTAATCTAATGCAACTTAATCTAATCTAACCTAATCTCACCTAATCTCGTCTCATCTCCCTCTGCTCAGATGCACGCGGGTCTGGTCAGCGTGAGTGATGGCAAGTCGCGGCCGCAGCCCATGAAGCTGATCCTGACCTCTGACTCGCTGGTGCTGCAGAGGGAACAGCTGGTCATATCCACCGCCGTGCAGGAGGTCAACGGCCCCGACACCAGGGTGGGTCATCAAAAGTCACGTTCAGGGAGGGAAGGAGAAGGGGTAGGGTGAAGAGAGAGAGAGAGAGAGAGAGAGAGAGAGAGAGGAAGTCAGGTGTGCTAATTGACTTGTCGCGGGAAGCCGCCAGGTGCGATAATCACCTTATCTCTCTCTCTCTCTCTCTCTCTCTCTCTCTCTCTATACAGTATATATATATATATATATATATATATATATATATATATATATATATATATATATATATATATATATATATTAATCTATCAGTCAGCATCTATCTAGTGTGAAGCTGCTAATACTACCACTTCATTAGTAATGTTGTGTTGGCCAGCATATTACATCACCAGGATCAGCATTACAACCACTACATAACCTGGGGAGGTGAGGGGAGATGGAGGGAGGTAGAGAGGGGATGGAGGAGTGGAAGAATATGGAGAGAGGAGATGGAAGATGAAGGGAAGTGAAGGGTGGATGGAGGGGTGGAAGAAGATGGAGAGACGGGAGGGAGGATGAAGGGAGGTGGAGGGGAGATGGAGGGATGGAAGAAGATGGAGAGAGGAGAGGGAAGATGGAGGGAGGTGGAGAGGAGGGAAGACGGAGGGGAGGAGATGATGGTACAGATTTTGAAGTGTTTATGAGGCGAGGCGGGGAGGAAGAGCAGACAAGAGGATGTGGAGTGTTTGGGAGAAGAAGGAGAAGGAGAAGAAGAAGAAGAAGAAGAGGAGGAGGAGGAGGAGAACTGAGATATCTGCGAAGTGGGGAGGTGGAGAGGGGATGAACAGGAAGACAGAGGAAGAGGGAAGAAAGATGGAGGAGGAGGAAAAGGAAGGAGGAGGAGGAGTAGGAGGAGGGAAGGAAACGAAAGGGAGTGAGAGCGAATGAGTAAGATGGATATTAAAGAAAAAGAGTAAATGGAAAAAGAATGAGTTAAGAGTGAATATAAGTGAGAGAGAGAGAGAGAGAGAGAGAGAGAGAGAGAGAGAGAGAGAGAGAATTTTAAGTTTATTTTTGTCTTCTTAACATATCTTTTTCTTCCTCCCCCTTTCTTCCCATCTTTCCTCCCCATTTTTTCTTCTTGTTCGTATATGATTTTTTCCCCTCTATTTTCTTTTCAGTTTTGAGTTTTTTTTTTCTTATTCTCTCCCCGTTCCTGTTTCTCTTCTCTTCCTCTTCTTTACTTCTGCTTCTCTCTTTTTTCTCTCTCCTCTTCATGTCTTTCCTCTTTTTCTTTTCACCATCTTTCTCTCTTTCTTTCGCTTTATTTCTCACTAACTCTGTTTTCCTCGCTTCCTATTTCTTCTTTTTTCTTGTCTTAACTATCTCTCTCTCTCTCTCTCTCTCTCTCTCTCTCTCTCTCTCTCTCTCTCTCCTCTCCCCTCACTTCCCCTCTCCTCCCCTCCCCTCCCTTTTTCTCTCCATCTTCCCACCGCGAAGGAAGCAAACTTTCGTAATACGTCTCTCCTCCAATGTCTTTCTCTCCCCTCCCCCTTCCCCTTCCTCCCTCCCCTCCTCCTCATTCTTCTTCCACTTTCCTCCCTCATTCTTCTTCCTTCCTCCTCCTGCACCTTCCCCATTCCTCTTACTTTTCCTCCTCATTCATTTTCATATTTCCTTTCCTCAGTTTTTTCTTTTCCTCTTTCCTTGCTCCTCCTCCTCTTTGTTTTCAGCTTATTATCCGAGCTGATTCTCTCTCTCTCTCTCTCTCTCTCTCTCTCTCTCTCTCTCTCTCTCTCTCTCTCACACACACACACACACACACACACACACACACACACACACACACACACACACACACACACACACACACACACACACACACACACACACACACACACACACACACACACACACACACACACACAAAATCGGATACAGGATTACCTCACATTTAACAATAAAGGAGAAATCAGTGGGTGGAAGGAAGATTAACGCACCAGTGAATAAAAGAAGGAAGAGGGGGAGAGAAGAGAGAAAGGAGGAAATGGATGAGAGAAGATTAAATAAGGAGAGAGAGAGAGGAACAGTAATATATGTAGAGGAAGGCTGGAAAAATAACAATGAAGGAGAAGGAACAAGAATGAATGAATGAATGAAGAACGGGAGGAAGGAAGAATGGAAGGAAGGAAGGATAGGAAAGGAGAGAAAAATACTGAAGACGGGAAGGAGAGAGAAGAATACAGAAAAAGAAGGAAGGAAAAAGGAGAATTAAAAACAAAGACAAACGAAAATTAAGGTGTGAGAGGTGAAGAAATTGATCAGAAAAGTTGAAGGAAAAGATTGGAGGATTGAGAAGTGATTAATGTACGTAAGAAAAAGACATGAGGAGTGGGAGGAGGGAAAATCGCTTGTAGGAATGAAATAACGGGGAGGAAAGTCGGAGGAGGATAAGGAAGAGGAGAAGAAAGGGAACAAGAGGAAAGAGTGGAGGGGAAAAAGTGAACATGGGGAAAAAGAGCATAGGAATGAAATAAGGGAAAAGAGAGGAAGAGATAGAATGAAAAGAAGGAAAGGAACCAGGGTATAAAATAAAGGAATGAAAAACACGAGGAATGGGAAAACAGAGGTGAATGAAATGGGAGGAGAAGGGAGGGAGAAAGAGAAGGAAAAGGAGGAAGGAAAGATGGAAAAGAAGGAGGGAAGGAAAGAGGGAAGGACATTTTCAAGGGATGAAGGATTCCAGGGATTTGCTACTAAGTCCTTGGGAATTTGCACGCTACACCTACACCCACAATTTTTCCGTCACCCACACTCGCAGCCATGCCTACATCCCATCGATAATCATTCCCACACTCCATCCACACCCACACCCACGTCCATACCCAAACCCACACCTTTACCTACACCCACAATTTTACCCACACCCACAGTCATTCCCACACCCTTATCCACACCCACACCAACGCACACCCACATCCATACCCAAACCCACACCTTTACCTACACCCACAACTTTACCCACACCCACATCCATACCCAAACCCACACCTTTACCTACACCCACAATTTTACCCACACCCACATCCACAGTTATTCCCACACCCTTATCCACACCCACACCCACGCACACCCACACCCACGCATACCCACAGCCACAACTACCCCCACACCCACGCATACCCACAGCCACAACTACCCCCACACCCACACCTTTACCCACACCCACAATTTTACCTACACACGCACCCACACCCACACTCGTTCCATCTCCCCAAGTCATATTTCTTGCCGTGTCTTTTTTCCTGCATCTCAATTATCCCGTCCTTCGTTTGATGTCCTTTGTACTGGCATTTTATCTTCTTTGTACCCCTTTGTGCTCTGCCTCACCTCTGGCCACACCCTCACCGCTCAGTTACACCCACATTTACACTCCTGCACCCACACCTGCACACTGACACCCACACCTGCACACTGACACCCACACCTGCAAAGTTACAACCATACTTACAAGCTACATCCTCACACTCGTACACCCAGCTACATCCAGGCTTACACAGCGACACCCACACCTGCACAGTTACACCCACACCTGCAGCTATACCCACATTTACACTCCTTCACCCACACCTGCACAGTTACACCCACACCTGCATAGTTACACCCATATTACGACAATTATACCCTCACTTACACTCTTACACATACATACACCCACATTAAGACAATGAAAGCCACACATCAGAAGTATTGCCACATTCACACACACCCACACTTAACAGCTACACCCACACTTAACACAGCTACACCCACACTTACACCACCACTTAACACAGGCACCCTCACATACACACTAACACTCACTTCTACACCGACACCCACTCATATATTTTTACTCTCTCTCTCTCTCTCTCTCTCTCTCTCTCTCTCTCTCTCTCTCTCTCTCTCTCTCTCTCTCTCTCTCTCTCTCAAATGATGTCCACGGACTGAATAGGTTTAAGGGAGGGTTGAATGAGGCTCTGAGGAAAATTGGAAGTTGTTAACCCCTTCAGTACGATGCCGTCTTGAGAGCGAGCGAAACGAGCGTGAACACTGACAAATTTAGTACTTTATTCTTGTGGCACTGGGGAGAGTTGAAAATGAAAAGATAATAATATGATAATAATAATAGTAATAATAATAATAATAATAATAATAATAATAATGACTAATAATTAATCAAGATACTTTTTTTCTACGATAGGGTTTTTTCATTTATTTATTTTGAGTATGGAGTAGATTTTTATTGTATTTATTTATTTATTTATGTCGGGACCAACTGCCTAGCCCCGGGCTCGTATGCTTCTCATGGGGCAATGTAGGATTGGGTGATGAATGGATGGATGGATTTATTTACTTATTTATTGAAGCTGAAGGGAGAAAATTCTAGTCAAACGGTTGCAGATCATCTCCTTAACCCCCCCTTCTAGAAAGTATTGTCTGGTTTATTGGTGAAGTTAGACGATTTTATTTTCTACTGTAGTTAGGTTTCATAGGGCGGTATTCTGGTACTGTAGGGAGCTTAGTAACACCTCTTCCTTACCGATTTATTTCCGATTCTGCTCCGTTACTGTATTCCTGTGTGTTATTCATGCAGTCTGTGTTGATGTAGAAAAGACAAGCAAACCAGGGGATATGAGAGAGAGAGAGAGAGAGAGAGAGAGAGAGAGAGAGAGAGAGAGAGAGAGGCAGGGAGGGAGAGAGAATTTATACTAGGCCCGAACCAAGGCGAGTATTTTTGGAGAGATAATTGTATTGTACTTGACCTCCCTCCCTCCTTCCCTCCTTTCCCTTCCTTCTCTCCCCTCCATTCCTTCCCTACTTTCTCTTCCTTTCCTCCCTTCCTTTCCTTCCTTCCCATCCTCCCACGTTTCCCTTCCTTTTCTTTACCTTCCTTTTCTTTACCTTCCTTTCCTTATGTCATCCTTTCCTTCCTCCCTCCTTCCTTCCCTCCCTCCTTTTCTTCCTTCACGAAACAGAGCCATTCTTCTTCATCAGAGTTGTATATAAATGGAACAAAATTGTCTTGCATAAAAAACACTTAGATTAGTATTCGGTATCATCATCATCATCTATTCTCTTCGTTTTCTCCTTCTATTTTGTGTTTTTCATTTCCTCTATCACTTTTCATTTTTTCGTTCTTAATTCTCATCTTTCCTCCACTCCCCCCCTTCATCAGTATTTTCCCCTCCTCTTATATCCACACCACTTTCCTTTCTTCTCATTTTTTTTTATTCATATGATTTTTACTCTGCAGTGATTTGCCATAGTATTTCTTTATCATCCTTCTTGACTAATTCAGATTTTTCTAAGCGTTTTCTCACATCCTTTTTTTCTCTCAATGAATTTTTTGTCTACTGGATTCCTCCTCTCCCTTTTTTTCTTTTTTACCTTTTTTCCCATGGCTGTTCTTTCCCATTGATTTTTTTTTTATATTTTCCTAATAGTTTTTCTCAACTGTTTTTTCATATTTTTACCATTTTCTTTGCTAACTATTTTTCCATTTAATTTTTCCCCCACTTGACACTTTGGCCAGAGATTTTCCAGGCTTTCCAGTTCCTTCCCGCACATCTCTGACTCGACCTGACCCTACATGACCTGACCTGACCCTGACCTGACCTGACCTGACCTGACCTGACTCTTCTGCCTGGCTCCCCCTGCCCCTCTTAAACAGTGTGGTAATGGCCTCTCTCCCTTGTTCTTCGCCCATCGTAAATTGCACTCCACACTTCTCCATTCTTTCACCCACATCCCCTTCATTCTCTCCCTTTTCTTTTCTCTTCTGGGTTAGAGAGAGAGAGAGAGAGAGAGAGAGAGAGAGAGAGAGAGAGAGAGAGAGAGAGAGTGGATCCGGCTGACTTTTCTTTGCCCACTCATATAGCTATCATTACCTAAAATAGAGATAGATAGATTGATAGATAAGGAGAGAGAGAGAGAGGTAATTGGCTGTGACACTCCTTCCCAGCCAATCAGGGACGATCTCGGTCAGGAGTGGGAAGAAAGGATTGTGTGTGTGTGTGTGTGTGTGTGTGTGTGTGTGTGTGTGTGTGTGTGTGTGTGTGTGTGATATCTCTTCCAGTATATGCCTGCTTATATTCTTGTTGTATACAGATTCATTATATACAAAGGCTGAGTGTTATATTTGGGTATATTTCACTGTATAATGGAGAGTCAGTAGATTAGTTATACAAGATGGTGTATAGAAAACTCCTTTTTTCTGTCCGTCAGGCAATTTCTCGTGTTTTGAGGGGACGGCTCACCACACACACACACACACACACACACACACACACACACACACACACACACACACACACACACACACACACACACACACACACACACCAGCAGACTGAGCCGCGCTATTTCCGCACCAACTTGTACTGGGGATTTTTTTTTTTTTCATCTATGTTAAGTTTTTTCTGTGCTTCGTCTGATCTCTTTCGTGTCTTCTCCCATTCTGTACTCATCTTTTTTCGTATCTTTTCGTGTGTTCTATTTATCGTCGTGTATTTCCCAGCGCATTTCGCAGCGTCAACGGATCAATTATATACGGGAGAGTGAGTTTCTGTGCCTCTGATTGGACGACTAGGGTGTTCGTGGCGGGAGCAGCCAGCCAATCACGTGACGCCTTTCATCACCATAGCAACCACTCCCAGTCCTCAGCCCTTATTATAGTAGCTGATGAGGGGAGGTGGGGGTATGGGGTGGGGGTGGAGAAGGGAGAGGGGGAGGGGTGGGGGATTGGGAGGGGAGGGAGAGTTGGGGATGGAGATGGCGGAAGAGGGGTGATGGATAGGAAGAGAGGTAATTGAGGAAGTGGGTAGGAAGAAGAGATCGATAGAGGAAAGGAATTTTGGGTAGGCGGAAGTAGGCGAGAGAGAGAGAGAAAAGTGGATGGGGGAAGGAGAGATTAATAGGAAGAGTAGGAGAGGGAGGAAAAGGAGAGGGAAATTGGGGTGGGGGAGGGGGAGGCGAGGGGAGACATGGGTGGAGGGGATGTGGGTAGGGGATGGTGGGAAGGGGGATGTGGATGGGGAAGGAGAATGGGGAAGGAATGGGTGGTGGGTATAGGCGGCGAACGTACCAATCAACCAGATTACCTACCTACCTGCCTACCTACCAGTCTGCCTACCTAACCACCTACCAACCAGTCTTCCTACCCACCTACCAACCAGTCTTCCTACCCACCTACCTACCTTCCTACTTACCTACCTACCTTCCTACTTCCCTACCTACCTATTCAAAGTTTGGTACCCTTTCAACTCCACTCCTAACCCCTTCGACTCTCTCTCTCTCTCTCTCTCTCTCTCTCTCTTTGTATTACCATCCCTTTCATCTCAACTACCCCACACCCCCTTCTACCCCCTACCCCCTCTCTTTCTCCCCACCTTGCCGTTGCCATGGTTACCGCGGGACGCCACCTGTTCACCTCTGACCTTAACCTTTATTTCCTGTTTACCTGTTTTATTCCTGTTTTTTTTTTTCTTACGTTCTTCCGGGTTATGCTTTCTCCCTCTTATTAGTTTCGTGTGTTTGCTTTATTGTTTTATTTATTGCTTTTGTTCCTTTGTTTATATCACTTCCGGGTGGCGTTGTCTTCCTTGTTTATAGTTGTTTGTTTGTGTTTTTTTCTTGTTTGTTTTTTGATGTATTGATGTTTCCATTGTAATATTTCGAGACTGAGTTTTCTGGTTATTTTGCCTGTGTTAATTTTCGGCCTGAAGATGCTTCGGTCAAGAGTAATTTCGGTGTTTCATGTAGATGTAGCGTTAAATGGAGGAAAATGAA
>NC_137031.1:32497750-32512750 GCF_032717465.1 Coenobita brevimanus
AACAGCAAAAATACGAAAATCTGGGCCAAGTTAATGTGAAAATTATAAACATCAAATTCCACACTAGTAAAACAAAACAAACACACACACACACACACACACACACACACACACACACACACACACACACACACACACACACACACACACACACACACACACACACACACACACACACACACATGGGACAAGAGGGGATAGCCAGTGGATTACGTGGAATGAGAGGTAAGCAGGATGAGGGGAAAATACATGGCACCGTAGGGAGAGGGGAGGAGGTAGAAAAGAGAAGGGAGGAGGGAGAAAGGAGAGGGGAGGAGGGAGAAAGAGAGTAGAGGAAGGGAAGAAGGAGGGAATGAGGGAGAAGATGGGAAAGAGGGAGAGAAAAATAGGGAAAGTTGAGAAAAAGAGAAAGAGAGGCAGGGAAGGGAGAGGAAACGAGAGTAGGGGCGGAAAAGGAGAGGGGAAGGGAGGGGAGGGGAGGAAGGAAAAGATGGGAGGAAATGACTGACTGAATGAATGAAGGAGGGGAGAACAGATAGGTCGCATGAGAGACAGACAGACGGAGAGAGAGGGAGAGGAGAGAGAGAGAGAGAGAGAGAAAGTCGAGCCAATGTGAGAAATGGAAGGGAAACGCGGCAGTGTTTGTGGCAGCAAAACTGAAGTCACTTTGATGTGGGGTTTGAAATTCGACACATCCGGGTAAAGTTACAACATCCGAGAGGCAAAGGGATGGAGGAAAGGGTAGGGAGTGGATGGAGGCAAAGGGATGGAGGAAAGGGTAGGGAGTGGATGGAAAGGGTAGGGAGTGGATGGAAACGGTAGGGAGTGGATGGACAGGGTAGGGAGTGGATGGACAGGGTAGGAGGGGAGGTGAATAAGGTAGGAGGGTGGTGGAAAGTGGAGTGGATGGAAAGGGAAGGGAGTGGATGGATAGGGTAGGGAGTGGATGGATAGGGTAAAGAGTGGGTGAAAAGGGTAGGAAGGGATGTGGAAAGATTAGAAAGGGTGATGGAAAAATAGGAGGGGAGGTGGAAAGGGTATGGAGGGATTTGAAATGGGTAGCCTGAGCGAAAAGGCTCAAGGTGGTTGACGGAAAAGGTAAATAGTGGACGAATAAGTTAGAGGCGGAGATGGAAGAGTGAAGGGGGAAGAGGGTGGATGAAAGGGGTAACAGAGAGGATGACAAGGGGTAAAGAAAGAGGTGGAAAAGATAGAGGGGGGTATGAAGAGGGTGTAAAATTTTTGAGAGAGAGAGCAGATTGTCGTTACCTCAGGGCCCAGTACAGAATTTTCTCTCTCGTAGGCCATATTCTATTTTCGGCTGACAAGTGCAGTCTGCCTCAGGGAATGGATTGTGGCGGTTATGTAATTGTGGCTGAGTCCCCCGCCTGGGAGTGTTGCGCAAGAGAGAGAGAGAGAGAGAGAGAGAACATATGGCAATAAATGTTTTGAATGTTAAAAAGCCTGTAGATAGATAGATGTAACGTATGTGTGTGTGTGTGTGTGTGTGTGTGTGTGTGTGTGTGTGTGTGTGTGTGTGTGTGTGTGTGTGTGTGTGTGTTTGTGAAGTAATGGAGTGCTTCCCATGAGTGAAAATTAATAAATAAAAAGCGCGGCAGACTTAATAATTATGAAAATGAAATTCATAGTCTGTCATTGCTTTCATTTTTTTTCCTGTTTTATATTTTACTTTTTTCGTCAATTTCTTCATTCCTTTGCCTCTTTCCTCCTCCTCGCTTCTTTCTCTCCATCCTTTCTTCCTTCTCTCATGTCTCTCCCTCCTTTATCTTCCTCTTATTTCCGTAATTCATTTCTACCGTTTAGCCGTTTTCTCGTCTTCCCTCCTGTGCTTCCCTCCTCTCACTTTTTCACTCTCTCCTTCCTCCACCATCCTCTTTTTCTAAATTGCTTCCTTCCTTCTCTCCTCCCACTCACCTCACTCCCTCCTCCCACTCAGTATTTCCCTCCGACTCATTCTGTTCTCTTCCGCTCACTCTTTCCCCCTCCCACTCTCTCTCTGTCCCTTTCCACTCACTGTCCCCCAGTCACTCCCTACCCCCTGCTCACTCATTACCCCCCACTCACTCATGACCCCCCACTCATTACCCCCACTCATTACCCCCACTCACTCACTACCCCCCACTCACTCACTACCCCCCACTCACTCAATACCCACCATCCCCCCCTCCCACCCCCACGCACTCACTCACCATCTCCCTCACCCACTCTCTCACCATCCCCCTCACCCACTCTTTCACCATCCCCCTCACCCACTCACTCTCCCCACTCACTCTACACCCTCCCACTCCCGGACAGAGCGCTTCCAGTCTGCTTAAGAACAGATAAATCTCACTTCAGGACAGATTTCAGCTTAAGCCCCAGTTTTGTATTCCAGCAGTAGAGCGCAATGAGCTGCCTAACTGCTCACCGGCTCCACGCTCTCTTCAAAGTTCTATCCCTTCTGCCCGAGGACCTGGTTTCTGTTTTATTTTTTTTATTTTTTTTAGGTAACACGACCATTATGCAAGAACGGCTGGATTCTCTCTCTCTCTCTCTCTCTCTCTCTCTCTCTCTCTTCTTTTCTATACCATTCCCGCGCCGTTATTTTTTTTTTTAATGCCCGTTGCTGCTGCTCATTTTCTTTTCGGCGACTTTGGCTGATGATGATGATGATGATGATGATGATGCATTGCCATTATCATCATCATCATCATCATCAAGTACTTATTCCATTCTCAGCCTCACCCCTTTCCTCCTAGTCATCCCTCTCCCCACTCGTCCCACTCCCCACTCACCCTACTCCCCACTCAGCCCACTCATTACTCTTCCCACTCAGTCCACTCCTCCCTCCCCACAGATCCGGCGTGTGAAGGTGGTGCGGCAGCGTGGGTCAGGGCTGGGGCTGAGCATAAAGGGCGGGTCAGAACACAAGCTTCCTATTCTCATCTCTCGCATCTTCAAGGACCAGGCGGCAGACCTCACCGGGAAACTCTTCGTGGGAGACGCTATTCTTAAAGGTATGTGTCTTGTAGGTGTAGGTGTGGGGGTGATAGATAAAATAGATAGGTAGGTTGGTAGGGAGATAGATAGAAATAGCAGAAGAAAAGAAAAAGGCTGGACGTTATATGTAGTGGATGAATGTGTGTGTTATTACGAAAAGAGGATATAATAGAGAGAGAGAGATAGGGTTAGGCGAGGAAGAGGGAAAAGAGAGAGAGAGGGGAGGATCCACGAAACGGAAAAAATCTATCATGCAAAGGGAAGTGAGGGGAGTGAGGGGAGCGTGGGATGAGGGGAAGTCAAAGGAAGGGAGGACGGAAGGGAGGAAGGGAGGGAGGTGCTCTGAACTGACGAATATTTGCTGCTGTCTAGAGGCGAGGGGAGTTGGAGATTTATGTATTTAGTTATTTTATTTTATTATTATTATTATTATTTTTATTATTATTATTATTATTATTATTATTATTATTATTATTATTATTTTTCCTAACCAGTCCTTAAGAGGGAAAAAAATTATGATGATGATGAATGGTGGTGGTGCTGGTGATGGTGGTGATAATGATGATGATGGTGATGATGATGATGATGATGATGATAATAATAATAATGATGATGATATATGTGTTTATTCTGTATGGAAAAGACCCTTCGTAGTAAAGGAATGAAGGAAGAACGAAGACAAAAGCACGGAAGAAAGTAAGAAGGAAGTAAAAAATTCAAAAAGATCCACCCAAGAAGAAGGAGAGGAAAAAATAGAAGAGGAAGAGAAGAAAAAAAGATAGAAAGAAAAGTAAAAGTGAGAGAGGACGTGACGTGTAACCCGGAAATCCAGCGTCCAGCATCTTAAAGTTCCTGCGTCAAAGTTTCATGCCTAAAGTTTGTCGCGGGAATTTAATGTAGTGCCCCCTCTTGCTCATTCCTGTTTTCTTTATTTTTCGTTTTTTATCCTTCTTTTCTCTTCCCGCCAACTCTCTCCACACACACACACACACACACACACACACACACACACACACACACACACACACACACACACACACACACACACACACACACACACACACACACACTGCTAACTTTCCCAAACCACAAACTTGGACATCAGTAAACAGACACATTCATCTCTTGAGTATGCAGGTGTGTGTGTGTGTGTGTGTGTTTGTGTGTGTGTGTGTGTGTGTGTGTGTGTGTGTGTGTGTGTGTGTGTGTGTGTGAGAGAGAGAGAGAGAGAAAGCGCTAAGGGAAGAAGGAAAGTTAGAAGTACGTCGAGGGAAATTAGGAATGTGAGAAGTTAGTGGTGTGAATGAGAAGTTAGGAAGGTGGTGATGTGGAGTGTTGTGGTGGAGTTAGGAAGGTGGTGGAGAGGTGGAGGGTTGTGGTGGAGTTAGGAAGGTGGTGATGTGGAGGGTTGTGGTGGAGTTAGGAAGGTGGTGATGTGGAGGGTTGTGGTGGAGTTAGGAAGGTGGTGGAGAGGTGGAGGGTTGTGGTGGAGGTAGGAAGGTGATGATGTGGATGGTTGTGGTGGAGTTATGAAGGTGGTGATGTGGTGGAGGGTTGTGGTGGAGATTCGTGTCAGTGGAGGGTAACCCGGAACTAGAACTAACGCGGTATTCTTAATCCGGGTTGCCTGAAAAGAGAATCCGGGATTATGCACATGAGTGGGCTATGGGTAATCCACGATCCCCCTCCCCCTTCCCACTCCCCTTCCCCCCTACTAATCCCCCTCCCCCTTCCCATTCCCCCCAACTAATCCCCCTCCCGCGTTAATTCCAGGACAGGTGTACAGTAATCCTGGTTCTCGCTAAAAACCCGTACTAAACGTGTATTGGCCAGCTCACTCTCCCCCCACGGTACCCCCATTCGCGGAAGCTGCACTCGTTAATTCCCAGGTATTTTCCAGGTGTTATACTCGTTAATTCCCAGGTGTTATGCTCGTTAATTCCCAAGTGTTTTCCAGGTGGTATACTCGTTAATTCCCAATGTTTTCCAGGTGTTATACTCGTTAATTCCCAGGTGTTTTCCAGGTGTTATTACTGGCCAGCTGGAAATGATGTGTGTGTGTGTGTGTGTGTGTGTGTGTGTGTGTGTGTGTGTGTGTGTGTGTGTGTGTAATAGTGATATGTTTATAGTGTTTGGTAGATTGTTAATTTTAGTAGTGTATAGTTTATTGTCTCTGTTTAGACTTATAGATAGATAGACATAGATGGACAGATAGATAGATAGATTGATTGATAGATGGATAGACAGATGGATGGATCGATAGATAGATAGATACAGATATAAATAGATGCTGTAACTAGCACCTGGCGCATTTAAAGAGCCTCGGACGAAAGGGGTTAAATCCGAAAACAGTTATTTCTTATCCGATTCGAGTCAGTTTAATGAAGTTTGTATCTAGCCCTGTTATCTATGGCTGTATCTTATCTAACCCTCCTCCTGCTAGCCACTGTGCTCTTCTAAGGTGGGTGGAATCGAAAAGGGTTGGAAAAATTATAAATACTCGTGAATTGCGTCCTCGTACTGAATGGGCTGTTATCCTTGTCATCACCACACCACCCAGTTCCTCCCAGTACCACCTTTAGCCTTTATACCAGTACCACCACACCAGTACACCCAGTACCAAAAGACTTATTGTTTACGATCTGTCTTGTGTCTCGGTAGAACTACCATTAACTTCTGCCATAACTACCATGTACTACCATTCGTCTACCATAACTACCATGTACCACCATTCGTCTACCATAACTACAGTATACTGCCATTCGTCTACCATACCTACCATATACTACCATTCTTCTACCATAACTACCATACTCTATCATTATTCTACCGCACTCCTACCACAACTACCACATTGTCTTACCACAAAAACAACACTGCCTCACCATAACTACCACACACTCTTACCACAACTACCACATTTTCCTACCACAGCTGCTGCTCTCTCCTGCCACAACTGCCACACATACTTCAACTACCATGCACCGCTACCGCAACTGCCACACTCCTACCACAACTACCACGCACTCCTACCACAACTACCACGCACTCCTACCACAACTACCACGCACTCCTACCACAACTACCACACTCCTACCACAACTACCACACCCTCCTACCATTCCCCTACGACAACAACCACACCCTTTACCATTCTCCTACCACAGCTACCACTCATCATCCCACCTATCCAGTACTGTAGACACTTCTCACCCAATAAATCTTCAGCAGGCTACTCCACAAACTTACCTCATTATTTCCACCACAGTCTGTCTCACCACAACTACCACACTAGCTTGTCACCACCACCACCACCACCATCATCATCATCAGCAGCAGCAGCAGCAACAACAAACATACGAAACTAATCCAAACAACCACCACGTAGGCATATAAAAGTGAGAATGTGTGTGTGTGTGTGTGTGTGTGTGTGTGTGTGTGTGTGTGTGTGTGAGGGTATTTTGCAAAGGCCACAACCACATAAAAATCTCACAGCTACCATACAACCAAAACGACTATACTTACTTCATCACAGTCACACACCATCCACCACAGCCATTACCATCACCTCTCAACTACCACAACTACCACCATCACTACCACACAACTACCGCAACTACCACAATAGCCCGGGAAGCACATAAAAGTGAGAATGCTCCTCTGGTGTGTCATGTAATGTGCCAGGTCCTGTGAGGTTAGATTCGACTACCACACCTACCACAACTACCACAATTACATCACAACTACCATGCATCCACCACATCTGTTACACTCACAACACATCCACCACAGCTACCTCATTCACCACCACACGTACCACATCATAAACACCACAACTACCAGACCTCCACCACAGTTACCACATCATGAACAGCTACCACAGCTCTCACACAAAATCCATTAGCACCTCACACCCACACAACTCCCACAGCTGTCTCGATCAGCACACGACTACCACCACCACCACCACCACCACGTCAAAACTACCACCACCACACAACCAACACACCGCAAGAATCATACCACAACCACAATAAGTACCAAAACCACCACCACACATCTCCACCATTCCCACCACCACACCCCACTCACACAGCCCTCACGGTACCACGCCACACCACCCCACCACCGCTCCCCACTCACACACCCCTCACAGTACCACCCCCCACCACACCCCACCACCCCACCCCACCACACCACCACACCATCAGGCCAGCATCACATAAAAGAGGTAATGTTGCCCTGGTGTGTCGTGCATGTGTTGGTCCTCTGGGGGAAGACTCTTGGCCTTAAACTTCTTGTCATTTTACTCCTCCTCCTTGGGTGTTGAAGATGTCATAGGAGGGTTATTTGGTGGCCCTGGTATTGTTGGTTGTGAGGGTGTTAGTGTGTTAGTTATTATCAGTGTATTAGCTATTATTATTATTATTATTATTATTATTATTATTATTATTATTATTGTCCTTCTTTATTTTTTATTTATTGTTGTTATTAATGATAGTTTTCTTTGTTTTATTAACCAGTTTGCGCCCAGTGTCCTCAGTATATTTCGGAACTAGGCATTTTCAAAGTTTATGAGCCGACAGGCGGAGGGCCGTATGCCTAGCAATTCGGGCCAAATCCCTTGCACAGAACCCTGGGAGCTATTGGGTTAATGGCGCTGTTTTTGCTGTTACTTTTCCTGTTGGTCATCGTCATCATCATCATCATCATCATCATCATCATCATCATCATCATCATCATCATCATCACCACCACCACCACCACCACCACCACCACCACCACCACCACCACCACCACCACCACCACCACCACCTTACCTGACCAGAAATAAGAGCAAATAGAGCAATGACCTGGTACGACCCCGCAGAGCATCACCCTTAAATAATATAGATTTTTAAAGACCACGCAAGACTTATTAAAATGCCGAGATAACATGGATTTCCGGCAGTCGTATTGGGTTTAAAATTTTGGTGGATATCTGGGGTGGAATTTCTCTATATTGAGGTGAAAAAGGTAAATGCTGGTTGAACATATATACGTACGCGTGGTCTTGTGTGTATATTTCTCTCTCTCTCTCTCTCTCTCTCTCTCTCTCTCTCTCTCTCTCTCTCCAGTAATCTGGTTTATACTAACAAGATACATTATTAGAAGAAAAGCTTCGTCTGTCAGTCTGTCATTTGTTTATATATCTGTCTGTCTGTCTGTCTGTGTATGTATGTGTACGTATGAATATGTGTGTGTTTGTATGTGTATGCATGTATGTATATATGTGTATGTATGTATATGTGTATGTATGTATTTGTATGTATGTATATGTGGATGTATATATGTATGTATGTGTTTCCGGCATACATGGGGCAATGGCATCTACACGGTTAATTGCACGGACAGTCCCAGCCCACATTCCAAATTAGAAATAGTTGCAATAAGCGGTGGGCGAGGCAGTTGGTACAGCTAATGATTACAGAAACAATTACACGGAAAAAGACGTAACATTTCCACATCATAGTCTACCGGAATTCATGTGTGTGTGTGATTTTCGCGTCCAGTATACGTAATATATACCCACTTAAATATATAGTATAATATAAGGGTATATATGTATGAATGTTTTTTTCCACATCCAGTATACCGCGGTTGATATGCAAGTTATATCTCAGTAACATAATGTAATAAATAGTATATCCGATTTTTTGTACTTATGATTAATTCCACATCTTGTATACCGCAGTTAATATGAATAATAATGTATGCTGTTTCCCAAGCGCTACAGGGGATATGCAGTATACTGGAATTGGTATACACACAAATTATACTTTTCGGCCTAATGATGAAGTGCATTTATTTATCTTATTTATTTATTTATTTATTTATTTGGCTGCCTATCCAATTAATTAGAGTAAATTTAGGTCAGGATTTCTTAACGCTGTATTTATCACCTGTCATCTTTCTCTGTACAAAGCTTATGATTAGAGCCTCGTACTGAAGGGGTAAGCAGCGGTCCCCATTCTCTCTCTCTCTCTCTCTCTCTCTCTCTCTCTCTCCATTGTAATACCAGTTCGAAAATTTTGGCCACAAGGAAAGCAGGGAATTCGGAATTTTCACACAAGGGGAATATTTTATGGCATACCTCTTATATGTCCAAAAATCTTGGTCGGATTTGAGAGAAAGAAAAAAATTAAGCGATATTTTTTCTTTGTTCTAAAAGTTTGAAGTTCTGTCCGAATATTTTTTTCTTTCTTTTTTCCTTCATTCTTTCCTTTTCTTTTTTTCCTTTCTTTTTCTTTCTTTCCATCTTTTTTTCTTTCTTCCTCTCTTTCTTTCTTTTTTTTCTTTCTTTTTTCCTTTCTTTTTTCCTTTCTTTCTTTTTTCCTTTCTTTCTTTCCTTCTTTCATTCTGTCTTTAATTCTGTTTCGGGATACTATTTTAGGACTTACCTTAAAAAATAAATCGCCTGGTGGTAGCATGAATAGAGTAAAAAACAATATGACAAGGATAGCAATGTCTCCGAAATTTTCACGAGAGAGAGAGAGAGAGAGGGGGAGGAACGATTAGTAAGGGAAACAAAAGATCGAGAACTTAATGAAAAAGAAAAATATCAAAGGGACAGTGACGAAAGAAAGTGGCATCAGGATTCAAATTAAGGAAAAACTCAAGCAAGAAAAAAAATCAGTGTTAGAACGAAATAAATGAAAATCAGGCAATATTAAATTTAAAAAGTATATATATTAAAATGCAAACGAAAATAAAAAGAATATAGGCACGAGAAGAAAAAAGTCTAGGTGATAATTAAAGTGAAAATAAAAGGGAAAAAGATGTAATATTTTGGACGAATAAAAAAAGTGCAGATTTTAAGCGACTGTAAAGAAGGAATGACCCTCGGAATTTTAGACCCGAGAGAGAGAGAGAGAGAGAGAGAGAGAGAGAGAGAGAGAGAGAGAGAGAGAGAGAGAGAGAGAGACAGAGAGAGAGAGAGAGAAAGAGAGAGAGAGAGAGAGAGAGAGAGAGAGAGAGAGAGAGAGACAGAGAGAGAGAGAGACAGACAGACAGACAGACAGACAGACAAGACAACAAAGGAAGCATCATATTCTGACAGTTGGAGAGTGAGTGAGAGAGACATGAAGACAGACAGACATAGGCAAAGTGACAGGAAGAATGACAGGCAACTCAGGCATGCTAGAGAGAGAGAGAGAGAGAGAGAGAGAGAGAGAGTGTGTGTGTGTGTGTGTGTGTGTGTGTGTGTGTGTGTGTGTGTGAGAGAGAGAGAGAGAGAGAGAGAGAGAGAGAGAGAGAGAGAGTACCGTGTGTGTGTGTATGTGTGTGTGTGTGAGAGGGAGAAAGAGAGAGAGAGAGAGAGTACCGTGTGTGTGTGTGTGTGTGTGTGTGAGAGAGAGAGAGAGAGAGAGAGTACCGTGTGTGTGTGTGTGTGTGTGTGTGTGTGTGTGTGAGAGAGAGAGAGAGAGAGAGAGAGAGTACCGTGTGTGTGTGTGTGTGTGTGTGTGTGTGTGTGTGTGTGTGTGTGTGTGTGTGTGTGTGTATGTATGTATGTATGTATGTATATGTGCGTGTGTGTGTGTGTATCCGTGAATCTATACGAATACTTGTTTGCATCCAACACGCATAAAATTCAAAGTTTCGTTTTTCGCTTTTTCTATTATGGAGATGAGAATTCCAGACATGTGCTGCAATTCCGATGACAGTGACAGTCTCGCTGGCCATTTTTACTGTTTCAGACTCCAGGAAAAACAAACAGGCAAACAGATAGATAGATAGAGAGAGAGGGAGGGAGGGAGAGGGAGAGACAGATAGACAGAGACAGACAGAATGACAGGCAGAGACAGACAGCAAGAAAGGAAGGAAAGCAGACAGACAGACAGACAGACAGACAGACAGAAAGACAGGCAGAGACAGACAGACAGACAGACAGAAAGACAGGCAGAGACAGACAGACAGACAGACAGAAAGACAGGCAGAGACAGACAGACAAAAAGACAAAAAGACAGTCATAAAAGAAAACTCTGTGTGCAGGTGCAAGAGGGATTCGCTGAGGTGGGTTGAGAGGACCGAGTGAAAAAATAAATAAAGAGTTGGAGTAAGAGAGGGAATGTGGAGATTATGGCGTGAAGAATGAATGGAATGAGGGAGGGAATGTAGAGATTATGGCGTGAAGAATATATAGAATGAGGGTGGGAATGTAGAGATTATGGTGTGAAGAATGTATGGAATGAGGGAGGGAATGTAGAGATTATGGTGTGAAGAATGTATGGAATGAGAGAGGGAATGTAGAGATTATGGCGTGAAGAATGTATGGAATAAGGGAGGGAATGTAGAGATTATGGCTTGAAGAATGTATGGAATGAGAGAGGGAATGTAGAGATTATGGCGTGAAGAATGTATGGAATGAGGGAGGGAATGTACAGATGTTTTGAAGAGTGTATATTTAAACAAGGACAACTGGAGCCTCGTCTGTCTTGTGTCCATCTTGATAGGAGAAGCCGGGCAGATCAGGGCATCAGAACTAGAAACAGAAAGGAATTATGCCACATCTAAAGCACTCTCACATTCACCCTGAGATTCTTGCTTATATAAATAGTGGGTAACCTAAAAACTAGCCTATTCTCCCCGTTCATTTCACCTGGACAGATTATATGATCATGGTTTGTGAAGAATTGCATGCCGTAGTTTATGTAGCAAATTTTCTTCGTAATGCATCATAGGTTAATTTTATATTGAGCTCCAGATGAGATATGGGGAGGGGGACAGGAACCCCCATTTGCCCCCCACTAAAAATTCAAGGATGTTAACTGCCCCCTTATCCCCTACTTCCTGCGCCCTTTTACGACGACTTACTATTGATTTTATGGGAGTTGCACGGTTACGTCAGATGAAAACAAGAGCATTTTAGTTAATGTGGCTCTCTGTATGCAGGGCTTGAGTCTCGCGTGTGAGCCTCCTCCCAGGTGACGTGTATTGGCAGCCTCCTCGTCACTCGCGATTTCCAGATAGCAGACTTGTTGGCCGAGTTCCACCTTGTTAGTGAGAGAGAGAGAGAGAGAGAGAGAGAGATGTGAGACCTGCATATCAGTCTCATCGCCTTAACACACCATCATCATCGCCATCACCATCATCGTCATCGTCATCATCGTCATCGTCATCATCGTCATCGTCATCATCATCGTCGTCGTCACTCCACTATTATGCATGTTGTAAGCAGAATCCCTACACTGAAAAAGCGAAAACTCACACAATAGAACATTCATCAGGTTGCTTCCCAAAATGAAAAATCCACACCGCCATTCACTCGCCATCTAACCATTCAAAGTCCTGCCTCCCCGTTCCCTAATTCTGAAACGTAGGGTGGATGTGTATGTTATCTGCTGTTTGTCACATATGTCTTTCCCTGTTGTCTGTCCCCGCCGACGTACCTGCTGTCTCTCCCTGCTGTCTGTCCACGTTATCTCTCCCTGCTATTGTTCCTGCTGTCTCTCCCTGCAGTCTATCCATGCTATCTCTCTCTGCTATTGTTCCTGCTGTCTCTCCCTGCTGTCTGTCCATGCGATCTCTCGCTGCTATTGTTCTTACTGTCTATCCCTGCTGTCTGTCCCTTCTGTGGTCTCTGCTGTCTCTATCTGCTATCAGTCCTTGCTGTATCTCCCTGCTGTCTGTCCCGGCTGATAATACAAACATTCTTATCTCTTCCCTCCCCCCCCACTTGTAAAATGCACCGACCTGCCCTGCTCACGTGAATCCCAATAAAATATATATATATAATCAACGAGAGGCAAAAGAAAAAAAAAATTGCAACCCGTGAATCTCAGGCAAAAAAAAAAAAAAAAAGAGAAAACAGAAAAGAAAAAATAGTAACAAAAAAAATAATATAGTCCACGCATTCCGTATAAATATTGTCTTTGAGTTAAGATAAAAATAATACAAGTCTTTAATTCCGTGTGAAATAAATCGCAGCTGGAAATATGATAAGGCATGAACACCAACAGACTATATATAATTTAGTAATCCTCCTCCCAGAAAATTAATCCCAGACTCCAGAATGGTTTCATATTTGACTATGTGACTCTCTCTCTCTCTCTCTCTCTCTCTCTCTCTTTCTCTCTCTCTCTCTCTCTCTCTCTCTCTCTCTCTCTCTCTCTCTCTCTCTCTCTCTCTCTCTCTCTCTCTCTCTCTCTCTCTCTCGTGTCAGATAGTTACCATTTCAATTTATCGTCAGCCAGGCAGTTCCATAGATCACACAGACGTAAAGCAGCAGTGATGTTCTGACATTATGTGCCGTATGTCTCGTGGACTTAGGAGGCTGTTTGTGTGTGTGTGTGTGTGTGTGTGTGTGTGTGTGTGTGTGTGTGTGTGTGTGTGTGTGTGTGTGTGTGTGTGTGTGTGTGTGTGTGTGTGTGTGTGTGTGTGTGTGAAGTGTTTCCTCTTCTTATTCCCCTCTCTCTATCCCACCCAGTCCCCCAGTATTCCTCTTCTTTCTATTCCACCCACCAACCAGTCCTCCAATAATCCCCCCAGTCTATCCCACCCACCGCCCAGTCCCCCAATATTCCCCTCAGTCTATTCCACCCACCACCCAATCCCCCAATACTCCCCTCAGTCTATCCCACCCACCACCCAGTCCCCCAATACTCCCCTCAGTCTATCCCACCCACCGCCCAGCCAATGTCCATCAGGCTTACCTATCCAATAAACCTTTACCCAATTACTGTACCTGCCTACCCACCTGCCTGCCTGCTTACCTACGTACCTGTCTGCCTGCTTCCCGGCCTGCCCACAACTTAAACCACACACTCACGCTTCCATCCATCCATCCATCTATCCATCCATCCATCCATCCATCCATCCATCCACTCTTCCATCCATCCATCCATCCATCCACTCTTCCATCCATCCATCCATCCACTCTTCCATCCATCCATCCATCCACTCTTCCATCCATCCATCCATCCACCCATCCAGTTAACGAGGTGAGGGGCTGGGTTATCAGGCAGGGCAACACATTAGTCTAAACTGCCGCCACCAAGGGATTATTGTGTGTGTGTGTGTGTGTGTGTGTGTGTGTGTGTGTGTGTGTGTGTGTGTGTGTGTCTGTGTGTGTGTGTGAGAGAGAGAGAGAGAGAGAGAGGAAATGAACCTAGTGAAGAAAAAGTTAGCAAGATAGATAGGAAAGCAGCTGGTGAGAGAAAAAGTGAGATTGAGAGAGAGGAGAGTGAATTGGACTTGAGAGAGAGAGAGAGAGAGAATTGATTCATTCAGAAGTGTTTTTCCTTCCTCTCTTTATACCCTCTCTCTCTCTCTCTCTCTCTCTCTCTCTCTCTCTCTCTCTCTCTCTGTCGAGAGAGAGAGAGAGAGAAAAGGAATGTGGGGAGAAGAGGATTGCGAATTGGTATGGGAAGTAGGGAGAGGAAGAGGAAGTACGGGAGTAGGAAGAGGAGAAGAGAGAGGAAGAGAAGTGGGGAGGAGGAAAGGAGACAAGGGAGAGGGAGGAGAGAAGGAAAGGGGGGGGAAGGAGGAAGAGAAGAGGGAAGAGAGGAGAGGGATAAGGAAAGGAAAGAGTACGAAGGAGAAGGAAGAGAGAAAAGGGGGGAGGAGAGGGAAAGAGGAAGGAGAAAGAGAGAAAAGGGAGGGAGAAATGAAGGAGAAAGAGGAGAGGGGGTAAGGAGAGGGAAAGAGGAAGCAGGAAGAGGGGTGTGTGGGGGGAAGGTGGGAGCTTTCAGCTCGGCACTCTAAGCCAGATGTTACCACAGCTGTGATTGGTTGGTGGGTCGAGGGTGGATTGCTACGCGCCCTCCCATTGGCTGGCGCTGGGGGAGGGGCGGATATTGCACTGCCCTGATTGGTGGGGACATTAGGGGTTGTGTGGTTGGGTGGTTGATTGGTTGTGGTTGATTGTGGTTGAATGGTTGTCGTTTTGGTTGATTGTGGTTGATTTTTGGATGAATGATTGTCGTTTTGGTTGATTGGTAGTGGTTGATTGTGATTGAATGG
>NC_137031.1:32517750-32590250 GCF_032717465.1 Coenobita brevimanus
GTTACAAAGGGTTACATAGTGGACTGGAAATACGGGAAAATTGATCTTAGTTTTTAAGAAGAAAATAGATTTGAAAAGGGGTACATAGGAATTACATAGAGATACATAGTTATTAATTCTGTCCTCTTCTCTGCTCTTACATAGAGTTCTTTTGTAGTGATAGGTTCATAGTTTTATTTTTTATTATTCCATTCTGTGTTCCCTCCCTCCTTCCTCCCCATCAACCACCCCCTTCATCCACCACTACTTTCCCCCTGTTGCAGAGTCCCCTTCTTACTTCCCCCTCACTTACCTTTGTTAATCCCCCATTACAGTGCCTCTCCCTCACTTCCCCCTCACTTCCCTCTCACTCATCCCTCACTTCCTCCCCATCTCCTCCTCCGTTACCCTCTACTTGCCCTCCCCCACTAACGCCCCCTCCTTCGGCAGTGCCCCTGATGATGGCGTACATAACCCGGTACATCTTCGGTACGGACAAGCTACGCCCTCAGGCCTTCGAGGTACGTGGCATCAACGGCATCAGTACCGGCGTGGTGCACTGCCAGGACGCCGCCATGTTGTCTCAGTGGATCAAGCACATCACCAACAACATCATCGGACTCACTAACTTACAGGTGGGCACTGACTTACAGGTGGGCACTGACTTACAGGTGGGCACTGACTTACAGGTGGGCGCTAACTTACAGGTGGGCATTAACTTACAGGTGGGCACTAACTTACGGTGGGTACATTTTTTTTTTTTTTTTTACAGAAGGTGAACAGAGGAAGGAAAAACAAACCACTGTTCTGGGTTCTTGGCTGTATGATAACACGTACGTTGGTTAAGAGAAGATTTATTGCAAACAGGCCAAGGATGATATACCGTCTCGTCGATAGAATTTATAGATGGAATAAATATCTACAAGGAAGCGGGTGTATATATCTCGAGACTTTGATGGTACTTAGGGAAATTGTTTCTTACGTAATTTTAGCTGTTGTGTAAGAGGCGTTGGGAACTGATACAGAGGACTGGGGCGTGGCTGGGGAGTGGTAGGAGTGGAGAGTGGCTGGGTAAAGTGTCAGGGGAGTGGGAGGTGGTAGAGGAGTGGGGAATGGACGGGGACTGAGTAGAAGGAGAGTGGTAGGGGAGGGAGGAATAGGAGGAGAGTGGTAAGGGAGGGAGATGTAAGAAAGGAGTGGTAAGGGAGGGAGGAGGAGGAGGAGGAGAGTGGTAGGGGAGGGAGGAGGAGGAGGAGAGTGGTAGGGGAGGGAGGAGTAGGAGGGAGTAGTAAAGGCGTGGAGAGTGGCCGAGTAAAGTTTAGACTCTAACACGATATGAACCTAAACCTTTGGCACAGATGCAAATTTAATCCAGAAGATGTAGCCAATAGCATCTGAACCCAAATTGAACAACGTTGGGCAGCGAGGGAGGGTACTGGCCACCATCCTCTTCAGGGGGAATAGGGAGGGAACTTTGGGATGTTTGAATAACCAGGTAACTCTAACGCCTGGTCAGATCGTTGCCACCACGTGAAGGCATCCCTCTCCAACACCAGTATCAAGGGGGAAAAAAGTCATCACAGTGAAAGGGATAAATAGTTACCTCCCATTACCTCGCAGAGTTTCTCCGTGAATGAAATTGCCTGGAGCAAACAAGAAAGGATTATAAAATATATTGTTGTAGTGTAAGGAAAAATGGCTTCTTCTCATGCACGGAGGTCAATTTCCCGTCTTCAGTCACCCTCTGATCCCTGGCAATATTTTCTGTGTAAACTTAATTTCACGCAGCGTCCCCTTCTTCTCTGTGACCCGCCATTTCTTTACCCCCAACCGCGATAGGCTTCTCCAAATCTGCCTAAAATTGTTTAACTGAGATAGGAGTATAATTGACGCGATGTCTTGGTGCCGAAGGGATTAGCCACTTTTTCTGCGATGACGTATTTTGTTATTGCTACCTCCAGGCGATTTTATTCACATTGAGAGAGCACCCTGGCAATGAAGGGGGTTAGTGAAGGCTGTACCTGACCCCTGTAGTTCGAAAAGTGTCCTGAATTAAATTTTGAAATAGTAAAGTAAAAAAAATAAAGACGCCGTCGTTGTGGAGGTCGTTTTGCTGCTGCGAGAGAACTTTATTAACATTGAGAGAGCAGCCTGGCAGTAAAGGAGGTTAATTAAGCCCTTATTTGACCTGGTTTGTAAATTGTCTCCTGAACTTAATCTGATCGTCTTGAGATCACAGTGAATATAAAAAGGTGTCATCCTAGAGAAGAGGGAAGATGATGCCCATAATCCGGAATATGTCAGTACAGTTGTGGTCAGGAATGTCGCTTCATTTTTTGGTCGAAGAATTTTGGAACCCTGACACAATTTTCTGGAGGGTTTGTTGGGTTTCAGAGCTAACACTACGGTAAGTTTAAATGTCGTTGTTCACTGTCTTCCTGTTTATTGTAAGGCAGTAGATCGATATCACAATAGTACATAAAAGTGGCCATGGAGTACGGAGCAAAGATGGTCCTGGTCTGGAATGCCGTCTGAGTATAGTACATTCCTGACACGACTGAGAATTTCACGCGGCTTAGTCAAACTTAGAGGGGTGGGAATTGGACTCTCTTGTCGGCCATCCCTTCCCGTCACTCCCCATCCTTTCCTCCCCCTCCCCTCACTTCCCTTCCCTTCCCTTCCCTTCCCTTCCCATCTCCCTCACTTTCCTTATTCTTGCTTAACTCCTCCTACTTCTTTTGATACACTTTTTTTCCCCCCCCCTTTTCGCGTCCCCCTCTTTCTTCACTTGTCACTATTTCCACTGCTTCCCACCACCAGAGTTCAAGGGGTTAACTAATAGTGGATTTTGAAGATGAGTAAAAATCTGATGTTTGCAAAGTTGATATAAATTGCCATTGTTTTGGAAGGGTCAATGGATTATTATTTTCTCTTCAACTTCTTCATTTCCCGTAAGTTGGAAAAATGGTTTGGCTGAAGCTGAATTCATATTCAAGTCATATTGGATGAGAGAGAGAGAGAGAGAGAGAGAGAGAGAGAGAGAGAGAGAGAGAGAGAGAGAGAAACTAGCTACTCATGCCTTTGATGTGCTAAGAGCGAGGTTGTTATTGGATAATGGTAGTACCAGACTGTCTCATATATATATATATATATATATATATATATATGAGAGAGGGAGAGAGAGAGAGAAACTAGCTACTCATGCCTTTGATGTGCTAAGAGCGTGGTTGTTATTGGATAATGGTAGTGCCAGACTGTCTCATATATATATATATATATATATATATATATATATATATATATATATATATATATATACACACACACACACACACACACACACTATTGATTTCTTTTACTTCTCCCACCCTCCTTTTTCTCTTTTTACACCTCTTTCTCTTTGCTCTTCATCTTTCTCTTCATTTTTTTCATTTTCTGTTCTCTGTTCCCTGTTTCTCCTTGCTCTCGTCCCCGTGCTTCCATTTATTTTTCCCCCCGTTCCTCTTCTTTTTCTCTCTTTTTCTTGCTTCCATCTCCTCTGTCTGTGGCTTTTCTTTCTCCTTTCACTCTCTTCCCTCTTCCAATTCTCATCTTTTTTTCTTTATTTCAGTTTTATCCACATCTAATCCTGTTTGGACTTTCTTATCTTTTATCCTTCTTTTTTTCTCATTTCATTCATTTTTCTTCCCCTCTCTCCTCACTCTGATTTTCTCTTCCCCTTTCCCCGACATATTTCATCTTTTTCTGGCCTCTGTCGTCTTTTATCATTCTCTCCTGCGGTATTTCATCTTTTCCTCTCCCTTTTCTTACATCCTCTCTTTTTTTTCCATCCTTTCATTTCATCTCCTTCTCCTCCTCCTCCTCCTCCTCCTCCTCCTCCTCCTCCTCCTCTTGACTTTCTTTTCTCGTTCTATTTCTATTCCATCCCATCGATTTAAATTCAGCAGCTCTTTCATTGTGTTCACCCTGCCGCTCTCTCTCTCTCTCTCAAGCTTAAGCCAGAAAATCCTCTTAGCTAAACTTTGTCTGAGAACCTCGCTGGAGGAATGCAGACAGACAAACAGAGAGAGAGAGAGAGAGAGAGAGAGAGAGAGAGAGAGAGAGAGAGAGAGAGACTTTACCAGTGCACAAATAGTCATGTCTGAATTTGCAATGATTTTGATGGTGATGATGATGTTGAGGTTCATGATGATGATGATGATGATGATTATTACCTTTTCCTTCGCAGATGAAGCTCTACAACTCCAGCTTCCCCGCCTCCGAACACGTGCTGTACATGGGGTGGGTGTGCGAGGGCGTTCTCAACCACAACCTCCCTTGGCAGAACTGGAAACCAAAATTTATCGCCCTCAAAGGCACCGATATCTACATGTTCGACACGCCTCCGGTCAGTGCCTCCAGATTGATTTTTTTTTCTTACAGTTTTATTATTTTTTTTCTTGATGTTTATGTGTTACTTGGAGGCTTTATTTATTTATTTATTTATTTTTGTTTTAGTGTTTGATGGCTTCGTCCCTCTCCCCCGCCCACCCTCCCGAAGTGTCTTCGGTTTGTTTACTGCTGCAGCTTACTTCAGACTCAGTTGTTTCAGTTTTGCCTTTTGTTTCACTTTCTGCCATATTTACTTTCAGTTTGTGAGGGGACTGGCCATAAGGCTGGATCCATCGCTTTGGAAAAGGGTGGAGGGACGTGATTCCGGTAGTAATTGCCAAAACTTTGAATTCATGCTGACTCTGTACCAAGTTCCTCTCAGTTTATTGCCATATCTCTCTTTTCATTGAAATTTCTCCACGGTGACATTTAAGTAAGACGTTTACTACATATATTTTGCTATTTAAAAAAAAAAAAAAAAAAAAAAAGACAACATTGGTCTCCTGAAAGTGGGGGAGGGGGACAAATGCCTTGTACGCCCTTCCCACGTTGAGTCCGTTCCTAGTACCGGTATGCAAAAGTGACCTATACAGCCAATTAAGACTGTGTGTATAGGCCAGAAGTTTCTTGTGAGGAAAAGTGACCCATAGTGGTATGTAAGGCTGTGTATAGATCAGAATCCTGTGGTTTTGGAAAAATGACTCTCACTTGTATGTGAATCCGTGTGTATTGGTCAGATTATTTTATCATGAAAAAAAGGGCCCAGAGATCCTTTTTTAAAGTTGTATATATAGGTTAGACTACTTTGGTAAGGAAAATTGACACAGAGAGCTGTGTAACGTTAAGTGTGGATCATAATTTTGTGGAGTGCAGGACCAGAATCATTCAGCACTTTGGAAGAGGAAGGGGTACATGGTTTCTTGAATTATCACGTCTGAATCAATGTTGACCCATTACCAAATACGTAAATTCATTTTTTTTTTTTTTCATCAACATGCTTCTGCGATGACACAAATAAGATATTTACTGCACAGAGTTCGTAAAACAAATATTTTGTTATAAAAAAAATTGACTTTCCGAATATGGGGAGGGAGGTGCCTGTCCTCCCCATGCCCCTTCACCAAATCTCAGGACCTTGCTTCATATAGTCATCGGAAGCCATTAAAAAAAAAAAAAAAAATCGACTGCTGTTTGTTGCTTTGCGATTTTAAGGTAGCCTACTAGAGGATGTCTGCTTTCTGTTCGTAAGCATTCTAGTTGTAAGTTAATTAAACATTGATTTTTGATGATACCTTTCTTATGCTAGATAAACCCTTCATGGAAGGGGGAATACAACAAGTGTCATGTTCTGAAGAGTTAGGCAGTTTTCTAAATAGGCTAGTCATTCCTTCAAAGGTTTGGTTTTGCCGTTTTTTATAATCGTGTTAGTAAACATAGCGTAGAAGCAGAGACACGTATCAGTAATTCTCAGGTGACCAGTACTGTTATGATTTATGTGATATATATAAATTGAACAGAAATAATGACAAAACGCAGTAAATCAAAGCCCGAAGCTACAAAGCACATGCAGAAGACAAAGAGAATTCCTGCTGAACCATCGTTAGGTGAGGCTGATTAAAGAGCTCGTGAACGTGTGATTAATGTGCGGTGTGCTTGGAAAATACGGTACGGAGTAACTGAGCATGCTTTCAGGGAGAAACCTTCTTCCTAAGGTTTAAAGAGTCATGGTTCATTTGGTATTTAAAGTCGTAATGTGTCCAGTGAGTGGACTTATTTAGCAGTGGTAGTTATTTTCTTCCGTCTCTGAGAATTTCCGTGTTATGTCCTTGATTAACCTTTTTTTTTCCTCCAAGGTGGTGATGTGTAGTAATAAATTCCACTCCACCAGTCACTCTGGATATATCTTCATCTTTCTTCTCCAGTGATATATAGGCTGTGTCCACGTAGATTCAAGTTAGCCTGGAAAATGTTAATTTGACATTGTTAATGAAACTAGTTGTAGTTTACCCATGAGTTAATCCCAGTATTGATATAGCATTAAAGCTCACTGATCTTAAAGTACCATCCTTGTAAATGATGAGTGTTATATGTTGATTATTATTATAAGAAGACCTGGTGAGAGACTTCCAGTGCTGGTGTTCCTGTTTAACATTATGAAGCAGCCATAGGGAAGCACAGAGTTCCAGTGGTACCGGTATTGTGTCAGTCAGCAAACTGTCCGCATCTTTTCCAGAGTCATACAAAGTTTACATCAGGTATTAATTAGACTTTGAACCATTTTTAAAAACTCACTCAGTAATAATATATATGCAGTACAGTCTCTTTCTCATTTGTATAGTACAGTACTGTACTTTACAATGATTTTGTTTTGCATTATCATTCTTTCAGAGTTTTTCTTCATACATGATATTAATTAAATTGTCAGTCCCAACTTACTGTTCCTTGCAGTTGAACACACATGACTGGGTGGAACGAGCGTCAGTATGGGCAGTGCATCAGACAATGTTCAGAGTAATCAAGGAGTCCGAGTATGTGGATGAGCGACAACACTGCTTCCTTCTGCAGACAGCCATGCAAGAGTCACGTTACCTTAGTGTTGAGACTCGCCAAGATTTACTAAGGATTGAGAATGCATGGCACCGGGCTGTGTATAATGCTGTCACTAGACTGGGGGTGTGTACACTACAACATAGCCAAGTAATGGGTGTTAATTTAGTAGCTAATGCCAAAGAACTTTGCTGTAGAGTCTGTAGACAGTCCAAAATAAAATTACTGATAGTAAGAAAACTTGAAGAATAGGTAGCAGGAAGAGCAATCATGGTTAGATTAATAATGAATATATTCTGTGCATTCAGTCAAATTATTGACTTTTTAAGAGGGCAGAATGTCACTAATTATCTGATTAAATCACCAGACAGAAGCTAGATTTATGTCTTAAAGAAATTATTGGAGGCTTTTAGTCTAGAGGAACAGAAATCTATAAGTTAGGGAACTAAGTAAGAAAAAACCAGGGTGCTATAGAAGAGTTAAAAGATTCCCTAAAGATTAGGTATCAACTTAATATGAAGTAATGGGATAGGAGAGGCAGATATGGTACCAGTATGCATGTGGTCCGTCCACAACCCATTTTAATACCGTACTTTACTAACCCACAGAGCAAGACCTTTGCAGTAACCCAAAATGGAAGGTCATCAGGACTAACCCTGGATTGGTCAGGAGGCTTTGCACTCTATGACACTGAGACACGAGAATATCACTGGCGTTACAAGTTCTCCCAGCTCAAAGGTTCCTCAGATGACAGCAAGACTAAGCTAAAACTGCACTTCCAAAATGAGAATAAGGAGATAGAGACAAAGGTGAGTAGGAAGCAGTGAGGTTTTGGGAAAAAAAGAAATGCTGTGGTATAGGGCTCTGGGTTTCATTTTATTTTAAAAATTTATTGAAAAATGAGTTAATAAAATGGAAAGATCAGAGCTGAAACAAGTGTGTCACTAAGTGTCTGGAGTGAAGAAAATGGGCTGAAAGTTAATGATAGTTCACTGCAGTCAGACTTTTGGAAACCCCCATTGTGAAGATTTGCATCAAGTACAGTTGAGGTCAGGATGGAATATGGGTGGAAGAAGGATTGAAAAGCTATGGATGGGATTGTACTAAAAGTAGATGAGGAGGGATGAGGGAGGCTTGAACAGGGACATGGATGGGGAAGGATTTTGATGGAGGCAAGGCCACTTGGACATAGGTTTCTCAGTTGGAATAAGGAGCTTAGATCAGAAAGGATTATCAGAGGGTTTAGATTAAATGTTGAATCAAATGTCATCTTCACTGCAACTGTGTCTTATTTTCAAATGCTGTAAAAATATAGAGAATAACCCATGAGTCTGAATTTGGGAATTCAGAAGAAAAGGTAGTCCATTTTCTTTTGGGTAGGATATGCAATGCTTCTTACAACACAAGTACGGTAATTGGTGATGGATTTAAGGTTCATAACATCCTCATTCCCCATCCAGTTCATGGAAGGAATGGACAGTATTCTTTGTTCATTATCCACTTGGACAGCATCTTTAAACTAATAATTTTGAAACCCTGCCAGGTGATTGACAAAGTCATCATATTTAAAATAGCATGCTGTATATATTGCTGCTTTTCTGCCATAGGTCCATCATTAGGTGGTAATCTTGCTCATATCTGAGATTAATTTTGCTGATTGAGTGTACTCCGGGAGGATTTACCCTCCCTCTTCCCCTATACCGTACCGTACTGTATTATTGATGAGATCTTTCCTTGTTCAGCCCCTTTATAGCTTTCCTTGGCCATTAGTACATAATCATCCCACTTGGTGTCTGTGTTTTATTCAAAAACAAAGACAGCCCTGGCCACATTACCATAACTTATGAAGATACATTCATTTCCTCTCCTTTGTGCTTTTCCTCTGTCACCAGATTGCTGCAACATGTCCAACAGAGCCCAGAGTGTTGTTGAAGCCATGATGTAGGCATTATCTCTAACCTTGCCTAATCTATCTATCTTTTGTATATATTTGCTTGTGTGTTTGTGTGTGTATACACATTAATATTGCAGTATGTAATAAAACATTAATCATTTGTACATATCATGTTTTGTAATAAAGATACATTTTCTTTATTAAATGCACACAAACATGTCTTGGTAGTGAAAGCATCAGGATGTACTGTATTGTTATATGCCAGAACAAAAGAACATATTACCGTACAATATTGCACACATTTCTTCATCTTCCTTATTAGACCTCTTTGATTTATCTAATCTTCCTTTTTAGTACACAAATATTTCAGATCTGGGGTGATACCATGACATTTCTGACTTGTCATGATCACTTTCTCATCAAACAAAATAAATGTACTGTGCTTGGTAATCTAGTGGTTAGAATGTCCCTGTTGCAATAATGGCCTTGCATAAGTTCAATTCCCATGAGGTTACTGGAGGTCTTTAGTCATGTAAGGCTACTAGGGGATGTAGGTTGGGCATCTGCCCCTAATTGTGATGGATTGCAGTAGTCTAGTTGCGCCTGAAATGGAGTATTGTGGGATTGCTTATTGTTTTACCTAATGACGTGTTACTTTTACTAAGTTCCTGTTGTAGATTCTGACCAGCTTTACTCCCTTAGGAGTTGGAGTGTGCGACAAACCTACAAAACCTGCTCTTCTGCATGCACGCCTTCCTCACAGCGAAGGTTGCGGCGGTGGATCCTTCCTTCCTGCGGGCTCCTCCAAAAACACCCACGTAGTCATCCACATTGAGGTATGGCTTGTTCTGGTATTATATTATAAAAGCTTAGGGTTAATAATTAACTGGTATGTATTCCTGTAAGGCATTTTCTGGCTTAAGAAAAACAGAATGCTCCACTAACAAAATCATCTGTACTCTCCCCAAAGCTGAGAGACACAAATCTCAGATTATGCCCTCAAGTAACCCTTTTTAACTCTTAGGCAGTGACATGTCTTGCAGAAGGCATTTCTGGTATGTTACAGTTCAGCTTCCAGAGTCATGGCTAATTTAACTAATTTTACACATTTCCTCTTGGCGTAAAGCCCGAGTCTGTGCTTGATGAGTGACCATGCATGGGGTGATGCAATCTTTGTCTCATGCAATGATGATGGTGGCTGCTTCTTGCCAACCTGGCTGCCAGCTGACCAAGATATACTTCCATAATAAAAAGCTAGGTGTCTTAGGTTCATCACCAATACTGTACTGTATGTGAATTGCGGTACAGGCCTAGAATTTTCCTATTTATTTCTAGTATATAAGAAGGAAGAATGATTTAGTTGTCTGTATGTTTTGTTTTGTTTTGTTGTTTTCTTAATGTGTGGTGAGCATTTCGGTGAAAATTATTGAAATAAAAAAAGGTAATTTTTTCCCGAATCTCCCACCCCATGGACGTCCCATTCAACATGCATGTCACAGCCCGGGGGTTCATGAGTAACTCTGCATAGAGAGAGATTCCCAGATTCCTTGGATTTACAGTACTCAGGGTACACCCATGACTGTTTCTCAGCACACAAACTTGTTTGCCATGAAACCCTCACCGGCACTACATTTGGACAGCAGAAAAAATAACAGAACACAGTCTATAAACAGTTCATTTGGACAGCACTGAATTACAAGAGTCCAAATTGGGCTCCCAGAATGGCAGATATAGTAGCCAGAAACCATGCAAAGGATTTTTAAAAAGCACACTCACAAAACATATCTTTAACCCCTTAAACGCGGCCATGAACAGTCGACCCTCCCTGAGTGGCGGAGTTGTATCGCGGTCTGAGTACCTGTAGGAAAATATTAGCCAAAAATCAGAGATTAACCCTAGAACATTATACTTGGTATGGCAGATAGTACTTACATTCAGCTTTCTCCAGAGACAGGTGTTGAGCCTTTGTGGACTACCCAAGGACTTGTGGAGACTTGCAAAGTTGGGTAACCAAATCTTCACTTTCACACCTCCAGCAACCCAGTTTCCCCTCTACCACAGCCTCATTCTGTCACAGTAAACTTTATACTACAACGTAAAGGTAGTTTGGAATCCGTATTTGTACAATAAGCACTGAAAATAAGGCTAAAATCAACGGAGCGTACGGCCGACATGCACCGCGGCAGCGGTCTTCACGTCACTCAACAAACATTTCCATTTTCACAGCTAAAAACATGTATACTACATTATTTTCAATCATATTACTTCCCAAAAGATCACCACGGCGCGCTTTTTATTCTGCCTTACGCCCGCCACTTTATTCTCGTTCCTGTCGGCCGCTTGCACTGACTCAGAAGAGCTAGAACTCGCCATAATGTCACTTTGAAAGCCTGCGGTAAACTGACACTAAACAGGGGCAAACCGTGAGAAAAAAAGCTAGTGTTACAACTGGGGAAACAAGCGTTTCCTATTAGCATAAACTGCTTGTGAGAGGAGAGTGCAGATTTACAGTTCTGAGCACTCAGAGCGCTGCCATGTATCACAGCCAGGCTGGCCGGGCCGTGGGGGGGGGGGACAGGGGAAAAACGCGATACTTGGCAACAACTGAGGTCAGTAGTACAAAGGTAGAGTATGCTAATTGTAGCTAAAGGGTGGTGGTACTGATAGACAATACCAGCTGGAGCCTGCTTGCCCGGGGTTATTCAAAATTTACTAGAATCGCAAATGCGACGATCCGCCGTTATGTCCTTTTTGCCGAGCGTCACAAACGAGACGATCCGCGTTTAAGGGGTTAAGAATATTAACAGGATGTACGTAGACCAAAGACTGAGCTCCCTAGCATCAAGAAACAAAAGTACAGTACTACCAGTCAGAGCCCACTTGAGCATGAGAGGAATGTGGTTCATTTCTTCAGCACAGGATCCATAATACTGTTGTAAATTGTGTTGCACCACTCCTCACCACAAAGAAACCAAATTGAACCACTACTTAACACAGAATGCCACAGCAGGATCCCTCCTCCACTGAGCACTACACTTCGCAGAACACATTGTCACTAGAGCCACTCAAAACCTCTGTCCAAACAGGATCCCTCCTTCACTGAGTGCTACACTTCACGGAACACATTGCCACCAGAGCCACTCAAAACCTCTGTCCAAACAGCATCCCATATGAACCCCACTAGTCATTCATCATACAGTATTGTCTCTTACAGAGGGAGACAGGCTCACCAAACCTGTGTTCAGTGTGGCTGACTTCCTCTCCAGACTCTGTACCACTTCAGAATACAAATCAAACAGTCCACTATATGCTTGCTGTAATGCAACCCTCCACACCAGAGCACACTACTAAACTCACTCTGACACAAACAGTCCTTCAGCATAACCTCAAATATTTCTTGGAGCACCTGGTCGAAGTGGTCAGTTTCTTGTAGGCCAGCGGGTTCAATTCTAGATGAATCTGAGGCAGCAACAGCAGCCTGCCACCTTATTTTATGTGGAGTTTATGGTTAGCATGATGATGATGATGATATTTTCTGTAATGTCTCATTATATTCCTATCAGCTTCCATGCCAGTATCCATTATGTAGCCAGGTTAATCAACAGATGGCTTTTCAGTTAAAACATCGTAATTTTCCGACAGTGTTTGAAAATGGAATTTTTCAATTGTGTTCCATCAGAATAACAGCAAGCTGTATGAAATAATACAGTACATCTACTAGATTATATGGCCTACATCATATCCCCTTATTTCATAGGCAAGAGCTTCGGAGGGCACCAAAGGAGCAGTCAAGGTGTACTGTTCTCCACTAACCAAAGCTCCTGAGCAAAGGAACAGCTATAGCCAGTGTTCCAGCCACATCAAAACAAATCTACATGCCAATTTTCTCCACCTGACTCAGACAGGGGAAAGTGCTCAGGTTTCCCCTGTAAAGTGTCACATTTTAAAAGACAGTGAACTCACTCCAGTCTAGCAAGCTAGAAAGTTGTATCCCAAGCATTCATCCAACCGTACTTCCACTCCTCATGTACCTATAGTTGTTTTAGTACCTCTTCCTGTAAAAGTTTAGTGAATAGATGTTTCATAGTGTGCATGGTGGTAGTAGGTTCCAGTGTTTGTTTCCAGCACTCGATTTTATGGCATGAAAGGGATCTTGTGTGAGACTTTCTTACATTATTTGCATATTCTCAATTCAAGGGTGTAGTAAAGTGCAAGTGTTTCAGAATGTCTAAAATGGTATATATATGAAAGTAAATTTTAAGTTATTTGGAACTAAGGGAAATGCTAAAACCTTGTTTACCCTTTTCAGCATTTTTTGAAAGGGAAATGTCAGCACAGATCAAAACTGTTTTAACTGATAGACAGGTAAGCCTTAACACATTTATATATATACAGATACAGTATAAAATTTATTTTATATTCCGTAGCAAATTTGTATACCGTACTTATTGTACCTCATTACCTTTTAAGAAGCAGTTGCTAGAGACAAACTCTGGAATTTACAGCTTCTTGCAAAGTTATTGTGATGTTAAGAAGAAATTACTGTTGTTGGCACTGTAGCCGCCACTCGTGTAAATAACCCCGCAAAACAGACCCTAGCCGTATCTTGCATGACAGCGTATTCGTGGAGATGCACTATTACTAATTCATTTTGTGTCACCCATATATATATATATATATATAAATATATATACACATATAGCTTTTTGCCTTCCTGTCTATGTGGCCAGTGCTGATCTACAACACATATTGAAACATATACTTTACTGTACCCTAACAAATAAACTTTGGTACCATCTATTATGCCAAGCATTATACATGTCAAGAAATCTCATAGAATTAAAACACATTACATTATTGTATATTGTCATTCACAGTACATTAGATAATACATAATGAAATATACAGATTATACAGATAAAATTTATATTACAATCCTATTAACACTTAATTTTCTTTGATGGCATACTACCGCATCCAAGGCTTCTCATTTTGTGAATAACGTTATTTGATAAGTGTAAAGTGTCATTACAGTATACATATATACTGTATATATACATACATATAAAAGATATTCATCATGTCATCATTCACCATACCCTTTCCTTTCCCTTCTGCCATTAAAAACTCAAAACTCGTACTCTGTAACTTTTCATTCATCATATTTTACTTCCATGGTATATGTTATAAATATACAGATATATTTTTTAGGTCAGCGTAGACTCCATATGACATTTTTGACCCTCCTGGTGGGGGTTTCAAAATATCTGTAAAGCGTAAGCTGATTTCTCTCTTCTTGGTCAATATCCGTAAGGATGACGGTAACTTTATTACATGTTCATGAACTACGTTTGTGGGTGCTTGGTATTCTCAGATTTGAATGTTCATGAGTGATAATGTAAGGATTGTTGGAAGTTTAGACTGTCAATAGTCGGTGATTTTTAAAAATTCTAATGATCGCGAGTGATAATGTAAAGATTGTTGAAGTGTAGGCTGGCAATAGTCAGTGATTTTAAGCAGAATTGGAAAAGCTCAGTGTATAGATCTGTTCTCTAGATTATTGTGAGGTAAAGTGAGTTCAGATAATACAGTATTTCATTGGTATTTTGAGGAAAACAAGATCTGTTTTATCTATGGGTTATATGGTCGGATATTTGCAGTTTGGTATGTTGAGCCAGTAGTGAAAGTCAGTGGTTTAAAAGCTCATTACCCTGCCAGTTCAGTGATGTATTATTTTTAGTTTATTTTTGCTATGTCCGGAAAATTTTATTTATCTTCAGAGAGACTGTTCAAACTAGGAAGGTTAGCTGTAGCCCTTAGTAACTTTGCTGTTATTGGTCCTTCCAAAATTTAATAAAATTCTGTAATGGTAACATAGTAAAATGAAGAGTTTGCCATCATTGCGAAGGGGTTAGCCCCTTCTATCCAGTGTCTTTATTGTTTTTACATTATTCTTGATTTCTGAGACAATTTTACTCAGCTTAAGAGAATCCTGTTGAGGTTCAGGAATTTAATGTATTAACACCCTCAGTTTTAATAGCCTCCCTCAAGCTATATAAATGCATCTAGAGGTGGCAATATAGAATACATTATTGTGGTGAAGGGATTAAAGCAGTACTCTTGGCTAGGAAGTTGAAATCTGTGGATCATCCATATACTGTATTAAAGATCCACAGAAAACCTGATCTTTGGGTACTTATAGATAAAATTCTTTTGACGTCGTGGAAATGACGGTCTTTTTTTGCAGCATATGTAGGATCTAATGTGTATTATAACAAAGCCTATTTTGGACTTTAAAAGTGTGACATTAAGTTGCATTAAAACTAACAGCATTGTACTAGAGAACAGAACATAACAGTTTATTTTAAAGTACTTTAAATGTTTCATTTGCATGGATTAACAATATGGAATAATACTGTACATGTATGGTAGACTTATTCAGTAGTAAGTGTGGTAAACCTCTTAAAGCATTATTAAGTACCTAATGCAGAAGACAGAATCAACAAATTTCCTGTCCAGCAACTTAAAAATAGGTTATCATTCTGGTAATTTCCAAAATAACATTTTTGTGATCCATCAGGAATGGTAACAGGCTAGTGAAGTAAAGCAATACCTAGCATTATATATTGTTTGGAAAATAATCACTTTATAGTGATCGGTTTTGAAAGTGCACTAGATTTAGTGGTGTTATAGTCAGACATATTGAACTGCTATCATACTGAACTATGCTGTATTTTTATTAATTAAAGTAAATATGATTTTTTCCTTTTTCAAAAAATAATTTTATTAAATAGCAGGAACCCAAATGTCCAGTCCCACCACCTTGAAAATACAGATATTTAACAGGCAGCAGGGAATGCTCTTACTCTGCCTCTTCCTACCACGCTCTTGGTAATTCATTTACTCGTCTAACAGAACATCAGGTCAGTATACAGTACTTGTATCATCACATCACTTACTGTATCAGCACACCACTTACCATACTGCTTTACATGGTCATTACCAATCTTGCTGGCTTACAGAAATTTGCTTCAAGTTTTGCAGTGTGTTATTACAGCATTACTCAGTAAATGGTACAGGTAGTTAGCAAGAGTTTGAACAATTAAAAAAAAAAGTAACATGTAGAGTGACATATCTCTTGTCGTGTTGTGACTTTCATATTGTGAAAATAGTACCTGCTCAGTTGTTCTTGCTTGACGAGAGATCATTATGCATGAATAGACCAATAACATGGTAAAGAAGGTTGTATAGAGTTTTGGTGCACCATGAAGAAGCTTAGGCATATGGGTTACTGGTATGGTATATTGCTAAATGGATTAGTTTTCACTGTAGGTGCATTGTCTTTATAATGGAAATACAAGGTGCTATAGGCTGAAAGAATGCAGAGTTTAAAAAGTTTCATTGGTACAGGTTTACATTAAATTGGCTAGTTTACAAAGAGGCCACTGGGCTCATATTACCACATCATCAGTTGCTGTATTTTTTACTTGGATGGTATTTAACACAGTTGTTATTGCAGTGAACTTTGATCTAATGTACACTTTAAACATATGCATGGACACAGTAATCGTATTGTTTATAAAGGCATCAGCATGCTTGTGTGTATCAGCCTTGGTCACCTAATGGCAGCTGTCCATGCTGCACAATCTCTGGCAGCCTTCCTATTAAGCCCTTTAAGTAATGAAAATGATAAAAGAATGATTACATCAAACAACCACATTTTTTATTTTACTGATAGGACAGCTTGTGTTTTTTTGTGTGTGTTTTTTTTTAAACAGGCTGTGTTAGTTATACTGTTACAGTACTATACAATCATATGCCAGTGAAAAGCAGTTCACAGCCTTATTTGCTCATGTGCAATATTTTTACGCTGCTGGTATGTACAGTAGTTGCAGATATCAGTGTTTTGTTGATTTTAAGTAAATGGTACTCTACATGGCTTGTATGCTTTTTTAGTCTACACAGAATTCTGTTTACATCTTATTTTTTGACAGTACTTGTGCAGTTTAGCTTCAGCTGTGTTTATACATCCTTAAAATCAGTTCTGAAAGAGCAAGCCTCAACATATTTGTGTTCAGTGTCATTTCTACAATTTTTATCATCATCATCTTCATCATCCGGACCCCCTTGATGATATTTTTTAAAGAATTTTTTGAGCCATTGACATAATAGAAATGATAAAAAGGACAGTATTTCCTTAGCTCAACACTGAGTAGAACTGAATGTCGATGAACAATCCTTACTTTACCTCAAAACGTATACCGGTAAATATACGGTACAATATATGAAATTCTGGTAATACCAGTGTTTGTTGTGAATACTAAAGTACTGTACTGTACATATAATTCTGGTGTAAACTCTAATTTTTAGCATGATTTTCTTTCTGTGATGAATTGTTTACAGAGAAATATTGTGATGGTAGATAGACAGCACTGTAACTGGTTGTACAGAGAGAAATATTTATTAGATTAGACAATATTGTACCCATAAAAGCTCTTTATCCTAGCTAGACCTGAATCCTTTCCAAAGCATACAATCTTGTATATAATGTACGGTCTGTGTACTGTACTGTACTTCATAATTGTACCAAACAATAATATGTTACAGTGTTTCTCAGTAACTTACAGGTATGTATATTTTTTTTGACATGTTATAAAGGACTGTCCATCACATCTGGTTAGTGTTTGATCCTCAGATATTGAGGCAGAATTGTCAATTTTCACTACATCTTATCAGTTAAGCTCAAACTACACTACTCGCTAGTTTAACCAGTAACTTCCATTAAGTTGTTGAAAAAAAAATAGCTGCGAATCTAGACTGGCTAATGGAAAGTAAGGTTGTATTATGATTTAAAAATCGTCATTGGAGAACAGTCATGACAAATGAACCTGCGTACAGTATTATAGTCTGTCCACTTTAGCTTGGCCAAAAATTACCTTCTCACAGTTATAGTGCTGAGCTGTAACCAGAGGTAACATTAGAATATGGTGCTAGTCACAAAAAAGGTGTCATGGAGGGGATGTAGAGCCATGTACTGACCTATTCTCCCATGAGAAATACAGTAATTGACAAAATCACAAAAATCTCTGCCGACTTCAGATGGATGAAGTGTGGTATAATTTAGACAGTTTATCCTTTAGAGGAAAAAGAGTAGCTCCTAAGTTGAGTAAAACATCTAGTGTTAATGGAAAAAGAATGTTAAGAATTCTCATGTCCAGGAAGGGTTAAGAATTACCAAAGTCCAGAAAGTATAATCTTTCTCTGGAGCTCAGTTTTTTGTTCTGCTGTAAGGCACCTGAGGAAAGGATTATCATTTCACAAAGAAACAGATAGCTGTCACAGCTTCTGGTTAATGAAAGTACTGTTTACATTTACAGAAAGAAACCATGAAGCACACTGTGTGTGTACTGTGTAAGTCCAGTCACCTGATGGCACCTCTTCTTGTGCCACAATATTGAGCCATTATGGTGCCCATTCCCTTGGCCTGGAATTTTTATGCAGAACCTCACCCCACATCATCTTCAGTGTCTCTCAGGGTAGATGTGGAATGAGGATTAAACTTAATATTAGTACTGTAATGGCTGCCATATTGTTTTTTACCTTTGTGTTGTGTTCTCAGTAATAGATTTCATGCTCAGACAAGCTTTCTGTTGCTATCTTAAGTAACAGATTTGCTGATTTCTTATGCTGTATGCATAATAAAAAGAACATTCCATACTGGTAACAACACTATACAGTAACTTGCTGTGCCACAATCCTTCTCTCAGGTGCTTGAGCTCACGTCTTCTATCAAGTGCCAGGATAACAATGCTTTACAATGCAAGGTTTCTTCAGAGTATAGCACAACCTGCTGTTGTAGTATCTGAATGATTAATGTGGTAAAACTGAAGGTTTTGTTTAATACAGGTATACAGGCCTGTAGAAGAGGCTGAGAGTTACATGTATGGTTAGCACAATGGTTTCTGTGCATCCTTAGTCCTTGGCATTACTGCAGTGAGGGCTTTTACTTAGAAAACTCATGGAAATGTTGATAGTACATCTTGGTACAGGGCAGTTTCAAGAATATGCACTTATTTATGATCTGAATGAATAACTAAATGAAAGTATTGGAAGTTATACAAGATGAAACATATTAACAGCTGTGATTGTAAGCTTACTACAGTGCTGTATGGTAAAACTACTGATTAGAATAACAAATTTCATTCTGTAGTTTGGTGCCATCAAATTAACTTTGGAGTATTGGACAAAGTTCAGCACTAGGTAAGAAATTCAAAATTAAAGCTTTCAGATCAGAGTAATATCAGACAAACTACAGTGCTAATGTAAGATATCCAAAATTGTGACCGCTGATATGTTCGTTTTTGGCTTAGGACACTGTTTAATGCTTCTTGCCTACTCATGGTACCTTAAATATTACTGTACAGTACAGTATTCGACATAGTATGCAAATTACTACAGGTATACTCCACTTAAACCATATGTGGCTCATGAGGATTTGCATCTAGGAGTTGGTTGGGATTTATTGCTGACATAATGCCACTCAATTGATCAATTGGTCGCCCTCACCTTAAGTGTCAGGACTAATTAGCCTTTCTCAGGAACTTTGTGCTCCTGGACAGCTAGTAAAGTAGTCTCTGATAGGCAGTTAAATTTTTGGTCTCATATTAGGCCTATTAAGAGTGAAGTATTGTATTTTGTGCTATATTTAAGCATTCAGTATCTCATTCATTGTGCTTTAAAGAATTGCTGTGTTCATATATATTGTGTTGTACAGTAATTAAAGCCCAAAGTACAAGTTCTTACTGTTAACCCAAAATCACTACAAAACCAAATTAATTGAAGATTCCTGCATTCACAAGTAATTTTGGGGGGTGCTTATCATCCGCTCACTTGATATAGTGCTGCTCTTGGATGTCTGCCCTTTCCTTCATCCTTCTTTCCTTCCATCCTCTTCTATCTTTCTTTCCTTCATTCTTTCCTCGTGCTTCTGCCTGCGGGTGATGTTACGCTCCCTCTTCTGTCTTTCTTTCCTTCATTCTTTCCTCTTCCTTCTGCCTGTGGGTGACTCTACACTGAGTGACAAGCCAAATGGTTTTCTGTACACCAGGAAACCATTTACTATGCTGGGTGATAACCACATAACCAAATATTGGTGCCTGGTGGTTTAATGAGTAATTACAGCGCTCCAATCAGATTGAGCTGGTGAAGGTTTATATCCAAGGGATGGTTGGGGTATATTGCTCATGTAATGCCACTGAGGGATGAGTGAGGCTGGTCACTCATCTTAAATGTCAGGGCCAACTTGCCTAGCCCTGGGCTCCTACGTTTCTCATGGGGTGATGTAGGATTGGATGATGATGACGATGATAATAAATCTGGCAGTGTGAAGGAACCAGAGCCGTAACAGTGTTGATCATATGATGGCACTCCAAAATGCAGTTCATGTATGGAATATAAAAATGTGTAGTACTGGCATACAGGCAGGTTCTACATTATCCTCAAATGTAAATCCTGCCTTTCTCTGTGGTAAAAATAATAGTAGATACATACATACTCTCAACAGAACAAGTACTGTATCCAGACACCTAAGTTTAGTGAAATTGGATCTGAGTAGTACTTCTGTTTATATTTTTGAGTAGCTTGGCCATCCATCCATCCATCAGCCAAATCTATGTCACCCCAAGAGGAGCGTAGGAGACCGGGGGTAGGCAAGTTCGTCCCGACATTTAAGATGATAGTGACCAGCCTCACTCATCCCTGAGTGGCAATTTTCTCAAATGGTTCTTCTGAGAAAAAAAGAAAAAAAAAAAATGCCATCCATCCATCATCCAATCCTATGTTGCCCCATGAGGAGCGTAGGAGCCCGGGGCTAGGCAGTTGGTCCTGACATTTAAGATGAGTGAAAAAAAAAAAAAAATTGTTTAATGCCAAATAATTTTACTTTAGTAAGAGGCACAGTAAATTAAATATGGTATACAGTGCAGTACAATATTTCAAAGCTATTTGCCTTGCATAAAAATTTTTTTTGTAATAGTCTCGGTACTTTTTTCCTAATTGTACTCCCCCAGTATCCCTGCTTGTCGTAAAAGGCGACTAAAAGGGTTGGCGGAGGGTTAGTGCCCCTCCCCGGAAAACAACTAACTAAAAAAACAAACAAGAAGCCTCGGACAAGGACTGACCAAACGATGACGACCCAGGACCGGACAAAGGACTTGGTAATGAGTACATGGAATGTAAGAGGAGCGAATGATGAGGTGAAGGAGAGAGAGATTGTCCAGGTGCTTGAGGGTGCGAAAGTGGATGTATGTGGAATAACTGAAACAAAATGGAGAGGAGAAAGTGTGAGAGAATGGGAGTATGGATGGGGTATATGTGCAGGAGTAGATGAGAATGAGAGGGCAAAGGAAGGAGTGTGTATAGTTGTGAGTAAAAGATGGAAGAAGAGCATAAGACAGTATGGATCAGTTGGGTCAAGGATTGTGTGGGTAAAGTTGAAAGTTGGAATACAAATGTGGGCGATTGTGTGTGTGTATGCGCCAACGCAAGATCGTGCTAGAAGAGTGAGAGAAGAGTTCTGGACAAATGTGGAAATGTGCATGGAAAAGTTTGGAAGGAATGAGAGAGTGTTTTTGATTGGTGATATGAATGGTAAAGTTGGGAATGTGAAGGTGGATGGAATAGTTGGTGAGTGGGGTGTGCCTGCCGAGATAGATGAGAATGGAGTGCGTTAGTGGACATTTGTGCTGGGAGGGGGTTGGTGATAGCCAATACCCTCTTCAGGCATAAAATGATCCACAGGTATACATGGCGAGTGATGAGAAGGGTGGGTGGTGAACTGAATGAAAGGAAGGCAATGATTGATTATGTGTGTGTGGATGAAAGGATGCGAAGATGTGTAAAGGATGCAAGAGTGTATAGAGGTTGGGGGAGTGGACTTTCTGACCACTACTTGGTGGTGGCCAGAATTAGGATGCAAGTGAGATGGAGGAATAGAAGAAGGGAAAGACGAGAGGAAGGAGTAGTTGCAAGGAGAGTGGAAAGGTTACAAGAGGATGAGAAAAAGGCAGAGTATAAGAGAGAAGTGGAGGAACGATTGGGCAAATATGAATTGGAGCAGATGGGAGACGTGGAAGGTGTGTGTAAGTTATTTACAGAAGAAATATGTGCAGCATGTGATGTGGTGTGTGGAAGGAAGAGAAGGCGGAGGGGGGTACAAGGAACAGCGTGGTGGACTGAAGAGGTGAAACAGGCTGTGGCACAAAAGAAGAAAGCATACAATGAATGGGTGAGAAATAGGGGCGTGGAAGAAGTTGAGAGGCGGAAGAGAGAGTTATATGTGGAAAGGAAGAGAGAAGTGAAAAGATTAGTAAGAGAGAGTAAGAAGAGAGTGGATGAGGAATTTGGAAGGAATTTGAGTGTAAAGTGGAGGGACTGTAAGAAAATGTTCTGGAGAGAAGTGAAAAGAGTAAGACAGGGTGGAAGTGAAGTTAGCAGGGGAGTGAAAGATAAAAATGGTAGATTACTAGTGGAGAAGGGAGAAAAAGTGAGCAGATGGAGAGAACACTTTAAGGAATTGTTGAACGTAGAGGATGGAAGTAATGCAAGTATAAGTGGCTGGGGAATGGCTGGGAGAAGGAGGGAGGTGAGAAGACAGGAAGAAATCAGTAGGATAGAAGTTGTGGAAGCAATGAAGAAAGTTAAATCGGGAAAGCCCCAGGAATTGATGGAGTGTGTGGTGAAATGCTGAAGCATGGGGGAGAGATAGTAGTAGAATGGATGTGGAAGATGTGCAGATTGGCCTGGGAGGAAGGTAGAGTCCCGGAGGATTGGAAGTCAGGTATAATTATTCCCTTGTACAAAGGAAAAGGGGAAAAAGAAGTGTGTGGTAATCATAGGGGCATTTGTCTTCTTAGTATAATAGGAAAAGTGTATGGTAGGATACTTATAGACAGAGTTAGAGAAAGAACAGAGAAATTAGTTGGAGAAGAACAGGGAGGCTTTAGGAAGGGAAGAGGTTGTGTAGATCAGATATTCATTCTTAGATCTTTAGTGGAAAAGTTTCTAGAGAAGGGAAAGAAGTTGTATGCGGCTTTCATGGATTTGGAGAAAGCATATGACAGGGTGGATAGACAAGGATTGTGGAAAGTGTTAAGAATATATGGAGTAGATGGGAAGTTGTTGAATGCTGTGAAGAGTATGTACGATGGTGCGAAGGCTGCAGTGCGTGTGGATGGTGAACTAAGTGAATTTTTCTTTGAAAGTTGGTTTGAAACAAGGATGTGTCATGTCTCCATGGTTGTTCAATCTGTACATGGATGGGGTAATAAAAGAGGTACAAGGTAGGGTAGTGGATGTTGGAGTGGCCATGGTGAGAGAGGATAGAGTTTGGAAACTCCCTGTACTGTAGTTTGCAGATGATACTGTGTTGTTGAGTGAAGACGAAGGGGAGCTGCAAGGCTTGGTGGATGAGTTTGAGAGAGTGTGTAAGAAACGGAACCTAAAGGTGAATGTAGGGAAGAGTAAAGTGATGGTCTTTGAGAGAGGTGAAGTTAGTGAATGTACAGCAAGGTTAGATGGTGAGGAATTGGAAAATGTGAGTACGTTTAAGTATTTGGGTAGTGTGATGAGTAAGGATGGAGGTTTGGAGTGTGAAGTGCTTGAAAGGGTACAGCAGGGAAGAAAGGTTGCTGGTTCCTTGAAAGCAGTGATAAGAAACAGGGAAGTGAGCATGGAAGTGAAAAAGTTACTACATGACAGTATTGTGATACCAACTCTAACGTACGGAAGTGAAGCTTGGACATTGTTGGAAGGACACAAGTCAAGAGTGAGAGCAGTGGAAATGAGTTATTTAAGAGGAGCCTGTGGAGTCACGTGGAGAGACAGGCTGACGAATGAGGATATAAAGGAGCGTTGTGGTGTGGATGTGGATGTGATAGGAAGCGTTATGAGGAACACACTGAGGTGGTTTGGCCATGTGGAGAGGATGGAGGGCGAAAGACTGACGAAGAGAGTGTATGTGAGTGAGGTGGAGGGGGGAAGAGGGAGGGGGAGGCCGAGGATGAGATGGAGGGATGGGGTGGAGAGGTATATGAGAGAGGGGGGTGTGAGTTGGGAGCAGGGCAGTGAAATGGCGGGGGACAGGGCGACTTGGAGGCGATTTGTTTGTGGCCACCCCAAACGGGATTGAGGCGTCTGGCAATAGATAGATAGATAGATAGATTTTATCTGCTCTCAGTAAAAATACCGTACCTTGAAGTGATTGGCATGTCCATTTAAAATAAAGTTAATTATGGATAGGCCCCTCTTTATGCTATTATGAGTCATGGTCCATTGACCATATATATATATATATATATATATATATATATATATATATATATATATATATATATATATATATATACAGTATATATGAATCTGCCCTTGTTTAATTAATTAATTATTTTTTTTTTTTTTTTGATACCATACAGTTGTGCTAAGCACAGAGGACTTACATCATACTGTACTGCAATTATATGTCAATCTGTGAGTGAAAAATTGGTGTTGCTACCAGGTATGAGGCATTGCTAATGGCAAAGCTGAAAGTGACAAACTACCAGCAAGGGTATTGTTGTACTGTATTCTATGCTAAAGTCTGCTTCTAAGTGTGTACATTTTTTTTTGTCAGTACCATCATTGAGGAGAGAATTAAGTTTGAAATATATCAATCCATAGAACTGAATTATTTGGTTAGAAGTACACAACTGCACAGTGTCATAAATACTGTACTATACTAACAGTACGAGCACAAACGTAAAGTGTGCTTGCAAAGTTTTAGTACATTGTGTGGAGTGGGTCTGAGACAAAGGGCTTATCCCATTTATTCCAAAGTAAGATTACTTAAGCCTCTTGTAAACCAGAGGCCACACACAGATTCTGTTAACATTGATATATCAAAACATCCAGTTGGCAGTTACTCCTCTGCTTTAAATGGTGTCTCACACCTGTGTAGTAACTGTGGAATGTTACCAACCACATGTTACTTAGAGACTCATTACCAGTATTTACTGAAGTAAATTATGTTTTGAAACATAGTAGTTACATCATCATCATCATCAACAGTCCAGTGCAAATTGGGTAGCAAGGATTCTTCCCAGCCCTAGTTTCTGCCCCTAACTGATACAGGAGCCTCCCAGAACTGAGACATCACCCTAGCATGTGGTGAAACTATACCTGAGTAATATTTGTTCATGTACCATTGTGTTTTTTTTGCATCAGTGCTAAGTAACCAGATATCATTATGATGCCAGAATATACAGGACAGTATTGCTTTAATTGGTGACAATAGTATATACAGTAATATACACTTCTGAAACAAGACTACTGCAATATTTCCAAGGTCTTCATCATCAGTTTCTAAATATAAAGTACTGCAAAAGTCTTTGTGCATATTTTTGCTGATAGTATACTAGATCCAAAAAATATTGGGCAGCAGGGAAGCAGTGATATCATAGATGATCAGTATTGCTCATGATGTACTAAGGAGAGCTATATGATGATAATTATAGCTAGGTTATGTCACGGGCAAGCAATATAATGCATCCATATGAAAGCATGTTTAATAATGTGAGGTGGAATCAACAGGCATTTTGCAGTAGCCATTACCTGCAGTGTCAGACTGTCTCACATATGTGTGCACATATACTTTTTGAAGCAAGTTTACAACAGTCATCTTTTACACCTCACGGGGAATATGTGTTGTGTATACTGTATTTCTCATATCCTCAGTGATACATCTTGGAAAAACTGTGTAGCTTGCCATTTCCTAATATCTAATGTAAAATGCATCTTGTATTTTAAAATCATTGGCAAATTGCCAAAATAGAATAAACAAACATGTTGATGTGCCTCTTTCAGTAGAATAAAGTTATCAGATAGTAACTATACTAAAAACAAAAAACAAAACAAGAAAAGCACTGATAGGGGTAATATTGTATTTGCCGATTAACCTTATAACAACATGTTAGCAAACATCAAGCCACAGAAACAGGGAACATATCTCTTTCACATATATGTCATATGTTGTACATATGACATATATGTGTAAGAGATGTGTTTGCAAGCTAAACTAGTAGTACTGGATGTTATGGCTGGGTATGAGGGGCAATAGATTGAAGATTTGCATTAAATGCAATCTGCTACAATCTTGGAAATACCATATACCGGTATGTTTTGTATGTAGCTTTTCATGAGTCAGTTTGAAGGAATGCAATCTTGTCATAAAGGGAGGCCTAACTATAATGTTACTCCTGTCTTGTTTCCAATTTTTCCCATTCAACTGGGTGATGATAGATAACCGATTACAAAGAAAAAAAAATTGTGTTGCGTGCCTGACAAATTGCAATAAGCAAAATGAAAAGCAAGGATTTTTTTTTTTTTTTTTTTTTTTTTCAATGGCTTTGAGCTATAACATTTTACACAATACTGCCTCATGATGCCAAATAAATTTTATAAAAATATGGTAACATGAAAGAATATGTAGTCACCAGGGACTGGTGAAGTCCCAAGGATTTGCTGCAACTTCCTTATTGCTCTCTTCCTCACGTCTCGTTACTTCAGTTATCCCTTTCTTGTCTCCACATATTTTCTGGGATTAGCTTTTTTTTTTTTTTCTGATCTTATACTGGATTAACATTCTTTTGTACTGATCTTCTATCTTCATGCATGCAGTATTTGTGTGTGTGTGTGTGTGTGTGTGTGTGTGTGTGTGTGTGTGTGTGTGTGTGTGTGTGCGCCAAATATCCTCACCATTCTTTTTATTGTCAGATGTTATGTCCTTACCCATCATGCAGAAAAGGCCAACTTTACCATATCTGAAAATGAACGCACTTAACACCACAATCTAAAGAAGTGTACAGAAACTCTGATCTCGTTCTTAAATCGTGCACCGTACTCAACCCGCCGAAGTGAATGCATTTACTTTTATTTATGCAGGATATAGTTACACTGTACTGTTGTTTAAGCAAGAGGTGTGCAAGAATGAGTTAGACAGGATAATATGTGATCTTGTGTAAGGTGTCACAAAGGGTTAGCTAGAGATTAATACCTCTAGCTGATTTACAGGTTCTTGGCCCACATACATACAGGAGATAAAAGCATGGAGTTGTCTGGTAGACTTAAAATAGAGTGAATGTGATTATTTCAGTGGAAACATGTAGGCAGCAAGAATAAGAGAGAAAATAAGGAAGCAGACACCAACCCACAATAATTTATTAATGTGAAAAGAAATGTTACTGTTGAAATTTCAATAAAGTATTAGAATTGTTGACATACATTTGTTTCATTTAAATCCACCAGCAAATTTCTTAAGCCAAGATATTGATATGCATACTGTTGTGCAACTTGCATGTAGCCTAATACTTTAGAGGGTACAGAATCTGTTAATCTACTGTTAGTGGTAGGTGATGGCGACCATCATCTACTCACTTGATGTAATGTCGCCTATTCTTCCAACAGAGACTCTACGCTGAATGACAAGCCTTATGATTTCCTGTAATCCATGAAACCTTTTAAAATGCTGGGTGGTAACCATATACTGTAACTAAATAACAAGGTGATTAATATGTTTTTGTCCAATACTATAGTCTTTATCATCACTGTACATGTGAGCCAGGCATATTATTATAATTATTATTAATTATTAATATTATTATTATATTATTATTTGTGGTAGGTGCTGGCGACCATCCTCCACTCACTTGATGTAGTGCTACCTACTTCTTCCTTTACCATTAACATTCTTTTTCTGTCTCTGTTCCTCTCCCTTCCTATTTCTAGTTTTTCCCTTCATCTTTATCATTCTTTTTTGTGTCTGCTCTCCTTTCTTCCTATTTCTCTTATCTTTCCTGTCACTTTTTATTACTCTTCTTTCTCTTTTCTAGGTGGCTTTACCTCGAGTGACAAGCCTAATTGTTTCCTGTAAGCCAGGAAACCATTTACAACGCTGGGTGGTAACCATATAGCCAATCCACACGTGTTCCCCACGTATCAACAAACGGGTTGGCGGAGGATTAGTGTCCCTTCCCGCAAAACCGCTGGCACAGCCACGATTACGGGATTATGGCGTCTAGCAATAGATAAGTAGATTATTATTTTCATTTCTGGACTTTTATTATATACCTTAATGTATAAGAGGTTAGAAGGTAATGCATCCTGTTCTGTAGGCACCAACTGTTCTTTCAACAGATTCATTACGTCTGTGCTCTTATATCCTGTAAGTTACTGTAGTATTACTTCGCTGGAAGCTATTCGCTTTAACTTTTAATAGGTTTTCCCAGTTAAAAAAGAATGTAGTAGTCAAACTTCATCAGTTATCTTGCTTCATTTGACTCTGATTCCCAGGTAATGTACTTTATGTGAGGCACATGCTTTTTAAATCACGATATTGTTTTCCCTTCCCTTTAAAGTTTAGTCTGCTAACGAGTCATGATGAAGATAAGCACAACTAAAAAAAAAAAAATCCACATACAGCATCACAGAAATCAGGCAAAAATACAGTTCAGTGTGAATAATCACATGACATAGAAGTTCTATGATCCTGATGCGAAAATAATTCGAGCTAATTCTCCATTCCATAATCTGGGATTAGCCATGCGTACGCAAATTAAAGTGCAAGGAAGCACGCGAGAATTGCGGCAGAAACAGGTAAGGATATGTATATTACTATGACCAGGTGGATTGTTTGTAGTACAGCTAAATGCCGTATGTATTTCATAGGATAGTTCGGTTGTGAGAGTTGTATGATTAAGTTAATGTTGAGTATTTCTGGGCACCTAAATAAAACACATGGCAGGATTATTGGCACGAATTGGGCAACTCCACCTGGGGCGGACAATCAAGGCCCAGAAAGAACAGCGACAGTCCTTTAATTTCAGCGTGAAAGGGGCCTAGAAAGATTCGCGACAATCCTCTAATTTCAGCAACCAAGGGGCCCATAAAGATTTGCGACAGCCCTCTAATTTCAGTTGATATGTACCCTCAGCATTTACGGGGCCATAGCCGCTTCATCAGGGACCCTGGTAAGAATTGCGGTCAACCCATTCCTGCAGAAAAATAGAGCAATAGTCAGTACAAATGTAGTTACCAGTGCTTATATTTGAAATAGTAGGGATGAGGAGGAATAGGATGGAAGATGATAATGTAAAAGATATATTTCAGGATAAATATAATACAAGGTACTGTATTTGGTTATGCCTAGGTAAGTTAAGTGCAGGGGCCTTTTTATATTAACCATTTAATCTTTTTCAGGTCCTCCTCTGGTCATAAGTAATCATTTCATCTCTTCCAGTCCTTCTGCATTTGTTTAGTATTATTGTAAAGCAGGTTAACCATGCAGAAAGCTAATCTACTATACAGTAAGCTAGCAAAGTCAACTAAACCAACTGTAAGATTTATTTATGAGTGTAGGTTGTGGGCCGGTTTTAGTAGGGGTTGTGTCATCATGCAAACGAAGTTCCATCAGTACACATGATAAATGGATATGTATCAGTAAGCTTGTAGGCGTCAACAGGAAACAGTCATCTTATAGAAAATGAATGTACAAAAGCCAGAAAAAGCTCCTGACGATGTATTAAATCATACTGTATTTTCATTTTACCGGGTATTGTTTTCCATATTTTTCTAATGCAGTGTAAGGATAAGGGGATTGTTTTCTGCTGTGGTATCATTGTTTCTCCAGGTTTTTATTTTATCCATTTTCTTACCACTATCATGTCCCTTTTTTTTTTTTTTTTTTTTTTTTTTTTTTTTCCATAGTGGAAGCATAGCAACCTACCCAAATCATCATATCTGAACCAAACTTAACCTAGACCAGACCAAGGCATTATTTATACATTTTCTTACCCAACCAGAGTGTACTTTAGCAAGAATAGCCCTTTTGTGCACCATGATGTGATGTATGTCACAAAAATTAGCTACCTGCCAAAAATGCACTGTGATGCAAATTGCATACTTGAAAATTTCTTTTAAATTAGCATAAAGATATTATTTGAGTCACAAACATTACTGCTGAAGTTGCATTTTGATGTAAATTGTGTCACAGAACCTGGGAAAATAATTTTTGTATTTACAAAAGTCATCCAGCCCTCAGTTGTGCCAACTCCAGCCAGGAGAGCATTGTGTATGGAACACCTTATCCTGAAACTGTGACCATGAGCAAAATGGTTAAGTAGCTAATGTAGTTAAGTTAATTGCAGGTAGGCCTCTAGGTAGGTTTTTGTACTAACTCGGAGATGTATAAGAAGTGGATTCTTGACCATCTTAAGGAATTTTGTGGACAAAGGACTTTGCACCCATATGTGTAGATCTTCCAGTTATTTGAAAGATGCTTATTCTGCCGGTGTAGCTTTTGGTAGTTTTCATTGCTGCCCTGTAGCTAATTTCTTGGTCACTCCAGAATTTGTCTAATCTCTTTTCATATTATTTAGTTGTGGGGATTTCAAAAGTAGGTTGAGGAGATTATTCCACAGTTCAATTGTGTGTTGAGGAAAGCAATCCCATTGAAGTTTTGTGTTAAGTCTTGGTTTGAAAATCATACAGTTATTTCCCCGTGAAGTGTCACCTCCTCATCCATATACTGTATAGCTGTGGAGTTACTTATTGATCATAAATGCCATGTGTGCTCTTATACACTGTTGATCATATCCCTATGTACCCTTGCCATCTCCAGTACGCCAGAGTTAGTAGTTGAGCTTTTTAGGTCTTTTGGGATGTGACTGAAATGTTAGTTTTGATTTAATTTTTGTGGCTTGTCATGAGTCTGTGAAGAATCAATTAGTAAAATATTTTTGCTGTTTAAACTAGAGAGTTAAAATACCTAATCCTATAACTTTTTTTTTTTTTTCTGTTTAAATGAAAGAAGGACCCAAAGTCTAGATGCCTGCAAGGTTATTCCCTCCTGGAAAAAATATATATATATATATATATATATATATATATATATATATATATATATATATATATATATACCAGTATACAGTATATCCATTCATTTCAAGATGCCTGGACACATTAAGCTTAAAAGACTGGAGGATGCAGAGGGAAAGACACTTCCTTAGGTAACCTGTTGCATAGGATACATTAAGGATTGGGAGTACCAAGTACAGTATTGATTAACTCCTGCATTAGAGAGTTGGATAGAAAAAAGGTTACAGTCTGCACCTAGACAGATGCAGTGCCCCCACTATAATGCAGGTGGGGGGGGGAATGCAAGCAGAAACTTCAGAAGAGCAGTGACCATTGAAGTAGCATCAGAAAATAGACAAAGATGCGACAGTGCAGCGAAGAGACCGAGGTTGAAGAGAGTCAGCAAGAGGAGGAGAGGTATCGAGACAAAAAGTCTTTGGCCCTACCTTGTTGAGAAGAGCTGTATGTGAGCAGCCCCCAACATATGAGAGCTGCAAACTACACAGGGTCGAATAATACCCCTGTATTGTCAACAGCTGTGCCGGGGTAAAGAAGACACAAATTCTGGTATGTTACTGTATGACTGGTGACATGCTTGTGCATGATAAGTTGATGGATATTTTTTGTTTTGCCATGAAGGCTTGGGTGTTATGTTTTAATAATTTCTGATACTGGTATAGTCTGTGCAACAGCTTTTCAGAGCTTCATTGTTATGTGAATGTCTATGAGCATCGTATTTGAAAAGAAGTATGGATAAGAGTGATCTGATGGTGAGAGAGAAGGTGACTGTCAGTGTGATATGCTAATGAATGGAGGGAATACCACAGTGCTGTAAAAAAAGACAAAAAAGAATGTACCGGTACCAGGTAAATATGCAAGAGAATCTAGTGCCACAGGAAAGAAAAATGAGTGGTGCTATGAAGGCCTGGATACTAAATGGTGGTCTGAGAATGAATGCAAAAATGTAGTCACAGCAAGTACAGTACTAAGGTCACCTGAGTATGGTATGAGCAAAAATGAGTAAATAAAAAATAAAACTAGAAAAATTGTAAAAACTTTTCAAAAAAAGAGCTGCTAATGTAAATGCTGTATTTGCATTAATTGAAATAATGTACAGAGGAGCCTGTGATGGGTTTGGCACCCTTTTTTAACTTAATAGCTGACATTTTTACTAAATGGGATGTTTATGTAAAGCTCAGTCTGTATGGAAAAATGCCGAAAAAATACTGTATGTTCAGATGGCCAAGCTTCTGAGGTTGTGCTGGGATTTCAGGTGCTTGAATAATATGAGCATGATTGTTGGGCACATTTCACTGGGCATGCTGTTGATAGTTCTCACTCTCATGTTATTTCTCATTTTCTTGCTGCTGGATCTTACCTTATCCCATCCCTGGATGGGAGGATAAGTCAGGATGGTATTGGTGGTGATCATCATCATCAGTTTGTCAAAACAGAGGACAAACATACTAGCACTCAAGCCCTTATGACTTACCACACTGTCACATAAATGCAATAAGCTAGATTAGAATATGAGAATACCTGGTGGTAGGTGGTGGTGACCATCATCCACTCACTGTATGTAGTGCTGCCTACTGCTTCCTTCACCTTTATCAAACTTTTTCTGTGTCAGCCCTCTGCTTTTCCTCCTATTTCTCCCATCTTTCCTGTCAGTTTTTACTCCTTTTCCTGACCAGGTGGCTTTACACTGAGTGACAAACCTAATGTTTCCTGTAAGCCAGGAAACCTTTTACAGTACATCGCTGGGTGGTAACCACATAACCAACCCATATGTGTTCCCTACATGTCAGTAAGTGGGTCGTCGCAAGGTTAGTGACCCTCCCTGTAAAACAACAAACTCGAGACAAACAGCCACCTCTTATGGGATCAATACATCTGGCTGTAGATAGGTAGATAGAATATGAGAGTTCTTCCGATCACAAAAGGGCTAAGGTAATGCTTTACTTGCACCACATCATTTTATTGTAAACCACTGATACAATGTAGGTTTCCTTTCAAATCAGAGTGATGGTATAGTTGCTAACCAATGAAAGCTTCTTCTCAGCAACAAGTTATAGCAATATTGTGTCCTTTATTCTGGTCAGATCGCAAGTTCTTGTAAACCAGGAAATATTTTTATATTTTTACTGGCATTTATTATGCTGAGCAAAAAGTGAAGTGTTGTACAGTATTTGAGTTAATTTAGGCAGCAAGTGATAGGGATTTTATTTTTGTTAATTTTTTTTTTTCAAGTAAGCTGTCGTAGTTCATGTGAGAGTAATGTGAACTTTATTTACCTTCACAGTGTTTGTCTTAAAAAGTGAAAGTGTGTAATGAAATTTTACAATGTAGGTACAAAAATTTTTGAGCATGGAATTTTCTTTTTTTAAAACTACTATTTAAATGGACTTTGGGTTATGCATGAACTTGTATGAAAAATTGTATTTATTCAGTACCTGAATATTATCTTTCTTTGCCACATGTTCTTAAATACAGCCACAGTTCTTGAATGAATGCCTGACTGTAGCTGCTTTATAGTTACTGTCTTATGCAGGTACAGTTGACACTCGATTCCATCTTGTGCGGTGTGTGTGATAAATGGGTGCATAAGAGATGTAGTGGTATCAGAGGTAGACTGCGAGATAATGCTGATTTTATGTGTACGGCGTGCCGGGGTGAGCAGGTGGAGATCGTCAGACGTGAAAGGATTGAACTTGCTGGTGAATCTCTTGAGTGTGTGGAAGAGTTTTGTTATTTGGGAGACATGTTGTGTGCTGGAGGTGGGGCTGGAGCTAGCTCTGTGGCTAGGGTGAGAAGTGGTTGGAAGAAGTTCAGGGAGCTCTTGCCTCTCCTGACATTGAGAGGGCTCTCCCTACGTGCTAAGGGGTCTTTGTATGCAGCATGTGTTAGGAGTGTAATGCTGTATGGCAGTGAGACCTGGGCAGTGAAGGAGGAAGACATTCGCCAGCTCAGACGTACAGAAATGACAATGATTGGGTGGATGTGCAGTGCGTCCCTGCATCCAAGGCCTGGAGGGGCTGGGTTTACGATGGAAGAGTTGAGAGGTAGGATGGGACTGGAGTGTATTGGTGTTGTGATGAGGAGAGGTAGATTGAGGTGGTTTGGACATGTGGAGAGGATGGGGGATGATAATTGGGTGAGGAAGGTGAGAAGTGTTAATATTGGGGGTGGGGTTATGAGGGGTAGACCGAGAAAGACATGGGACGAGGTCATTAAGTGTGACCTTAGGGTTAAGGGACTGAACAGGGAGGCTGCAATGGATCGTGCAGCGTGGAGAGCCGCTATTAGGTGACCAAGGCCGACACATGCAAGCATGTTGGAGCCTTTAAAAATGAAACGATAACGAACAATCTGAGTTGAAGCCTGATCTGATAAAGTCGATAGTCTGTTATATCCGATGGTCCCCACTCTTGTAGTGGGATTTCAAGCACATCTTTGATTACATGTAAATGAATGTTACAACATATTCTAGTACAATGGGGTCTCCCAGTATGCAGGATCTCAATATGCAGAACACCTAATATGCAAAGTTGACCCAGGAAAAAAAAGTAATAATAATAATATGCAAAATATGATTCTTAAATGCGAATTCGTCATCTGAAAGCAAGGGAAAAATGGTGTTCCTGCTCAAAATGGTATTATCCAAAGTCACCACCAGATGGCTGATTGGTTTCCCACCCTTTCCCTCCCTCACGGTGTCTCTCAGGTCAAGTCTCCAGACTATAAGTCAGTGTCTGCCCACACCACGCTTGCATATTGTGGTGTTTTTAGCATTGTACAAGACCTACTCTTGCCCACCTGTAACGTTATGACCCCACCACTTCTTTCCAAGAATAAGAGGATCACTTTGGAACTGAAAATGAAGGTTATGGAGTTGAATAAGAATGGTGAAAGGAACTCAGACATTGGACATGAACCTGGTTTAGGTGCATCGACACTGAGGAACAATCTCAAGAACAAGGAGCAGAGTTTACGAACCATCAGTACTTAAGAAGGCCAACGAGTTGACAGGCACAGTAAGGTTGTTAATCCTGTATTTATACAAATGGAGCACTGCCAAGCACACTACAGTTGCAGTTTTGTTATCTCTCTTCGAGTAAAAGTCTTTCTTAAAATTATTGTCAGTAATGGGGAAGTACTGTAATTGACAAAGATAGGGTCAGGTGTCGACTGTATACAGTAGAAGCCCAATATAACGGAACTCAATATAACGGAAGCCCGAAAAAGCGGAAGCATTTTTTCCGTATTTGTTTGCCCTATTTAAGGGAAAATTTCCATTAACTAGTTTCTGTTAAGGAAATCCCATTCCAAAAACCACTGACTTAAATGGAATCTTCACCTTATTCTTTATTCTCTTACTACTCTCACCTTATTCTTTGTGGGCACATTTTATTACTACAGTACTGTAAGTCAGTACTGTATGTATCACTGTTAACATGTGCACAATAATGCACATAGTGGGGGTATTAATTATGGATTCAGACTGCTGTGTGTAGCATTGAAACTTAGCATAATTTGCTAGGTTTTGGTGCACATTGTCTGGAACTTGGCTTGACAGTTGCCATTAAGGATTACATGGAAAGTACCTCAAACTGCTGGAAAAGTTTCCCTTATATTGAGCCTTGGTTATGAAACTCGATTTAACAGAACATATGAGATAACAGAATGGGGATTGGCTGAATTAGTCCGTTAAATTTGGCTCGTATTGTATGTTTATTGTATTTCCTTTGATTTAGTAGTTTCTGTCTATTGCCAGATGCCTTAATCCCGCAAGGGGTGGCCATAAACAAATCGCCATGTCGCCCTGTCCCCCGCCATTTCACTGCCCTGCTCCCAGCCCACACACACCCCTCACTCATATACCTCTCCACTCCATCCCTCCATCTCAAGCATGCTAACTACTGTAGTTTGCTATAGCAGCACACAAGTAGTTATGTCTGGCACAGCTGTGGCAAGAGATAATTTATGGAGTTTTGTTACATAGTATAATTAGTTCAGGGTAATTAAGCACCTGTTTCCAAGATCCATTTTATTAAGCAGTCATATAATCTTGTTATGTAGAGCCAGAAAGAAGTGCTGTAGTGAAAACAGCTAATAGCTGTTGAACAACCAAAAGGTTATTTAAACACATGATACTCAAGAGCAGATACCATTATTATGTGGCAGATGATTTTAGGCTACTCTAAACTTTATCTGAAATTTATTTGTGAAGCCACAGCAGTCAGTAGTAGCTATATTTCATAAGCACAGTTTTAAAACTTGAACTGTGTTTCATTGTACACATTATTTCCTTGATTATTGGTTTATTAGTAAGGTGATTAAAAAAAAAAAAAGTTGGCTTTTGCCTGATTTTTTTGCCTGATTTTTTTTTTTTTTTCTTTTGCAGGAGTAAATGTTTTGAAAGTGAGGTGATGCAGCAAGTGGACACCTATGAAAAATTAGAAAATACAGTAATAGACAGATTATGTGTAATGTGTGGACACTGAAAATGTTATAAGTAATGAAACCTTAATGTACTAGTCTTGACACTTGAGAAACCTTATACTGTAGATGTTCATAGTCAGACATTATGCACAGTTTTACTGGACATATAATTAACTGTGGACTGCAGCTTTTCTTGCATGTGTGGCTGAAGACTGTGTTGACTATCTGCTTACTAAGTGAAACTGTTCTTCCGAACATCTTCGGACTAAGTTTTCTTATATCTGTGTGTGTAGTGAAATAGTGTGTGATAACTAAAAGAAACTGCTTTCTCCGCATGTCAAGTCTTGAGGAAGGGACTCACGTCGGGAAATCGGATAACAGCATGGTAAGGTAAGTACACAATTACTGTATAAATTTTAGTTTTTTATGGGAAGGTTTTTCATATTTATATTTCATATTCATTGTTTTACTTGGTTGGGCAGCTCATTTACAGAAATTTGTCCTTTAGTTAGGTGTGTGTATTATTTTGAAGATACTGTATTATGGTTTTAATTGCTCAGTTGTTCAGTGTTACTCATAGCTTAGACAAAAAAAAAAAAAAAATTGTTTTTTCACATAGATCACTGTTGCTTAAAAAATATTAGCTGCATTGTTGAATTGGCTTCTAGTCATGTAATGGACCTGTCACCTTCCTTTAAACTTGTTAGCACACACCCCTTTTCAGGATGATGTTGCTGTAGGGAAGTGTCTCTCTGAAAGATAAAAGGAAGATTAATTGTCAAATGTACCACACTTTTTTTTTTTTTTTTTTTTTTAAGATAGTACTGGTATTTGATAGATATTGATACTGTCTATCAATCTACAGTGGACTCTTCTAAATTGCGGTCTTATGAGACTGGGCACACAGCAATTTGAGGATTCCGCGATTTAGAAATAAATAATATTATGGGGAAAATTACTTGTGGGTATATCATCTCAGAAAATTTGCCTCCTTTATCCCCAAACCTACAGCAAACTGGTCCCTAGTGAACACTAACAACCTTTATGCTTTATGTGGGAAGGAAACATGTTGATTGGCTTAAAGTAGGTGCTGTGCATGAATATGGTTGGTTTAGTACCAAAATTGCTATGCTTGACTAAGATTGGTTTACGCACGGCTAGATGCGCGGACTTGAGGTAATGGTGCATCATTTTTGATGGCTGCATCCGCAAATTTCATGTAATTTCTGTGATTTACTGAAGTTACAGACTAACTTGCATGATGTTGCCGCATATTATGAATCTGCTACTGTTTTTAGAATCACGTGATTTAGGAGATTCCTCTGTATGAATTGTATCATTCATGTTGTATCGTTATAAAGGCTCCAGCATGCTTGCATGCCTCGACCTTGGTCACCGAGTGGCAGCTCTTCATGGCACATGATCTCTGGCAGCCTCCCTACTCAGTCCCGTATTTCTGAGGTCACACACTTCGACCTTGTCCCAGGTCTATTCTGGTCTCCCTCACACAGCCCTACCCTCGACATTCACACCCCTTACCTACTGCACCCAATTGTCATCATCCAGCCTTTCAGCATATGCAAACCATCTCAGTCTACCCCTCCTCATTACAACACCAGTTCCGGTACATTTAAGTCCCATCCTTCCTTTCAACTCTTCAATTGCAATCCTAGTTTCCCCAAGCCTCACAGTCATGGACGCACTAAACATCTTTCTGGTCATTGTCAATTCTGTACGTTTGAGCCTATGAATATTCTCTTCTGTTCCTGCCCAGGTTTCACTGCCATACAGCATTACTCCTGTAACACATGCCACATACTTTACAAGGATTTTTTTTTTTTTTTTTTTTTACTTGGGGGTGTTGTAATTGTTATAAATCTGCAGTACCAGTATGATGGAACCCTAATGCAGTAGCAGTTTTTTACCTACTGGTATTGGGACAGGTCCACGCTTATAAAAAAAGCTAGACTGAAAATGATTTTTTAAAAAGTGAGTGAAAATAATATAAATTTACCAGTATTAAAGATTCAGAGAGGACTGGGGATGCTAATTAATGGTGAAGAGTAGAGTATGTCAAAGCTAATACAGTATACTGATATGCAGATAAGGCTGTGTAGCTTGCTGATGGTGAACAGGATCTTTGCAGAGTGGTTCAGAATTTTGAAAGTAAATGAAGATATGAGTAAGGTGATGGTTGTTGAAAGGAGGTGACTGAGTTTGATGTGGTGGTAAATGAAGAGAATTGAACTGATGAATGAGTTTGATACAGTAATAGAAAAGAGAGGTAAATGTACAACGGAAATGGAGAATTGAATGGCTCAGAGGACAAAGGACAATTTTGAGTTTGGATGATTTAAAAGGATTGCAGGAACATAGGTTAGTGGCAGCATTATCATGGATGTGAAACTTGTATGACATGAGTGTAACTGTTTAGTCAGGAGGAACAGCAGTGGAAACAAGACTGCTAAGGTATGCATGTGAAATTTGTAAGTGGTATAGGGGGCTTCATAGTACCTCTTCCTTTGTGAAATCAGGAATTGTATATATTAGACATTAATATCTCTTGCATGCTGTTATATCTAATAGTTATTAGTGTAGCCCAATTTTGTTGATAGGGGGAAAAGGGGAGGAGTTGAGGGCTTGTACAAAAATCTTCAGATGCTCATTTTATTAGTAGTGAGTTCGGTGAGGAGATAATTTGAGCATCATTAAAATTAATAGCTTACACACCAGTGGATTCTGTTTGTCTGTCTGTCTGTCTGTCTCTCTCTCTCTCTCATCATTAGTAGTCGTGAATTCAAGGGAGAGTTATCCAGATCTTTTCCCTGTTATACATTTGTAATTAGATTGGCAATAAATATGATTGTAATTTTATGATAGGTCAGAAAACGGTGTTGAGTAAATGTCTTGAACAGCATGTCTTGCAGTATCTATTTCGTCAGTTAATAATATTGAGTCTTAACATGTGTATGCATACAGGTACTAATGATTGACTTTTATTAATGATTATTCAGATAATACTAAACCAAAAATTGATTCCACCCTCCAAAAAAAAATTATAAATATACCAGTAGATATATACTGTGTGTATATTACCAGTATTATATTGTCCAGGTGCTTGAGGGTGCGAAAGTGGATGTATGTGGAATAACTGAAACAAAATGGAGAGGAGAAAGTGTGAGAGAATGGGAGTATGGATGGGGTATATGTGCAGGAGTAGGTGAGAATGAGAGGGCAAAGGAAGGAGTATGTATAGTTGTGAGTAAAAGATGGAAGAAGAGCATAAGACAGTATGGATCAGTTGGGTCAAGGATTGTGTGGGTAAAGTTGAAAGTTGGAATACAAATGTGGGTGATTGTGTGTGTGTATGCGCCAATGCAAGATCGTGCTAGAAGAGTGAGAGAAGAGTTCTGGACAAATGTGGAAGTGTGCATGGAAAAGTTTGGAAGGAATGAGAGAGTGTTTTTTATTGGTGATATGAATGGTAAAGTTGGGAATGTGAAGGTGGATGGAATAGTTGGTGAGTGGGGTGTGCCTGCTGAGATAGATGAGAATGGGAGTGCGTTAGTGGACATTTGTGCTGGGAGGGGGTTGGTGATAGCCAATACCCTCTTCAGGCATAAAATGATCCACAGGTATACATGGCGAGTGATGAGAAGGGTGGGTGGTGAACTGAATGAAAGGAAGGCAATGATTGATTATGTGTGTGTGGATGAAAGGATGCGAAGATGTGTAAAGGATGCAAGAGTGTATAGAGGTTGGGGGAGTGGACTTTCTGACCACTACTTGGTGGTGGCCAGAATTAGAATGCAAGTAAGATGGAGGAATAGAAGAAGGGAAAGACGAGAGGAAGGAGTAGTTGCAAGGAGAGTGGAAAGGTTACAAGAGGATGAGAAAAAGGCAGAGTATAAGAGAGAAGTGGAGGAACGATTGGGCAAATATGAATTGGAGCAGATGGGAGACGTGGAAGGTGTGTGTAAGATATTTACAGAAGAAATATGTGCAGCATGTGATGTGGTGTGTGGAAGGAAGAGAAGACGGAGGGGGGTGCAAGGAACAGCGTGGTGGACTGAAGAGGTGAAACAGGCTGTGGCACAAAAGAAGAAAGCATACAATGAATGGATGAGAAATAGGGGCGTGGAAGAAGTTGAGAGGCGGAAGAGAGAATTATATGTGGAAAGAAAGAGAGAGGTGAAAAGATTAGTAAGAGAGAGTAAGAAGAGAGTGGTTGAGGAATTTGGAAGGAATTTGAGTGTAAAGTGGAGGGACTGTAAGAAAATGTTCTGGAGAGAAGTGAAAAGAGTAAGACAGGGAGGAAGTGAAGTTAGCAGGGGAGTGAAAGATAAAAATGGTAGGTTACTAGTGGAGAAGGGAGAAAAAGTGAGCAGATGGAGAGAACACTTTAAGGAATTGTTGAACGTAGAGGATGGAAGTAATGCGAGTATAAGTGGCTGGGGAATGGCTGGGAGAAGGAGGGAGGTGAGAAGACAGGAAGAAATCAGTAGGATAGAAGTTGTGGAAGCAATGAAGAAAGTTAAATCGGGGAAAGCCCCAGGAATTGATGGAGTGTGTGGTGAAATGCTGAAGCATGGGGGAGAGATAGTAGTAGAATGGATGTGGAAGATGTGCAGATTGGCCTTGGAGGAAGGTAGAGTCCCGGAGGATTGGAAGTCAGGTATAATTATTCCCTTGTACAAAGGAAAAGGGGAAAAAGAAGTGTGTGGTAATCATAGGGGCATTTGTCTTCTTAGTATAATAGGAAAAGTGTATGGTAGGATACTTATAGACAGAGTTAGAGAAAGAACAGAGAAATTAGTTGGAGAAGAACAGGGAGGCTTTAGGAAGGGAAGAGGTTGTGTAGATCAGATATTCATTCTTAGATCTTTAGTGGAAAAGTTTCTAGAGAAGGGAAAGAAGTTGTATGCGGCTTTCATGGATTTGGAGAAAGCATATGACAGGGTGGATAGACAAGGATTGTGGAAAGTGCTAAGAATATATGGAATAGATGGGAAGTTGTTGAATGCTGTGAAGAGTATGTACAATGGTGCGAAGGCTGCAGTGCGTGTGGATGGTGAACTAAGTGAATTTTTCTCTTTGAAAGTTGGTTTGAAACAGGGATGTGTCTTGTCTCCATGGTTGTTCAATCTGTTCATGGATGGGGTAATAAAAGAGGTACAAGGTAGGGTAGTGGATGTTGGAGTGGCCCTGGTGAGAGAGGATAGTGTTTGGAAACTCCCTGTACTGTTGTTTGCAGATGATACTGTGTTGTTGAGTGAAGACGAAGGGGAGCTGCAAGGCTTGGTGGATGAGTTTGAGAGAGTGTGTAAGAAACGGAACCTAAAGGTGAATGTAGGGAAGAGTAAAGTGATGGTCTTTGAGAGAGGTGAAGATAGTGAATGTACAGCGAGGTTGGATGGTGAGGAATTGGAAAATGTGAGTACGTTTAAGTATTTGGGTAGTGTGATGAGTAAGGATGGAGGTTTGGAGGATGAAGTGCTTGAAAGGGTACAGCAGGGAAGAAAGGTTGCTGGTTCTTTGAAAGCAGTGATAAGAAACAGGGAAGTGAGCATGGAAGTGAAAAAGTTACTACATGACAGTATTGTGATACCAACTCTAACGTACGGAAGTGAAGCTTGGACATTGTTGGAAGGACACAAGGCAAGAGTGAGAGCAGTGGAAATGAGTTATTTAAGAGGAGCCTGTGGAGTCACATGGAGAGACAGGCTGACGAATGAGGATGTAAAGGAGCGTTGTGGTGTGGATGTGGATGTGATAGGAAGCGTTATGAGGAACACACTGAGGTGGTTTGGCCATGTGGAGAGGATGGAGGGTGAAAGACTAACGAAGAGCGTGTATGTGAGTGAGGTGGAGGGGTGAAGAGGGAGGGGGAGGCCGAGGATGAGATGGAGGGATGGGGTGGAGAGGTATATGAGAGAGGGGGGTGTGAGTTGGGAGCAGGGCAGTGAAATGGCGGGGGACAGGGTGACTTGGAGGCGATTTGTTTGTGGCCACCCCAAACGTGATTGAGGCGTCTGGCAATAGATAGATAGATAGATAGATATATATATACATACACGCACACACACACACACACACACACAGTATATACTGGTATATATATTGTTATATTTGGGTTTGGCCATCGTTTGGTGGGGTAGGGTGTTATTTCTAACCCCATTGCTATGCCGGAGTATTGTATCTAGGGGTAGCCTATCATATATCGGGGTCCGCATGTACAAGTATACCCCGGTTTAACGATTCAGTTGGTTAGGTAATAACCCATCGTTAGGCGGGGTATTGTATATTGGGGTAGATTTAACATGTAAAGTAATGGGATGCATTTTTCAGCCTTGGGTTTCCCCCCCCCATCCAAGTCCAAAACCCACCTACATGAGCCCCCAAACAAGTTCAAAGCCAATCTAAATGGCCTAACAGCTGTAAAAGAAGCTAACCTAAGCCTAACACTTGCAAATAACTCACAAAAACCAACAAATAAAATCTGAAATCATCAAATATATGTCTGAAAAAATCAAGCTTAGTAAACTGTACCCTAGAATGATAATGTTCACTCCACCTATGGCTAAAACACATTAATCTAAGTCTAAAGACAGTTTATAAATCATCCTAAACACACAGTTTTAGATAATCAAAATTGGTTTTAAAAAAATCAAAACTCATCATGAAACCGGGGTTTGGCCATCGTTAGGAGGGGTATGGTGGTATTTCTACCCCCATCATTAAGCTGGGGTATTGCATCTAAGGGTACCGGTATTGTATATATATATATATATATATATATATATATATATATATATATATATATATATATATGTCTATCTATCTATCTATTGCCAGATGTCTATCTATCTATCTATTGCCAGACGCCTCAATCCTGTTTGGGGTGGCCACAAACAAATCGCCTCCACGTCGTCCTGTCCCCCGCCATTTCACTGCCCTGCTCCCAACTTACACCCCCCTCTCTCATACTGTATACCTCTCCACCCCATCCCTCCATCTCATCCTCGGCCTCCCCCTCCCTCTTCCCCCCTCCATCTCAGTCTTTCACCCTCCATCCTTTCCACATGGCCAAACATATACATGTATGTATATGTATATATACTGTATACAGTATATATACATGTAAATGTATAACATGAAAATACGGAAGTCAGAACTGTAAAATTCTAGGTGAAAAACTTGTTGATATCAAGAAATTTATTATACTGTACCCTATAAGAATTATGAATGTGAATTTATTTACACTTCATCTTTGGCCATCCCTTACAGTGTCCACAGTAGAATCTCCAAATCACTGTACACACAAGTGTGTAGTTACCTGTGAGTTGTGAACCACAGGTGTATGCTGTACTCTGTTCTAGTCAAATTATCTGTTGGCCTAGAATAACATCCTCTCAGCCACTGTTTGAGACTCATGGAAGATCGGCAGGAAATTGACAAATGAATATGAACTTTATCAGTAGGAGGACAGTTACTTCAGCCAGTTAGAGGCATTTGTTAGGAGAAGACAAAGTGATGTGCAGATTGTAATAGCTAGTATTGTTTATAAATACTGTAAAATTAATATTTACCCTGTGTGGATGATGGCATAAGCCTTTTTGGCTCGATCGTAGAACTCGAAGCGCTCCAGGTATTCAACAGATACTGTCTTGTCGCAGTTTTCATTCCAGATGCGCTGGAAATCCCTCCAGTGATCCACTGACACCCTGAAGGCATCACCATCAGTACGTGTCATCAATGCAACCTGTTGGAGGGGTGCATTGTTAATGAGTGGGTGTGGGTTCAACAGTGAGTCAGATGAAGAGACTGGGATGAGGTGTGAGTTCGCTGTAGTGGAGGAATGGGGGATGTTGTTTCAGTGACCCTAAACTTATCAGGTCGTGAGCCAGATGAATTGCAGAAAACCTCATACATCAGCCAGACACTTCCAGATACTTTCTATTGAAGTTTTAGTGATCCCTTTGTTATGCACGTAATTGGTACTAAACTTGGTGTGTGATAATGAATTCATGTACATTCTGCATACTAACATCCCTGCACTTTTTGTGGTCCTATCTGTTTACAAGTTGTGCACTGAACTGAGTTATTCCTAACTCCCTTTTTACATAGAGCACAAGGCCACATACCTTGTTCCATGACACCTACTGACCATGACCTTCATTTTACCAATAGCTACTGACTTTCATTCCTAGTGCTTACATGTCATCCCTTCACTTCTTGAACTTCTGCCTAGTCTCCTCCATACTTCAGCATCTTCAGCTTCTAGCTCCCGTGACAGCCCACTTCATAACTCTTGACAGTGCTTCAGTTGCCAGGCTGAGTGTTCTCAGCACTGAATTTGTATACTCTCTGACAATGATAATTCCCAGTTTTACAAATACAGCTTTTAATATGTCGGAACACATTGCGTTCTGTACTCATAGAGGTACCGGTATGCAGTGGGGATTCTTGTGATTTTTACCAGGTACTAGTGCACTGTTGTACTGTATCAGCATTTACTGGGTAGGGTATTCATGTTAGTGCCTGTGGAATATTTATGTGAACACAAAACAGTACATACCGGTAGCTACTAGCCACTCTTTTAAGTATGTGCAAGGTATTCATGTAAACATGCACAGATTATTCATTTAAGCAAATACTGTACCAGTTGTTTATCTAAATGCATGCAGGGTTACAGGGTGTTCATGTTAGCATGCATGCATTCATGTATGTAATGGATATTCATGTAGGTGCATACCTGGTGGTCACTGTAGGTGTCAAGGGGCATGAGAGCGAGAACGGCCTCCAGTAGTGTCCCCATGCTCATCCCATCAGCCCGGTACTCCTTGGGTCCCCCAGGTGCTGAGCAGATGCTGTGGGTTGGGAAGTTGATGTCTGCCAAAACTGGGGGACAGGAAAGGCAAGATGTTTTAAAATACAGTACTGTACATTAATTCTGAGGGTGGCGTCTGCAAGAGGATTACTGTAGGTGCCTACACTAACATATGAGTGTAAGACAAGAAAATGTGTCAGAAGTTAAAGAGCAGTGGAGACGGGATTCTTGAGAAATATGTGTTGAGTGCAGAGAATGAATTGGATAAGAAATTGATTTGTGAAAGATATGGAGTAAGGAAGTTCATCAACAACAGTTGAGTGGAAGAGATATAGGTAGATTGTGTGGCCATATGGAGAGAATGGATGTAAACTGAATGGTGAAAAGGGTAGGCCTATATGTGAGTAGGTGGATGGTGTGGTCATGTGGAGAGAATGGATGTAAATAGAATGGTGAAAAAGGTATATGTGAGTGAGTTGTAGGTGGGAGAAGGCGTGAAAGTTAAAGAAGGTACAGAAATTAGATATGGTTAATGAGTTTGAGAGAGGTATGGAAGCTAATGTGGGTAGGAAATTGACAAGAGGTTCAGGTGGCGGGATGAAATTTGTACGGAGTGTATGACGAGCTTTTTGCACCCGCATTTTAACGACCGTCATTTGATTGACTTATGGGTAAATATGAAGCTTCAGGTGGAGCCAGGATTCCATTGGCTTGATTGGCAAATGAATGGGTATGTGTCCCATTTCATAGGTCATGCTATTGATTAGTTGTCCCACTAATGTGTTCTTTCATTTTCTTTGCACTCTGCACCCTACTTCACCTGCAAGTGGGAAAAATAGGTGAGATGATGATTAAAATGAGAATTTACGTTAAGTACTCAGTGGTGTGGAGGAAAACAATTCATGAGTTTCCGTGTAGAATAGTACATCCAAAACTGGAAGTTAATCAGTTAGGTTCGAAATAATGTACAAGTCAGCCTTAGTACACTCGGTTTCGGTGGTTGTGAAAGAAAGTGTTAAGAATAGGGATAACTAATATTTTAAAAATAACTGACAAGGTGCTTTTGGGGGTTGTAAAACTCTGTCATTTTGAGTATAGGCCTACTGTATGTACTATAGCTTGGAATATGTTGTTATATCATACAGGCCTGTTTTAAAACTCATTATTGTAACAGTAAAAAACGTTAGACAGTATCAGTCGCTGAAACATCGAAAAATGTATTTCTTTAGACTTTTGGTATTGATATTTACAGTTGAATGTGTAAAAGGGGGTTATCGTTCGCAGAACACAGGCTGAAGGTCAAGAACACATGCGGACATTAAAGTGTGTGTGTGTGTGTCGTGGTCATAAATACCTGGTAAGAATATTTGATAAATGTTTGTGGATTAGACTGATGTGCAATTTGCAGATAAAAGTAAGTCATAAGAAGTGATTGTAAGGATAAATTATGTAAAGGGGGGGAGGATAACGCAAATTAGGATTGTGAAAGTTGGTATTCCAACATCCTAGACTGAACCAGTCGCTCTTTTACTCATCTGTGTTTGTTACATTGAGGCTATTATATAACCAGGAAGAGTATTTATTGTATATTGACCGGTGTGTTGGTTTAGTTTCGTTGTTGGATGGAAGTGTCATACGCTTTAGCTTCTGTATTGAGTTTGACCTGGGTTTCTCATGATCTGTCCCTATTAATATTAGTACTGTAGCCTTAGATCTGTCTTTTGTAACGGCAACTATACTTTTTTTTTTTTTTTTTTTTAACTCTAGCAATGCCTAAATTTGCCATCTCACCTTAAATACTGATTACAGTACAGTGCTAGAATATAATGCATGTCATAAGTATTATGGAAAGTGTAGAGCCGTAGCATTGTCTTGTTCTGCCAATGAGCTACGTGAAATAAGCAGCAAATGAATGAAAATGTAGGCCAGGTTAATGGGTATTAACTTTTTTTTTTCTTTTACGACAGTAACAGGAATGAAATAACGTACTAAAAGGGTTGAACAAGATCCTAGAATTCCATTTAATAGTAAATATACATTGTTGATTCAGCGTTAGACAAAAAAAAAAAAAAAAAAAGTCAAGGCCGGTGGCAGAACAATGGAAACGGATGAAAGTTTTTATTTTGGTGAGAAAAGAATGTCTCACGGTGGAAGAACAGCGGGAAAAGGAAGTAAAATTATGTAATCTGGTTGTTGTTGGATTAGATGACGAGGAGAATTTTGAATAAGGACAAGGGGTGCGTGTAATGTCACCTTATTTGTATGGAGCACAGATTGAAGGGCATGTTGTTTCTTTTTTTGTTGTCGCAGCATCAGGTTCATTTCGCTTACTGTAAACCCAGTGAACCGCGGGAAATCGGCCACTTCGACTAGTGGCTCCCATAATTATGTCTTTCGTTGAGGTTATGTTTGACGACTGTGTCGTGATACTCTGATGCATGTAATGTGTTGTGATGTGGGGGGTTGGCTTGCAATGTTGGAGAAGAGTATCAAGGGCTTAAAATTAAAATAAAGGGTCAGTGAAGAGGAACAACTCGAAAGCAAAGTAAGATTATGTAAGCTGTTTGATAACTGTGATGACGGACTCGTGGTATGGGGAGTCGGAGATGATGTCAGGGCATTGGCAGGCGGTTATGGCAAAGGAAGGAAGGCGGCTTTATGACTGAAGGGTGTAGCGTTGGGTATCTGGGTTTTGCCGTCCAGCTGACGTCAATTTGCTCTCCGGGATGTTCATTGGGCGTCCAGACAAAATGTAAACACGATTTGCGGTTTTCTGGCGTGCGCTGGAAAAGCTGAGCAGGTGATTGGCCAGCGGGCGGGTGACGTCACGCGAAAAGGTAAACAATGACATATACTCACTGCTGCATGCCTTAAAAAGGAAGGTGTTGGGGCTTTCCTTAATGTTATTCAGGTTTGTATCGGTGACTAAGTAACGAACGGAAGGGAGAAGGAAGACAGGAGGGAAAGGATGCATGGAATGAGAAAGGGATTCCAATTATGAAAACACTTCGAAAGTAGAAGAGTTAAGACGGAAGGTAAAGATTTTAAAGATATGCTTGGGTCATTTTTGCATTTTAGTTTACGTTCGTTTCTCAGAGAGAGAGAGAGAGAGAATCAAGAGTAGAGTAGGATAATGTATTTTTGCACGAAATTTAAAACGTCAATCGTTCTTTGGGAATACCGTACTGCCGGAACTAGCAGGACACAGGAGACAATGGCGAGGGAAGAAAAATGAAAGAGATGTCAAAAATTATGGAAACTGGGAAATACGGTAAAACGGAATGGAGGCAGGGAACATTGAGAGAGAGAGAGTGTGAGAACAGGTGGAAAGAGTGGATGAGAGGACTGGTAGCCTAAATGTGAAGAGCAAAATATCATAAGTATACTGTATGCTTGTAATGTGAGAGAGAGAGAGAGAGAGAGAGAGAGAGAACAAGTGGAAAGCGTGGATGAGAGGATTGGTAAATATGAAGAGCAAACATCATAAGTATACTGTATGCTTGAGAGAGAGGTAGTAGGTGGGGTATGTATGCTGCTTAAGTTGACATGAGGAAGCAAAATTTCTGGGGGAATTCCCTTTCACATTCCTCTCTCGCCCTCTCTCCCTCACCCGTCTCTCTCTCTCTCTCTCTCTCTCTCTCTCTCTCTCTCTCTCTCTCTCTCTCTCTCTCTCTCATCAAAATAGCCTTAGCCTTTATTCCTGCAATCTCCAGGCATTTTTTTCAACTTTTTTTTTTTTATTGAATGGTTAAATAGCCATCATTAACTCAGCTAAGTTAAGATGAACTTCTGGAGTGGATAAAATCGTCTGGTAGTAGGGAGAGTAATGTATGCGTCCCTGGACTGAAGGGGTTAAATTTAGTATCGTAGGTGATAATGGTTTGCAAATGAGATAATTAAAAAGAGTTATTACCATTTATTGCCATACAGAGGTGATGAGAGAGAGAGAGAGCGTAGAGGTCATATAGGGCAAGAGGGGGAAAGAAAGGGGGTGGGGAGGAGTGACTCAGGTTAGGTCATGAAGGGGGGGGGTTACGCAAGAAAACAGACAGGTCACTTCCTTATCCTCCCACACCTGTGTATTCGTGTGTGTTGAGGGGGTGAGGGGGGTGGCCTGGAATGAGTAATGTAGAAGGAAATCTGTGTTGGGGATTTTACCTGAAGAAAAAAAAAAGTTTGATGACAGGTAACCCACGCGTCCATGCACAGGTGCGTAAAATAATCACTTATATATACTTTCCCCTTCCCCCTGCCATTTCTAGTTATATACACTTTTTCCCTACACATAGATGAAGCTTGCCTTACTCGTTTCATGGTAGTTGTATTTGACAACCTTCTTATTCCATGGTACTTACAGTGACCCGTCTGTACTCTCTCCTTCTACTTATGTATGCGTCTGATTCTATTTAATACATCCCTTATGGCTAGATTTTACTTACTCCCCTCCAACTTTGTACATAATCCTGCTCATCGTATTATTTAATTTATCTAATCCTCATTAAGATACTTCATCCTACGGTACTCATAAATTTTGCTTACTCTCCAGCATTCACTTCATCGTGTCCATAAATTTTATCTAATCCTTATAAATCTTCAATACTCCCAGCCTGCTCATAAAATAGATCCAGTCTTCTTGAACACACTCCAGCCGTAGTAACTTTAACAAATTCTTTTAAACACTCACTCACCCTGCTCGTAAAATGTATCTAATCTCATCCAACACTCACAAGTCCTTCTCTTAAATTTACCTAACCCTCTCTCAAAACCCACTCCATCCAGTTAATAAAATTTACACAGCTCGTTTCAGCACACAGCACCCTTCTCAAATAATCTGCCTACTCGTTTGACCTTCAGCATCCATTCCATCCTGCTCATGATTTTTATATTACTCTTCTACAAGCACTTAATCCTATTCATAAATTTTACCTTACTCTTCAACAAGTACTCCATCCAACTCATAAATTTTACCTAATACAGTTCAACACTCATTCCACCCAACTGATAAATTTTTACCTAATACTCCTCAGCACACTCCATCCTACTCATACATTTTTACCAAATACTTCTCAACACATTCTCCATTCCACTCACGCACCCCATAAACCCAACACTCACTTAGGGATGAGTATACAGGTCCACTACACCCACCTGTCGACCCTTTTCCACCTGCCCACCCACTTGTCGACGCTTTACCACCTGCCCACCTACCTGTCGACCTTTTTCCACCTGCCCACCCACCTGTCGACTCTTTTCCACCTTCCCACCCACCTGTCGACGCTTTTCCACCTGTCGACCATTTCCACCTGCCCCATGTACACCCATAACCCACTTTGCTCATCAGAAGTAATCCCTTGCAGGCCGTCTAGTTTGTCACCAGGATTAACGCCAAATACGCAGCGGGTCGGGGATTAGTGTCCATCTAACGGGTGTTGGGTGATGGCTAACCGACCAGAGCGGCTTTTTGTTGACTTTATTTTTAGACTGCGGGGTTTGTTTGTGCAAAACATTTTTTAGACGCGTCGTGTTATTTTTTCCCGCCCGTAAAATTGTTAGGCGTGGGACAAGAATTAGATGGCCACGCTAAATGGCTGCAGACACGTGCATATTGCGGATTAATTGTGCAGAAATTTTATATATGCTAGCCTTATATTTGGTTAAATACTTAATCATGGAACGCATGTTTCTTTTTTTTTTTTCTTTTTTCTTTTTTTTACGAAAAAAAGACTTTTTTTAATTGCTGTATTTTTTTTTTCCTTTTTACAGAAATAGTTGTCATAAGAGTGTACAATAAATGTCTTCTGATGCGTGTTCATAAGTTGATTTGTCCGCTTGTGTGTTTGCTGTATGACGGTGCGTTGTGTGTTACGTCATAAAGGTGCATTTGTGTTCCAGTAATAGCATGTGTTATATGAAAGTGTTACATTGTGTTATTGCTTCAGAAAAGGTTGTATTTGTATCATCACACGTAGTTGTGCTGTTTTGTTACGTTACATAAGGGTGCGTTGTTTTTTTACTACCGTACGTTATATTACGGTGTAGTGGTATGATGGTGCATTGTGTTACGTTGTCTTGTTACCTAATGGTGTGCTACGTTGAGTTCTGAAAATTGACTGTTTTATCTGATGAGTGAGGTGCTTTGTACTGTATTGCGTCATGAGGGTTGTGTTGTATTGTTATAACCTGTTAGAGAGGGATGGAGAGATACCGGTAAATGAGATAGGGGTGTGTAGAGTTCGGGAGTGGAGAGCTTAATGGTAGATGAAAAGGTGACATGGAGGCGATTTGTTTGTGGCAACCCCTTGCTTTTGGGATTTAAAGGTCTGACTGTAGAGATAGATAGGTACTGGTAGGTAGGTAGGTAGGTAGATATAGGTGGATGGATATAGATAGATAAATAGTGGGGTGCGGTGTGTTATGTTGCATCATGAAGGGTGCATTGCATTGCCGGTATTCTTCCACACCCCTTGCAACGGTACGGCACACGCCTCAGTACTCTCACACACCCACGCATTTCCTGTGGCGGGCCTTAACATGCACCCACGCCCATGCGCACCCACACCTTGCCCCACACCCTCATTACACCCTCTGTCTTCTCTGATCTTCACACATCCATTTAACTGTTAGCATGCCTCTCCACCCACCCACTTACCCACCTCTCCACAACATTAACACCTCCACACCCTCAACGCACCCACCCTCCACTCCCTCGTCCCACACCCTGCCCCCTCCCTCTGCTTCCTTGTACTCATCCGTATTCACCTCCCTCCCTCCCACCGCTCACTCAAGGAGCCTTACAACACCGAAGCATAGTCCTACATCATCCTTACTCTCGTATTTGTCCTCTTTATGCATGTTTACATTTCCCCTTACGCCTTTCCGTCAGTCAATTTACACTTTCTTCAGTCCATTTATACCCTTACTCATATGGTTACGTTCTCAGCTCCCACCTACACCCCACGCACCTACCTACATCCTTACTCGCCCACTTATACATTCTCACTCCACGATCTACCTCCTCACTTACTCTATAGTCCCTCTCACAATATCTCACTTCCTACATCACCTACCTTAACCTCCCACTTATCTGTCCCTCCTTACGCCCTACCTAACCTCACACTCCACCTAACTCACTCAAGGATCCATCACCACCTTCTTCACTCAGTCTGTCTCCACTTCCACTTTACCACCCTTCATTTTTTTCTTTTTAATGCATACGACTTGGAACACACTGTCGAATATTTGTTCACGAGGTCTATCCCCTGTCCCACTAAAGACACACCAACCAAGGGCTGGTCCCCTGCAGCCCCTTCATCTCACCCTGGCACTTGAGCCCGTATTCTCGTAGGTTAAGGAGGGACCCCAGCACCTCTTCCATAGCGATTTATTCTTGGATATGGCTAGTTAATATCCTTTTGTACGTTATTTATTCCCAGTATGGCGATATTGGAAAGATTCATACAACACAGAATTGGACAATAAGATGTAATAAATAAATCGCTTAGGAAGAAGTGTTAAGTAGCATCCTTGACTGACGAAAATACGGGCTGCGGACGCTTTTAACACCTATCGTCTTGTTTGTGATACGTTAGGGATATCATGTTCAGATCTGGTGCTATGGTGGTAGTGGGAGAATTTTCATAACGTGGCGATGGAGTACACATGAAACCTTAGTTAATATCCACGAACACTACCCTGAAACAACCAGGATCGAACCCGCCACCCAAGAGCCCCTCATTCGCCTCTGTATTTACTTGAAGACTTTACCTTCAAATTGTAAAGCCTGATCTTCTCCCTTGTCTCTTTTCTGCTCACTGGATGCAGGGATGCTGAAATGAGGTGTAGATGACAACAATGCATATTATCACCCGTACATGGATGATAATAGATATCTCAGTCCACGATGTTACATGCAGGTTTAGAGGCGAATGCATATTAGTTTTTGGCTGTACCTCTCCTCCTCCTGTAACATTCCTCCCACACACACCCACACCCTCTTATCACCTCCACCTACGCGATTCATCCCCTCCATATTCTATCATCCTCTCCACCCACACCACTCATCCTTTCCATGCGTCCACCCTCATCCCAGTCTCCCATTCATCATCATTCACGTCCATAACTGATAGCCTATCCACCTTACGTGTCTCTCGTAATACATTTCACTAAACCTTTCTATAGTACGTGCTTCTCACAGTAGTGCCTTTCCCTCCCACAGTGCACAGCGCGATCATACTGTTTACTTCATACCTATTTACCTGTCCTGAACACCTGCTCTGTGTTCTTTTACGTAAATTCTCACCGCTAACATTCCTTTCACCCATATGAGCCTTCCTAACTCTACTGGACCTTTGACAAGCACGTGAAGCAGATTCGAGGCTTCTGTCATCATAGGAATAGTTGTTTGAGAGCTTCCTTAATCTTTCTCTGTCAGTCCTTATATGGCACACTACAGACTCTTAATCTTATCAGCTTATCGGGGCATAGTTGGAGCCATAACGTCATCAACCGAGAAGTGAGGCTGACTTACGGGAATTACCTGTGTTATATATGAGATTACAGGTGAAAAAATCCGAAGCATCTGTGTTATGTCCCCAGGTAGTTTCTTAAGGAGGGGGAGATCATGATACACCTGTGTTCCAAAACATAAGGTATGGATAGTAATGCTCACGTTCTATGCCGTTGGGTGTGCTGAGAGAGAGAGAGAGGGAGGGAGGGAGGGAGGGAGGGAGACAGATAGTGACCATCTCTAATCCATCGGTACCAGAAATCTAGTACGGTTAGTTGCATATATTCATCTTCCTTCACTCTTTCAAGACGATGACGCCTCAATATTTCACGCCAACGATCAGCAGACGCCCTTTAAGACAATGCACTAATCGCTTCAGAAATATGGCAACAATATTCCTCAAACTACTTGACGATTTCATACAAGGACCTTTCGTAGTGAAGAGCAAAAAAATCATCTCAAACGCTGTCGTACGCAAGAAAGTTGACTGTTTTACTTCGCAGGGTCTCACGTACGCTGAATAAAACAGTTTGACGGTAGTAATCTTGACCAAAATAAGAAACACGTCACCATCTTGGAAGGGTCAGGACATCATAATAGAGAGGTGTATTTTTGGTGGTTACCCCGTCGTAGAGAAAGACGTAAGAGGGCACATTGTATGCTGGCAGGTGAGTGAGGGTGTGCAGACTAAATGAGAAAGAGAGAGGGAGAGAGAGAGAGAGAGAGAGAGTGTGAAAAGAAATGGTTGTACAGTATATTTATCTGGAGGTAAATGGATCAGGGGAGAAATGGAAGGTTTGAGAGAGAGAGAGAGAGAGAGAGAGAGAGAGAATGGAAAGGAATGACTACATATTTATCTGACGGTAAATGGGGTCAGGGAAGAAATGGAAGGTGTGTGTGTGTGTGTGTGTGTGTGTGTGTGTGTGTGTGTGTGTGTGTGTGTGTGTGTGTGAGAGAGAGAGTAAAAACATGTGGACAAGTATTCTCAGTAGTATCCCAGCCTCAAAGAAGGAAAGATTGTAACCTTGTGTTCTTCATCCTATGCTGAGAGGCGAGTGAGATTGCTTATAGATTAAATGAGAGCGCTTTTCCCAGTGGTTTCATAATATTAAAGAAGGAAAAAACGTAACAGAGAGAGAGAGACAGAGAGAGAGAGAGAGAGACAGAGACAGAGACAGACAGACAGACAGACAGACAGACAGACAGAAGGGTCGGTGAGGCGGAAAGAAGAGGGAAGGAGAGGAGGGGGCGGTGGGGGGTAAGGGGAGGGGGCGGCGTTCCAACCACCCCCCCTTTCTCCTTAGGAGGAAATGACTACCCACCCCCCCTTTTCTTTTTCATTCACCCTTCCCCCTTTTCCCTCCCTTCTTTCTTTCACCATTACTCCTTTTCTATCCCTCTTTCTTTCGCCTTGCTCATATTCTTTCCCCTCCCCTTTCTTTCCCCTTTCCTCATTTTCTCTTCCTTGTTTCTCTTACTCCTCATTTTTTCCCTCCTTTCAACCTCCCTTCTCTTCTTTCCCACCTCATTGCTTTACCTTTCCTCATTTTCTCGTCCCCCTTTCTTTCACCCTTTCCCCTTTTCTCTTCCTTCCACCCTTCCATCTTTCAATCCCCATCTCATTCACGATTCCCTCTTCTCTCATGCCTCCATTCTTTCACTCTTCTCCTTTTTTTTTCTTCCATTTCTCTCCTTTTTCCATCTTTTTCCCTTCTCCTCCATTCTCCCTGCATTTTCTCCCCTTCTTTCTCTTCCATTTCTCTCCTCTTTCCATCTTTTTCCCTTCTCCTCCATTCTCCCTGCATTTTCTCCCCTTCTTTCTCCCTGCCTTCTCCTTTTTTCTCTGTCTCCCATCATTCTTGTTCCACCCTCTCTCCTCTCGTTTTTCTTGTCATAACTACCCGTCTCCTTTCTCCAACTCTCCCACTTCCCCTCCTCCTCCCCTTCCCTTTCCTGCTGATTTCCTCTTCTGCTCCCCCTTCTACCCTCATACCACCCCCTTCCTTCCCTCTCCTACTCTTCTTTTCTCCCTTACTCTCCAATTTGTCCTCATCTTTCACATATTCCCTCTTTTTCTCTTTCCTCCCACCCCCACCTCTCTCTCTCTCTCTCTCTCTCTCTCTCTCTCTCTTTTCTCTCTCTCTCTCTCTCTCTCTCTCTCTCTCTCTCTCTCTCTCTCTCTCTCTCTCTCTCTCTCTCTCTCTCTCTCTCTCACACACACAGCATCCTCCCTCACCTGGGCATGCCATAGATGTCTATGGAAATGGGGTGGTTGGGAGGGTGTCTGGAGGAAGTGAGAGAGAGAGAGAGAGAGAGAGAGAGAGATATATTAAATGATGCTGGAACGGGCATGTTTGTGTGAATGCGCGTCTGCCATACTCTCTGTATATCTGTTTATGTGTGTGTGTGTGTGTGTGTGTGTGTGTGTGTGTGTGTGTGTGTGTGTGTGTGTGCTGAGCGGGAAAGGAAAGAACTGTCTATTGTATCTATTGTGTGAGTTCAGTCTATGTTTGCCAAAGGACGAGGAGAGAGAGAGTGAACGGATGGGAAGGTGAATGTATGGAATGTGTATGTGTGTGCGCGTCACCGTCTAGGAATTTGAGAGAGAGAGAGAGAGAGAGAGAGAGAGAGAGAGAGAGAGAGAGCATACTGATCAAAAGTCGGAAGGGAAATAATAACCATGCATTCTTTCATTACTAAAATATTATGGTAACAGTACCAGTAATGAACACCGTAAAAACAGGGAGGAACGAAACAACAGTATGTATTTTTATATTACAGTACTGTTGCCATCTTTCTTTTGTAGGTGAGACGCCCTATATCCATTCACTGTAGAGCTGGCCTTTGGTGAACTCTGCATTGAGTGACAACCCAAATGGTCTCTGTTAACTTAAGAAACCATTGTACAGGAGACCATTGAATACGGTTAATGGTAGCCACATAACCAGATAGACGCCTGGTGGTTTAGAAGGCCAAGGCGCTCTTCTGGATGCAGCCCATTGTGGTTCCAAGGGATTGTAGGGGTATATTGTTCAAAATTATTTTACTACTCAGACGAATAACAAATATTAGTCCTCACTTAATTATCGGGATTATGAAGCCTAGCCCTGGACCCCTACACACACACACACACACACACACACACACACACACACACACACACACACACACACACACACACACACACACACACACACACACACACACACACACACACACACACGCTCTCTCTCTCTCTCTCTCTCTCTCTCTCTCTCTCTCTCTCTCTCTCTCTGACCGCTGCAGTACGTGTGTGTGTGGACGTGTGTATTATTGTTGCTAGGGATGAGGAAGGAAGTTGTGAATATCTGTGAGTCAACTGGGAAGATGATGTGGCTGGTTTAGATTGAGGGAGATTGAGAGAAAATTCAAGTCAGTGTGTTTTTGTCGAGAGAGAGAGAGAGAGAGAGAGAGAGAGAGATCCTTTATTCAACACCTACTCTTTCCTGCCACTCAGAATAGTCAGGCTTACATTTATACATATAGATATAGACATACATACTGACAGACACACATACATAGACAGACAGACAGACAGATAGACAGACACGTATAGATAGATAGATAGATGGACAATAGATAGACCGAAACCCCTCCTGTACAGGGCACTCCTACATCCCTAACTGGACATCTATACCCTGGCCTAGTCTACGCGGTGATTCAAAGGCCGTAGACAGTAAGACAGAGGACACCCCGATGCCATGCCTCGTTGTGGACATGTTTCCCCCTCCCCCCCATAGAGTTTTTTCCCCATAGACTCGTAATTCGTGATTCAGAAAAAAATATCGGCGTCTCTTTTCCACCCTTAGTCATACACGATTTTCATTTTTTTTTTTTTTTTCGGCCTTAGATGGCGCCGTAGGGAAGGATGGAAGTTCGGAAGGGAGAGTGAATTATTTGGGAAAGTGTTGTGCGGATAACTTGTGTGCTCTTTTTCCTTTACTTTGTAGGAAAGATGAAAGGTGTGGACGGAAGAATGAGTTATGTGTTCAGGAAAATGAAAGCCTTGTGCTGATTACACTGAGAGAGAGAGTAAATGCAACTCAGTTATTATAATCATACACGAAATAAAGAAAGAAACAAGATAAAATCGAGGAAAAAAAAAAAACAGTCGAAATAACTCAAAACAGGATCGGAAGAACCAAGACTGGACACCCACACAGAAATCGGCTCCATTTCATCCCATTGATCGGCCTCTCTTGTGCCCATTTAACCCTTTGTAGGGCGGTAATGGGCACAACATCTGCTTTCTTTTTTTTTCTCTCTTTTAGGGTTTTCGTTCCCTTTTAAGAAGCTTGGTACCATTAGGGATAAAAGTTAGTCTACTATTCCACAGTCTGCTTCTTGCTTAGGGCGTATCCGTGACTGTTCTTTTTGACATCATACGAATATAGGCTAAGCTATAAAGGACTCAGAAAGCGTATACCTCCACCACACAAGAAATATTTACATATATTTCCTCTTTCTTACCAGACAAATACTTTTTCGGTCTCACAGTCAGTTACTTCTACGGTCTTACTTTTCCTTGTTACACAAAATCAGAGAGTGCATACCTTCATCGACACTAGTAAAATTTATTATTTATTCCACCATCCAGATCAGGATCCACCTTAAAATTTAATCAACTCCTTAACACAATGCCTACCTATCCACCAGATTTCATGAAAATTTGATAACTTTCTGAGATACTACAGAAATACACCTGCATAAATACAAACCCCCCATCTTCGTTAGCGGAGGCAAAAAGAATCATTTATGGGTAGAGAAACATGTCAAGCCTTTCTCATCGTAGGAATATTAATCGGCAGGGGATAGTGAGAAATAAGTGGTGAAATATTAAACAAACTTCTGTCCCCTACTGTATCTTTTGTAGTATTCTTTATTTTTTTCCCCAACCTAATTCTCATTTACTGCCAGTTTTCCCCACACAAGGAAATGTTCGGGGGAGACTTTTTTATTTTTTTTTATATTTCTGGTGATTGTGCGTGAGGGTTTTTTCATGATTGTGATTTTGTGGTCGGGGTTGCTTTTGATCTGGTAAAGAATATAGTGATTTTCCGGTGTGATGTGGGAGCAGTGTTGGTTTTGTTTGGATTTTGTATTTCTGCTTTCTTTGCTCTTAGTTTTTAATGTTTGTGTGATATTTGTTTTGCTCTTTGTCATTCGCTGTCAGTAGTAGCAGGTGGAGCTAGTGTTTGTGTACATCATCATCATCATCATCATCATCAGCAGCAGCAGCAGCAGCAGCAGCAGCAGCAGCAGCATCCTAACCTTTCTTCTTGGAGGGAACAATATTACGGGGTTCTGGCCTTTGGTTCCTTCTTCCATTAATACACATATTCACTGTAGCCTATTGGTTTTTAGTTATAGGGATGCTGGATTTACGAACCTCGAACTTCCATGTGGTAATTCCTTTTAAGCTTCAGTAGCATGTTTTGTTACACTTGAAGGTAGGAATGTATCGAAAGCCAGTGTTAATTTTTTGTGACATTGTAAAGTTCGTATATCGGGACGTAAATATTATACAAATACACTTACATTTATGATATGGAGTTAGATGGATGTAGAAAGAAAAAAAAGCTAGTAGATCTTGCACACCGCCTTGAAACCATGTCGGAACACAACTAGCCTATGATACAGTGACAAGGAGTACTGAAATGGGTTAGGGTCTGGCTTCTTTAGTCTGGAGCTTCAAAAGTGTAGTGGAAATAGTGAGTGTGAGTGTATATAAGAGGTATTCATGAGTACACTCCTAGGTTGACGGATAAATGTGTACATGGACGAATGCTTTTACGCACAGACATGTATACCCTTCTGTATATTGGTTTACACATGAAAGAGCTGCATGAAAGACACACACACACACACACACACACACACACACACACACACACACACACACACACACACACACACACACTCTCTCTCTCTCTCTCTCGTTTTCAAGCTGTTGGTTTTAATCTTCAGGACATAATGGCGGTCAAGACAAAAAAAAGAAAAAAAAGAGAAAGGATAAAACTAAAAAAAAAAAGAAAAGAAAAAGAGCGATATAATTTGTCTGTTCCTCGCCTCCCTCCAAGTATTTCCTGCAATAAACATTAAATCCTGCAATTGCAAAGTGGCCCTGAACCCCGTTAGTACGAAGGCGAGGGAGAGGAGAGGGGGATGAATGAATGAATGAAAGGGAATGAATGAGGGTTGATAGTAGTAGTAGTAGTAGTATGAAAGGTTCGGTGAAAGATTCGATTCGGGATTATTTTCTTGACAACTGTGTATGTTCGGATCAAGGTGACGTTGGCTATTTTGTCATGAGCCGAATGCAGACGGTGTAATCACATGTCGGAGCCGAGTTTACCACCGTCTGTGTCCAGCCGCCGAAATGGACACCGCAACCCGAAATCTCCAGACGCATCAGTCCACCTCGAAGCGAAAGTTTTGTTCCCCCAAAGAAATTAAATAGAAAGGAAAAAGCAAAATGTGGACTTTTTTGTCTTTTTTCAATTTTTTTCCTCGTTGTCCCGGAAATGGTGGCGGTCTCACTTCGGCGGTGGTCACATGGGCCGAATCGGTCTTGTGGTCTGGCGGTGTCTGTGGTGGTGGGGAGGGAAAGACCGAGAGCGATAAGGAAAAAGTGGAGAGGAAGAGAGAAGAGCGGGATTATGCGCGTGTCTTGGTTTACCCAGATGGCGGGGTTGGGTTGGGTTAGGTTTGATTAGGTTAGTTTGCTTTAGGTCAGATTGGGTTGGGTTAGATTACTTCAGGTTAGATAAGGTTGGGTTGGGTTAGGTAAGGTCAGATTGGGTTGGGTTGGGTTGGGCCGGGCTAGGTAAGGTCGAGTTAAGAAAAGTTGAAGGAATTGGGTTAGGTTGGAGTTGTTAAGCCTGGGTTGGATTGGGCTAGGTTAAGTTTGGTTATGTTAGGTCATGTTAGGTTAAGTTCTAGGTTTGGTTATTTAGAGTGGGTTGGATTAATTTAGTTCGATGGGGTCGGGTTGAGTATGGCACCAAGTACCATCATATTCCGTGACCTGCCATGTATTGACACCAGTTACCATCATATGTTTCTCAGTTTTGTTATAAATGGTCATTGCGTGCGCAAGACATTTTAACATTTTCAGGTTGGGATGGCGTGGTAAAGGAGTTAGCTGAACTTAGTGAGAAACAAAATAAACCTGGACCTGCTCATAACGTATTTGGAAGCATTTGGGAGCAGCCACAAAATATGAATCTGAAAGTAGGCTTACAGATAATTAAAAGAAAAAATATGTATACAGATACTGAGATTGAATTGACATTTTCAGAACAGTCCATTCCCATATAAATCTGAAATACTGTGGTGGAATTGGATTACTGTCATTTCGGACAGCTTCGGATGATGGCTTACAAGTGCATCGTAGAACAGGAATAGGTTGGAGGGTATTTTGTCAACAGAACACTTACTTTGTGGAAGAAAAAGAAGGTACGTGGGAGTGTGTTATTCCCAGTCAAATATAAGAGGTTTAGAAAGTAATTAGGGCGTAATTGTAAGAGTACTCAAGGATTGGAAAGGATTATTTTACGGCATTTATTAGGCTATACGAGGAAAGCGTCATATATATACCGTATACATAATTTTTGCAAGGCATATTTCCATTGCATTGAAATTTGCATGATGCATTGTAAAGGGATATTATAGTAAGTGTACATACTGAAAATAGGCGGTGGTTGTACCGTATGCATAGAGTTCGAAGATCTCTTTAGGAAATTGCAAAGGGGTGAGGGTTACGGGTTAAGGTTGCACAAGCGGTGGGTGTGGTGGAGTGGGGTGTGATGGAGTGGGGTGGGATGAAGGAGATACTGTATCCGTGGCCGCAGTGCAGCTGGTGGGAGGGCTGGCTGGAACACAGGTAATTGCACAGGCAGGCAGTATTTGCACGCCTTCACCACCATCTCATGTCTCCTTACCATACCTTGATTGACCCGCTACACTATAACGTCGTGATGATACCCGGTTGTGATGTTACAAATAATAATGATTGTAATGGTGGTAAGCTTTTAACTTTTTCCTGGTTAAAATTACAGTTGTACAGTATTCACCCAAATGGCATAGCAAAAAAAAAAAAAAAGTAAATGTAAAATTACCGGGGTTATATTTGAAGTTCAGGGAAGTATTGATTCATTATTAAGGTCTGTATCATTCTTGCTTAGTCATGAAGTGAATTTTATATGAACAGTTAGGACAGGTTAGGTTAGCTTAAATAGGTGAGATACCTTGGATTAGGTTCAATAGTTCAGGTTAAGCAAAGGTGGTCCTGTTAGGCTGATAGATTGCTGGAAGTGGTACTAGAAACAAGTCCTCGGGAACTCATACTACGGTGATGCTCATTTTTGTATTATTATGGTTGGCTTCATACGATTGTGTTCAGTGTTGGAAGAAAACTAGAAAGCATAGAAATTACTATAACGTCGGCACAGTTGTTCTAGCTTTAGTTAGCCGTGTAGCTTTCGTTCAGTGAGTGAAGAACTATATTTTCCCGGGAATAGAGTACTTGAGAAAATACTTCCCACGTATTCCCTGCGTGTCGTAATAGACCGTTTTTTTTCTTTTTTCCAGAAATTTAAGGTGTGGGCAATTATCCCCGTTGCACCGTATCCTAGTGCTGAAAGTAACGGGAGGGGAGGGAGTTGTAAGGGGAGGCCTTGAGTGTAGGGATCGCATTCTGGTTGGCTAAGAAGGATTCGTAACACCTTTTCTTTAACGATTTATTTTGTTTACCATCATATTCCATGGCATGTCTCGTATCTTTTTCATATCGATAAAGTTTGTTGACACACCATAGATAAGAATATACACGTTCCATATTTTTTTTTAAATAAATTGGTCAAAGACGAGTACTTGAAAACTTCCTAATGCTTTGAAAATACGGGCGTAGTTGTGGGTGTGGCGTGCTTGGGGGTGGCTTGTGCAGATGAGGAAATTGTCGGGTGGGACATAAAAGTGAGGGGTGCGGTGGTGTGCTGACTGGCCGGTCTGGTGCACACCTGTTTAAGCATTCACTTCACCTGCCCTGCCCTACTCTGCCAGCCCTACCCCACTCTGACTCCTCTGCCCCACACTGCCTGCCCCGCCCCACTCTGCCTACTTTACCCCACTCAACCTGCCCTACCCCACTCTGCCTGCTCTATCCCACCCTGTCAGCCTTGCCCCACACTTCCTGCCCTACCCCACTCAACCAGCACCCATTCTACCTGCTCTAGCTCTCCCTTACCCCTGCGTCACTGTACCCACATTTAGGTACTGCCAGGCTTCATTATACTCGCGTTTACCCTATGCAATCCCCTTTGTTCAATATGTATATGTTTAACCCATGTACTCCAGTCTCCCGAGGTAAATAGAATCGTCATCGGGTGGTTGTCGGAATTAAGTGTAAAGTTTGTCCCCAGGCTGGAAGTTTTAAATCTACGCCTGTCTTAAAGGTGTCTCATAAACCTGGATAATGTATAAGATGGCACTCGTTTCTTCAGGTAAATAAAGCGTTCTGGCGCTAGTAAAGAAAAATAAAATAAAATTACGAAGTGGACTAGGATCAGTGAAAGTAAATTTTTGTTGTTGTTGTTGTTGTTGTTGTTGTATAGATGCTCCAAGGTGATTTATTCTAACCAGACGATTTTACCTGTCTGATGGAAATTCTCAGCCGTTATAGGGTGTATCTTAAAGCTGAAAAGTTCTTGGTGTTTGTGTGTTTGTTGTTGGTCAGAATTCAGTCATCAGTTCTTATTTTCTGGGAAAAGGTGTATCTGTAATGAAGTTGGTGGTAGGGCATTGTATTTAAGGTTATGGTGTTTCCTGGTCTTGGTGGGGGGGACGGGGGTGGAGGGGGTATTGGGGCGTGGAGGGGCGTGTGAGGGTATCGACTAGAAAAATAAGTTAGATGTGGTTGGTAAGAGTAGAGGCTGTTTTTTTTTTGTTTTTTTCGAGATGGTTCGGTGAAGATTTTTAAGAGATCGTGTTTCGAGGTTGGCGGCTGCATTATTATTCCTCACCTCATCCTTAGGTGGGAAAAAAAATCAGAATGGTGATACTTGAATTTTTGAATTCTGAATTTTGACGATTTTGAAACTGAAACTGAATTTGGGCTGGAAGTTGGTGCTTTTGGTCTTGTTTTAATTAGTCTTTTAGGTGGCGTGAAATGTGTTGTCATATCAGTACGTAATTTTGTATAGCGGGATAATAATTTTTTTTTTGGCTCCAAGCTCTCCTGAAACGTGAACCCTGTGAACTGTAGGCTGAAGTCGCCCTTTTCCTGCAGTCCACCATCCGCTTTTCAGTTCATAGGGGTGGAGATGGGGGACGTTTGAATACCTGGGCAGTGGAGCCGCCTGGTTATATTGGTGCTATCACGCGAAGGCGTCCCTCTGCATCGTCTCTAGGATGCGAATAAAAGTGTAAATAGCCTCCTAGATTTAATTAATGTTGGCTTAGTATTCCTAGATTTTTACTGATATGGTGCTTAATCACTCAGTTATGAAGTTGTGTATTAAGTAACTAAGACTCTTTTAATTCTGGTTTATGTTCTCTATACTGGTATGTAGATTACGTGATACTCGATGTCTTACCAGCCTGCATTCTTAGTCACATACAGGTGCGGTCAAGGTGAGAGAGAGAGAGTAGGTTGGTGGGTGGGGGAAGGGGTGTCGTAGTGAAAGAGAGCCACAGGTAGAGGGAAATAACCAGAGAGAAAAAGAGAGAGAGAGAGAGAGAGTAGGTTGGTGGGTGGGGGAGGGGGTGTCGTAGTGAAAGAGAGCCACAGGTAGAGGGAAATAACCACAGAGAGGGAGAGAGTAAGGAGGGCGTGGCGTGGCAGGACTCCTCGCGAAAATAAGAAAGCAGCCACATTCCCTCCCCAGGCAGGTACGGAAATGCCTTCTGCTTGTCTGACGGGGGTGGGTGGAGGAGAGAGCTGGATAGTAGGGCAGGCCAGGGCAGGGGGAAGAGGAGAGGAAGGGGTTTGGGGGACGGGGGAGGGTGGAGAGGACATGGGGAGGAGTGGTGGAGGGGGGCGAGGGAAGTGTAAGGGAAAGGGAGGGAGGCTGAGGTAGAGGGGAGAAGTACAGGGAAAGGGGGTAGATGGGGAAAGAATGGTAAGAGACAGGGGAAGGAGAAGTGGAGGAGTGTAGGGGAGGTGGAAGGGGAAACGAGTGGAGCTTGGGAGGTGAAGGGAGGAAGGAGGAGATGCGAGGAGAGGGAAGGGACAATGGAGAGAGGAGTGGGAGAAGCGTAGGTGGAGGGGAGGGAGTTACAGGGAGAGGGAGAGGGTAAGAGAGAAGTAGATGGGAGGAGGTGTAGGGGAGGGAAAGGGAGGGCAAGAGAAGAGTAGGAGAGTAGAGCAAGAGAGGAGGAGGAGTGGAAAGGATAGTAGTAAGGGGAGGAGGTAGGAGGCTGAGGAAGAGGTAGCAGGAAATATGGGGAGAGGAAGCGGTAAGAGAGATGGGTGGGTTGGAGGTATGGGTCGGAAGAGGAGGGAAGGGAGCAAGGAATGAGTGGGAGAAGGGAGGAAAACATAATGGGAGGAGAAGAAAGGAGAAAAAGGACATGGCTAGCAGGTGGGAGGAGAGGGAGTGGGATTTGGGAAAAGAGGGATAACTCTGGTTATATAATATACTCGTATTTTATGTGTGGATTAGACCTGGATCCTCCTTTGGTATGTGGATATGTCAGAGAGAGAGGGGGGGGGGGGAAGGGGAGTGAAAAGGAAGGATTGCATATTTGTCTGATGAAGGTAAATGGGTCAAGGGAGAAATGGAAGGTTTGAGGGAGAGAGAGAGAGAGAGAGAGAGAGAGAAGACAGGGTAAAAGATGTTAAGAGGGAAGAGTCGATGTATGAAGAGAGGAGTGAGAGGAAAAAGACGATTAGAAGAAGAAAAGGATAAGAAAAAGTGAGATGTAGAAGGCGTGAGAAATGGAAGGAGAAAGGACAAGATAGACGAAGATGGAATGATTGAAGGAAGAAAAGAGTAAGGAAAAGAGGGGCTAAAAGAGGAAGAAGACAAGGGTTAAGGGTACAGGTAAGACAGATAAAGAGGGAGAGAGGGTGGCATTTATCCCCTTCACCTTTTTGTAATTACCTGTCTCACGGCCGAAGCGCACCTGTTGCCCTTTACACAGGTACATGAGTGCGCACCAACACAATGGACAATTCTTCGGCACCAGAGATAAGTGAAGGCGTAGTACATTTACCGCCAAAGATAGATAATGTCAGATAGATAATGCCATTCTGAAGTCACATTTAGAAGTTTCAATAGACAGTCGAAAAATATACATAACATTCATTCATCGTTGAGTAAATGGATTGTGATTTTGCTGTCTAATATTCGTCAGTCAAAGCACAATTTTTTCAGGCATACTAGTTATAGCATCAGTTTTTCTTGTACTGAACTGTACATAATATCTAAATGTACCTGATTTGACAGGTTAGTTTTACAGAGATCAGTTTTAATTGATGAAGCTTATTTCAGATTAACGAACTGTCTGTCCGGGGCGGAATTTTGACATCAGTTTTGGAATCAGTGAAATTATAAACCTCGTGGAGTTTTTTTTTTTTTTTTCTTTTTAAATCCCTCGCATGAACATAATCTGGCGTTAGTGTGAATAAAATACAAAGTTCGTCCTCGTGCTGAAGATGCTTGTGATAAATACAACTGGTGCCATGAATACTGTAGCTTTGTTGAATGATTTTTTTTTTCTTTTTTCTTTTAAGAATAAGATCGTGAAAGAAGTGTTGATAATGATTTGAAATTACTTGTGTTAAGATATGATTGATATTGATTTTTTTAAAGGTGTGTGTGTGTGTGTGTGTGTGTGTGTGTGTGTGTGTGTGTGTGTGTGTGTGTGTGTGTGTGTGTGTTTAATGTGAAATTTGGAGTGAGGAGGATAAGTCTGTATTGATACCGGATAAGTGAACAGAATTATGTCGTGGCATTACTGTTGAGAAAATAGAGGTAAAGGAAGGTGCGTTTGCGTCTATTTTGGTACGAAGAAGAGCTAGCAGTTATAGTTGATACTGAAGAACAAGCAGCGTAGAAGAACAAGAAAATTAAAGTTGATATGAAAGAACGGGTAATTTTAGTTGATAGCGATGAGGGACGGAAATAACTTAGAACACCTTACGCTTGTGTCTTTATCTCCTGTTACCGATATTAAAGATAAGGATATGGGATTTGATGTGAATATTCTCGTGCTTGGTATGTCCTCTTGGCGGAAAACATTGTAGAGAGGAAATAATTTAGTGTGTTTTATTTGTGGAGGGGTGATGTTGATTGTGGATTTTGTGATTTCCTGATTCTCTCTATAAACCTCATCCACCCCTGTTCTTCGTGTGAAAATGATGATGATGATGATGATGGTTCTCTCTCTCTCTCTCTCTCTCTCTCTCTCGTGTGTGTGTGTGTGTGTGTGTGTGTGTGTGTGTGTGTGTGTGTGTGTGTGTGTGTGTGTGTTTGAATGAGGAGGGAGGAAGAAATGCAAGGGAGGAAGCTGGAGGGGTCAGGGCAGGAGGGGAGGAGGGTTGATGGCCAGGGAGAATGGAAGGAGGGAGGAGAGGGAAAGGTGAAGGGGAGGAGGGAGAGGAGAGGTTGAAGGAGAGTTAATGAATGTGGAGAGAAACTGAATGAAGAGAAAAATGGAGAAGGATAAGTAAAGTTAAAAAATGGAAGAAAACGAAGGTGAAAAAGTCGTATAAGAAATAAAAGGAGACGAAAGAAGATAGATGAAGGAAAAAGCGATAACTAAAAAAAAAATGAGACGAAAGAAAAGGAGACGAACGAGGAGGAGGAGACGAAGAAAAGAAGAAAAAGGAGATGAAGAAGGAGAAAGGAGGAGGAGGAGGAGAAGGAGGAAGGAGGAGGAGATAAAGAAGAGAGGTAGAGAGAAGTTGGAGGAGGAAGATAAGGTAGATTGGTAGAAGGAAGGAGAGTAAATGAGACGGAGGAAAGATAAGGAGATGAGGGAGATGTAAGGAGATAAAGAGGATAGAGCGCATGGAGAAGAGGTATGTGGAGAGAGAGAGAGAGAGAGAGAGGAATGATGGAGATGGAGGAGGAATGGAGAGAAGGCGTGGGGAATGCAACAAAATGGCGGACAGTCTGGAGGTACCTGCTTCCTTTTGGCTGGCTCTCCCACTCCCTCGGTCTTCCCTCCTTTTCCTCCTTCCCTCCTCCTCCTTCCCTTTCTTCCTCCTCTCTCTCTCTCTCCCTCTCCACTTCCTCCCTCTTCTCTCCTTCCCATCACCTCACATCATTTTTCCTCTTTCCTCTTCCTTCACTCTCACTCTTCCTCCTCCTCATTTTCCATCTTTTCCTCTTCGCTTCCTCTTTTTTTCTACTCCTCCTTCTTCTCCCCCTTCTTCTCCCCCTGTTTATTCTCCGTCTGTGTCTCCTCCCTCTTTCTTTTATCACATTTTCTCACCCCGTCCCGTTATTCTTTCCCACCATTTCTTCACCTTTTTCCCACCCTTTCTCCGTCTTGTCTTTCTCCTTTGTTATGCGTCTCTGCCCCTCCTCCATTTTCTCTCTCCTTTCCTCCCCCCTTTTCTCCCTCCTTCCTCCATTTTCTCTCTCCTTTCCTCCCTCCCTCCCTCCCTCCCTCCTCCCTTAACCAATTACATTCCTTTCCTACTCTGCCTCTCTCTTCCTGTGGTTGTATCTTTAATTTGTATTCTTTACATCTTCTCAGGTACTTCCTCTCTCTCTCTCTCTCTCTCTCTCTCACACACACACACACACACACACACACACACACACACACACACACACACACACACACACACACACACACACATCTCGTCCCTACCATCTTTTCCCATCTATCTTTTTCGTCTGGTGTTTCTCCCTTGTTTCATTCACATTTTCTTTCATCGTTCGCATAATATTTCGCCTATTTTAACTCACGATTATTATTATTTACTTATTCTTTTTAGTTCCCCATATTTCGACCAGACCATAGTTCTTTCCGCATTCCATATGGATACGGCACACACACACACACACACACACACACACACACACACACACACACACACACACACACACACACACACACACACACACACAGTCTGTCTGTCTGTCTGTCTATCTGTCTGTCTGTCTGTCTCTCTCTCTCTCTCTCTCTCTCTCTCTCTCTCTCTCTCTCTCTCTCTCTCTCTCTCTCTCTCTCTCTCATCCATTCAGATTCCACCAACCACTCCTCCCCATTTCTTTAACATTTTCTTCCCATCCTGTTCATCACGTAGTTCTCCCCATTTCTCTCCCCAAATCCTTATAATCCACGACCTCTCCATACCTCCCGTATTTTGCTTCCATTTCATTTATAGAGTGTGTATTTTTCCCCCATCGTTCCCTCCCCTTCATATCAATTTTTTTCCTGTTACTTTCATTTGCCATTCTTTCCTTCTTTTCCCCCCTTTCCTCCTCCTACTGTCGTAAATCGTTTCCAACTCTTTTTCTCGAGCTCTCTTCTCTTCATCTAATCTTTTCCATCATTCCATTTGTATTTCTCATTCCATTCGTCCGGCATCCCCTACCATGTCTTAGTTCGTTCTACTCCATCTTTCTCTTCTTTGGACAGTCTCTCTAACCGCCTTCCTTCCCTCTGTCTCTTCTTGTAGTTTCAGTCTGTCTTTCATGCTTTTACTGACTTTCTTTTTTATGTTTTTTATAGCATTGTTTTGTTGACATCTTGGTAGTCTCCTGTTTCACTGTCATTCGCTTCCTCTCCATGCACTTCTCTTACCGCCTTGCATCTTCTCCTGTCTCTCCTCCATTCTGTTCTTCCTTCTTTTTCGTTTCTCGACGTTCCTAAATATCTTTCTCCTGTTATACCTTTCTGTCATCTATATTCTCGAAAGTTTTCTTCGTTTGCCCCTCTTCTGCCATTCTTTTCTGTTATCTCGCCCATCACATTAGTCTTTCCCATATCATCCTTCCCCATTTCACGTCCTGTCCTCCCCTTATCATATTTTTCTGATCGCCTTCATCCTTTTTTAATGTCCTCTTCACTACGTTGACGCCTTTCCTGAGGTGTATATAAAATCAAGCTTAACAAGAATAAGTTAAGATTGTCGTAGTAGCGAAGGATTTACTCTATGTACTTTTGATGGGTTCTTACTGAGCTATATATATTTTAAATCGCCCTGAATTGATAAACTAACTCCAGTATAGGGGAAGTGTACAGACAGATAAGGAAGTGTAGGCAGACGATAGATAGACTAGTTATCGACGCCAGGAGGATAGGGAAGGCTTAGGGCGGTGAGAGGTTAGACAGGAGTTGGATAGGGACGTGTAGGTAAGTGATGAATATGGCAGTGTAGATAGATGGGCGATGGCAAATGAAGACAGGATTTCTTTTGACAGCTTCTGAATAATCGAAAGGTGAACAAGAGGTGAGTAGGGTATTTTAGAGAGGTAGCTAATGGATTGGTGAACTATAGACAGTTTTTAGATAATGGAAAGGAGTTTGATAGCCGGAGTGTAGACAGAAGATGAATGGAGAAGTAGAAATGAGTACTAGAGAAGATAAGCAGCGACCTACCTGTTAGTTTCTTGTATGGTTATTAAAGGTGGATTAGATCGAAGATATCTGCTCTCGAAGACAAGGATGTAGATGGGTGATGAATGTGGAAGTATTAACAGACAGTGAATGCACAAACTTGACAGGAGGTGAAAAGTGGAAGTGTACAGGACAGTCGGAAGTGTGTACGTGATTAACCGGAAAGTGGAAAAGTGTAAACAGGTTGATTGACAGACTACATAGGAGGTGGACAGTGGAAGCGTGTAGGACAGCCGAAGTGCAGACAGGTGATGAATAAGCGGGTGTGGCGTGGTGTGACGTGTGGTGTGGCGTGGTGTACTCCTGAGGGTAGGATAGGGTAGGGTAAAGGACAAGGGTAGACACCGCATTTCCCCCTCAGGTCATTCCCAGGTCACCTCCACTCAAGGTCCACCTCACCTCCAAGTCCCCTTCTTCGCCCCAGACGTCACCTCTCGCACGTCGGCCTTACGTCTTGCCGTACTCTCTTCACCTTGCCTTGGCACAAATTTTCGTCCTTTTGCAGGTTATTTCACGTAGCCCAGTGCCAGAAAACGACAATGCTACGGCTCTACATGCTTTTCATGGCACTTCTTCTTGACTACCACCATGATCTTCTGATAATTTGTTGTTACACCTCATCAGTCAACATGGAGGGATGGCACTTTTAGGCCAAGTTAGATTAAGAAGAGTCTAACATATGCCATTACGGATCTCATGTATTAATTAACATACCTGACTCACAGCCGGCTTTGTCTGCCTGCCCTTAAATACGACAACTTTCTTAAATACAGTATATATTTCATGCAGCATCACTTCTTCTTGGATATATTGAAGTCTGATTTGAACCCGTCTTTATATGCACCACCCTCTTCAAAGTCCTGTCTCCATATAAATAAAATTAAATGAGGTATACTTTATTCACGTAAAAAATATAGAGTGCATTGTACATTTTTTTTTTTCTTCCCAGATACCCTTCGCTTGCTTGGGTTTCTCGTGGTAAAAAAAAAATAATGTGAATAAATACAAAATTGACGTTAGCAAAAATAAAGTACCGGTAGGCAGAATAAGACTAAAAGGATACTTGCAGTGAGCCATTTCCCCCAGACTGAGCAATTTCCATTTCTAGTAATACAGCAGAGGTGAAACTTTTTATCACTTAGGAATTACAGAGTCCATTCAGAAATAACTGCCTGACGAAAATAAAACAAGCAAAAAAAATAAAGCAAAAAACAACGACGCTCATTGTAAAGCCATCCGTCACCTGGGTAGGATTTATTATTATTATTATTTTTTTTTTTTTGTGATAAGCAAAAGTTCGCTGATAATTTCCATCTACAACTGCGTCCTGCCGTCCATATTTCTCATTCCTCAGACGATAGTGTTTACTTCCTTCTCATATTCTTTGGCTGTGTTATTATTATTGCTATGACGTATAAGTAGCTCATGTAACGCCGTGCATCGCTACAGTTGGCTCGACGATCATTGCCTGCATTATTAGAGCCGTATGATTGGAATGCAGAGAGAGAGAGAGAGAGAGAAGAAAAAAAGTACTTCTATATTTGGTAGGCGGATAGGTGATGATCAAGTGGTTGTTGAGTTGACTGCTGATCATACGCTTGTGAGGTGGATCCCCGACTTTGGCAGGGAACAATTTAAGGAGTTGATATTGTTAAAAGAGTCTTAAATAATATTCAGCAAAAGCCTCCCGACATGTCTTTTATAAGGAAATGTTGGGTGGGAGAGAGAGACAGAGTTGAGGTTGAGTTTTTAAAAAAAAATTTTCTCAATCGTCTCGGGCTGCACAGAACCCAACTTCAGTTCTGTGTAACCCCATCTTCATTTCTGTGTAACCCCATCTTCATTTCTGTGTAACCCCATATTCACTTCTGTGTAACCCCATATTCACTTCTGTGTAACCCCATCTTCAGTTCCGTGTAACCCCATCTTTAGTTATGTGTAAACCCATCTTCAGTTCTGTGTAACCCCATCTTCAGTTTTATGTAACCCCATCTTCAGTTCTGTGTAACCCCATCTTCATTTCTGTGTAACCCCATCTTCATTTCTGTGTAACCCCATCTTCATTTCTGTGTAACCCCATCTTCAGTTCTGTGTAACCCCATCTTCATTTCTGTGTAACCCCATCTCATTTCTGTGTAACCCCATCTTCATTTCTGTGTAACCCTATCTTAAGTTCTATGTAACCCCATCTTCAGTTCTGTGTAACCCCATCTTCATTTCTGTGTAACCCTATCTTAAGTTCTATGTAACCCCATCTTCAGTTCTGTGTAACCCCATCTGTTTTGTGTAACCCCATCTTCATTTCTGTGTAACCCCATCTGTTTTGTGTAACCCCATCTTCATTTCTGTGTAACCCCATCTTCAGTTCT
>NC_137031.1:32595250-32677750 GCF_032717465.1 Coenobita brevimanus
TTTCCCCCTTTCTTTCATTTCTTATTGCCCTTCCATTTCCCTCTTAGTCCATTTGCTTCCTCCTTTCCTCTTGTTTTCCTCGTCCCCTTCCTCCTTTCCTCCACCCCTTTTCCTCTTCCCCTCCCTCCTTTCCTCCACCTCTTTTCCTCTTCCCTTCTCTCCTTCCTTCTCTTGTCTCTTCCTTCCTTGTGGTCGTTGTTTCTTCTCCGTTTTGTGTACTTCTTATTTTCTGTATTTTATTTTATCATTTTAAGCTTTTCTTGTATGTCCTTCTTTCCAACCATTTCCACACACACACACACACACACACACACACACACACACACACACACACACACACACACACACACACACACACACACACCTTTTGTAATGTACTGTACGTTTCTTCCCTTCAGTACTACTTCCATTTCATCTCCCCCCCTTTGTGTGTGTGTGTGTGTGTGTGTGTGTGTGTGTGTGTGTGTGTGTGTGTGTGTCATCTCCCCTTCTCTACCCTCTTTCTCCACATCCTTCAGAGTGGTAATGGCTTTGTACACCATTGACTCTCTACCCTCCCTCTTCTCACTAACATGTTTTTTTTTGTATGTGTGTGCTGTTTATCTTCCTTTCTACCCTCCTTCCACCTCTTAAGTTTTTTTTATTTCTCTTTGTTAATATTTCTCTTCTACTTTTCTCATTGTTCTCTTTTCATCTTTCTTTTTTCTTCTCTACTTGTCCCCCCCATTTGGTTCAGACCCCCCCCCCTTTTTTTCCCACTATCTTTGTTTTATTTATGTTCTTCTGAACGGTATCTAGGTGTATGTTTAATTTACTTGCTTTATTACCACCTTTATCGTTTTATTTATGTATTTATTTATTTTTTGCCACCTCCCTGTTCTGAATACCATAGTACTCTACCTCTTCTCTCTGTTTCATGCATTTCTACTTCCTCTTTACTACCTCCCTATTCTACTCCTTTCCACCCTTTCTACCCACTCATCGTTTCTCCTTACAGTTGTACTCTACCTCTCTCTCATATTTCCCTCATTCCACGCATTTCCCTTCTACCGTCATTGTGCAGCTCATATTTTTGGCTCAGTTCATTTTCCTGCCTTTCCTCGAAGTTTCCCTGCCCTCCCTTCATTTCCCATTTTCTCCCCTTTTCCATTCGCTACTTATTCCTTCTTTTGCCATCTTGTTTCTCTCTCTCTCTCTCTCTCTCTCTCTCTCTCTCTCTCTCTCTCTCTCCTTATACTGCCTCTTTCTCGCCCATTTCCTTTCCTCCTGTCGGCTTTTTTTTTTCTTTTTTATCTTCCCCTTTCCTTTCACATCATATCCCCACCTTCCTATCTTTTACTCTTCCCTAGCTTATCAATCTTTCCTCCTCTGTTCCTCTTCTCATATTTCCTTCTCTTCCCATTTCCCCCACCCTCTTGACTCCTTTTCCCCTCTCTCCTCCTCTTCTCCTTCAGTCTCTTTTGTCCTCTCATCATCTCACCTCGACACTTTTTCACCTACTTTCCCTGTTTTCCCTCCCCAGTATCCCAAATGCTTCCTTATCCCCAGCCTTCCATTTTCCCACCTATCCCCAATCCCCCACCCCAGCACCCCCAGCCTCTCACAACCTCACTGCCATCCATCGCCCCTCCACCTAACCTCATTGCTTATCATTTACCACCTTTTTGGTTTCAGTTCCCCCTTTTTCTTCCTCTCCTCCGTTCTCCATCACGTCATACTCTTCCTTATCTCTAACCCTCCATCACCATTCCCTAACCTACCCCTTCTTCTCACCTTCTTACATCGCCTTCATCTGTGTCCTCCTCTTCCTCCTCCCGTCTCTTTCCTCACTCTGACCTCCCTCCTCCTCCTCCTCCTCCTCCTCATTCCCACATTCGACCCTCCTCCGCTTTCCTCTCTGTTCATCTCCATCTTCCACTCTCCCCCCTCCTATCTTCACTGTCACCCTCCTTCCTCCCCCTTTCTCCCCCCTCCACCCATGTGCTCGTTCCTCTTTTTTGCCCTCCCCTTCCCCATTAATGCCCTCTCCTTCGCTTTGCTCTGTCTCCCCTACTCCCTCTCTGTAACCCCCCTCTCCGTCTGTCTAGCTTTCTGTGTATCAATATCTGTGTACTTGTGTCTGGCGTCCTGTCTTTATATGTTGTATGTATCTGTCTTTCTCCTCACTGTTCTCTCTCCCTGTCCGCCCTCCTATCTCTCTCTCTCTCTCTCTCTCCTTCCCCCCTTCCTTTCCCCTCTCATATAATGGAGTGTTTTGAAGTAGTGTTTTCACCCTATTTTGACTTTCTAAACAAGGGGGAGATTTTTAGTACTCAGGGTCTTATTTTATTCTGTATTAGCAACCATTTCTTTAGTTTCATTTTTGTGTCTGTTTGTTCTTATTAGCTTGTTTTTGTTTGGTTGATGTTGTTAGAGAAACTTTTACATGTGATGGTTTATATTGTTTTAAGGGGAAAATACAGAATTATTAATATTATTTTTATTACTGTTATTATTATTATTACTACCACCACTGCTACTAATCAGAATATTCCTGCTATTCCCAGAGGAGATATGTTCATAAGTAGCATAAAGCACAATATTAAAGTACCTTATAAAAGCAGCTTGGTTTCATATGGGTTTTATATGGGGTGTGATCATACGACTGTGTTCGAGTTCCAGTGTTGTGAGGGAAATAGATTCTCTGTCTCTCTCTCTCTCTCATCTAGGGTGTAAAAGCCAAGTAAATGTGATCGAAGAACATCAGGAATACGAGAGCAACGAACATGCGTCAATTTCACGACCTTCCCAGAACTTGACCTTTTCTGGACACGACCTGTATTGTGTCAGGATTTTTTTCTAAGGTCAGGATGATGAATGAAGGGATTGGTGACATCTGGGGGATTCCAGTTTTGTCTTTTTGATTAATCCGTGGAAGTAATTTGAAAGGAGAAATGTGGGAGGCGGGAAAGGTGAGGGTGGCAGTGGGAGGCATAGGTGAAGCAGTGACAGAGAAAGAGAGAAATATATATATATATATATATATATATATATATATATATATATATATATAGTGCTGTGGGATTTCAAAGACAGAGAGAGAGAGAGAGAGAGCTAACAAAAACACTCCTAAAAATGGGGAAGTGGGATTTCACTAGTCTAGTCCCCAGGCCCATATTCACAAACATGCTTAAGAATAACTGCCTTTTATAATTATGCTTTATTTATTTATTTATTTGTTTATGTATTTTTTGAAAGGCAAGGAGAGAGTTGAACCTTCCCCTATATATTTCATAATGCAAAATATGGTGTGTTTTGTGACAGATTTTAATTGGGTATTATTTGTTACTGATACTTTTGTTGTTGTTATTATTATTATTATTATTATTATTATTATACGATCATTTGGAAAACAAGTTGAGTATTGGCTACCATCATCATTATTCAGATCTCCATTCCTACCCAGGCTTGAGTGAGATCCAGATTCAGAAAAAAAAAAAAAAATTGAGAATTTCCCCTCCAAAAAACTTTTCTTATGTCTGTATGATTAATCCATTTAACCATTATTCACAGGACGGTGATAAAGAATACGGGAACTCCCCCTGTCCCTTGTTCATCCTGCCTATTGAAAGCTTGATTTATGGTGGAAAAAAAATCCTAGGTTTGTTCCTGAATCTAAGCCTAGTAATGGCACTTGTACTTTATTATTATTTTTATTATTATTATTATTATTATTATTATTATCTGTTTTTTTTTATATTGCCTGTCAGTCTCCTCAAATTCCCTCCAGAGTGTCCTCGTTCTTCCTGCAAGTCAAAGTTTAGTTACGATAGGGAGTTGATCGTAAGTGTTGGAAATTGATCGTAAGTGTTGGAAATCGATCGTAAGTGTTGGAAATTGATCGTATCCTGTGGGAATTGATTGTAAGCGTTGGGAATTGATGGGTGTTGGGGAATTCATCGTAAGTGCTGAGGAATTGATCGTGAGTTTTGGGGAATTGATCGTAAGTGTTGGAAATTGTTCGTATCCTGTGGGAATTGATTGTAAGCGTTGGGAATTGATAGGTGTTGGGGAATTCATCGTAAGTGCTGAGGAATTGATCGTGAGTGTTGGGGAATTGATCGTAAGTGTTGGTAATTGATCGTAAGTGTTGAGAAATTGATAGTAGGTGTTGGGGAATTGATCGTAAGTGTTGAGGAATTGATCGTAAGTGTGAATCTGGCCTCAGCTCGCCGTCTCATTTGCCTGTCAGGTCCCCAAATTCCCCTCCAGTTCTTTTGCCCTGTGTTTGTGTTAGCTGTGACGTCAGAAGGGAGGGAAAAAGGGAGTGAGGGAGGGGAAAGAGGGGAAGGGGGGACATGGGAATTCCTACCTTTCGTCTGGACCCCCCTTACTCTCTCCCTCCCCCCCCTTTTTTTTTTTATCTCCCCTCTTTCTTCATTTTGCTCTATCATTTTCTCTGTCTCCTGTTCCCCCTCCCTCTTTATTCCTGTCTTGTTGTTATTCCTCTCCATCTACTATTTCACTGTCTTCATTTTCCTCTGTTTCATGCCCTTCTGTTTCCTGCGTCTTTAGTTTTTCCCTGTCCTTTATTATCCTCAGTCTTCCTATGTTTCTTACCCTGTTTTCTTATTCTCTTTGTCTCCTGTCTTCTTGCCTTAATATCCCTTTATCTTGAATTTTCGTTTGTCCCTCGTCCCATCCTTCCTCGACTCGTCCCCGTCGTCTTCTCCCCTCTTTCATCCCCTACCTATTCTTACTTCCTTCTGTTTACCATATCTTCGTTTCCTTCCTTCGTGTCCTTTTTCATTCGTACTTTCTATTCACCACACCTATCGTACTCATTTCCCCTCCACGTACCATACCCACCCCTTTTCATCAACCATATCTCAGTCTCATAATATGGATACCACAGTCATTGCTTTTTCTTAACAAACGGACTTGAAATGAACAGTAAGTCCCCTGTATCCCATCTACTCCTACGTATTACTACTCTGACCTCTGTTCCACTCCCCCTGGCTTTCCTTTCTTCTTTCCCTTCTTTCATGTTACCCATCCATTAGTCGCTCCCTTTATCATTTCTCCTCTCACTTCAGCTCTCTCTCTCTCTCTCTCTCTCTCTCTCTCTCTCTCTCTCTCTCTCTCTCTCTCTCTCTCTCTCTCTCTCTCCCCCCCCCCCTGCTTTTTCCCTCACCCTCTTCCCTTCTTCCCCATCCCTTCTCTCCTTCCGTTCTCCTCTCCACTTCTCCCCACTCCCTCCCCCTTCGCCTCACCCAGGATGTGGATTTGCCTATATAAGCAAAATTGGGCTTGGTTCTTCGTCACCCTCATCCTCCCCCTCCGCATAGGCGTCAGAGAGAGAGAGAGAGAGAGAGAGAGAGAGGTACAGTAAGTAGTTTTTGTATTTTGCCATCTGTATATCATTAGTTTAGTATCGGGTACATCATCATCATCATCATCATTATCATCATCATCATCATCATCCCTACATCGTTATCATCACCTGTACCATCACCACCACCACCACCACCACCATGTCCTGTATCACCACCACCAACTTTATTTTCATCGGGTCCTTTACCATCATCATCATCATCGTCATCATCATCACCTTTATTTCCACTTAGATGTGATGAGGGGGGGTCTTCGTACTCTCTAACAACGTCCAAATTTAGTGAGAATTATTGGCACCTTGTAGGAATATTGAAGTTTGTGTTATTGAGTGTGGGAATGACTGGATAACTGGTATTTTGTTATTGCCGCCACCAGACCATTTATTCAGCTCCTAATTGACCCCTCGTAGAGAAGAGGTTGTTAATGGGCTGTTTAATTCCCAGGTGTAGTCTCTAATTACCTGGATAAGATAGAAAAAAAAAAGAAAAACTAGGAAAGGTTACATTCCTACTCACTCCCTCCTACACTCCCCTTTCACACACACACACACACACACACATTCTCTCTCTCTCTCTCTCTCTCTCTCTCTCTCTCTCTCTAATTACCTCTCCCTGGCCTGCTCGTTCCCTAATGGTCATGCCGTGAGAGGCGAGTGAGAGGCAGGGGACGCGGTAGGCTTGTTATGTAAGGGAGAGAGAGAGAGAGAGAGAGAGAAGCCAGATCGAGGAGAAAAAAGAGAGGTAGAAGAGAGGTCATGGGATGAATGGGAGAGAGAGAGAGAGAGAGAGTAGGGGAGTGAGAGAAGACAGATCGAGGGGAAAGAGAGGTAGAAGAGAGGTCATGGGGTGAATGGGAGAGAGAGAGAGAGAGAGAGAGAGAGAGAGATGGAGACGAAAGAAAAGTGAAGCATGGAGAGAGAGAGAGAGAGAGATGGAGACGAAAGAAAAGTGAAGCATGGAGAGAGAGAGAGAGAGAGAGAGCACGTGCTCTCATTCTCTCTCTCCCCTCTTTTATCACGTCCTCTTGACCTCTCCACTCGTTATTTTCGTCCTTCCCTCCTCCTCCTCCTCCTCCTCTTCCTCTCCTCCTCCTCTTCTTCCTCCTTCTTCTCATTTTTTTTTTTATGTGTTACTCCTCGTTATTTTTCATATCTTTTATCAGTATCTGTTTGTGATTCTCTCTCTCTCTCTCTCTCTCTCTCTCTCTCTCTCTCCAGACGATTTTACTCAGAAAAAACACGTATTTAAGGGTTACTTGTAGGATTGTCAAGCCCTCCAATTAAAAATAAAAAATCTCCTGTGACCAAAAATTCGTCTGGGAGTAGGGAAAATAGTCCAAAATAAATCCTCGACATGAAGTGGTTAATGTATGGGTAGTAGGGTGAGAGGGTGGTGGGAGGGTGAGGGAGAAGGATGTGGGTGTTTATACTGGTTCATATAGATAGGGTGGTGACAGGGTGATCATCTGAGTAGGTAGGGTGAGGGAGGATAAATTTTGAAAATATATGTGGTGACAGGGTGATAATGTGAGTAGGTAGGGTGAGGGAGGCTATAAGTTGGAAATATGTGATAGATAGGGTGTGGGTAGGGTGCAAATGTGGTGTAGATTGGGTGAGAGGGTGGTGGTAGGGTGAGGGGATGATTCAGTTGGAAATATAAATAATTGATAGGGTGCTGGCTGGGTGATCATGTTGGTTGACAAGGTGAGAGGATGGTGTCAGGGTGAGGGAGTGTGAGAGTTAGTATACGATAAATAGGGTGATATTAGGGTGGCTTTGTGGTGGTTAGGTCGCTTTAGAGTGCTTAAGTTAGGGTAGGGTAGGGTGACACTAGGGTGATGGGATGTAGGGGCGATGAGTAAGTTAGAGTGTGTGTCCGTTTATTATGGTGTGGGTATGAGTGGATGTGTGTGTGTGTGTGTGTGTGTGTGTGTGTGTGTGTGTGTGTGTGTGTGTGTGTGTGTGTGTGATGTTAGGGGTTTGTATGTTTGTGGGTGTGGGTGTTATTCTCAGGTGTAGACTTTAAGCCAGAATGTGGTTGTTCTTTATGCTGTTTTGGATTGATTTAGGTTGATTAGGTTAGTATAGACTAGGTTAGGCTTGGCTCTGTTAGGTTAGGTTAGGCTAGTGTGATGAGAGAGTGACAGGGTGTTGATGGATGCTGTGAGGGAGAGTGACAGTGATTGAAGGATGATGGTGTGTTGACGTTGTGGTGACAGTGAGGGGAGGGTGACTGTTGTGTGGTGGTGATAGTGATATATTGGGTGGTGACAGCATGATAGGAGTGGTGAAAATAGACAGCAGTATGGTGACGTGGCAGTTTGGTGGCTGTGATAACAATAAGGTAAGTAATAGCATGGTGATTGGTTTAATGGTGAAAATGGTCAGTAGTTCGGTGACAGTATGGTGATAATTGTAACGGCATTAGAATGGTGACTGATATAATGGTAACAAGGAAAGAGTATGGTGATAGTGATTTATGGTGTCTGATAATAGTATGGTGATGATATGGTGACTGATGATAGTATTAGATATATAATGACATGTTGAAAGCATAACACGATGATAAAACTAACAAGGTGTATAATTAATGAAAGTAGTATGGTGAGTGTGATGACGGTGGTAAGAGTATGGTGAGTGTGATGACAGTGATAACAGTGTGGTGAGAGGTGGGTAGGCAGGTAAGACACGGACGCGCAGGTGAAGAGGTGGGGAAGTCCAGGTTAGTTACGGCATAAGGTATTTAGCCTACACCTGATGCAATACCTGGGTACACACACACACACACACACACACACACACACACACACACACACACACACACACACACACACACACACACACACACACACACACATTCTCTCTCTCTCTCTCGCTATTATCTTCCCACTTCGATACACACACACACATACACACACACACACACACACACACACACACTCTCTCTCTCTCTCTCTCTCTCTCTCTCTCTCTCTCTCTCTCTCTCTCTCTATTATCTTCCTACTTCGCTGGATTTCCTCCTTTTTTTTTTTTCTTCCCTGTTCTGCATTCTCCAGTCTTTCCCAGTCTTCCTTATGCCTTCCTATTTTGCCTTTCTTCTCATTTACTCACACCTCTTCCTTCTCTCTTCCTTCCTTAGTACTCCTTTCATTTTCTTACCTTTTTCTCAAGACCTTTTTCTTTACTCTCTCTTTTTTTATATCTTAAAATTCATTTCTCTTTTAGCTGTCGTTCTTCCACTTATATTGTTTTATTTTTTTCTACAGCTATGTTTTTTTCGCATATTTTTTTTTTTGTTAGGTAAAAAGACAATTATAATCGACTCGTGTGTGTGTGTGTGTGTGTGTGTGTGTGTGTGTGTGTGTGTGTGTGTGTGTGTGTGTGTAAGGGGGGACACATGTACACATAGGTGAAGGTTTATGAGGCTGTTCGTTGTGCGTGGGGGGATTATTAGGCCTCAGGGAACGGGCTGTTTATCTATGCCCAGACTTAGACGCAGAGAAACATAAAAGAAAATACTATACGCAGGGTGCATTGACTCTCTCTCTCTCTCTCTCTCTCTCTCTCTCTCTCTCTCTCTCTCTCACACACACACACACACACACACACACACACACACACACACACAACATACGCAGGTGTCTTACTGGGAACATTTGATCACTTCTCGCTGAATCTCATTATTTCTCAGTAGGCTATATTCTGCCCTCCCCCCTCTACCCCCATCCCCCCCCGCTCCCCTTTCTCCTCTCCCTTACCTCCTCTCCCCTCTCCCTCTCTCCTCCTCCCCGCCACCCCTCTCCCCCTAATTACCTCCCTCTTTCTCTTCCCTGTTGCCTACCTCTCACCGACATCTGCCTTCTTCCATAGCTTTATTGTTATTTACCTCTTTCTGCTCACCACTCGCTCTGGACACACACACACACACACACACACACACACACACACACACACACACACACACACACACACACACACACACACACACACACACACACACACACACACACACCCTCCTTTCTCTTCCTTTTCACCTCTGCTTCCCCATGTTGCGTAGTTTTTCCTCACCTTTCCCACCCATGTCCCCTCTGTCATCTCCCTTTCCCTCCCCTCCCCCTCCACCGTCTCCTGCCGCCCCTCCATTCCCCCGATCACTTAATCTATTTATAGTCTAGGCTCGGTGAATGCCATTATCTCTCTCTCTCTCTCTCTCTCTCTCTCTCTCTCTCTCTCTCTCTCTCTCTCTCTCTCTCTCACTGTTATACTGTATATATATATATATATATATATATATATATATATATATATATATATATATATATATATATATAGTGTGTGTGTGTGTGTGTGTGTGTGTAAACCTCGTTTATAGCTTTTTATATCTTTTTTTTTTTCTCTCTCTCTCTCTCTCTTTATGCTTCCTCTTTTTTGAAGGGGTAATCCTGTTCTAAAACTGCAAGACGCGTTATCAGAGGAGAACCGCTTGGAGTAAGACGGTATTTAGTTTACGTTGACAGGTAGTTCAGAGCGATATCAATTTGTGCGGTATATATCTCTTACATATCGTGGTCACAATCTTAGGAACTTAGGTATCCCGCTCAGCACTATTACTTCTTTTTGTCTTATAGCTGATACTTCCCACCTCCAGAAGGATTTAGGAAGGCTGTACTGAAGGGGTTAATTCCGTAAACCCTTCAGAACGATGACTGTTTTGGATTAGTCTTGGTATTTCCAGGTAATTATTTAATATGAATAAGATCTCCAATTGAAGGGTAATAGTTTGCTTTTGGTCCCCTCTTCTGATTCACTTTTCTCCCTCTTCTAATTGCCTTGAGTGAGAGAGAGAGAGAGAGAGAGAGAGAGAGAGAGAGAGAGAGAGAGAGGCATCGTTCTCACCAACAATTAAGTGGTGACTAAAGGGTTGAAGGTCACTTAGCTCCTGGTTGGTAGTTGAGGCTCAGGATTGTGGTGACGATTGTGGTGATGGTGGTAGTTGTGATGGATTATGGTGAATAGTGATGTGGTAGTAGTAATATGATGGTTTTTGAGTGTTGTGGTGATGATGATGGTAATTGTGGTAGTAATTAGTAGTGTTGGTGGTAATGGTGGTGATTTGATGGGGATGGTTGTTGTAATGGTGATGGTGGCAGTTATGATGTAGATAGTCGTGGTGGTGATGGTAGTTATGTGAATAGTAGTGATGGTGGTGGTTGTGGTATGGATAATCGTGGTGGTGATGGTAGTTGTGTGAATAGTGGTGATGGTGGTAGTTGTGGTAGTTGATAGATGGTTGGTGTAGGAATGTAGGTCAGAGCCGGTGACAACAACCTTTTAAATATCTCTTTTTGATAATAATATGGATGTCATTAATGGCTTCAGTCAGTAAAAATAGAAAGTAATGTTGATATGTGATTGTGTGATTTGTTATTGTATATGATAGAGTAAAATATTTGACATGTAATAGCCCGGGAGTATGTTATTTACCTTTATAATTTGGCTGGTGGTTGTGGTTATTGTTGTGATTGTGTTGAGTGGCTGGAGAGAGAGAGAGAGAGAGAGAGAGAGAGAGAGAGAGAGAGAATAGAATCTTCTTGATATAGCCGAATTAAACATCACGAATATGGGGTTAACACGTAATCAAACTGAAAAGGATAATAAAGTTTAGTTAGTATGCTAGATTGTTTATTTTAATGATAAAGAGATAAATAAAAACACCATCGGCTTCAGAAGGTCAGCTAGTAAAGTTCTGTTGATGCTATGGTGGATTGGTTAAAATAAATTATAAAGATAAACTGGTATGGGCGTCCTGGTTCTAGGAAAGGTAGGGAGTGGATATTAATGGTGTGGTGTACTAGCCTTTAACAGAGGTGGGGTGACACTGTGGGGACGATGATAGGGGCGTGGGAAGGCAAGTAAGGCTGTGGGTGTGGGAAGATGGCGTGGGGGGAAGGTGGGGGTGTGAGAGGGTGTGGGACTGGTGAGGAGTGTGTTTGAGGGAATGTGAGTGTGTGGAAGAGAAAGTGAGATTGTGAGAGAGGAGGGTGTAGCAGGGAAGGTGAGAATCTGAAAGGGAAGGTGATCGTTGTTTGGGAGGGGAGGGAAAAATGTGGGAGCGAGAGTGAAGGTGTGCGTGTGTGAAGATGAGGTTCGTGTCGGGGAGGGAAGGTGAGGGTTGTGGAAGGGACAATGAGGGTGTGTAGGAGAAAATGCTGTTGTGGGATTGTGGAAAAGTGAGGGTATGGGACAGAAAATGCGACCGTGAGGGGGAAAGAAAAATCGATGTGGTAATGTGAGTGAAGGAGGAGGAAGGAAGGTGAGGATTTGGAAAGGAAAGTGAGGGTATGGGAGGGAAAGTGAGGATGTATGAAGGAACTATGGAAGAGGATGGGAGAGTTAAGAGAAACGGGATGGGGAGGGAGTAGTGTTGAAGGGATGGGTAAGGAAAGGGGAAGGTGTGGGAGGATGGGTGAGAAAGTAAGGCAGGGATGGAAGGATAGAGGGTTTGGAGGGAAGGGGGGAAGGAACATTGAACAGGGGTGAGGGAGTATGGGAGAGAAGGAATGGGAGGGGATTTGGGAGGGAAGATATGTGGGAGAAAACCGGGTGGTGGTGGAGGGGAGGGAAGGAAAGGAGAGGGATGTGGAAGAAAGATGAAAGAAGTGGGAGGAATGAGAAAGGATGTGGAAAGGTGTGGGAGGGAAAATGGAAATGGAAAGAAACATGGCCCATAGAAATAAGAGACATGGCCTTTAAAAATAGTTTTATGTGGATGGTGGTGGTGCGATGGGTAGGAGTGTGTGTGGGAGGACAGGCAGGGGCATTAGGGATATGGAGAGAGAGAGAGAGAGAGAGAGAGAGAGAGAGAGAGAGAGGAAAGAAGTTGCGTGTATGTATGTACAAGAAAATATTGATTTACAGTTGACCACATAGAGGGAGTTCATATTAGTGTGTGTGTGTGTGTGTGTGTGTGTGTGTGTGTGTGTGTGTGTGTGTGTGTGTGTGTGTGAGAGAGAGAGAGAGAGAGAGAGAGAGAGGAAAAAAAAAAATCTTAGTATGGAGAGGGTGCTGAGAGGGGAAAGCGTCATTATTTCCTTATACCCAAGAACCTTATTTCGATTTTACTCTTGCTCTCTTCAAGCGCTTTAATACAGTTTACCGTGATGATGATGATGATGATGATGATGATGATGATGATGATGAGGAGGAGGAGAAGCAAAAAGGAGAGAAAAGGAGGCACTGAAGGAGGGAGTGATTAATTCCCTTTTATGGATGGAGGGAAAGGACGGGAGTGAGGGGGTGGGGATTTGCGTAGGAAGGGTAATGGTGCAATAGGGAGGAGGGGGAGGGAGGGACTGAAGGGGAGGATTGCGTAATAGGAGGAAGAAGTAGGAGGGAGAAATGACCTGGAGGCAAAGAGAATGCGTAAGAGAGGAGAAGGTGCGTTGGAGGGAAAATGCAGAAGAGGAGAGATGCACTGGAGGCCAAGAGAAGACATGAGAGGGAGGTGGGTATAGGGGGAGGAAATAGGTGTAGAGAGGGGGAGATGTGTTGGAGGGGAGAAGGCACAAGGGAGGAGGAGGAGGGGATGCACTGGAGGCAAAGCGAAACTATGAGTGGAGGAGGGGGAGGAGGAGCTGGAGAGCAAAATGCGTTTGAGGGGAGAAGGCACAAAAGGAGAAGAGGGGAGATACACTGGAGGGAAAGAGGGAGGGCAGGAGAGGGAGGGGGGAATAACTGAATAACACCATTTGACAAATGGGATGAAGATGAGTGCTGTACTGAAAGTACAAAGTAAAGTAGATATGCTGTTTCTCTTATTCTGAAGCGGCCGTAGATGAAAACTGGTTTTCGGTATGGAGAGTGTTGCATGTAAAAATGTACTGTATGCGTTGCAATTGCAGTGTGGTATGTTTATATTATGTTTCTAATCCTGTGATTGGATAATGTGCGGACATATGAACGGACATAATGCCAGCACCCACTTTAAATGTCCGCCACGCCTAGGGTTCTAGTTCTTGACTGGGGATAAGCGAATGAATGGTTAACACTCTCACTCTCTCTCTCTCTCTCTCTCTCTCTCTCTGCTAATCATATGAAATAATTAGCAAGCATGCTGGTCAGGTACGTCGTCAGATTGAAGGGGTTAAGGGCGTAAGAAAGAATGAATGGACGAGGGGGAGGAGAGGGGGTGAGATGGGGGAGCAGAGGGATGTGGAGGAGGGGGAGGGGAGTGGAGGGGGATCGGGGGGAATGGGGAATGAGTGTCTTGCATTGTTGTTGTTGAATCAATATTTTCCTCTCACTCCCTTCTTTACTGGGTCTCTCCTCCACCCACGTCTCTCTCTCTCTCTCTCTCTCTCTCTCTCTCTCTCTCTATTTCCCTTCCTTTTCACTCCGATCACCGGCAAAATCCCTTCTCCTTTCCATTCCGACTTTCTCCTCCTTCCCCTCCTTCTTCCTTCTTCTTCAGCCAAACACAAAAGTATCTCCATTTTACCCTCAATCCCCCAAACATTCCTTCCCCTCCCTTTCTCCCCCTTGCCTTTCCCTTCTCCCTTTTTCCCCAATCCTTTCCTTACCTTCCTTTCCCATTCTTTTTTTCCCTTTCCCTCTCTTTCCCCCCTCTATGTCCCACCTCGTACTCCCCCTCTCCTGTCCTCCTCCCCCTGCTTCTCCCCTCCATTTCCCCCTCGTCCTTCTATCCCCTTCCCTGGCAGTACTCACTGTCTGTACCCCAAACACCATTATGGACACCAAACAACCTCTCACTCATTCTCACAAGCCCCCTAATAATAGTTATGGCTATTATATAAATTTTCATCGTTAATAATGTAAAATGAATATTAATAGATTTTTGGGAGGCCTAACTAAATTTAGCTCGACTTTTTGGGGGAGGTTTAGAGGAATGTTAGTCAGTACACGATGGTTTGGGGGAAAAAATAACCTAAATCCCACTTTAATCTTTGACAGAGCAAAAACAAAATTATTCTAAAACCATACGTAATTAAAAAACAAATTCCACGGCGTTGTTTAAAAAAAAAAAAAATTAAATTAACCTGAACTTAACCTCTCCTTTTATCCTAGCGTAACCAAATAAACATAATAAAGATTCCACACCAAACATACGATGGCCTCCTCCCTTCCTCAGTCTAACCATACCTTCCCTCTTTACCAAAACTAAATTTTAGCTAGTTAAGCTCGTTATAAAATTCACTTCGTCTAACCAGACCTTCTCTCTTCACCAAAACTAAACTTTACATGAAATATGATAGCTAAGCGCGATTTAAAATTCATCCACAAACCCTCCCAGCCCCCTACCCCCGTTTTCGCTGGTCTGATACACACCCGGCTTAGAAAACGGGACAAAGGCGTGACCCCTCCCCGCCCCTTGCTTGACCAATGAGAGGCGAGATAAGACACGCCGCCTCTGATTATGACGTCATTGCGGGCTCCTCGCGTGTGACGTCATTCGCTCCCCTTACCTAGTTGCCGGAACCCATGGACTTAGCAGACTGACTTAGCACCTCCTTTATACCAACTTATCCTGCATTTGGTACCTTAACCTTTTCGCTACGATGTTGTATAGGTGCAGATAGTAACATCGCTTCACTTTTCAATGGATCAGGTACATAAATTAGGCGTCCACACAGTCACTACAGGTGTGGAACGTGTCCGAGGGAGCATGATTGTATTTGGGGTCTTCACGGCTGCAGTGATCTCTCTGCCTGTAAATCTGGTACCGTTGGAAGACAATTTGCGTGACGACCATCTTTCTACGAGGAGTCACTTAAAGCCGAATACAGTCGTCTCCCGATAGAATAAAAAACATCAACGCTGAATTGGAAGTTTTTTTTTTTTTTTTAATGTGGTTTACAGGAGAGAAGTTCACACCGAAATATCAAGATCGAAAACACTCCTGTCCGTGAAATATTATGAAATTATCAGAATATACCATGTTTTTCCAGTTAGCGTTTTATATTTTTTCGTTATTGTTCACTCACTCTTGTTTAATTTATGTTCCACTGGTGTCGTTAATCCTTCCCAAATTTCTTCGTTCACCTGTATGCAAATTAGGCTATTCCCAAATGCTACTTGAACTTTTTTTTTCCCCATCAGCTAATATTCCTTTTGAGATCTTCCTCCAGGTCTATTTTTGGACCGCCTTTTCTAAGAAGTTTTCTCCGTATTTAGAAAGTCTCCTGCTCCATTCCCACTCGCTGTTTCTCGTCTTTCCTTTCCTCGTCTGGTCTCCTCTGCTCTCCTCTCCTCACACACACACACACACACACACACACACACACACACACACACACACACACACACACACACACACACACACACACACACACACACACACACACCACTCCTCCAACTCTCTCTCTCTCTCTCTCACCCACTTCTTTCCCTCAGTCTCTCGTACACAGCTCCCACACACACACACACCAGTCACATTCACCCCTAACCCTCACTCACATTCATCTCTCTATCTCCACAAAATCTCAACCTTCTTATAGGATCCCTGTCGCAGCTCTCCCTTCACTCAAATCCTCAAACCCACTCCTGTAGCCCCACTCACTGACAAATCCTTACAGTGTCCTTCTCACACCATTCTCCATTAATATTTCCCTCATTTTTTTTTTTTTTTTTTTTTACTCCGTCACTCGCATAGTTCTCTCTCCATTCACTCAGTTTTCACACCCATCTCTATCCTCACTCACAGCATTCTTCTCACAGCATTTCATAGCATCCCTCTCACAGCATCCCTTTGACTGCATCCCTCCCACAGCACCTCTCACAGCATCCCTTTTACAGCATCCCTCTTACATCATCTCTCACAGCATCTTTCCTACGACATTTCTCTCACAGCATCCCTCCCACAGCATCCCTCCCATATCATCCCTCCCACAACATCCCTCCTACTGCATCCCTTTCACAACATCATTTTCACAGCACCCATCCCTCAATCATCTCTCCCAGAGCATTCCTCTCACAGTATTCCTCCCACAGCATCTTTCTCACAGCATCCCTTTTACAGCCCCCATCCCACAGCATTCCTACCCCAGCATCCCTTCCGCAGCATTCCTATCCCAGCATTCCTCTCACAGCATATCTCCCACAGCATCCTTCCCACAGCACCCCTTTCACACAAGCCCTCTCATAGCATCACTCGCTTAACCCTCTCACAGCATCCCTTTCAGAATCTCAGCATCCCTCTCATAGCCCTCTCACAGCATCCCTCTCATAGCCCTCTCACAGCATCCCTCCCATAGCATCCCTCTCTCAATCCTCTCACAGCATCCCTCTCTCAACCCTCTCACAGCATCCCTCTCTCAATCTCCTTACAGCATCCCTCTCTCAACCCTCTCACAGCATCCCTCTCTCAACCCTCTCACAGCATCCCTCGCTCAAACTCCTCACAGCATCCATCTCAGAAACTCAGCATCCCTCTCGCATTATCTTCACCTCTCCATTCATTCATCGGCGCACACCACTCCACCATTCACCAAGCACCTGCCCACCCCTTAACCTTTCCCCAAACTCCATATTTTTAGCCTCACCTGTTAAAGAATGACTCGTGACCAGCGTGTATAAATAGCCAAGTGTATCTATATCGGACCGAGTGATAGGTACTCTTGCACTTAAAATAGCAGAGAGAGAGAGAGAGAGAGAGAGAGAGAGGATATTGAGTCATGTTTTGTATTCGGGGAAGAGGTATACTGTCTGGCTTATAATAACATGGAGGTTGTGTAAAGATGTAGGTACTAGTGTTTGTGTTTGGAAGTGCATTGTGTGTGATTCTCGGTGATTCTCTCTCTCTCTCTCTCTCTCTCTCTCTCTCTCTCTCTCTCTCTCTCTCATGCATACACACACATACATCAAACGACTACTGAATCTTGTTTTTAATTACTGAATAATTGGATCATAAAATTATGAAGAATATAATGGTAGTTGAATCGGATGTAGATTAAATGTGTTCTATTCGGTTGGTCAGTACACACACACACACACACACACACACACACACACACACACACACACACACACACACACACACACACACACACACTACACCAATCAATACCCCTACCCACGCACTTATACACCCACGCACTCACACTCCCTCCATCATCCTTCCCAATTATCTTTCACACCGATCTTGGAGACACGCACACACACGCGCACGCACACACATACACGCACGCGAAATCACTCACCAATGTCCCCGCTCCCCTTCAAGTCCAGCCGAGCAAGGAGGCAAGAAAACGCAAGGAGTAAGTTCTTCGAAATCTGTCTTGAGACGTCTTTGAGATTGTGTGTGTCTGGAGAAGGAAGAGTGATTCCTTGTGGTTGGGGTTTGGGAATGAGGGTAATACTGTGTCAGAGAGAGAGAGAGAGAGAGAGAGATCCACCCACACACCAAAGCTCAAAAACACATGCAAATATTGAAAACACGATAATAACTTTAATGATCAAGCACTCCGACTATATAATAAACCTTATACTTAGCTCAGGAGAGAGAGAGAGAGAGAGAGAGAGAGAGAGAGGTGAATATATATTTTTTTGCATGGCTGTGTATTTATATTAGTAGTAATGAAAAGAGAGGGGGCAAATAACATGCAATTATTAGGAGAGAGAGAGAGAGCGGTGGGGGGGACGCCCACAAAACCGTTAACACCCCCACCGTATTAATTTGCCTAATGTTTTTCGCAGCCAAGTATTAATATAACCGATATAGCCTGCTGACGGGGAGAGAGAGAGAGACAGAGACAGACAGACAGACAGACAGAGACAGAGAGAATATTTAATACAATGAAAGTGCAATGAATGGAGAGAGAGAGAGAGAGAGAGAGAGAGAGAGAGAGAGAGAGAGAGAGACAGACAGACAGAGACAGGACAGACTTTTTAATACAATGAAAGTTGAATGAATGAAAAGAGAGAGAGAGAGAGAGTTTCATTTCCCTGAAGGACTTGACAGCAGCCTCTCAACGACAAAAAAAAAAAAAAAATGAAACGTAAGATTTATAGCCTAATCAATGGGGTTATTTTGATCTTGGGGTCCCAGTCTAGTGTGTGTTATTTAAAGGGGGGTGAGGCAAGTGTGGCTTTTTAAAGTATGGGTTTTTCCTGTTTATTTTTAGCTGTTTTCCCTTTTTCATCCGGTTTTTCTTCTGTTCAATTTTTTTTTCTGTTTCATTCCCTTTTTGACTTCGTTTCCTTTATTTTTTTCAAGTTTCATTATTTCAGACTTATATCTTCATTTCAAACTTTTTCTTTATTTCACGCTGTTTTTATCTTTCAAGAAATTTTCCCCTTTATTTCAACTTATATTTAAAACTTTTTTCCTTTATTTCAAGCTGTTCTTGATTCCAATCTTTTTTCTTTTTTTCTAGTCTTTTTCATCATTTCAAGCCTTTTTCTTTATTCGAGACATTTTTCTTCAGTATATATTTCAAGCTTTTCTTTACTTCAAGCTTTTTTTTTCTGTGATTTTGTTTTTGAAGCCTTTCTTCTTCATTATTTCAGTATTTTCTCTTCTTTATTTTAGTATTGCCTTTGTATTATAGTTGGGGTGTAGTGGTGTAAGGCGCCAATGGGGGTGAAGGGCATGGCGTGGGTATAGTGATTTATATTATTGATGAATGGGCTCTCACACTGTTATTTTATCTTGCTCTCCGAACCCTGCCTCACCCCATCCTTAGGTGGGAAAGCAGGTGGTGGTGGTGGTGGTGGTGATGATGGTAATGATGATGATGATGATGAACACGATTGGACACACACACACTCTCTCTCTCTCTCTCTCTCTCTCTCTCTCTCTCTCTAAAAAAAAAAAAAAAAAAAAAAAAAAAAACGGGAACTACCTACACGTTTGTACTCCTGGTTTTGCATCTGCCTTCCATAAGCCAAGGTAAATAATATTCTTAGCATATTAATTTCCATACGGGTACATAATTATCATCTTTATTGTGCATCTTAAAAGAGGCCCACATCAGCGGGTCAATATATGGGTTTTGGGAAGGGTTTGGATACACATTTTAGTCCCTCTAATTAATCCTGGAGGCCATTTCCCGAGCTAAATGAAGTGGTTTAGTGCCAGCAAGACTATAACAAAGATCGCGTGGTTGGTCTGAAGGGGTTAATGAGGTCGTTGATTGGGTTAATGAGGTGTGGGTGAAGTGGAGGCAAGTGGCGGGTTTTGTGGGGTATTTCTATTGACGCTTCTTGAGGGAGTCACATTCTGGCGAGGGCACTTTTGGTGAATTGTGATTGGTGGCTGGCCTATCAGAGGTCATTAGGGGAATTTTAAGGGGTGAAGGGTCATCACGCCTACTCGCGCGCGCACGCCCACATACATGCATCCACATACATCGCACACACGCATACACTGCCATATGCATACTTACGCATGCATGTGTACACATCCACGCGTTTACATACATACACACGTACATCCATACATACAAACTTCCATACGCTTACATACAGACATACATAGTCATACATACATAGTCATACATACTGTAGGCTTCATTGGCACCTAAGCACCTGTCTCCCAGCCTACCGCTACTCTGTCCACACATATTATCTTTGTGTTCCGCCTATCACGACCTGCCGACACCACCACCACCAACAACAACAACAACAGCAACAATCTCCCAGAACCTAATGATCCCCTTCAGTACGAGGACAATATTATTTTTAATATTAATCTTGCCAGCACCAACTTATTTTATTTCCGTTAGTATTCCGTGACCTCCAGATTAGGAAGTCCCTCCCAGTCTGAGTAAAATAGTCTGAATAACAAGAATAAGAAGGAAAATATATAACTGTATTGAGATGAAGAACGACTATAAAGGTGAGAGGGTGCAGGGAAGAGGCAGTTAACGTAATTACCCCTCACACTGCAACAACATCTTTAAGAAATACGTCTAAGGAGTTGCGAGAATGTCCAAGGGGTTACAGAATATGTCGAAGGAGTTACAGAATACATCTGAGGAGTTACGAATACAGTAGATCCACTTCATTTCCATTCCCGCACCTACTGTTCAATCTCTCCACCATTACTCGCTCCACCAACCTCCACCACTCTCATCAACAATTTCCCACCTGTTCTCCTGTCACTAAGTCTCGTCACTTGAGGGTCCCACCTTTCTCCCACCTACTGACACCAACTCCCACCACCCAACAGATTCCCCCACAACTTTCTCCACCAACTCCCCACCATTCTTAGCACAGTCTCCACCAACCACCTTATTTCTAACCACCCAGCCTTTCCACCTGCCAGCATCCACTCTCCCATATCCACAGTCCATCACCCAGCTTCGCCATGAGTAGTGCCACCTCACCTCAGCGCACCTTCCCACGCCCCTTTCCCTCACGTTCCCAGGTCATCAGTGCCACTTGGGCCTTCGCTGAACTGGCACCAGATGGCACTGACAAGGTGCTGGTGATACTGATGCCCTCTTCAGTACCGTGACGTCTGTTTTTAGTTGATTTATGCTGATACCTTGACGATTTTATGGTGATAGGGGAGGAGGTGTTACAGACAGAAAAATAGGTAAACGAGGCTCTTCCACAATCCCTCCCCTACACCATTTTTTTTTTCTTCATGAAGCATATGAGTTGACGTTCCCCTCTTAAATACCAAAGAATTGACCATCAACTCTTCCGTTAAAAAAAAGAAAACAAAAAAGAAAACAAAAGCCACTCAGAATTCGCGTTGTTACTGTTACTGGCTATTTTATGCAGATTAGGAGAGAGAAAGTTAGGGAGATGCGAAAATTTTACTTTTACATTACGAGGGATCTTGCATAAAACTGGATGTAATTTGCTGTCTGTCGGTAAACGGGAACTAAATACTGAAAGGGTTTGAGGTCACTTATGTTTACTAGTTATGCTTTTTCTGTTTTTATGGTTTTTGTTGTTTTATGTAACTGTTGGTTATGTTGCTTTTCGTCAGCTGTTTAGAGGTTTCAGTTTATCGTTCGGTAATAATTTCCTCTCTCTCTCTCTCTCTCTCTCTCTCTCTCTCTCTCTCTCTCTCTCTTTGTCCATATTTCGTCTTCCCCCATCAACTTCCCTATCCTTCACCCTCCCCTTTCCCCTCTTTCTCTCCTCATTTTCCCTTTCCCTCACTCCTTCCTACTCATTTTCCCTCCCCTCCTCCTCTGTTTCCCTCCCCTTCCTCCTCTGTTTCCCTCCCCTCCCTCCTTTCTTTCCCTCCCCTCCCTCCTCTCTTTCCCTTCCCTTCCTCCACTCTTCCCCTCCCCTCCCTCCTTTCCTCCCCTCCCCTCCCTCCTTCCCCTCCCTTCCCTCATCTCTTCCCCTCCCCTCCTTCCTCTCTTTCCCTCCCTCCTCTCTTTTCCTCCCCTTCCTCCTCTCTTTCCCTCTTCTCCCTCCTCTCCTTCCCTCCCCTCACTCCTCTTTCCCTCACCACACTCCTCTCTTTCCCCTCCCCTCACTCCTGTCTTTCCCTCCCTCCCCTCACTCCTCTCTCTCCCTCCCTCTCTCCCTCTCCTCTTTCCCTCCCCCTATTCCTTTCTTTCCCTTCCCCTACTCCTCTCTTTCCCTCCCCTTGCTCCTCTCTTTTCCTCCCCTTGCTCCTCTCTTTTCCTCCCCCTTCGCTCCTCTCTTTCCCTCCCCCTCCTCTCTTTCCCTCCCGTCCCTCCCACCCCAGACTTCAAAAGTGACAGGTTGACTGGTGCGTGATGTATTGAGGTGAGGGGCAGGGGAGAGAGAGAGAGAGAGAAAGAGAAAGAGAGAGAGAGAGGGAAAGAGAGAGATTAGGTACTGTATGTATGTGTGTGTGTGTGTGTGTGTGTGTGTGTGTGTGTGTGTGTGTGTGTGTGTGTGTGAGAGAGAGTGAGAGTGAGAGAGAGAGAGACTGGCACTGTTTAGACAAGACCTAACCACAAGTGATGACTCAGTTTGGCTAGGGGTCACACATCTCTCTCTTACTCACTTGACGCAATAATTCTCTCTCTCTCTCTCTCTCTCTCTCTCTCTCTCTCTCTCTCTCTCTCTCATTCCTTGGCTTACTTTTATTGGTGATGATGATATAAAATGAAAAAGCCAGTCAAAACCGTAGCGAGATGATAAGAATGTTGTGATAGAGAAAGGCAGAATAATAGATACCGGTATAGCTATATATCTATCTATTTATCCATTTCCTTCTGTTTGTCTGTGTACGTGTGTGTGTATGGATGTGTATGTATGTATGTCTTGCCAAACGTCATAATCTCGTAATGAGTCACAATCTTACCGTGCCCTCCACCATCTGGCTGCCCTTTCTCCAACTCATCCCCCCCCCCTCATATACCTCGTCACCGCATCCCTCTATCGCATCTTCGGTCTCCTCTTCCACCTCAGTCACATACACTCACCTAGCCTCTCATTCTCCATCCCCTCATGTCGAAATGTAGCAAGAGAAAAGAGTTAAGAACAAAGCCATATGGAAAATTAAGAATAAGATGGAAAGCTACGTAAAACAGTGAAAAAAATGGCTAAAAATAAGCTAAATATATTCCGTACTAAGAATGGAGTAGCGCGATCAGGAAGTCCAATTTTTTCACATTGTTTCGTTGCCGGAGTTAACAGGTTAGATCTTTCCTCTTCCGGTAGACTCTGAACAGCATCCTTCCCTGTTCCCGACGACACAGATCATGCAGTGAGGTCAGTTTGATTTTTAGATTTTTTTTGTTTGTTTTTAATTTTGAGTTTCCTTTTCCGTCGTCAGCCGAAAATATCTTCCTGTAAAATGATGAGGACAGTGATCACGCCGTGAGGTTATACAGTTTCGGGGTAATAGATTTTTTTTTGTTATTGTTTTTGATGCTTAGTTTTCCTCTTTTGTAGTGGTGGATTTTATTTGTTTATTTATTGATTTATTTACTTATGGTACTCTGGATCTTATTTATTTATTTACTTATGGTACACGATCGTATTTATATATTTATTTTTTATTATATCGGAGTTTGTTTCTTATTTTCTCGGACTGGTTCTTATTTATTTATTTATTTATCTATATCTATCTATCTATCTGTCTATCTATTTATCTATCTGTCACCCATTTTCACATGCCACCACTTCGGCGTTAATGGTAGTAGCTGGAGAGGTTTTGTGCAACGTGTAAGAATATGAAAATTTTTTATTCATAAGTGTGTTCCCATCCCCAGCCTAAGGCCCGTATTCACCTAGGGTAAGGAGGCTCCCCAACACCTCTTCCTTAGCGATTTATTTTCCTGACTACCCATTAACTTCCTTTTTTTTTTTTTTTTTGTTTATCTTTTTAATATCGGCATACATAGCGTGAATAACACACACGAATATACTAACGGAGCAGATACAAAAATAAACCGGTAAGGAACAGGTGTTTGTAAGCTTCCTAACCACATGAGAATACCGCCCAGAACTTGAACATACAACTTCTCTGGTAGGTAGGTGCGAGGGTAGGTAGGTAGGTAGGTAGGTGTGAAGGTGGGTGGGTAGGCAGGTAGGTGTGAGGGTGGTTGGGTAGGCAGGTGCGTGTGAAGGTGGGTAGGTAGGTAGGTAGGTGGGTGCGAGGGTGGGTAGGCAGCTGGGTCGGTATATATTGTAGGTAGGTGAGTGGGTGCTAAGGTAGGTAGGTAGGTAGGTAGTTAGGTGCGAGGGTACTCTCCATTCTATCCTTCTTGATCTCGCTTGTAAATATCTACCATCTATGCAGCATTTTTTCATATTTTTAGCCCCTTCAGCCAGTGGTCGTCATTTTTTTTTTTTTTTTATTAATCTTGCTGCCACGCGATATTTTTCATTTTGGAGAGAGAGAAAGAGAGAGAGACCCTGGTTAATCATTGACAGGGGTGCTTCCCATGATTAGTAAATTCGTGTAGAGACGGCAAGGAGAAACTCAGTAATAACGTCATCAGATTGAAAGGGTGAAGGAGATAATCAAGTGTGGAGAATTTAGGGGCGCGATGGTAGAGGAAAATAGTGTTGCTTATAATAGACTACGTGTTGGGGATTTCCCTTTTCCGTCAGTTGAAAAAAGGAAAAACGAAACAAGCTTATTGGATTTTTAAGGATAAACACCACGTCATGGGATCACCTTTCCAAGTAATATATCTGAAATCCTGCATGATATTTTTTTTTATGCAGGAGGAAGTAAACAGTCTTTTTTTTTCTTTTTTTTTTATGCAGGAGGAAGTAAATAGTGTGCTTTTTTTTTTCTTCTTCTTTTTTGTGCAGGAGGAAGTTAATGTTGTGCGTAGTAGGTTGCCTGTTTAGGATTTCCTTTTCCGGCACGAGGTGAAAAATGCAGAAAAATTCTTGATGTGTAAAATTCTGGCGATAATCACAGCGTCATGGGGTCAGTACGTTTCTGAGGAATTTGTGTATACGTGAAAAATCCCGCCTGGTGTGTATCCGGTGTATATTGTAAATCCTGGTGGTGTTTTAATATTTGACTTTCCTGTTTATTGACCCTTTCAGTGTCGTTTTGGTTGTATTCTTCTTGTCAGTACCCCCCCCCCTACTTTTTTTTTTCTGTAAGGCGCCCCCTTTCTAACCTCCTCTTTCCTTCACCCTTCCCCTTCCCTCCTTCTTTTTGTTTTTCTGTCCCTTTTACCATTTCTCTCTTTCCCACACATTGATTCTTCCCTCAACTCTCTTGTTTATCTGTGTATAGCTTATTGTCGCTTTTTAATCCCTCTCCATGCCTCTCCCGTCCCCTCTCCATCCCTCTCCTAACCCCCCTCTTCAACCCTCCCCCATCCCTTCTCCACCCCTCTCTCATCCACTCCCCATCCCTCTCTCCATCCCTCAGCATTTTCTCTTTGCTATTTATTCACGTTTAGCTTCTTTAATAACAGCATCGCACGCCCATCCATCACCACCTCATCCTCCCACCCCTCTGCTGTCTCCCTCATCCATTCATCGTATTTTCCTCTACCGTAGTCCATTTTTAACTCTCTCTCTCTCTCTCTCTCTCTCTCTCTCTCTCTCTCTCTCTCAAATCTTCATCCCCTCAGTCATCGCGGGATCATGATTGCTTTTGAACTAGGTAGGTGAAGCTTCGCCGAAAAACAATCCAGCCAACCCAGTTATATGTCCTCCCTTCCACCTGTATTATTAGCCCGTGTGTGTGTGTGTGTGTGTGTGTGTGTGTGTGTGTGTGTGTGTGTGTGTGTGTGTGTGTGTGTGTGTGTTTGCTTTGGAGACGGAGATTAAAGCGAGTGGGAGGATGAGGGAAGCTGCCCGCAAAATAAATGAAGAGAGAGGGGGATGGATGGAGTGAGGAGAGACAGTCAGAAGAAAAGGTACGGAGAGAGAGAGAGAGAGAGAGAGAGAGAGAGAGAGAGAGACAGACAGACAGAGAGACAGACAGACAGAGAGAAACACGCTCACTCATTCTTACCCCAGTCACTCTTGTCTCACTGTATCATCACATTCCCTCCCATGCTTCACCCCCAGAGAGCACACGGCTTTACCCAGATATATTAAAAGAAAGAAACCCAGTGTGGAGTGAGCAGACCAGGTGAAAATTAATCCAGCGCCACCAGCTCACCTCACCGATGGGGGGAATGGGGAGGAGGGGAGTGGGAGGGGAGAATCAGGGGGAGGAGGAGGAGAACTGCAGGCCAATTACTGATTAATCTGGTTATTTTGGGTGTCGTGTGAGGTAGGTCGTGGTTTGATTTTTTTTTTTTTTTTTGTAATTTGGAATGGGTTCTGTATTTTTGGACTAGAAGGAGGTTTGTATTTTGGAGTGATTTGTAGTTTGGGGTTGTGGCTGGAGTGAGTGTCGTGGGTTTGGAGTGGAGTGTGTGTGTGTGTGTGTGTGTGTGTGTGTGTGTGTGTGTGTGTGTGTGTGTGTGCAGTTGTTGTGAGATTTTTATTTTTTGGTTTGTGGCAGGAATGATCTTTGTATTTGAAATCGAGTATTTGGAGTGAGTTGTGTATTTTTGGCCTAGTATGTGGAGTTATTTTTTCTTTTTTTGTGTGTGTGTGTGTGTGTGTGGCTGGAGTGAGTTTTGTGTTTTTGGCTGAGTATTTGGAATGCGTTTAGTATTCTGAGGGCAGGTATTTGGAGTCAGTTTTATAGTTTTTTGGACTTGGGGTTTTCTGTGGGGGGGGAGGAATGAATTCCCGTAGAGAGGACATTGAATCAACACGAGGCAGATCGATCGAGCCAATTTCGATCCCCCTTTTTTGCCTTCATTCCAGATCCTTCAGTCCTGCTTTTTATTTTCCAAGAAAATTTGCAAAACTGAAATGTGGATCTGTAGGAGTGCCGGTAGTTGCAATAGCAGTAGTAGTAGTATTTTGTGTGTGTGTGTGTGTGTGTGTGTGTGTGTGTGTGTAGACTTAATTTTTTGCGTTGTGTGTGCGTGTGCAGTGTGCGTGTGACATATGCGTACAGGAGTGATGGTGGTGAGAGCAGAATAATGTTGGGTTGGGAGGTGTGGCCTGGAGGGTGTGTGTGTGCTCTATTACTGGGTCTGTTGCTGTCTCCCATACCTGCATGCCTGGCTGTCTGTCTCATCCACTGCCTGCCTCAATACATTCCTCACACCTGTTTCGTACACCTGCCAGCCTGCACCTGTCTCATTTACCTCCCTATCACGCCTGCTTACCTCACCTTCCCCGTACAGATGCCTACCTACCTACCCCACGTGCATCATTGTCTTCCTCACTTATCTCTTGTACACCTGTTTGCCTGCATGTGTTTGCCTGCCTCGCCTATCTGTCATGTACACTTGTTTCAGTCTCTTCATGTGCCTGTCACATTTCATTTCATGGTTCCTGCCTCTCACTCATCATTCACACTTGCTTACCTGCCACATCTGTAATCTTTGACACCTACTTGTCTTTCTCACCTGTCTGTCATAAATATCTTCTTGCCTGCCTCACACCTGCCTGTTTCCCTTGCCAGCCTTTCCCAGTCATGTGTCTACGTGCTTGACATATCTCTGCTTCTCCTGTCTTCCTTTCTCACTCGACAGTCAACTTGCTCAATCTCTGCCTATCACCCTCACTCATCTCATTGCTTAACATTTACCTTTCTTCATCGGTAATCTGCGTTACTGCCTACCACACTTCCCAGTCTCACTTGATTACACCTCTTTTGAACCTCTCTTATTAAGCTACCTGTCTACCTTACTCTTCCTATTTCTCTTCTGCCGACCACACCTGCCTCACTCCTTTGATTACACCACTCATATACATGCCTCACTCACCTGCCCGCTTCAGTCACCAGGAAATTCTTATAGTACATTTGATTGAGAATTGATCGGTAAAATAATAATAATGATGAGGGGTTGATGGAGAACACCTCTTATTAGGAACTGACTCGCAAAACTAAATCTACCTACCTATCTACCTGCCTGCTTACCTACCTGCCTAATTTCTTTAATCAAGCCACCAGCAGTCTGTTTTGTTTGGCTTAGGGTTGGGTTTTTGTCAGGAGTGGGTTATAAGCGATCTCTGCTAATCCCTTCACTGAGATGTCTTTCTTAAGTGGGATAAAATCGACTGGTGGTGGTTTGATTATAATGAAATTAGATGTCATCTGAATGGATATGCTAAGTTGACAGTGAGAAAACCTTGGTGACGTGTGGATGTGTGTGTGTGTGTGTGTGTGTGTGTGTGTGTGTGTGTGTGTGTGTGTGTGGCACGTAGGTTGGCCTCAGAAAATGGGCTATTAAACCTGTGCTCAGAGTCAAAAACCTTTTGTAAAGTAGTAGTAATGGTGGTGGTGGTGGTAGTAGTAGTAGTAGTAGGAATAGTAGTAGTAGTAGTAGTAGTAGTAATAGGAAGACAGAAAGGGGTAGGACAGATGCAGTGGAGTTGGACAGGCGTATTGTAGGTGTTGGGATGATGGGGGACCAATGCAGGTTTAACCACTTCAGCGTGGCGACGTCATTTTAGTACATTCTTGTTACTATCAGACTGCAGGTGTTAGGTGGCAGGTGTGAGACAGATGTGAAACAAAAGCAAGTTAAATATTAGGGAGTTCCAAGGTAGGTATGTGCAGCCGTGAAATAGGTGAGACAGATGCAAGACAGGTGTGGAACTTTGTGCAAGGCAGGTGTGAAATATTGGCAGGTGCGAGGTAGATATGAGACAGGTGTGACAGTTAAGGTAAATGTTACGTAGGTGTAAGGTAAGTATTAGGCAGTTTTAAAGCTGTGATGCTGTTTAAGGCAGATATTAGGTAGTTGTGACGGAGACAGGTATGAGCCAGGTGTGGGACAGGTGTGACATAGTTCTGGAGGTAAATATTAGGCAGGTGTAAGGTAAGTATTAGGCAGTTTTGAGGGAGTTGTGATACGGTTTAAGGCAGTTTTGATGCAGGTGTGATAGACGGGTATGAGGCAGATGTGACAGGCAGGTATGAGGCAGGTGTTAGGCAGGACAAGGAGTAATATACCCAGGTGACCCGCCATGCCCACTGTGGTAATGATGGCGTCTGGCCTCTGTCATGCACGATAGAGAGAGAGAGAGAGAGAGAAACGTGAAAGGTTAGAGAGGAGAAGGGAAAGATGCAGGGGAGATGGAAGGGAGCGATAAGAGAGAAGGTAGGGGAGATGGGAGGCAGGCAGGGGAGGTAGGGGGAGAGGCAGGAAGTGCATGTGGGTGTAGGGGAGGCAGGTGGACGGGAAGATGATGAAATGGGGAAAATTGTGTGACCGGAAAGGGCAGAAGGAAGATTGAGAGATATGGGCACATGGATAGAGAGACAGACAGACAGATGGATGGATAGATAGATAGATAGATAGATAAATTGATACATAGTTACATAGATAGGTAGATATAAAGCTAGGTACTGATAGATGAGTAGATGTGGGTAGATGGATAGATAGATAGATCGATACAGCTATTACTCATTTTACACACACACACACACACACACACACACACACACACACACACACACACACCAGATGACCTTACAAAAACACAGATGTATGCTAATGTGTGTGCAAGTGGGCATATGATCAGTGTGACTGTTTTTTTTGTTTGCATGTATTCCTGTGTGTGTGTGTGTGTGTGTGTGTGTGTGTGTGTGTGTGTGTGTGTGTGTCAACCTACTTATGTAACTTTCCCTCTCACTACATTATCGTGTTGTTAATCCTCTACACCACGTGATTCACCCACATTTAAGATCTCTCTCTCTCTCTCTCTCTCTCTCTCTCTCTCTCTCTCTCTCTCTCTCTCTCTCTCATTCACTTTATGATTGGTTGGTTATTAAGTATTTATGATGGTAGTTGTGGTTTCAGGTTATGTTATAATGATAATAATAATAATAATAATAATAATATTGTTAGTATTATCATATTGTGTCCTTGTTACCTCTATCACGTCATATTATTGTTTCACAGGTATTATTTATTTATCTGTATCTATCTATCTATCTATCTATCTATCGACTTGTCTATCTTTGCAGGGGCCCAGCGATATCACAACGAAGCGGCCGACACATCCAGCGCATCATAAATCAGGCAAGTTGAACCTCACTATTAAAATCAGACGCGCGACTTTAAGGTGTTAGTTAATAGCACGTGAGGGAGGCTGTAGTTCTCGCCTTAACACACCACTAAAAAAAAATAGTATCTGTTCTTAATTGAGCCGCTCACGTAACCCAAGGCCGTGCGGTGAAAGTAAGAGTGTGGTGGATTTATTGTGACTTGTGGATTAATTGGGGTTTTGGGGGTAGATTTATCAGGCTGGAGACTTTAATTTCTTACTGCAGATGGTGATTTATTGTAACGTGCGGATTTATTGGGATTTTGGGGGTGGATTTATCAGGCAGGAGACTTTAATTTCTTACTGCAGGTGGTGGATTTATTGTGACGCGGATTTATTGGGATTTTGGGGGTGGATTTATCAGGCAGGAGACTTTAATTTCTTACTGTAGGTGGTGGATTTATTGTGATTTATGCTGAGGATTTATTGAGCAGAAGACATAAATCCGGTCTCCAGGTGTCGTAAGAGCTATCGTAACTCCCCTTCCTTAGCGATTTATTTTATATATTTCAGTAACATTTTCTTGTTATTTATATCGTTGTATTATCAACGTAGTTTGTTTTAGTGACACAAAAGAGGATATTGATATGTAATTCGCGGAGTAAATCGTTAAGGGACAGGTGTTAGGAAATCTTAAGACACCTACAACACGACACTTTCCCCAGGTTTGTTTGAAGGGTTGTGGAAGAGGGGGGGGGGGCTGCTGCGGGCATTATTTTCTTGGGAAGGGTTTTCAAGAATTTTTTCATCTATTTGATAGTGACGTCATGACACTCGATTATGTTTGAGAGTGGAGTGAGTATAGGAATTACGCCATGGATTCGAGTACTGAATTTTATGGTTATTATTTTATGTGAATGTACTTTTGTGTGGTGCGGCAGTGAGTGGGTTGATTGATTTTTATCGTGAATTTTGTTGCTGAAGGTAATTTTTTCTGCATATCTTACGACGCCGCGGTGACGAGTAAACCAGGCATTTTGGTTGCCAGGCCTTCATTTAAAGCCTTGAATTACAGTGAAGTTAATAGCAGAGGTCTAGCAGAATAATTTTTTAGGTTTTAATTAATGGAATATCAGACTGCAGGATAGGTAATTGCACTCATGCTGTTTACTCCTGCCAGTGTGTGTTTATATCATTAGGGATTGTTGATAAGAGTCGTATTAATTGGGTTTCAGGTAAATTTTCTCGTTATTAATCTTTTATCCAGGTATCATGTGAACAGAACTTTTGGGTATCGAGTTTGGCCGCTGTGTTTTCAAGGATGGGAGCAAAATAAATAAATCAATTAATAAGATAGATACATAAAAAAAAAAGTCGTCAGTTCAGGCATCCTTTAAGATTTTTTTTATATATAACAGAGCAGAGGAAGAAAAAAAAATAATCATAGTCGGTTTCCTTTCCATAGACATTTCCTCGTCATCTTCCGTCGTTCTGGGTACTCTTGTGTGGCCAGAGCGTGCATCGTGGGTGTCTGAGTGGGCTGGGGTGCTGTGTGGGGGTGGCTGTGGGAGGAAGTTGGGGGCCACGTGGTTGAAGGCAAGGTCTCTAAGAAAGTTCCCAAACACCTATTCCTTTCTGATTTATTTTTGGATATGGCTGGCTAATATTGTTTTGTAATTTATTCATGTAGAGTTTGGTGATACTGGGATGATTTAAGTAACACAGAATGGCTAGATGTAATAAGCAAATTAAATCGCTTACGGAGAGGTGTTAGGGAGCTTCCTTTACCGACGAGAATACGGGCCGAGGTCTGGGATGGGTGGTGCTCGTGGAGGGTGTAGGTGTGGGTGTAGGTGGGGAAGGGGTGGGACTTTTTCATTCTTTCTGTCTGTCATTCCGTCTGTCCCTTTTTTTTCTCTCTCTCTTTCCTTCTTTGTCATTCTTCTTTCTTTCTTTGTCTTTCTTTCGGTCTTTATTTTATTAATTTGTTTTAGACTTGAAAAAAAATTGTATGAAACCATTGCACCTCCAGAGAGCTTTTTTGTTTTTGTTTTTATGAGGAGCTTAACGCATGATTAAAAGTTTGGACCGATTAGCCTAACCCCGGGACCCTACGATTATTATTATTATTATTATTATTATTATTATTGTTGGTGTTGTTCATGGAATAGATGTTGCTGTTTTTGCTCATAGTATTCAGTAAAGGTGTGTGTGTGTGTGTGTGTGTGTGTGTGTGTGTGTGTGTGTGTGTGTGTGTGTGTGTGTGTGTGTGTGTGTGTGTGAAGCTTTATCTATATTAATGCTTTGGCCCATGGTGTTTGGTATATAGTTTATGGTTGAAGCCTCTCTCTCTCTCTCTCTCTCTCTCTCTTTTCAGTAAATTTTTTGAAGTGGTGCAAGTGATAAATTCCCACGGGCAGAGGGAGGCGGGGCGTTCACGGTAAGACGTACAGGAAATTTCCGTAGCGTCTGTCGCCAGGTGCCTTAATCACCACTAGCCACCCTTCCCTCTTGCCCAACAGGGGAGGGGGAGCGGCAAGCAGGGGGGCCCGGGGGGAGGGGGTTGCTGAGGGGGCGGGGGGAGGAAGGGAAAAGGGAGGCTGGAAGGGAAAATGGAGAGAGAGAGAGAGGGGGGGGGGGCGGTGAACCCAGTCAAGCCCCGGCAGGATGTTTCAGTTCTGGGTTACTTCACAAGGTCCAGATCCTAGGAGAGCCATACCTGTGCTGACTAATTAACAGGCAGACAGGTAAAGGTAAAGCCGCAACCAGACGGACACTCAAAGATCAGCCGACACACACACAGGTGGATAGATAAAAAGTCGATAAAACCCACAAATAGGCAAACAAACTAGTGCATAGATTTCGAAAGAGTTGTAGTGACAGGCAGGGAGAGAGGTAAACAGCGGATGTCATTTAATTATGTTTTTCCTTTCTCCAGACGATATTATTCACCTTTGGATGGACTTTCAGGGGTGGGAGGGTTTGATTATGCTTTTATGAACCACGTCGCTACGAAATATCCTCTCAGGGTTGAATGAAACAGCACTGTGATTGCAAGAGTGAAGGGCAGCGTACGTGATGATAGTGGAGGGGTGAATTGGCACGCGGATAGACCAAAATATAGACAGACACAGGTAGGCAGACAAACAGACGGTAAATTAGACATACGGCAGGCAGACAGACGATAAATAGGCAGACAGATACAGACAGGCAGACAAACAGGTGACACAGGCAGACAGACAAACGAGTACATAGACAAGACAGACAGACAGACAACCACACAGACAGAACGGCGGACCAATAAATTGGGAGGTATGTACAGACAATTAGGTAGATAGACGGAAAAGTTGGTAGACAGACAGACAGACAGATAAACAGGCAGACAGACAGGCATGCAGACAGACAGACCCAGGGGACTTAACCACACCCACTCAATCATTCCACACCAGACATGTGCACTTTCCTTTTTTTTTTTTTTTTTTTTCATTCTTGGGTTGCATATTTTTCCCAATTTTGCTTATCATTCTGACATCATCGCTAGTTCTTGGCGTCTCTCTCTCTCTCTCTCTCTCTCTCTCTCTCTCTCTCTCTCTCTCTCTCTCTCTCTCACACACACACACACACACACACACACACACACACACACACACACACACACACACACACACACACACACACACACACACACACACAAATGCATACGTGCTTGTAGGACAAAAGACAGACTTAGATAGATAAACAGACAGACAGACAGCCAAGCAGGAACAGAGACCAACGGAGAAATATTCACAAAAGAAACAGATGCACAGATAGAGAGCGAGACAGAAACCGTATTTCAGAGAACAGACAGATATAACCACAGACAGACAAGACAGAATCAAGAAGATTGACACAGACAGACAGACAGACAGGCAGACCTAGACAGACAGACAAGCAGACAGGCGGGCATCTGTCCCTAACCTTTCCATGGAAATGGTTGCTTGTGAAGGGCATGTTGGACCTCACATTAGGCAGATTGTGATCAGTTTGTGTGTGTGTGTGTGTGTGTGTGTGTGTGTGTGTGTGTGTGTGTGTGTGTGTGTGTGTGTGTGTGTGTGTGAGAGAGGGGGGGGGAGCAGTTTGTGCTAATGATAAAATAGAACTATGGTGGTTTTTTATGTGCTTTTAAAGAGTGTGTGTTTAACTTTATCGTTATCTTTATCTTTATTATTACCTTTAACACTGAGTCACGAACGCAGCTGCCTTCATAGTTTTGAATATTACTGTATAGAAGAGATGAACCTATTGATTGGAGTCACCTTGCTAGAATTGTATGTATGTATGTATGTATGTATGTATGTGTTTTTGTATATATGTATGTAGAGTATGTATGTGTATGTATGTATGTCCTTGCACGTATTTTTTTTTTCTCTCTGTCTGCTTGTTCGTCTGTCTGTAACGGCTGCCCTTTGATATATCTGTGAGCCCATCTCCTAACAATGTCTGTATTTTACTTTAGATTATATGTGTCTTATTCTACATGTCCCGTGGTAATAATATGTCTATCTTTACCTTGAAATTATCTATCTCTATGGCCTTGTTATGTCCATGTCTTTTCCGTAGCATCGTCCGTCTTTGCTTCCCTTTTTATCTTGTGTATGTCTTCCTTAGAATCTGTCTCTGCATCCTTTTTATTGTGTCTGTGTGTGGGTAGGATTTTGTATTTGCCTCCTTTGTTATTGTATGTTCCTTATAATTATCTGTGTCTGTGAGTCCTTGTATCTCCCAGCACTCATTCCTAATATCATCACTACTGGTTTTAAAATATCTGACGGGGTTGATGGAACACGGGAAAAGGAAGTAGATTATCGTCTGTACTTGGCTTCACTGCTGCCTACTTTATGTGAAATATGGTCCACCTACATCTTACCTCTTACTACTCGTTTTAACCTCTTCACATTATCATTTTTTTTTTTCTGCCAATATATTCAACTTTAGCTACGGCCAGACTGTTATATTCTTACTACAGCGAGACGATTTCTTGACCAGTTACCTTCAGACAGTCGGTTTTAATCTGCCTACCTTAAGACGATTGTATTCTGGCTCTCGGAAGGTAATGTATTTGTATTTTTCATCTGAGGAAAGACTCTTCGTAGTGAAAGCCATAAAGCGAGCATTAAATATCCGGACTTTCGCTCTTCTTCTGGGCCAGCGTCTTAGGTATAGGCCTGTAAGACTGAGCCAGAGCAAATCAGAATGCAAGTAATGGTGGTGACGGCATGAGCGAGGAGTTCCGACAGCCTGGTGCCACAAAACATCCCTCCACCCATGTCCCCTTGATGGACAGATTGTATCACTTGGAAATTTGGAGGTTTTTTAAGTTGTGGTGGTAATGGCGGAGGGTGTAGTGTGAGGGCGGCGGGCGAGAGTGCGACAGAGTGGACAAGCAGGGAGGGAGGGAGGGAGACCTGGTAAATTGAGCATAATGGAGTGGTCTGGTGCGGTGTGCTGGGACTGTTACACACACTCGCACGCACCCGATACACACGCACACATATACCCACACACTGCCGACATACACACCACACACGCATGCACCTCCACAACGTACATCAACACGTGCATGCACATACATACACACACGCTTAGCCTGTGGCCGGCTGATGGAGCATACACACAGAGACATTGTAGAAATATACGGGTAACACTGCACTTTGCATGAAGGTGCAAGTAGTAGAGTAGACTGCTGATTGCAAGATGGACTGTTGGCTGGGGCAAGAACCAGTACGAGGATTGGAATTTCTTCCACGAGACTAATTAAAATGCTATGAAAATACACCACAAAAATCATCCCACCATTCCTGAACGAGATATCTGTAGCATGTGCCATTGTGAACGATTCGGTGGTAGCGGTCACGCCCAAACGGTAACATGTGAAGGTGCGTCTGGCCATCTGTTGATGGTGACTTGGAGGACTACTGGGCCTTAGGAAACGACTGTCTGGTCTGTGCTCGGAGTTCAATGCAGACACGCGTGCACACTCACACGCATGCACATAAGAGTAATACACTCTGTATATGAACACAAAGATATACCGTAAGTGGCTTACACACGGACATGTTATAAAGCGGTTTGAGAAAAACACGACAACGCAAAAAAGAGAGGGAGGTGAGCAGCCAAGTACATACCGGTACCTCCGACACGCAGCACTGAACCGATTTGTACATGAAATAATCAAGAATGAAATTAAGAAGAATTCTCAGTACCTCTTCCTCCTCCATTTTCACCTTGTCATTTTCTTCTCTCTTTTCATCTCGCTTGTCTTACCTTCCCATCTGCCTTCTTCTCCATTCTCAAGATAATTCTTCTTACCTGAAACGAGAAACGAAGATAGTTAACGATAGCAGTGTTGATAAGGGCGATAATGACACGCTGATATCAGTACGCCAGTCTTGCGTGAGATAACGGTAGTATTCAATACCGACGGTGGGTGTTAATACCAAAGTGGTGACATGTAAAGGTGTGTGATACGTAGGAGGACTATTGAGCCAAAGGGAACGGGCTGCTAAACCTGTGCCTAGAGTCGAACACTAAAAGAGAGAGAGAGAGAGAGAGAGAGAGAGAGAGAGATGGATTGATTGATAGATGGATAGATAGATAGGTAAAAGGATGGCTGGAAGGATGAATGGCGAAAATGGTAATGTTGATGACGTAAGATGGATGACTTCTGGATTTTGAAGGATTTTTTTTTCATTGTGATGAGAGTAAAATTTTGACTTTTTTTTTCTTGTTCGCGGTTTCACACTGATAGACAAAAAACAGTAAAATTTTAGTTTGTAGAGTTGTTGATGATGATGATGATGATTGAACTGTTTTTGAAATCGTTTGGCGTAATAAGAATGTTAGAGATTGATGAGGTAAGAGGATTTGGGGAAGAAAAGGAGGAAGTGAATAGGGAATGAGAGAGGGAGAGAGAGAGAGAGAGAGAGAGAGAGAGAGTGTGTGTGTGTGTGTGTGTGTAGTGCCAGAAAAATGCATTAATTAATTTGGTGTGATCCCTGGCAGTCGTCCTCAGGCACATCCCAAAGCGATACCTACAGACACCTTCCCAAAACACCCCACGTAAGTCAGGGAATCACCACATTCAACACACCTGTTTAAAGGGAATCACCACCTGCCAACACACCTGTTTAAAGGGAGTTACCACCTGGCAACACACCTGTATAAAGGGAATCACCACCTGGCAACACACCTGTATAAAGGGAATCACCACCTGCCAACGCACCTGTATAAAGGGAATCACCACCTGCCAACACACCTGTATAAAGGGAATCACCACCTGCTAACACACCTGTATAAAGGGAATCACCACCTGCAACACACCTGTATACCTTTTGATTTACTTCTTAATTAATGTGTTCGGGAATTTGTTATCTTGGGTATTCGTGCTACACCTGAGATATTGTACTCTTGGAGGTGGTGAAAGTATGATATTCTCTCTCTCTCTCTCTCTCTCTCTCTCTCGTTTGTGTGTGTGTTTGTTTGTGTATGTTTGTATTTGTGTGTGTGTGTTTTGATACTTGAGCCTTAGCTTACGTGAGGTGGGGAGGGGGGAGATAGGGAGCAAATCAACATCATACGTCGCTTGAAACACAATACCCGTCCATCAGAATAATCATTAAATCTCTCATCATCCATACTAACCCGCTGGAATTGTCCGAGGTACCCACATGGCAGCCACACAAGTACTGCCGTGTTGAACTGTTATACTCTAGGCCAGCAGAAAAAATGGAGCAGCCTGACGATGATATTTATATGTTTTAGCCTCATTTTTTTGTCGTTGTGGGTTTCTGCAGAGGACAATGCCAAACCTTTCATCCTCGCCACAATGGTTAGGTGTGTGTGTGTGTGTGTGTGTGTGTGTGTGTGTGTGTGTGTGTGTGTGTGTGTGTGTGTGTGTGTGTGGCTTGTGGCTGGGAAGGAGATTTATTTTATTTTGAAGGAATTGTTTATGTTAAAGTGGAAAATGTTTGTGTTATAATTATCCTCCTTCTCCTCCTCCTCCTCATCATCATCATCATCATCATCATCATCATCATCATCATTGTCATCATCATCATCATCGTCATCATCGTCATCATCATCATCACCATCATCATCATCATCATCATCATCATCATCACCAACATCATCATCATCATACATTCATACAGTGGGAATACACCTTAACGTTTCTACTGCAGTGTTTCCCAGTGGAGGATATACTGTCATTTTTATAGCTGTTAGGAGATGGTTTGCTTTTGGATGCACCTGAGTTAGATTGGGCAAATGAGGAAGATAAGAAAAAAGAAAGAAAAATAAAGAGAAAAATGCGTAAGTGAACGTTGGTACAAGAGAACTTACAGCTGGCAGGAACGTTTGCCTGCTAGAGAACGTTAAAGCAAAAGAACGTTAGTCAAAGTGAACGTTTGTAAAGAGAACGTCAGCTGACAAGAACATTAACCGCACAAGATGACGTCAGCATTGATATAAAAAAAAATAAATAAGAATAATTATAATAATAATAATAATAATAATAAAAACCATTGGTGAGGAGTTGATAGGGAGCCTTCTAAACCCACAGATCCCAATAGCCTTATGGGAGATCAGAAACAAGTCTTCATTAACCCCCCTTACCACCTGTCACTCCTAAGGTAAATAAAATCGTCAGGTGGAAGAAGTAAAGTAGACCGTAATTGCTACTCCTCGCCCTGGAGTTGACCTTGGCGCGTGACCTTGACCTTTGATTAGTCTGCAGCAAGATTACGTGATTTTGTCCCATCTCATTGACAGTGTGTGGGTCAGTTTTTGTTCACATCGGATGGGTATTATTGATGTTTTGTTGATATGCATACGTGAGTGGATATTGTTCTTTTGATTACTATTATTATTATTAATGTTACTATTATTATTGTTATTTTCTTATTGTTATTGTTGTTTTTGTTCATTACCGGTATTATTTTTTTCTGGTAACTATTACTACTACTACTACTACTACTACTACTGCTGCTGCTGCTGCTACTAGATATATACATAGAAACCAACCAAATCACAACAACTCCCACGGCATAGCAGAGAAATAAAAACGGTGACCTCACACCAAAGAAAGTTTCATCCTCACGTAACCTAATCTGACTTCTGACTTAAATTATTACGTTCGTGAGTGGGTGAATGGGAGCGCGATCACCCAGTGCGGATTAAATTGTTAGAGTTTGTAGGCTGCAAGAAATATGTGAAGATGTTTAGTAAAGAAAGTTGAAAATCGAGTCCTCACGGTTTGGATATGTTGCAAGTTTTCTGTGTGTGTGTGTGTGTGTGTGTGTGTGTGTGTGTGTGTGTGTTTAATCTGTCTGGCATTGCATATTTCATATCTGACTTGCATTGAGTAATATTTTTAGTTCATGTTTTGTGGAGTGTAGGATGAAGGGAGAAGACGATCAGTGAAGAGAGAGAGAGAGAGAGAGAGAGAGAGAGAGCTACAATGCCTCATAGTAACACACACACACACACACACACACACACACACACGGAAGTAGAAAATGCAGAGTGTTGTTTAATACTGCCTTGTCACTGCATTTGTGAGTTATTGGGGAAGTGGAGGGGAGGCGGGGGGGGGGTTGGAGGGGGGGATGGAGGAATAGGGAGAGGGAGTGAGGATAAAGATTGGTGGGGATAGGTGGGGCGAGGGATAGATGGAGATAAACAGATCAGTTTTAATATACCGTGATGATGATGGGTAAGAACAGTTAGGGATAGGAGAGGTAGGGATCGTTAGGGATAGGTCAGGTAGCTAGAGGTGAATATTCGCTTAGGTGAAAGTTAGAAGATGGTTAGGGATAGTTTGGGACAGAGCAAACACGTAGAGAATAAATAGATAGATGGATGGATGGATGGATAAATATATAGATATGGATGGATTGATAGCTGATGGATGAATGGATCGATAGAGGTAGATATATAAACAGATAGATAGATGGATGGATGAGTAGATGGATGAATGGATCGATAGAGGTAGATATATAAACAGATAGATGGATGGATGAGTAGATAGATAGATAGGTAGATGATGGATGAATGGATCGATAGAGGTAGATAGAAAGATAGATAGATAGTTAATAGATAGACGTAGGAATTCCCACTTTTACAATAAACCATTTGACTTACTGCCGCCCCGCCCTCCACACAACTCTCATAACGCATTTTTTTTTTAACTGTTTATAATCGAATTTGTCATTGGGCTATTTTTGTTACCCCTCCCCGTTTTCTTTGTGGCCTAAGATATATGTGGAGAGGGATAGAACATGGGGTGAGAGGGGAGGGAAGATGGAGGATAGGTAGAGATAGTTGATAGGTATAGGTTGGATGGATGTTGTTTTTGCGGAGGATGGAGAGAGAGAGGTTTGCGGGGTGAAGTGGTTACCGGGGAAGGGGGGGGGGAAGCAGAGACAAGGTAAGGCAGAGAGACACGATGGGGTGGGGGAGGGGAGGGAAGGAGGGGAAGAGATGAAAGGGGAGTCAGTAGGTGGGAGGGGGTGGGACAGAGATAGGGAGGATGATGTTGCAGAGAAGAGGTGAGATAGGGGAGGGGAGGAGAGGGGAAGGGAGGGGAGGGGAGGGGAAGGGACGGGAGGGGGAGGGGAGTGAGCATGTGTGGGTGGGGGGTGTCAAAGGGGCGTGGATCCATAACCAACAATATGACACGTTTCTGCAATATTTTCACCCCGCAGGTATTAATCTCCCCAACTTCCGCCCCACCACCCCTGATTCCCCTCCCCCTCCCTTCCCTACTACCCCCTCTCCGTAGTTGCACCTCTTCCCGTCACCCTCCTTTCCCTCCCACGTCTGCAGTTCCCCTTCTTTCTCTTATTTTCTCCAGTTCTTTTCGTTTCCCTTCCTTTCCACTGTTTCACTTGCTGTCCTCTCCCATCTCTTCATATTTACCTTCTCCCCTCCCCTTTCCCTCCTCTCTCCCCCACTCCATCCCAAACTCCTCACCCCCGTCCCCTCTCCTGTTTCTCATTCTCTCACAATTTTCCACTCCCTCCCACCATTTTCTCCTCCCTTTCTTTCCCTTCCCCTTCTTCCTCCTCCACCCCACAGTTTTCCCGTCTCTCTCCACACCGTCCACTCCCATTTTGTATCAGTTTCGTTCCCACATTCCTTAACGTCATCCCCATCCACTTGCTCTCTCCTTTTGCTCTCCCCCCATCTTTTCCCCTCCTCACCCCTCCCATTTACCCCTCTGTCTTTTCCCTTTCCACTCCTCCAATATCCCTCTTCTTTCCCTTTCCCTCTTTCCCCTACCTCACTTTGTCTCCTTATCCTTTCCCTCCCATCCCCCTCCTACTCTCCCTCTCGTCCACCCACCGCTTCCCCTTTCCCTTCCTCTTCTCTCCCCCCTCCCCCTCTCCCCCTCCCCTGAAAACTGTGTCACCTAACCGCGTGGGTGACTGGGTGCACTGGGTTAGCATTGAGTGATTAATTTGCACTAGATGAGATTGAGATTTTATTCTGTCGTAAAGTAGGTTAGCTTAGGTTAGCATAAGGTACGCCAGGTTAGGTTAGGTTAATTTAGAGAGTCATTATGTTAGGCTGGGTAGAGGTGTGATAGGTTTGGCTAGGTTAAGTTAGGATTGGGTTAGGTGTGATGTAGGTTAGGTCGTTAGGTTTAGATGTGACATTGGTTCGGTTAGGAGAGTTAGGATGGGTTGGTGTTAGTAATGAAGCTGGTTAGATTAGGGATTAGGTTAGATTAAGACGTCATTATCATATGGAAAGAATTAACAGAGTGTAATGGAAGAGGCGTGTGGGTGGATCAGAAACGCGGGCCACGAAAAAAAAGAAAAAGGCAGAAGACACTTCGACTGGACTTAGCTTTCATCTTGACCTTTTTATTTCCAAAACTGTGTGTATCGAGGCACCTGATAATGAGAGTGGGACGGCAGGAGTGGAGAGTTCTTAAGCAACTCTGGAGACATCTTGACTCACTTCTTGCCCTCCCGTGACGTGGTGTTTGGGAAAGAAAATGTTTTAAATAAGAAAATTCCGAAGAGTTCTGTTTACTTATTCCGTCACACTTTGGGCAGGTCCGTCACACTTAGAGCAGGTCCGTCACTGTCCTCCCTATCATAGCAAAGGTCAGCTGTGGCCAGAGTTACATAACCAAGCCATTCTCAGCTGACGAATATTAAACAAGAGGGGGAAGCGAGAAGCGGAAGAGGAGCAATACAATAATATGCAAGCTTCTGTCCACAACTATTCCATGCCTCATGTCGCTTGCTAAGAACTGATTAACAAGGGATTTGAAAGTAATAGATTAGTGAATTACTTGTCCCTGATTTACTGAGAGAGAGAGAGAGAGAGAGAGAGAGAGAGAGCGTACTCGTTTAGTCTGCAATTCAGTCTTTATAGCGAGAATACATAAGGTTTAGTTTGGAAATGATGCTAACTCCGGATGTGCCCGGTATCTTTGCTATTCTGCCCAGTTTACCCGTTTACTGAATATTACCTCAATAGTTTCTCATTACGTGTGTGTGTGTGTGTGTGTGTGTGTGTGTGTGTGTGTGTGTGTGTGTGTGTGTGTGTGTGTGTGTGTTGGAAGTTGCCTTTTATTGGATTAGATGACACTGATTCTCTCTCTCTCTCTCTCTCTCTCTCTCTCTCTCTCTCTCTCATTTCCTCATAACAATCCTTCTATTTTCATTATCAACACCAGCCACCTACCCTTAATCTTGGTGTGTGTGTGTGTGTGTGTGTGTGTGTGTGTGTGTGTGTGTGTGTGTGTGTGTAGGTAGTCCTTTATTGCCCTGACTCTCGCATTATTTCCTCTCACTTTCTCTCTCCCTCTTCCATCATCCCTCTCCCCCACTCCCCCTCTCATTATTCCATTTCCTCTCTCCCTTTCTCTTTCATTCCTCCATCCTCTTCACTTTCCCTCTCATTATTTCATTTCCTCTCTCCCTTTCCCTTTCATTCCTCCCTCCTCTTCACTCTCCCTCTCATCATTTCATTTCCTCTCTCCCTTTCCCATTCATTCCTCCCTTCCCTTCACTCTCCCTTTCACTTTCTCTGCTCCAGTATTTCCTGCCTCTCTCTCTCTCTCTCTCTCTCTCTCTCTCTCTCTCTCTCTCTCTCTCTCTCTCTCTCTCTCTCACACCACTTTTTCGTCCCCTACCTTCCCTCCTTCCAGTTCCTTTCCATTCTCCCTCATTTTTTCCCTCCCTCCATCTCGCTTTTCTGTTTCTTTCCTTTGTCTCTCTTCCCCCTTATTCCTCCCGTACTCTCTTTTACATCCTCTCCATCTTTCCTTCTCTTTTCAACTTTTCCTTCTCTTTCCCTGTTATATTTTCCTCTCTCCCTCAGTTCTCCTTCCTCTTTCCTCCTCTTCCTTCACACTAACTTCACACTAACCTTTCCTTCAGTCCTTCGGTTCATCTCCTGCCTCCCTGCCCTTCACCTCCTTCCTCTCCACTCCTTTCATTTTTCCTTCTGTCTCAATATAGCCAATCATCACGAGAGTACCTGAAGACTGCTTAGTACCCTTGTCCTTCATATTCTTCCTGATTTTCCTCATTTTCCTCCTCATTTTCATTCTCATTTCTCCTACCAGACTATTGTTCGCCATTTTGTACTTTTGCCTCTTAATTCCCTCTCTGTGCCTTTTATTTTCCTTTTGTTACCCTTTATTCTCCTTTCTTTCCTCCCTGTTTCCATTCCTTTTTCGCACCTGATCGCACCTCTTAATCCTCATCATCATTTTCATTTTTTTCTCACCATTCCCCTCTTTCCCTCCCCCCCTTCCCTGCCAGCCACCCCCGCTCCTCATTTACTGATTGCCTTCCTCTCAACCTGCTGCTTATTTTTATCTTCTCATTTCTCCTTGTCTCTCCCCAGTCTCTCCTCTCTCTCCCCTCTCCTCCTCATTTCTTTCCCCTCTGTCTGTCTCCCCTCCCTTGGTTTTCTCCCACCTCTCCAACTCCCCTCCCCTCCTCTGTCTCCCCTTCCTAAGAATGTTAATGATGAGAAGAAGGAATTAGAGGTTAAGGAAGGAGGAACAGATGGGAAGGAAGGGGGATCGGTAGAAGGACTGGAACGAAAGGGTAGATGAGGAAGAGGAGGGAAGTGAGAAAGGAGGGGTAATGAAAGGAGGAAATGAAAAGATCTGATTGGAAGAAGTTGGAAAGTAGTGGAAGGAGAAAAGTGGAGAGGGAGAGATGAATGATGATGATATGGTAAAGAAAGGAAGGAGAGGTGAAAATAAATGAAAAGGTTGAGGAATAGAGAGGAATATTGAAAAGGGTAATGGAAAACAGGAGAAAGGATGATGAAGAAGGTGGGGACGGGTGTAATGAAAGGGAAAGGATGAGATGAAGGAGGGAGGTGTGGGCAGGTAGGGGAAGTAGGAAGGATGTTGTTAAGGGTATTGGATGCGAAGAGATAGATGGATAAATAGAGAGAGAGAGAGAGAGAGAGCAAATGTATAATTATAATATGAAGTTCGCAATTTCTACGTGAGAGTAATTTTACAGGTGGATCATTTACCTGTGAATGATCGTTGCAAATCACTTTTTATATAAGTATTCAGTGTTCATTTGTACTCTGTCTGTCTGTCTGTCTGTCTGTCTCTCTCTCTCTCTCTCTCTCTCTCTCTCTCTCTCTCTCTCTCTCTCTCTCTCTCTCATATTTAATGTGAAAAAAAAAATATGAAGACCAAACGACTCAGTCATTTCCGTTAATACACACACACACACACACACACACACACACACACACACACACACACACACACACACACACACACACACACACACACACACACACACACACACACCACTTAGAACTGATTGTAAGGTCTTTGTAATTACTTTTGTGTGTCTGTACAACTCTTTTCGCACCAGCAGTCCAATTTCTCACCTTGTTTCCCCTCCCCCTCCCCCCCTCTGTGTTCCCATCCTTATAGTAATCACTGAAGTGGCTGCAGAAGGGGTGTGGGAAGGGGAGGGGAGGGGAGGGATCATTCAGAACCCCCAGACACCCCTTTTCCACCCCCTACCTCCTACTCCCTCATTCCATATCCCTCCACCTCCTCCTCCTTTCCTCTCTCCTCCCCCTTCTTCCTTTCCTTCCTATCCTATCCCTCCTCCTTTCCCTCTTATATCCTCCTCCCTCCTTGCCCTTTTTACTCCTCCCCACCCCTCCCCCTCTCTCCCTCCCTATCCTCTTCGTTTCCCTCCTGTCTCTTCCCCCCTTTCCCTGTCACCCCCCCCCTCCTTCCCTTCCTTTCTTTCTCATTCTCACCTCTCAACCTTCCCCTCTTTTCCCTTTCATCCATGTTCATTCTCCATCCTCTTTCCCTTCCTGTTATCTTCCTTCCCTTCCCTCCTCTCCCTCGCTTCCCTCCATCCCTCCCCTCCCTCTCTTCCCTCCATCCCTCTCTATCCCTCCCTCCTTCCATCCCTTCCCCTTCACCGCCTCCTAACCCTCCTTTCTCCTTCCTCTCCGTCCCTTTTCCTTCCTCTTCGCTACCCCCCTTTCTCCCTCCCCACCCTCCATTCTCCTTTCTCTCCGCCTTCCCTCCTCCTCCTTCCCCTTCCCCCCCTCCCTTTTCCTTTCCCTCCTCCCTCCGTTCCCTCCCTCCTCCTTTCATATACTAGGAATCGCGAATGTATGGTCCGTTCATGGAAGTCAGTCTCTCTCTCTCTCTCTCTCTCTCTCTCTCTGTATTTTAACTCATTCAGCCCTAGGACGTCTTTTAGGTATGATATTCTTACTGTGGTATTTACAGACGATTTTATTCTGCCTGGGAGAGATTATTTTGCTCCCTGCTTCTCACTCTCTCCCCCTGTCTCTTCCCATCCTTCCTCTTCCTCTTTTTCTCCTCCTCCTCCTCCTTCTCCTCCTCCTCCTCCTCATCATCATCATCATCATCATCATCATCATCATCATCATCATCATCATCATTCCATTTCAACCTAATTTTTCCACTTCTCTTCCTCCCCTCCTCATTCTCTTTCTTGCTATCCCCTGCCTCCTCCTCCTCCTTTTCTTCTTAGCTTCTCTCCGTCTTCCTCCACATCTCTTCCTCATCCTTTCACTTCTCAACCTCTTCCTGCCGCTTCTGTACCTCTTCCTGCCGCTTCTCTACCTCTTCCTTCCACTTCTCTACCTCTTCCTTCCACTTCTCTACCTCCTCCTTCCTCTTCTCTGCCTCTTCCTTCCACATCTCATCCTTCCACTTTGTTCTTCTGTTTCTCTTCCACTTCCTTCCATTTCTTCTCCTCTGTTTTTCTTCCTCTACTTCCATTTCTTTTCCCCTGCTTCATTCTGTCTTCCTCGCGCTTCTTCTTCCTTCCACTCCTCTTCCACTTCCTTCCATCCTTCTTCCTCTGCTTCATCCTCTTTTCTCTGTTTCCTGAAAAGACCCTCCGACAACTTCCTGTGAATTTTTCATGAATTGTATGACTCAGAGGAAAGTAAGATAGAGTGAGAGTGAGGGAGTGAGCGAATGGGTGGGTAGGTGGGCGAGTGAGTGAGTGAGTGAGGGAATGAGCGAGTGGGTGGGTAGGTGGGTGGGTGAGTGAGTGAAGTAGTCGATGGGTGGGTGGTGAATGAGTGAAGATGTGGATGAATGTGAGTGAGTGAGTGGGTGGGCGGGTGAGTGAGAAAAGGTGGATGAATATGAGTGAGAGGGAGGGAGGGTGGGTGAGTATGTGTTTGGGCGAGGGAGATAATGATTGTGTGTGAGTGAGAAAAAATAGGTCAGAGTGAGTAAATCCCCTTCACCCTGAGTACATCTTCGCATTATTTATTTATTTATTTTATTTTTTATTTTTTATTTTTATTTTTTTCCTATCACGAGACACTCCAAGGCCAAGAAAAATTGTCAGGAGGTAGGAAGAATAAACCCAGATCCACGTCATCGTATGGAAGGGGTTGATAGGAGAGAGAGAGAGAGAGAGAGAGAGAGAGAATGTTATATTAAATTTGCGGTTTATTTAAGGATGAAGAAAAACTGCAGTCTTATTTTTATTGCGAGAGAGAGAGAGAGAGAGAGAGAGAGCGTCATCTGTCACATTTTACGAGTTATTAAAGTCATATGCCATCCTGATCTTATCTCGCTTTAAAGACACTGTTTGTTCCATTTTACGTCGACAGCAGTTCTGGGTATTGGCAGTAAAGGAACAGGTATAAGGTATTAGGTATTGGTTATATGGTGGTGAGTATAAGGGGATATGTGTGTGCTGATGTATAAGCTAATTTACAGATAGCTCTAAGTTGCCATTGTTATGAATTTGGTATAAGGTAACAGGTAGTAAGTGTAAGGTGATGGGCAGTTAAATATTAGGTAACAGGTAATCAAGTATAAGGTGGTGGGTCTTTAAGTATAAGGTAACGGGTACCTTAATTAAATATTAGGTAATGAATATAAGGTAACAAGTAATTTAGTATGTAGCAACAGGTAAATAAACAGATAATTAAATATAAGGTAACAGATGTGTGTTAAATAGTTATAAAAGGCGATTGACAAAGGAACAGATATAAACTTACAAAAAAAAAAAAGCTTAATTACAAACGATTTTGACAGTGCTCTTAAATTGACACTGTTTACATAGTGCATGACCATTTGGATAGATATAGTTTTTAAGATAGATAATTTCGGAATAGATAAATTGCCCTGTTCTGTTATACGTCTCCTTTTCTGCCTGACGTGCCATAGTTGCGTCATCTTGAGTATAATAACCTAACGTAACCTATTGTACCCTCTACCTGCCTGTCTCTTGTTATGTGGCTTAATTTTCCCCATTCTCCCCCTGCTTTGAAATTAATGTCCTGTCCTCCCGTGTCGTCTCTCGCCATTCCCCCCATTACCATAAATAAACCCCATCCCATCCCATCACGTCCTACCATACCTAACCCAGCCTTACCCTAGCTATCCTTGGTGTGTCGTATCATAGTCTCATTGTACCATACCCCATCCTTGGCTGCCATACCCTACCCTACCCTGCCCTACCTTACCCTACCCTACCCTACCCTACCCTACCCTACCCTACCCTACACAACCAAGATGTAAACAAATTAAGGTACGAATAAACAAAATACATATGCCGGTAAAGGATGTAACAAAATAAACATGTGAATAGAAACCCTAAGTGTAATGTCCGTTTCTTGGAGCTCGTGTTTTAGAAGGATATAAAGGGAGTATGTATCTAGAATTCTCTTTGTGTGTGTGTGTTTGTGTGTGTGTGTGTGTGTGTGTGTGTGTTTTGTAGAGGATAAGTATGGGGAGGTCCGGGTGTGTGGGAGGGATGCTTGTGTCTTAGTGTGTGTGTGTGTGTGTGTGTGTGTGTGTGTGTGTGTGTGTGTGTGTGTATGTATGTGTATTTTCATTTCTTCATATGAAGCATATTTGGTACCAAAGTCTGTTGCTTGACTTTAATATAGCAAGCCATATTGCTCTCTCTTCTCTCTCTCTCTCTCTCTCTCTCTCTCTCGTGCGCGCTGGCGCGCGTGTCTGTGCCTGTATGTGTGCATGTCTGTCTGTGTGAACATGTGCGTGCATGCGCTTGCCTATTGGCATGTGTGTTGCCACGTTGTCTGCAAGGGAAGAGAAGTAAAAAGAGAAAGATAGAATAGAGATACATATGAGAGAGAGAGAGAGGGGGGGGGAGCAGGTGCACATCATTAAAAAATTGCTTCATATTTTCGTACACACACACACACACACACACACACACACACACACACACACACACACACACATTCCCGGGAAGAGAGCCAGGAACACCGCCACACTCCCAAGTAGGACACACTTTGGCCAAGACGCAGGAGGTTTCTTGAGAACTGACCGGCTTGGGGTTACATAAGGCGGCCCGGAAGTAAGGGAAGGATGGAGGGATAGGAGGAAGGATAGAGGGGTAGGAGAAGGAAGAATGGAGGGATGGGGGTGAGGAAGAATGGATGAATGAGGAGTGGGTGGAAGAAAGTTTGGTGGAGGGAGTTAAGAGAGGTAAAAGGGGGGATAGGAGGAAGGATAGGAGGCAGGACGATAGAGGGATGGGAGGAGGAAGGATGGATTGTAAGGAGTAGGAAGGAGGGATAGGTAGAAGACGAAAAGTTGGATTGATAAAAAAGAATTAGGAGGAAGGGTGGAGATAGGAGGTGAGGTGGTGGGTGAGAAGCAGTAATGTAAGTAGGTAGGAAGGAAGGAAAGGAGGTAGGATGGAGAGTACAAAGGAGGGATAGAAGTGGGATGGGAGGTACAAGAGAGAGACAGAAGAAGGTAGGATGGAGGGACGGAAGAAGGAAGTAGGGATCAGGTTGCTGGTTACTTAGGGCCGTCCGGAAGCATGGAAATTGAGGAGGATGGATGGAGGGATAGGATAAGCATGGAAGGATAGTAAGAGAAATTAAAGACTTAAGGAAATGGTAAGATGGAATAGAAGAACAGAAAATCAATTCAGGGAAGATGAAAGAATAGGAAAGGGTGCAGGGAATAAAGATATCGCGGAGAGAGAGAGAGAGAGAGACACACACACACACACACACACACACACACACACACACACACACACGCATTATTTACTATGCAGAAACTCTAGGTAAAATGGCGATTTTTTTTTTTCTCTATAATTTTTCCTTGAACTAATTTCTGCAGGACCATGTATTTTTAGGGTAATTTTCCCTCTGTTCTCTATGCTGTTAATTTCCTACGATTGTAATTACTCTCTCTCTCTCTCTCTCATTAATTTTCATAAGGTATTCTTCACAGATCTTCACACTTCCTGTCAGTGCCTCTACCTTTCTTTTTTCTTTGCATCGTTTCCATAATTCTTCCACTCCTTTCCCCCCCTCTCAGTCTACCTCTCCATTTTCCCCTTTTTCCTCCATCTACCCATCTCTCCACTGCTCTTCCCCGCCCCTTCCCCCGTAAACAGGAAGGGAGGTACAGTTTCGGGTACAGGATCTACCTTACTATAAATACAGGTAGGTAAGGTTAATTAGAGGGGCCAGGTGAATACTTCCCACGAGGCGATTACCTGGGGAGTCTTGGAATTGATGCTAACTCCCTCCCTCACTCTCACCACTCCACCTCCCCCACTCCCAGCTCTACTCCCACCACTCCACCTCCCCCACTCCCAGCTCTACTCCCACCACTCCACCTCCCCCACTCCCACCACTCCACCTCCCCCCCTCCCACCCTCGTATTTTGATATCCTGTTGTTTTTATTTTAATCCTGAATTTACTAATATTATACGCTGTTTATGGATACTGATCTCTCTCTCTCTCTCTCTCTCTCTCTCTCTCTCTCTCTCTCTCTCTCTCTCTCTCTCTCTCTCTCTCTCTCTCTCTCTCTCTCTCTCTCTCTCTCTCTCTCTCTCTATCTATCTATATATATATATATATATACAAACACACACACACACACTGTATAATGGAAGAAGAACGGAAAGCGAAAGAGAATAACTGAGTAATGGTAAAGAAAGATTGATAATGAGGGAAATTTGAAAAAAACAAAAAGGATGTTGCAATAAGATGTTGTAGCTTGAAAAGAGAGAATAATGATAAGAACAGAACTAACAGCGATAGCTAAAAGAGGCACGAGATTTAGAAAAATTACTGAAAGAGGACCAGAAAATCATAAAAAATCAGAAGCAAGAAAAACAAGGTAATATGACGGTATAAAAATGATATAACCGGAGAATGATGAAGGAAAGACAGGTAATAAGGGACAGCAACAGAGGGGGTGAGGATGAGAGAGGGAAGAAGGGCTGAGAATAACGTAAAAGGGACACAGCTGATAATAACAGTGTAGTTATAGAGCACTTAGGGGGATTGGCTGATGGTGAGAGACTATTGGGGAGAGAGAACGGGCTTTGAATCAGCATCATCATTGTTATCGTCTTCATCATCATCATCATCAACACCATCATCATCATATTATAAGCATCATCATTATCACCATCATCAACATTATCTTCACAGTCATCATCATCATCATCATCATCTGCTGTAAGACCTCTCGAATGGGTAATGTGAACTGGTTGACATGCGGACAGACAGACACAAAGACGAAGGGTGTTAGTAGTTGCACTGACTTGTAAAGGGATAGTTGATAAAACACACACACACACACACACACACACACACACACACACACACACACACACACACACACACACACACAAGTAATGGATTGTAATATTTCTCTCTCTCTCTCTCTCTCTCTCTCTCTCTCTCTCAAAGAATATATATGAATAGAAGTTAAATTCAGACACACGACTAACCAAACAAGAGTCAGAGGGAAAAAACAGTAAAACAAACAAACAAACAGGCCGTGGATCAGAAGCCTTCCATTGTCAGTGCCTCCTCTCTAGCCTGCGGGTGTTTGTGTGTTTGTTTTGCGTATTTTGCATGCTCGTTTGTGGTGTTTTTGCCCTTTTTTGTTTTGCTGTTTTTACCTAATGAATTTGTGAATTTTGGTCCACGTCATTTTTTTTTTTTCCCTCACTCCACATCCTCCTCTTTATGTTTGTTTATGTATGTGTGTTATTGCTTGTTTGTCTGCCTTTATGTTCGTGTTTTTTAATGTGTTTGATTTTCCTTCGTGTGTTTTAGTTTGTGTGTTTGTTTTGTTCATGTTTGTGTGTTTGTCCATGCCTTATCCAGTCCTGTAGTGTCCCATCATTAGCTTAGGGGTCCGAGGCTAGGCTTATCAATTCGGACATTTATGGTTAGTTTTCCTCTTAACACACCTCAGCCAGCCTTCGGATTTAGGTCCTGGTTGGAGTGCTTAAACCCACTAGACCACCAGGCATCCATTTATTATTATTATTATTATTATTATTATTATTATTAATCCCATTACGCATATTCATTTCTCCATTAACACCATTACCTTCCTATATACCGCCTCTGGTCACCACCCACTTAAACTATAACTGTACAAACTTACACCAGGACAATATGCTAGGGTACGTAGAAGAAAAATCAGTTCGAGACAAAATTCCAAGATGCCCATAAAATAAACAACAAGAAGTGGTGCCAAGGTACAGCAAACCCGTCCCCGGCAGTCATGTTAGTGCTGACATATAAACACAACAGGATATCCCCCCCAAAGATTATCATATAACAGATTTGTAGTGAATCGGGAGAAAATTGACGATTTTATGCCCATTTGAAATTTTTGGCTCGACCCACCTGAGATTGACCCCCTACCGCTAACTGGGGGATGACCCCCCTGATGTAATGAGGCATGTTATAGGATGCATATTTGAAAGAAGCACCTTGAGGTTTTGGTTTCATGTCGTTATGATGAATTCGGAAGGAGTTATGGCAAACAATTTTGTTTTACATTTTTTAGGCCTACAGTCCTGGGCCTTGGCCAGATTTGGCCCAAAATTTAATCAGGTGATCAGAAGGTCATAACCCATCGTCCCTGTATTTTTAGTCAAAATCGCACCAGTAGTTTTTGCATGAAGTTGTTACAGACAGACAAACATACAAAGAGATATACAAACCAAGTGAAAACAATACCCGTACCCAAGCCCCTCTGGGGTTGGGATGGGTAAAGATCTATGCTCGTCTCGTAAGCATGTTTATGTTCGAGATATTTTTGTTGTTTCCTCGAGCACCTGTGTTGTTCGTCCTGGTAGTAATACACAGGTAAACAACACCAACTTTTAACCCTCACTTGCAGTGCCTCGCATCAGTGACACAGGGGATGGAGTAGAGAGGGTGGGTGTGGGTGAGTTGCTTTGGTTGGTGGAATCGTGTTAGTGTGCGATGGGTGACATGCCCTTTGTGGTGGAATCGCACGAGCCCTTGCAGGATCGGGTGAGTGTGGTGGACAACATTGGGTTTGGGATGGAAGGTAACTTGTTGCTGGTGCAGTACCAGGGCGGTACGGCATGTATGAAGGTTGGCCGGGAGAGAGGCAGCCTGATAGCACGAACTAAGATGTCGAAAAAAAATAAAATAAAATAAAACGGAAACAGACAAACAGGCAAACAAAAGAAGAACTCTTCAGACTGGGTCTCACCGTCCGCTTCGGGTATATATTTTGTACTCACTCCATTGACCTATGACCTTCATGCTCAAACTTGACCTAGACTTAGTCAGTACCTACCAACATATAAAAGATGACGTTTGTAGGTAAAGGTATCCAAGTTTCACACACACACACACACACACACACACACACACACACACACACACACACACACACACACACACACACACACACACAAAGAGAGGGGGTAGGTGGGAAATGTTAGAAGAGTACAGTGTAGGTTAATAGGGAAGAACAGAGTGATGTAAGCAATAATTAGATAGAGATTGGAGAGGTGAAGGTAGAGATGTTAGCAAAAAGTGAGTGAGTGAGTGAGTCAGTGAGTGGAGTGTGAGTGAGGGGTTTCATAGTAAGCTACTCCTGAGGTGGGTTCCGGGAAATGGGTGTGAGAAAGCCACTCTACTCTCTCACTCCACTCTTTTTTTTTTTTTCAGTGCATTTTACTTCCTTATTGCTCAGTTTTGCCTGTGTCGAGAGTGTAAGGTTGTGTATGTGTATGTGTGTGTGTGTATGTGTGTGTGTGTATGTGTGTTTGCGGGGCCGATGTTAGCAATGTTTTCTGGCTATGTTTATTTATTTATTTATTTATTTTGCTTGACGTGCTTGGTTATCCTTGTCTTAAATGTCGGAAATGAGGATCCTAGCCCTGGTCCCCTACGTCCCTGATGGGCGCAATGAAGGATTAGTTGATGAGGGGATGGATGTCATAGTTTTGGGTGTATTAGTGGGGTTCTAGTGGATATTTTTTCATATAGATTTTTATAGTGTGACTATTTTTTGTAATCAGATGTAGGTGTTTTGATCTTTGTTTTTTTATGTTTATTTGGCATGATTATGTTGCCTAAAAATAGATTTTCGTCACCCATCTTTCTGTGTCTATTGGTAAAGTTATCTCTGTCGTATTTTCCTTTTAAATTTAAACTTTAATTTCTGTCGATTTTTTTTTTCTTTTTTTGGTCTGAATAACTGTCTGACAGTTTTTCATATCTGTCTGTGTCTGTCTGTCCATCGGTCTGTCTCTGTATCTATCTGTCAATCTATCTATCTATCTGTCTATCTATCTATCACCGTCTAACCTTTCTGTGAAAATTCGTGTGTCGCGAAGTGTTATGGTCATCAGTATTGGTTGTCAAGGCCGTTCTTATTGATCAGAGAGAGAGAGAGAGAGAGAGAGAGAGCGAGAGCGAGAGCGAGAGCCAGTGAAAGATTATTAAAAACAAAGTGGAAAAGAAAAGGGGGTAGAGACGATGTTAGGATGTGTGTGTGTGTGTGTGTGTGTGTGTGTGTGTGTGTGTGTGTGTGTGTGTGTGAGAGAGAGAGAGAGAGAGAGAGACTGACTGTTCGTACGTCATAAGTTAGACCAGTGACCCCGGTTTCTACTGATCTAGGTTACTGCCAAGGTCAGAGTCATTAATTAATCCCCCCCGGCTCTCTCTCTCTCTCTCTCTCTCTCTCTCTCTCTCTCTCTCTCTCTCTCTCTCTCTCTCTCTCTCTAACACACACACACACACACACACACACACACACACACACACACACACACACACACACACACACACACACACACACATTCATCATCGTCACTCACCACCTCAGTTCTCACCTTTCTCAGAACCAATTAGAGGATATTCACCCTTAAAACACATATTAATATCAATTTATCTCTCTACCTGAGCATCCTTCCTGGAGGTGAAAATGAAGAGGATGAAAAAAATTGAAGAAAAAATGAAGAACCTGTGCAAACAATAGCAAAAAGTTATATATATGGAAAGTGGAAGAAAATATATGATGGAAATGGAAGTTATGATAATTCATGAGAAGGAGTAACAAGATAAATATTAGAAAATAGAAAAATGAATAAATTATATTCAGGTACATCGCTAAAATAGATAAAATATAGTCAGAGAGAGAGAGAGAGAGTTGGGGGGGGGGGATGAGTGATGGGTGGTGTATGGGAATGATTGTAATGATCCCCTTCCCCGCCCTCACCCCCTCCCTTACTCCCGGATCTTGTCAACAAACGCACGTGGTTGTTTGTTTACCTCTGTTCCGTGACCCCTATTGTCTTCTCTCGGCCTCCTCTCGTTTTTATTCAATTTCTTTTTATTATTATTATCCTATTTTCCTCTCTGTGCGTCCTCTATGTTAGTTTTTCGCGTTTTATATACATTATTCTCTTTTTTTTTTCACTCCTGTTGTCTCTTCTCTCATCGTTCTCTTTTGATTCTGTTTATCGTGGTTTATGTCATTTTTCATTATCCTTATTTTCTTATCTCTTCTTTCTTCTCATCATATCAGTATTTAATCCTTATTCGGTTAATTTTTCTTTAATTAGGCTATGTATAATTCTTTTTACCATTGTTGTATCTTTATTATCGCATCTCTCGTGGACGTATCATCATCCTGTTTCAGGCTTCGTCATTGCGTCCTATTTTATATATTTTTAGTATTTTTGCATTCCCTGTTTTCTCCGTGTCTTCTTATCGTTCCCTCCTTAAGTAGTTATAGTTGACGTCGATGATGATAGTTGCGATAAAGACGATTGATTAAGCTCCTTCAGAATCCCATCACTAAAAGCGTCATGTAAACAATTCCCATATCACCTCCCCCTCCTTCCCTCCCTTCACACACACACACACACACACACACACACACACACACACACACACACACACACACACACACACACACACACACACACACACACACACACACACACACACACACACACACACACACCCGGATGCTGCTCTACACACACACTGTCTACTCCCGGATACACCCAACAGTATCTATGGCTTTGACACGATGAACAAAAGGGGAGATTACACCTAATTTGCGTACGCGCGTGTGTGTGTTTAACGGTGAGAGAGAGAGAGAGAGAGAGAGAGAGAGAGAGAGAGAGAGAGAGAGAGAGAGAGAGAGTGTTAAAAGAGAGGGGGAAGGATAAGGAAATATTGATGATGATGATGTTTGTGTGTGTGTGTGTGTGTCTCTGTGAGAGAGAGAGAGAGAGAGAGAGAGAGAGAGAGAGAGAGAGAGAGAGAGAGACTGTTAAAAGAGAGGGGGAAGGATAAGGAAGTATTGATGATGATGATGTTTGTGTGTGTGTGTGTGTCTGTGTGTGTGTGTGTGTGTGTGTGAGAGAGAGAGAGAGAGAGAGATTGTTAAAAGAGTGGGGGAAAGATAAGGAAGTATTGATGATGATGATGATGATGTTTGTGTGTGTGTGTGTGTGTCTGTATGTGTGTGTGTGTGTGTGAGAGAGAGAGAGAGAGAGAGGGGGGGGAAATAGAACAGGAATGAACACTCAGGCTCTTATTAAATCGCTCACTGGCATACAGTAAGTTAGCATTAGTTAGAATTAAATACAAAGGACGATACTACCCCAAGAGGAGTAAGTTTAAAACGCGGAATTGAGAGCTCGACTGATGAGGACGCGGATGTCGATAGTGAGGAGGGCGATGATTTTTATTTATTTGTATATTGATTTGTATTTTTAGGTATTTTTTGGTGCTTGGGGACGTTCTTGCGTGTTGTTAGAAGGCTCCCTAACACCGCTTCCTTTCCGGTTTATTCTTACGTTGGGTGTGTTGATTTTCTCTTGCCTGTTCGTGTTGTAAATTATTTGGGTGATAAAATATGTACATGCGTAATAATAGATGTTTGATGATTTTTAGCTGCCTGTGTGTGTGTGTGTGTGTGTGTGTGTGTGTGTGTGCTTCTAATTGCAGTGGATCTGTAGTAATAAAGAAGAGATTAAGGTTATGTCTGTCCTCCCAAATTAACAGGAAAAGTCTGTTCCAAGCTGAATAAGAACAATAAAAGATAAAGATGGCGTAGTAATGAAGGGGTTGAAGGTGTGTGTGTGTGTGTGTGTGTGTGTGTGTGTGTGTGTGTGTGTGTGTGTGTGTGTGTGTGTGTGTGTGTGAGAGAGAGAGAGAGAGAGAGAGAGAGAGGTTATTAGGGAGACTTCTTAGACCACGATAATACACTCCATGGATTTTAGTGACACCAAAGTAGGAATAATAAATCACCCAAATTTGTATTCATTGCTGTATTCTTCCTCCTCCATCCATGAGAGAGAGAGAGAGAGAGAGAGAGAGAGAGAGAGAGAGATCAGTAAGTCAGAGACAGGTTGGAGTAGAGAGGGGAAGCGACTCTCCCCTCACTTGAGTTGGACCGAGGGTGGGGTAAGAGGGGAGAGAGAGAGAGAGGGAGAGAGAGAGAGAGAGAGAGAGAGGAGAAGAAACCCAGAATACAAGACCAGCAAAAGATGAAAGAATAAAAAAATAGATGACAAGATAAGAGAGAGAAAAAGAAAATAAAAATAGTTACAAATATTATTAAAACATAAACATAAAAGAAACCAGAATAAAAATTTGCGAAAGAAGAAATAAGTAAAAAAGAGGGATTAAAGGTAACACACACACACACACACACACACACACACACACACACACACACACACACACACTCTCTCTCTCTCTCTCTCTCTCTCTCTCTCTCTCTCTCTCTCTCATTATTATTATTTCCTCTTCGTTTTATTGAAAGGTTATCCTAGAAACTTATATACCAAAGAAATATATATAACTTTCCTCTTTTTCTCTCTTTTATTCGACTTCCTCATTCTCCTTTTCTGTGTACCTCATTCTCTTCCTCTCTCCCTCATTCGCTTCACTCTTCCTCCCCTTCTCATTCGGTTTTCTCTCTGCACTCCTCCTCCTCTTCCCCATTTTCTTCCTCTCTAATTCTGTCTCCACCTTCCTTCTCTCCATCTTCTATGTTGTTCTCTCCATCTCATCTCTCCCTCCAGTTTTTTTTTTTTCTCTCTCTATCACTTTTTTTTTTTATCCCATCCTCTCTTTCCCTTTCTCTCTATTCTCTTCTTTCGCTTCCTCCTCTCTCATTCGTTCCCCTCCCCCTCTTCCTCTAAGCTGCTCTCTCCTCTCCCCTCCCTTCCTCCTCCCTCATTCGCTCCCCTCTTCCTCCTCTTGTCTCTCCCTCTTCGTCCTCCTCTTCTCTCCCTCCCCTTCTGAGAGGCTTCAAACATTTATTTTTATTATTATTTTTCCTGAACTACGCAGCTGGAGGGGGTGAAGAGGAGGGAAGGAGGGAGGGAGGAAGGGAGGGAGAGAAGGGAAAGAGGGTGGGAGGGAGGGTGAGAAGAAAGGAAGGGAGGAAGGAAGGAAGAAAGAAAGGAAGGAAGAAAGGAATGGAGGGAGGGAGGGAGAGAGGGGTGGTGGGATAGGAAGTAAGAGGAGAAACTAAGGAAGAATAGATGAATAGGAGGGCTGGAGAGAGGGAGAAGGAGAGGCCAGTTTGGAGGAAGAGAGAGAGAGAGAGAGAGAGAGAGAGAGAGAGAGAGGCAAGGAGGGAGAGAGGGAGGAAGGGAGGGATGAAAATGAGTCAGAAATCCTGGGAAAATGCGTAGTCTTTCTCGGGAAGTTGTTGTAGTACTTATTTCCGCGTTTTTCCTTACCCTGCCTTCCGTCTGTTCAACCCTCTCTTTTTTTTTTTTTTTCCCGTCCTCGGGGTGTACTTTTGATCGTCCCTCTTGACCTGTACGTCTCGGGTCTTTGGATTCTCTTCTGTTTGACTTCTTGGGTTTGGAGTCCCCTATAGTGGGTTTGGATTCCTCTGTATTGTTGTATTGTTTGGTCGAGTCCCATAAACGATATATATAGTTCTTGGTTTATTTTATTTTTCGGCTTATTTAGCTTATTACTCCATACTGTCCTTCACCGTGTTACATAAATCACTCTGGCATCGCCATACTCTGCATACGTCAAAAGGCTATTAACCGGCCCTATTCAAAAATAAATCGCCAAGGAATATGTGCTAGGGAGCCTTAGTAACCGAGTTGTATACGTGACCTAGTTCCATCAGATGAAAATAGACCGAAAATAATGAAACTACAATGCCGAATATAATAATTTAACTAGTAAAAACACAAAACTTCATCGTACTAGACGGTTCAGGATAAATATGTGCGATGAGTGGATGGTTCTGTGCTTTCGTAATTGGTGTTAAGAGATTGTGCGTGTGTGTTTTAATTTAGCACCTATCATTTGCCTCTAATTTGTCCGCCAGTCATATTTTGCCCTGTCCAAGCACTCCTCTCTGTGTCTCAGTATCCAGTCTGTGTCTTGGCGTCTGTGCAGGATCATTTTGTCTGTCACTGCTTCACATCATCTTTGCCTCTGTACATTGTTACTTGTCCCTACATTATCTTTGCCTCTGTTTAGTGTTACTTTGTCTCTCATTGCTCCATCATCTTCGCTTCTGTTCAGTGTTACTTTCTGTCACTGCCCCCATCATCTTTGCTTCTTTCCACTGTTACTTTATCTTTCACAGCCCCATCATCTTTGTCTATATTCACTGTTACTTTCTGTCACTGCCTCCATCATCTTGGTCTCTGTCCATTGTTACTTTGCCTGTCAGTGTCCCCTTTCATCCCTGCCTCAGTTCATTGTTACTCTGCCTGTCTCTGCCCCAACATCTTTGGCTCTGTCCACTTACTTTGTCGCTGTCTCCATCATCTTAGTCACTCGTCCTATATGTCACTCCCTCCCCTATTATCTTCGTCCACTTGCTTTGTGTCATTGCTCCTCTCTACCCCCTTGGTCAGTGAGAGAGCACGTGACCACACACCTAGGCCCGAAGGCTGTGTTGAAGTGGATAGGGGGGACGTGGAGGGGGTGGAGAGGGGGATAGAGGGTGTGGACGTAGAGGGGGGAGAGGGTGGGGTGTAAGAAGTAAACTGGGGAAGGGAGGTAGGGGGAACAGGGAGGGAAAGGCGTAGGGTGCAGAGAGTATTGAATGGGTGGGGAGAAGATAGAGGTTGGGGGAATAGGGTGAGGTAGGTAGAAAATACAGGGATGGGGGTAGAGGATGGGTATGTATAGAGGGGGAGAGGATTGAGTGTAGGGAGAAGTGAATGGGAGGGGAGAGGATAGAGGATGGGAATAGGGTGAGGTGGGTAGAAGCAAAGAGAGGATTGGGATGTTGCAAGAATCAGATGGGAGGGAGAAAGGGATGGATGGGGACATAGGGAGAGGTAGAATGGCGGAGGTCTGGAAAGACTGGATGAGGACTGTATGTATGGGTGGAAGAGGAAGAGGAAACGTTTGCAGGAAAGGAGAAAACGTAAATCGAATGAAGGCAACAAAGGCCTGAGTAGGGAATGGATCAGTACGGAACGAATTGTGTAGACAGATGTGGATGGGATGGATAGATCAATGTAGGAGAGGATGAGATGCGAGAAGGGTGATGGGTAGGAGTCTAAGAGAAGAAATGGGAGGGAAGATATGAGGTGGGGTATGGGGAGGATTGTTGTGTGTTGTTGTGAGCTGGGGGAGGAAGTAGGAAAGGAGAATGGGTGAGGGGGTGGAGGTATGGGGGTACTGTGGTGTAGTGTGTGAAAATAGGGAGGGGGGAGTAGGAGAGGAATGTAAGTGAGAGGCGTCTTGTGTGTAAGTGAAGGTGGGGTGGGGGTGGGGTAGGAGGCTTGTGGTGTGGTATCTGTGTGGGAGGAGGGAGCAGGGGGTAGAAGGAAGGTGAGGGGCATCTGATGTGAGTGAGGCGGGGGTTGGGGTTTGGGGGAATGATGGTGTGATGTGTGAGTGGGGAGGGGGAGGGGAGTAGGGGAGGAAATAGGGGGAGGGGGGGTCTTGTGTATGAGTCAGGTGGGGTGTGGGTTTGGGGTGGGGGGAGGGGGTTGTGTTGTGGTGTGAGTGGGTCATTAACTGGGCAGGACTCACGGGGTATGTATGTTATACTTACTGAGTGGCCGGTGACCCCAACGCAATTAAGAGCTTGCATCACAGAGCACCCATTGTGATGATGATGATGATGATGATGACGATGGTGGTGATGATGGTGATGATGATGATGATGATGATGATGATGATGACGATGATGATGATGCGGACATAGGAGTGTGCAGTAGTGTGTCCTACATGTGTTCATTGTAATTTTCACCCAGTCGAGGCTTCATGGATGCCTTTTACAGATTATCTCCTCTCGATCACAGCCGCTTCAGAAATAGGCCTACAAGGTTTCCTATACCCTTCTCAACTTACACTCTAAATTCTTTCACATCTACACCTACCCTTCTCACCTTACAATAAATTCTTCCAAACCTACACATGCCCTGTCACCCTACACCCTGAATCCATCACACCTCTTCATTGCATGTGAAGGAGAGTGAAATAGGGCTTGAAGGTGTCTAGTAGAGCCACCCTTATATGTCAGGCTTGTACATGCCAGCCATTACAATACATTCATTATAGTGGAAGATACTGCGCTGTTGACATTGGACCAGCTGCCACCGACAACCATCTGTAACTTGAGACAGTGTGACAGCTGGTGGTTAATTAAGGATACACGCAGCATGAGATTGCATCACTCTTCTCTCAGGCTTGGCTTCTTTCTACTCTGCGTGTCTCCGGCTGTATAAACATTCCTCCCAAATTTCTTGTGTGTGTGTGTGTGTGTGTGTGTGTGTGTGTGTGTGTGTGTGTGTGTGTGTGTGGATGCAAGTGCAGGTGTTGGTCCTAGTTCTCCTTATCAGTACATCTCTCTCTTATGCAGTTCATAGTGGTTTGGGTATTACGTAGCACTTCCTCGCCACTGATTTATTCCGCACGTGACATTTCGGTATCCTCTCGTATTTCACTGATGCAAGCTATGTCGGTATTAAATTGGTAAGGTGCAATATGGGAAATAAATCACTAAGAAAATTTTGTTGCGAAGTCTTCTATGCCTCAGAGAAGTTGACCCCATGACCCGCAAAGACGTCGGTGTTATCGGTGCCACTGTCTTGTAACACACACACACACACACACACACACACACACACACACACACACACACACACACACACACACACACAGTCTCTCTCTCTCTCTCTCTCTCTCTCTCTCTCTCTCTGCTATAATTCATTCACCTTAACTTGGCTCAGATTTTCGTCTTTTGCAATTTATATCATGAAGCTTAAGAGTTGAATAAGACAGTACTTCAGCTCTACATCCTTGCCATAGCACTTCTTCGTTACTAGCTTTGTATTCTGTGAAAAGACATTGTTATGATTCAGCATTCACTAGGGAAAGATGGCAGTTCTAGGTCCCATCCTCCTTTCGGTGAATAGCGGGTACTAGTTGAGGACTGAGGGACGTTGGTATAACCGGGCAGTGGAGCCTGTTGGTATATTGGTGCCACCTCGTGAAGGCGTCCCACCACTCCAGCACTTGTGTTGGTGGTGGTGCAGTGTGTAACTTTCACCCGCTGATGCTCGCTCACGTCTCCCCCTGTGCTCATAGCCATTACAGACCCCACCTGCCTGTTTTTACGCTACTTTTTATCGTAGGTCTTTATATACAGTACGTTACTTTTCAAATCGGCCTACGAACCTCTTGCGTACTGGGACGGCATATATATATATAAATGACTTAGGAATTTGTGAAAAGATAAGGTGAATTGGATGACTGACCCAGTGTTCCCGTATCGTTGTGAGTGGATTTGAACAGGAACGGAGAGAGAGAGAGAGAGAGAGAGAGAGAGAGAGAGAAACAGTAGCCAGTTTACAACACTTCGCTCTTCATCAGTTTCTCTAGTTGGAGTGCACATTGCGGAGTGAAAAGGATATTTACCAACAGAGAGAAGAAAATGGTCATGGAAATTTTAAAAGAAAGGATGAAATGAGTGACTGGCGTACATGTTATTGTTTCTCATAATCAGGAAGCGAGTACAGGAACACAGTGTTATGATGATGATGCAGCGTGTTCTACTTACAGGCGTGCAAATGCATTAGAGAAAGTAAATGTTGAAGAGAATTGAATTAAGGTAGCTTGTGTGTCAGTAAAATAATTGGAGGGAGGTGAAATAACAGATGAAGCAGCGTACAGGAAGACAGGCATTTGGTGTTAATGTAGATTCAATGACACGTGAAGGTGAATGGCACGTAGGTGGATATATGAGCCTCAGGGAACGAACTGCCGATGCCCAGAGTACGATGCAATAAAAAAAAAAAGAGAGAGAGAGAGAAAATAGCACAGCGGGGAAGCCGGAGGAAGGAAAAAGGAAATAACGAAGAGGAAGCACGGGAATGAAAAAATGTAGAGAGTTGGAGGAGGAGGAGCAAGTGAGGCTGGGGGCGGTGGAGATGGAGGGGGAGGCAGGGAGGGCTAGAGGCTGTGGGAGGTGAAGGGGGATGAGGGGGAGGGGGTGAGGACTTGGGGGCGTTGTCCAGTAGTGGTCATCATAGACAAAAGAAGCTTGTTAGTGCGTGAGGCAGGGAAGGAGGGTAGTGGCACTGGTAGTTATTTTGGTACTTGTAATGGTACCCTGGTTATTTTAGACCTTGTTGCACTTCCACTGTTTGGTACGTACTAGTTATCATGGTTAAGTTCGTGTCCTTTGTGCTACTTGCATTTCGTTGTAGGAATGACGAAAAACATTGAGATTTTTACATCTGCTCCTGAAAGTAACGTTCTACAAAATTTAATCTCTTGGGTAATTGAGGTATGGTGGTAAGTTCAGTGTATAACTTTTATTGTGGTAATAGCCTGAGCATAATGACATTGTATATCCCTACCTTTTTCGGTGGACGCGCAAAACCCGTTTATCAACGCACACGCCCTTTTTTGGCCGCCTCTGTTGCAGGAGTTACCGTAATGATACTCGCAGTTCTTCATGTTTGAATCTGGTCAACTCTGGGAACTGTCTTCAGTGTGCAATTCCCGTTGCTTATGACCTCCATCCTTTTAAACGCAGTTTCCATGCATCTCGAAATTAACGGATCTTAATGTAGGCATGTACTTAAACTTCTCTGGGAACGACAGTTTTGGTGGCCCCCCAAAAATAAATTTTTAATACTGCTAGACGATTTAACTATTTTAGGTACTACCATGCTAGGACATTAATATTTGGAGACATGTTTTGCTTTTGCTTTTCCTGAATTTTCATAAATTATATTACTGCAAGAGGCACTTTTTTGTTGTTGTTTGGATTTTCTTAATTTACTATATTATTGCAACTGTTTAGATGAGTTTTCAGATTCAGAGATATATATATATATATTTAATCTCTATTGTATTCTTGCATTGGAGGGCTTTTATATTTATTCTTGCTATTGCCCCGTTGGTTCTGTTCATAGGCTGTTGGGTTCGTCTGATCAGGCCAGCCAGCTAAGCCCCCACACTAACCCATTCCCGTGCCTGCCCTTCGTTGATTACTCTTGGCTTCTGTCCCTGTTCAGTGAGGATAGAAGGAATTTTTCCCGGGGTACATGTGATGAAGGGATATTGGTAGAGAGAGAGAGAGAGAGAGAGAGAGAGAGAGTTCATGTAGGCTAATATGGACTACTGTATAACTGTATTCGTTTTACTCTACGTGTCCCTTTTCGCAGTTGGTTACGGTGATATTCCTAAACAGAGAGAGGACTCATATATTTCCCAATGCATAAATGTTCCCTCTGATGTGCTTAAAGGAAGGGAAATTACGAACAAACCCATTAGTGTGGATTAAAAGGCAGTAGAGTAGTAGGCGAAACTTTTTCCCCCGACCATGCGGCGGGTAATATAAAGCTACATGTAGAATAAAATGTTGTGCTTTTGCTTGAGAGTTTCTTATGCAATAATTTCCAGTTGTGAACAGAATTGTAAGAGACGAGACGACGAGAGGGGTCACTCCACTGGACCCCACTTGTCTTAAGAGGGGAAGTAGGAGGAGGAAGAGGGGGAGGAGGAGGGGGGAGAGGAGGAAGGGAAAGGTGAGGACGGGGTGAGGGGGTGAGGTGATGTGAAGAGGTGAGAGGAAGGGGAGGGAAATGTAAGGTAGAGGGAGGGGAGGAAGAAGAGGGGGGATTTGTGATGTGGGGGGAGGGTGGATGTGGGGAGAAGAGGAGGAAGACCTGGAGTGTGGCCCCGGGGTGTGAGGTGGGTGGGAGTGGTCAAGTAAAGGTCAGTATTCGTATTCATAAACTTTCTGTAGCTTAAGCCATATAGAAGATTGCAATAAATTATATACGGTAGATGATGCCTTCTCCATTCGTATAATATTCACTCATACTGCTTCACTTGAGAACCAGAGCGAATAATAACGTGCGAAATGCTAAAAAAAAAAAAAAAGAAAAAAAAAAATGATATTCTCCATAGGCCGAGATAGTCACCTGGTATGTGCAATGCTTAATCGTAATAGCAGAATGAGAGAGAGAGAGAGAGAGAGAGAGAGAGAGAGAGAGAGAGAGAGAGAGAGAGTCAAAGCATAGTGTAGTAATGACAGTATTTTTCAGCTCAGGGAAATCTCTCATGCCGAAAAGTACAAAATAAATAAATAAAAGTTAGTATATGAAGTTAAAGGAGCAAATTTCAGTAGGCCTATCTATCAATCCATCCATCCATCTGTCTGTCAATCTATCTATCTATCCAGACAATGAATAGATTTTCTCGATAGATGCAAGAATAGAACAAGCGTCATGGTACTGAAGGAATTACATGACAGTACGAGTTTTTTTTAGGCACTTTAAGATTTTGCAAGATTCCTTGAGATTTAGATTGCAGGATGATGGTGTTAGGATGAAGTGAAATTAGGTGGTGTGTGTGTGTGTGTGTGTGTGTGTGTGTGTGTGTGTGTGTGTGTGTGTGTGTGAGAGAGAGAGAGAGAGAGAGAGAGAGAGAGAGAGAGAGAGAATAAATTGAAATAAGCCAGCATTTTGAAGAAGAGGGTGCAGGGGTTGATGAGCTTGGTGCGGAGTGAGGAGGGGACCTTGAGTGTAAATGAGGTGGTTGAGGATGGTGAGGTTGAGAGGATCACAGAGATAAGGGCAGTTACGAGAGGCTAATTACAGGGAACTAACTACTGGGCATTTAAGCTTGTTATGTGCAAGGTTAAACTGAGCCGACAAAACTAAGAGGGTGATGGTGGTGGTGGTGGTGGTGATGATGATGATGATGATGATGATGATGATGATGATGATGATGATGGGAGAGGGAGAGAGAGAGAGAGAGAGAGAGAGACGGGAGGGGACTGGGAAGAAGTAGAGGAGTGGAGTGGAAAGGGAGATAGTAAAAATTGAGAGAGAGAGAGAGAGAGAGAGAGAGAGAGAGAGAGAGAGAAGGAAGGAGGGAGGGAGAGGAGGAAAAAATGTACATGAGAAGTATGACAAGTTTGTACACTCACGCACGTTCTCCCTCTCTCGTCATGCTCACACACACACACACACACACACACACACACACACACACACACACACACACACACACACACACACACACACACACACACGATAAAACTTTGGGAAAATGTAGTAAAAAGTTAATATACCAAACTGTTGTGATCTTCATGTCAAAAAATAAATAAATAAATAAAAATACACGTTAGTATATTAGTCCTTTTTATTCAGCCCCTTTAGTACGATAGTTGTTTTTATTTTTGCTTTTTCCAGACTGTCGTGTAATTGGGCTAGGGTGGTCCTCGAGGTGAAAGGGTTAGAAGTAGCCTCTGTTGGACCTTTTCATTACTCAGCTACGACATTGAGTATCGGTATTTTGTTATTACCGCTGGACAGTTTTGTTACTTAAGGCAAATCTCTGGCAGTGATAGGTGCGTACTCCATTAACACCTTCAGTACGATGACGCCTTGTTATTTGAGAGAGAGAGAGAGAGAGAGAGAGAGAGAGAGGCAGTTCGAGTTGCAAGACATTTACGAAAGTGTCGATAAATTTGATGCAGGAAAGGAAATAGAAGATATGAATCCTTGTAGCCTCTCTTTTTTTTTTTTTTTTTCATTCTTTTCTAATTGTAATTTTTCTTTTACAGGTAAGGTGGGAGGTCCGGACACCGTAAGATAGGTAGGTTACTGTAACACTTTTTTTTTCCTCTCGTCTTCTTCTTCATCTGTTCCCTTCCTCGTCGTCATTATTTTTTTTCGTAAATCTTTCCCATCCCTCATCCCATATCACTACCTTGCTTATTACATTTCACTTATTTCTCTCACTTGTCTTTCTTGGTACTATTTCCTATATTTTAGTCCACTCCTTAATATTGTTCTTTTCCTGTTTCTTTCGTATTTTTCTTCCTTATGCTTTTATTGTATTTCCCCACCGCAGCTGTCTTTGCCTTTTTTTTTTTTCCTTTCACCCAACCCCCCCCTCCCTTTCGTACCCAGGTTTTTCATTAGTTTTTCTTTCCCCTGTCCTCACTCCTTACTTCACACTTGTCTGCCCTCCTGTCTTTCCTCACACTCCTCCCATTTTCCACCCCTCTCTGCCTCCCTTCTTTCATCCTTCTCATTTCTTCACCCTATTCCTCACCCTTCTTCTCAGTGCGTGCCATACCCATGTCATCACTCTTCTCACTCCTCCCTTCTTCCTCTTCCTTGTTTCTTTCCCATTCCTTACATTCACTTAGTTCCCTTTCGCCTCGTTACTTCTATCCACCGAGTTCCCTGTCCATCCCTTCTTTCAACTGGCCATTCATCCATCCAACGCTTTTCTACCTCCTCTGGGCCTCTTCTTCCTCCCTTCTCCTGTCCCCTCCCCCCTCCTCCAGTTCCCTCCCTCATTCTGTCCTCTCTTTTCTCCCTCCTGTCTCCTTGCCTATTCCATCTACTCTTCTGCCCCTCCTACCCTCAACCCCTACCTACACTCCACCCATTCCTATCCATTCCATTCCTCCACTCCCTCTTCACCTATGTATTCTCTCACCTCCACCAGTCTTCTTCCCAGTCACTTCCTCTCCATACGTTACATACTTCCACAATGCCATCTTCCACATCCCTTCTCTCCTCCCTTCCATTATCCTCTCCACCTCCCCTCACGGCTTCTTTGATCTCCACATTTCCTTTCTCCCTTTCTTCTTCTCCAAAATCCACCTCCATGTGACCTCTTTCCCTCCCTCTCCCTTGTATTCTCCCTCTCCCCTGTATTCTCCCTCTCCCTTCATATCTGCTCATCATTATCCTTAGCTCCCATCCTCTGCCCTCCAATCTCAAGCCCCACCCATCCACATCATCTCCTCTACACTCCCGCTTCTCTAATGTATTCATCTCCACACCCTCCCCCCTCCTCTCAGCTTCCCCTCCTCTGTCGTCCCGTCACTTCCCCTCCATCTCCATACCACACATACCTCTACATACCCCCTCCACGTCAACATTCCTCCCCTGTCCCACCTCCCTGCCAACCCTGCTTCCCCATCCGTCTCCACTCCTAACTCAGCTCCCCCCACCTCCACCTGTCTCCACACTTCTACCTTATCTCCACATCTCATCTCCACACCTCTCCAGCTTCACACCTTCACCCCACACCCCCTGTTCCCCACTAGTTCTTCTCCACATCCCCCTTCCGTGTCTCACATATCTCCACATCTCCCCACCTCTCTCTACGCCAGCCTACCCCCCTTCATTCCCTACTCCTGCCCCTTTCCAGCCTTCTTCCTCTCCAGCCCGTATCCACTCAGGCCCCTTCCACCCCTTCCACCCCTCCCCTGGTCCACTTTCTCCACCCCCTATTGTGGTGAGAGGGGAGTGGCCAATAGGAAGGCTGGACATTAGACACGGGTACCTCCACTCCTTCCATCCTTCCCTCCTTCCTTCACTCTCCCTCACTCTTTCATTCCTTTGCCCTCCCTCCTTCGTTCTCCCTCACTCTTTCATTCCTTTGCCCTCCCTCCTTCACTCTCCCTCACTCTTTCATTCCTTTGCCCTCCCTCCTTCACTCTCCCTCACTCTTTCATTCCTTTGCCCTCCCTCCTTCACTCTGTCACACTTTCATTCCTTTGCCCTCCCTCCTTCACTCTCCCTCACTCTTTCATTCCTTTGTCCTCCCTCCTTCACTCTCTGTCACTCTTTCATTCCTTTGCCATCCCTTCTTCGCTCTCCCTCACTCTTTCATTCCTTTGCCCTCCCTCCTTCACTCTCTCCCACTCTTTCATTCCTCTTCTCTCCTTTCCTCCTTGATTTCTTGTTTTTTTTTTTTTCCATCTTTTATTTTCCATTCCTTTTCATCAGTTCTTTGTCTTCATTCCATCCCACATTTTCTGCATCCATCCCTCCGTCTCCCTCCGCCTTCCTTCCCTTCCCTCCTTTCATTAATTTCCTTTACTTCCCTCCTTTGTCTCCGTCTCTCCTATGTCTCTCCTTCCATTTCCTTTCCTCTCCTTCCCTGCATCTACTTTCCTATTCATGTTTGACAGATAAAATGCTTTAAATATAACCTGTCTTTAACTAACAGTCTCGAAAGGACCAATAATTATGTTGCTGTTTGCTTTCCTTTGTACTGCTTTGTATCCGATGTACGCTCTTCATTTTTCTTATTCCCTCCTTCCTCCATCTCGCTTTATCCCTCCCTGCTTCTCGTCTCTTCCATTCCCCCTCCTTCGTACTTCTTCTCTTCTTCCTTCCTTTCCTTCCACTTTTCTCGTTTTTATTCTGCTCCATTTCAGTTCCCTTCTACTTCCCATCTTTTCTCCTTCCTTCCATTCTTTCCTCCTTCCTTCCCTACCTCCTCACCTGCCCTTTGCTCTCCTCCCTCACCCCCCTACTGCGTCCCTTTCTTTCCTCCTCCTTCCCTGCGATTCTCTCCTTCCCTCCGCTCTTCTCCATTCCTCTGTTTTGCTCCTCTTTTCCACCTTTCCCTCTCCGTTTCTCTCTCTCTCTCTCTCTCTCTCTCTCTCTCTCTCTCTCTCTCTCTCCTTTTTTTTCACTTAATTTCGTGTGTGTGTGTGTGTGTGTGTGTGTGTGTGTGTGTGTGTGTGTGTGTGTGTGTGTGTGTGTGTGATTTTCTCCCCGTCCACCCGTTCTTCATCCTTCCTCTTCTCTCCCATCTGTTTCTCCTTTCATTCTCGACGATGGAAATGACGATGATGATATGAAGAGAGTGATTTTCAAGATTACAATTAATGAAATGTTAATAATGATGATGATAATGATAGTAAAGGTGATGATGATGATGTGGTGCTGGTAATAATAATTCTGATGTTGATTACCTTGATAGTGATGATGGAAAAATAGGTGTAATGAAATTGATTGTGGTGATGAGTTTCCTAATTATTTTGATGACCATGAGTATGATGATGATGATAGAGGTGTGGTGGTGGTGGTGGTGGTGGTGGTGGTGGTGGTGGTGGTAATGTTGATGGTGATGATGATGTGAAAAATAAGAAAGTGGTGATGAGGTGGTAATTATTGCCATGCACACTTTGGTAATTGTGGTAGTGATGGTGTTTGGTGGTTGAGGTGGCAATGGTGATGGTTGTGGTAGTAGTGGTGATTATGGCAGTGTTCGTGGTTGTGATAGTGTGGTGATTGTGGTAGTGGTGATCAGTCAGATAGTGGTAGTGGTGGTGATTAGTAGTGGTGGTTGCTTTGTACCTTTTTTTTTTTTCGGTCATGGGTTGAATAGCACCCCCACCCATCTCTCTCTCTCTCTCTCTCTCTCTCTCTCTCACACACACACACACACACACACACACACACACACACACACACCGCCCACCACGGAGCCCATTCTTACCTTGAGGACACTTTCGACTTTACACTCTTCGGCTAAGGACCATAACACTTCCACCTTTCATCAAAACAACCAGTCCAACACCAGCATCTCAAAATAATTAATCAAATACACGAAAATACAAGCTTTCTACACTCCATCTTCCTTCTTCGACCGAAACTGAAACAGAAATATAAGTGAAACGTCCGAAACAATGACAGAACCGACATATCCAGTCATCTGTTGTTGCAAAAGTGGGAGGGACTAAGTGGACTCCCCCTCTCCCCTGATTGGCTGCGTCCCCGTGGCCCCTCGCTCCCCATTGGTCAGATTTTTTGTTGTGTTTGGTGTTAAGAAGGCGAAGGGGGCGGGGCTTGCTTCATCTTGCCCATAGAGGCGAGTGTGAATAGAGTGCTAATGGGAAAATGAGTCCTTGTTGGGAAGCTTGGGTCTCCTCTGTTTGGTATGTGCGGAAGGTGGGTATGTGTGCAAATTTATGTATGTGTGTGTGAGTGTATTGTTAGGTATGTGCGGAAGGTGGGTATGTGTGTAGGTATGTGTGTGCGAATCTATGTATGTGTGTCTGTGAGTATTGTTGGGTATGTGCGGAAGGTGGGTATGTGTGCAGGTGTGTGCGAATTTATGTATGTGTGTGTGTGAGTATTGTTGGGTATGTTGGGAGGTATGTGCGGAAGGTAGGTATGTGTGTGTGAATTTATGTATGTGTATGGGGCTGTATTGTTATTGGGTATGTGGGGAGATATGTGCGTAAGGTGGGTATGTATGTATGTAGGTATATGTTTGTGACTTCTGTTGAGTATGTAGGAAAGGTGGACATGTGTAGGTATTTGTTAATAAATTTATGTACGTGTTGATTGGTTTGTTTGGTATGTGAGGAAGGTGGGTATACATTTGGGTATATGTGTGTATGTATATATGTATGTGTATTGTCGGATGAGTTGGTAGGTGAGTAGGTATTTTTGGGAAGGGAATATGTATGTACGGTATATATGTAAATACGTAGGTAAGTAGGTATATATGAACGTGTGTGTGTGTGTGTGTGTGTGTGTGTGTGTGTGTGTGTGTGTGTGTGTGTGTGTGTGTGTGTGTTATGAGAGCTGTATCATTGGACTGCCTTTGAAATTTTGTATATATATTTTTTTCTTCACACAGAGGTTGTCTTTTATGTATTATTGCTATTACCAGACGATGTAATTCGGGGGTTAAAATTAAACGAAGTCTTAAATAATACTGCCTCTGTTGCAGATATCTAAACACAAAATTCTTTCCTGCACTGAATAAAATCACCAGGATATAGCAAGAATAAAACAAGGTAGCTTACGTCCTTGTGTTGATAAGGTTATATAGTGCCTCAGGTGGGCGGATTCTTAGCGTGCTTCATTATGCGTGTACAATCGGGCACAAAAATTCGCCTGTTAATTCACATCTGGTTCTCTCCCCAAAATCGCACAAAAATTCGCCTATTAATTCACTTCTGGTTCTCTCCCCAAAATCGCACAAAAATTCGCCTATTAATTCATTTCTGGTTCTCTCTCCAAAATCGCAAAAAAATACGCCCATTAAATCACATCTGGTTCTCTCCCGCAAACCTCGCGTTATATGTCTCTTGGCTAATATTCCTAAGCTGTAAGATAAATGTTTCCCCTGCCATATCTGGTGCTTCCCTCAAATTCGCCTTATATTTCCCCTTCTCTGCCTTTCCCGTTCCTCTCCTGGCTAACATTCCTAAGCTAGCAGATAAAAGTTTCCCTGGCCATATATGATTATAGTGCGCCAGGGAGGAAAGTGACGGACATATCTTGAGGATGAAGTAGACGCTGTGGCATAGTAGGCGAACTTTTGTCACTGATTGTACAAAGAGGCCGTTACAGTGCATACAGTACATATATATTTTACGTACTAACATACATACGCTTCCATACGCACATACACGTACATACGCTTTCTTATGCACGTTCATTCATACTTTTATACATACATACATACATTGGGCACTTGAAATTTTGATGCAGACATAAATCTTAAACTAATACCGTATATTTTGGTCACGTACAGAGGATTTTATGAATAAGTGTATATGTACTGAATCCTCCTACACGTAATCTCACACTCCCCCACTCCTCGCTGGCGGTCCCACTGTCCTGTATCGGAACACAGCGCAGGCGTCTTAGTCACGTTTATGTATAGTCTGTTCACCTTTACTTGGCAGAGACTTTTTTTTTTTTTTCAGCTTATTTTCCGTAGCCCAATGAAGGAATAGGAAAATACCGTGGCACTACATTCTGTCCACGAAACTACTTCGCGACCAGCGCCAAATTGTAGTGGTAAACCATTGTTGTAACTCAGTTTTCATGGTGGGGAGATGTCAGTTTTGCGCCATGTTAAAGAGAATAGAGTTTGTAAAATGCGTAATACTCCTAGTAATGGTGACATTGGTTTGTGACTTGAGTTATTCGGTCAGTGCAATGTATGTCAAGTTTACACACTGTATAGTTTGCCCAGAAGTAATATTTAGATAATATTTTCGTGACCATAAAGCTTAGAGAATAATATTTTTCAATCATTTCACCTTTGGTAGTTTATTTTTTGTGTGCATTATATATATATATATATATATATATATATATATATATATATATATATAGATAGATAGATAGATAGATAGATAGATCTATATCTATATCTATCTATCTATCTATATATATAGATAGATAGATAGATCTATATCTATATCTATCTATCTATCTATCTATATATATATATATATATATATATATATATATATATATATATATTACGATTTTATGAACCCTATGAAAGAGCGGCCGTATTGAAGTAATTAATGAACATTTTATCTAACTCCACAAGTTCAAAGTCTCCCTTCAGCTGAAGAAATTCTCCATAAAATTACATCACCTGTTTGAACGAGTTAATGTGATACACCTGATATATGTTGGAGAGTTTAATACTTGAGGACGGCGAGTACTGTAGTTAGAGTTAATACTCGTAGTCCAGACCTAGTGAAGGCTCGTTAAACGAATCGATAATAACCAGTTGTAATGGAATCTGGTTTTAGCTCCTTCTCTCAAGTGACGTCTGATTTATTCTTTCCCTTGCTTTCTCAAGGCGATTTTATTTAGCAAATGGTACATTATATATATATATATATATATATATATATATATATATATATATATATGTATATATATATATATATATATATATATATATATATATATATATAGTGAAGGCTCGTTAAACGAATCGATAATAACCAGTTGTAATGGAATCTGGTTTTAGCTCCTTCTCTCAGGTGACGTCTGATTTATTCTTTCCTTTGCTTTCTCAAGGCGATTTTATTTAGCAAATGGTACATTATATATATATATATATATTTTTTTTTTTTTTTTTTTTTTTTTACGAACGGAGTTTGACTTGAAAAATATTGCTGATCAGAATTTACGTACATACTAGAGAATTAATTAGCAGAATCGGATTCCTGAATATTTTTACAGATAAAAGTCAGATATATGAACAATGTGGAAGTCGGATACAAAGATAATATCAGTCGGATACATAGATAACATCAGAGTTTTATATATGACGATAGTCTTTATCGTAGTTGGGTTCATAAATGTTACTGCTCAATCGGATAAACATAGCCGCAAAGTGAACGGAATCCCAGTAGCCCGTATGATAATAAGTCTTCCGGAAGAACAGAGGAAGGAAAAACAAATAAAAAAAATAATCCATACCACAGGCGTCCTCCGATCTAATTCTGTCACTACGATGCTGTCTTGGTGTGATTTATACTTGCTACCCCCGGACGATTTTTTTAAACGTCGAAAAGACCACTCTATGCTCAGGGGATTAATGAAGCTTTATGTAATCCTTCATGTTAGAAATCTCTCTCCTAACATTAATATATAATTGTCTTAAAACAGGTCGATCAAAAATGTACAGTATTGACGCTCTCTAACTTTAGTTTTCTCTCACCGCACCGAAAATATCGCTGGGGATTAGTCTTGTAAAAATTCATAGGTGTACCAACACGATTATTTTTGTTTGTGTATAATTGCTAGTATGTATCTCGCCTAAACAAAGTGTGTTATTTGCCTTAATGAAATAATAGTGTGATATGTAGTTCACCACCTAGGCTACATGCTTTGCTGTTGTAGTCGTGAAGGTCTCGTTACACTTGTCCCAGCGAAACGGGGTGTTCTTACGCTAACTTGTCCCCTGGCCTACGCGATGAGAAAAGTTGCGTCACAGTATGTCTGAATCCAACATTATTGTGACGGGGCATTCTGAGTAGTACCGTTTCCCTGTACGTCACACCCGACTCAAGTAGCACAGTAATGGAACGTTTTACAGGATGCTGGTGTTACATTCTGCCGGTCACACGGTAGAACTGAAGAATTACATTAGATTGTTTAAGTATTTGCTGGCGTTCCTTCAGTGACCTGATTGAGATTAATAGTTTTGTTGTGTTTGCTAAAAATATAAGTTTAGGTAGTGATGTGATGTGTATTTTTTTATGCAGGAGAATTAGACCAAATGCCTATCACGCATGACAGTAATATTTCATCTCCCTAGAGATAAGAACAAGGGGGGAGGAGACAAAAGTTCTGGGTCTACATTCACAAACTTGCCATCAAGTCTGCTTCATAATTTAGATTTGTTACTTGGGGAGATACAAGAGGCTTGGGGAGGTAACTTGTTACCTTTACTTGTCTCTAATGTTTTAAGTTACATTTGGGACAGAAAATTGATCGTATGTCCTGCAACCCTCTCCGTGTCCTTCCTGTTTTAAGTCTTATTTAGGGCAGGAAATTGATCGTATGTCTTGCAACCCTTTCCTTGCCCTTCCTGTTTTAAGTGATATTTAGAGCAGGAAATTAAACATGTTCGTAAATTGGTCTCCTGTTTGGGATTCTAGCGGTAACCTCGTCCTTCAAACATGTGGGCAGGTATGAGTGAGATTTGTAGATACTGTAATATTCGTTCAGGTTGCCCACGATTCATCAGCGCGTTCTCGTGTATGTTAAGTTCTTCCTAAGACTCCTATTCCATCGCCAGTATCGGGTGTTTTGCATGAATTCGCTCACTTGTACTCTCCATTCCTTAAAAGGTTCTTGCCTTCTACTCAGATTTGCTCTTAATCCCTGCCTCGGTGATGATTTGTAAGGTAGTAAGCTATATCCCCCTGTGTCATTGTTTTATAACCAGCGTAAATTGTACCTATTATGTGGCTTGAAACGTGGCTCGGGCAGACCTTCAAGGTGCCACATATGAGGTCCGCTGCTCGGCAAGGGTTAAAGCGGTGAAGGGACTGGAAAAACCGATAACCCTAAATTCTGATCTTCGGCTTTATATTGAGATAATTACGCAGAGTGAGCCAGAGCAAGGGTAAATGCGGCAGGAGAGGTAGAGTGAGGCAGAGAGGTAGGGTGAGGCAGAATGAGGCACAGGAGGCAAGGGGAGGCAGGCGGCCCGGAGAGCTTCCCAGAACTAAGGTGACGAGGCTGGTCTGAGAGCCACAGGACCTGCCTTACACCCTGCCTTCCTTCCTGCTTCTCACTGCTTTCCTTCCTGCCTTTCTCCGTGCCTGCCTTTGCTTTTCACTGCTCTCCCAATCTCTCTCCCTTCTTATTTTCTTGTCTCATTCACTGCCTGCTTCCCTGCCTCATTCTGTGCCTTCCTCCATGTCTCATTCTCTGCCTGTCTCCCTGCCTCACTCTCTTCCTACCTCTCTGACTACTTCTGTCCCTGTCTCACTCTCTGACTACTTCTCACTCCCCGCCTCATTCTTCCTACATCGCTGACTCTCTGCCTATGTCCCTACCTCCTACTGCTCTCTCTCTCCCCCCTTGTTGTTATTATTGTTGTTGCTGTTGTTGTGGTCATTGATCTTTAAATCCCCCTTTCCTCCCATGGCGTCCGTGACCAATAAACGGGGAGGAGGGTGATGGGGGGAGGGGAGAGGGAAGGGGTTAACAGCAAGAGGAGGGGAAGGGGTGGAGAAAAGCTGGACAGATGTGAGGTGGAGGTATTGAAAAGAGAGAGAGAGAGAGAGAAGTACTTACCCCAACTTGCACATAAACGTTACTCGTACTGAGAGGAACGTTTTTAGTCCTAACGTTTTGAATTTGTCACGTGCTCAGGCGACAACGTTTTATTCTTCCTCGTGTATCAGTCATTTAACTATAGCCTGTCCATCTAACTCCTTTAACCTTTTTTCTTGCAAATTCGGGATATGGACAATTTCAGTTTCGCCTCTCTCTCTCTCTCTCTCTCTCTCTCTCTCTCTCTCTCTCTCCATCTTCCTTCTTTTCTTTCCTCCACCCTGCCTCTCTCTCCCTCCCTCACCACCCAGGCAATTTTAACGCCGGACAAGGAAGTAACCCTATCACAACTTCCGTAAAATGTACTCCACCCCTGTACATCGCTCTCTGTAGTACTTTTCTTTCACACTCTTGTACTTCTGATTGTACTTATCATTTTGTATATCATCATCATCGTTGTCGTCATCATTATCATCATCATCATCATCAACATCATCCTAACCCAGTCTCCACTCATGCTTGTGTCGGGTGGCATTTACACACACACACACACACACACACACACACACACACACACACACACACACACACACACACACACACACACAATATCCCTCCTTTTTCCACTCATCATTTTCCCATTTCTGTGCATTTCCTGAATAACCCCATCCCTATTACGACACACCAGGAGATGTAATTTTTTTTTACCCTTCGCCATTTCTTGTTTCATTATTTCGATATATTTTTAACGATGCATTTTTTCAGCCAAGGAGTTTACACAGGCTTAAGATCCGTTTCAAGACGCCAGAGATCTTGAGAAATTCACGACTTTATCATGGAGTTTTTTATTTTATTTTTTTATTATTCTTTTTATGGGGTGCATCTTCATTGTGCAAGTGTTGACCTTTCGTGGACTATGATCGAAACTTTTTACGATTTTTAATATTATTCTAATTATTATTTTCTTTTTAATATTACTATTATCATCATCATCATCATCATCACTATTGCTGTTCCATTTTTTAAGTACCTGGTATGTGTTAATGTCACACCAAATTACTTAGCACCTTAAAACACAGAACCACCATCATATAACCAAAACAAGCTATATCACGCCACTGTATTCAATCATAACTTCAACTCGTTCAACTCCCTACAGTTCATTCCCCAGACATCTCTCTCTCTCTCTCAGGCAAACGCTCTATGCAAACAGTCACATCCGGTGTTGACCTAAGAGTGTTAATTAAAACCCCGGTCACAGAGGCATTGCTTGGTGAGGTATCCTGGTGCCAATCGCCGCCCTACCAACAGGACCTGGAGTTATAATTATAGAAAGTCTTAACCATATTTTACGAGAGACAGGTTGGTATAACTTCCCACTTCTCATCACAGGTTGTTTTGGTTTATTTTTCACACTGATATTCACACTGATTTTGGTCGTGCGGTGTTTGATAGCAGTGTGAATGAAGCTAAATATATTACGCCTTGTGAGGGAAGGTAAACATATATGGAAGCAGTTTTACGAACATTTTGAGCCTGGATGGGGGTGTAAATTTGGTCCTTCTCCCCCGCCGTCGCTTCCTTCACCTTGGTCACGACTTGTTACTTGCCTCGCCACCACGCAGCGCCTTGTATGGAGTTATTTTTAGCCATATTGACCTTCTCTCGAGGAGTGGAGGAGCTGGTTAGAGAGGCCGATCGGTAATATTGTTCTGCCTCTAACTCGTTTTTCTCTACATCATCCTTATATAGATTTCACTGTCTTCATTTTCACCTTCACCTTGACCCTAACCTTCATCTTCAAAATCTTCAGTCTGTATCATCATCCACATGCACTCACCCGCCACCAGTTTGTTTTGACACACATCAGATTCACGTGGAGAATTTAGATTAACTCCAGCAGTGTGTGTGTGTGTGTGTGTGTGTGTGTGTGTGTGTGTGTGTGTGTGTGTGTTTAGAAGCTTGTCCTACCGAGGCTTATCATCCCCCTCAGTAAGGGTTTGCGTCGACTGTGGCTGCGAACGGGGCGGTGCTGGCGGCCGTAGTGATAAGTGCATCGTAACTTCACCCTTTTTTATATAAGGCGGAAGAAAGAAATTAAGTGATGGAAATGTACTAAGAGAACCGAAAGCGAAAACCAAATTCTGTTCAATATGCCTGGACGCAAAGTTTAGAAAAATGGAAGTCAGGCAAATGGAGAAAATGCGTGAGAAGAAGTCAAAAGGTTCTGTTTCGAGTGGAGTGGATGACCATTACGCAAGAGGACATCGGTCGGAATAACCCGTTCTGGCCATCAGTGTTGTGTCCGTGAGTGGAGTGAAAGCCAAACATTGCCTCACCACCACACCGTTGTTGTGATTCATAACACATTGCGGCAGGTGGACGGGGGTGGCATACGGCAGCAGGGTACGCAGTGGCCTAGGAAACGAGAGTAGAGGATGAGGAGTGGGAGCAATTGGGGAGGGGGTGGGACAGGGAGTAATTGTGGAGATGTGGGGAAGTGGGAGAAATTGGGGAGGAGTGGGACAGGGAGTAATTGTGGAGATGGTTGAGGAGTGGGAGAAACTGGGGAGGGATGGGACAGGGAGTAATTGTGGAGGTGGGTGGGGAGTGGGAGACATTGAGGAGGGTTGGGATGAAGTACTTGTGGAGATTGGGAGGGGGTATAATTGTGGGAAGTGGGAGAAGTTGGAGTGAAGTTGTGGAGATGGGTGGGGAATTTGGGGTAATTTTGTAGTTGGTGTGGGAAGTAGAGAAACCATGGGGAATGTTTTGTGGGTGGCTGTGGTGTTGTGTTTAGGAAGAAACGGTGAGGAGTTTGAGAGGTGTATAGATAGGCTACACTTGTTGACAATACCATGCACTCGTAAGTGATGCTACCTTAATAATAATTATAATTAATAATAAATAATGATAATATTGCTTTACATAGTTAATTGTGTAATAGCGTAGCAAATTGGAAAGCTTTATTAAACCTTCTAGAGTCTCCGGGAATCAGTCGTAAAGGAAAATATGTAAAACTCAGCACCTCGCAGGAATAAAATACATGTAAGGAAATTTCATAGGAACGTAAGAAAATAGTGTTAGGAGATGAAAGAGGAAAAAGAAAGGGAGAAGACAGGATAGAATTGCACCTGAGAGGGGAGGAGATAGAGGAAGACAGGTGTTATGGAGGTGTGAACGACGGAAGGGGTTGGAAGGGAAGGCACACGGATCTCGGGTAGGATCTGTGGAGTTCGTGAGGGATTTTGCAAGGTTAAGCCAAGGTCACCACACGCCACTGGTCAAGGTCGGTGTGTGTGTGTGTGTGTGTGTGTGTGTGTGTGTGTGTGTGTGTGTGTGTGTGTGTGTGTGTGTGTGAAAGGCTCGTCCAAACTCGCCTTTGCTGTCACTCCGGCTGACGTCAGATGTTGTACAGATATTATTTAATGCAGCAGTATTTACACAGCATGATCGGGGCACTAATGTTGTAAGCAGATAGTGGATTGCCTGTCGTTACCATGTTGTTAAAGAGTTGTCAACGCAGATTCGAAGACACGTGTCAACGCTCTTTTACAAACGGAGAAGGAGGGTAGAATAATGTACCAGGCTTCTAACTATGCATGGGGTTTATATCTTAAAGAAGTGAGAGGTGTGGCAAGAAATTACGTCAGGTGAGATACTGAACATTTACTGTGAATTTAGTTGGACATCATCTCCCTTAGAAGTCAGCACAGATAAGCGTGATCCCCGAAATCAGTAATAGAGAAGATAATGTTGAAATTGTGACTCAGGTAAGAATCCACTTGTATGTTAAGGTGCAAATGGGGCCCAGTGATGCTAATAAGATTCCTGTTATTAATACCCGAACCCCTTAGCTGTGTGTGGCTTCCTTCGGCTAAAATAAATCGTCTTAAGTTACCCACAGCAAAATATGTTACCCTCTAACCAAAGTATTCACAGAAGCTTATCTTTCAAATCCCGCAACTATATTTAGGAGCGTGGAATCATACCCTCTCCTCCAGACGCAACGCTGCTATTTTTTTAAGCCATAAGTTGGGTTCACGGCTCCCCTCTTTATATTTTGGTAGATTTACGGTCGCTAGATGTATATTTGAAGAGAAATTTACGGTAATCCTAAAAGAGCCTTGTGAGTTTTATGTCTGTCGTGACTGAAAAGCTTGTTGCTATGGAAAGTTGTGGTAATGTATAGGGTTTGTGGATTTGGAGAAGTTTGGGAGATGTAGGTGAAAGGGATGTTACCGTAGGTGTTACCCAAAATATATATATATATATATATATATATATATATATATAGAGAGAGAGAGAGAGAGAGAGAGAGAGAGAGAGAGAGAGAGAGAGAGAGAGAGAGAGAATGCTTAGATTTTATTTTCCATCCCAGTTTTCGCCCTGCAGTACTACCCGCAACGGACAATGTTAAAGCCATGTCCTCATTTGCACTGCCTGGTGGACATAGATAAGAGAGTAAAAAGGAAAAAAAAAAGTGAAAGGTATGCATTTTTGTCCTGAAGATGTTACCGCACATGGAAGTTGAGGGAGTAACTGGCGTGTGAGTAGGAATTCCGGGACAGATATGTGTGTGTGTGTGTGTGTGTGTGTGTGTAAGAGAGTGATGGGGTGGGTACTCAGGGTGACAGCTACCTCCGTGTGTCTGTCTGCGTGTCCGCCCCGGGGGATTCAATGCTTCACACTCATATTTTTGATGTGAAAAAAGAAAAAAAAACCTTTGTGTATATGTGTGTGTCTGCATGCACACACACAGTGCACTACGGCCATTTATGAAGTAGGCAATAACTGGGCAGCTTTACAAACGATGTGTATCATATATGTCACCTATGTATTTTATTAATACTTTACCATGCTTTCATTCGTACTTTACTTCCTGTACTTTTTGCCCCGTCTCTTGCCTTATTACGTATTATTTTAGTAAGTCTGCTTATCTGTATAGATAGATAGATAGATAGATAAAATTTAAAGGTGGGGAAACACCCCATCCACTCAATGTAGTGCTGCTCTCGGGTGTCTGCCCATTCCTCTCCTCCATCCATCTTTCCTTCCATCTTCTTCTGTCTTTCTTTCCTTCATTCTTTCCTCGTCTTTCTGCCTACGGGTGAGTTTACTCTCCCTCTTCTGTCTTTCATTCCTTCATTCTTTCCTCCTCCTTCTGCCTGTGGGTGACTCTACACTGAGTGACAAGCCAAATGCTTTCCTGTACACCAGGAAACCATTTACTACGCTGGGTGGTAACCATATAACCAAAATTTGGCGGTTGGTGGTTTAGTCGGTAATTATTGCGCTCCAATCAGGTTTAACTGGTGAAGGTTTATATCTAAGGGGTGGTTGGGGTTTATTGCTCACGTAATGCCACTCAGGGATGAGTGAGGTTGGTCACTCTCATCTTAAATGTCAGGACCAACTGCTAAGCCCCGGGCTTTTACGCTTCTCCTGGGGGAACGTACAATTGGTTGATGGATGGATGGAGAAAAAAAAAATCTCGTTTGTATCATTTGTTTTTCTTATTTTGTCTCTAGTTCCTTTTGGTTTCCCTTATTTTTACATCACGCAGTCTTTGTCTCGTTTGCTTAGCTGTCAGGCCTGTCTCCTGTCCCTTTGTTATCTCAGGTTGTGTTTTCTCTCTCCTGTTCTCTCTCTTGTTTCAGCACCATTCATAGCTGTTGCCGCCTTATGTTATCATTTTTATCTGGTTGTTTCTCTTTGTGTGCTTAGCTGTCTGATCTGTGTCCTCTCCCTTTCATATCTCTGTTTCTGATATTCACTCTTCTCATCAATCCATCACTTAAAGCGAAATAAATGGGTTTCGAGTATAGTTTTTCCCTTACATCTCCAAATCCCTTCTTTATATTCCCTCCATCACAATCCCTCTCCTTCCCATCCTCATTGCATCTCAGTCCTTCCTTCTGTCCATCCCTCCTCCCTCTCAGTTCTTCCTCTGTCCTCCCATTCCAGTTCCTCTCCTACATTTCCTCCGTCCACCACAATCCCTCCAATTTCTTTCACCCCAA
>NC_137031.1:32687750-32702750 GCF_032717465.1 Coenobita brevimanus
TGTGTGTATGTACGCGTGCCAGTCTTTTGATATACCTGTACGCGAATGTTCAGTGTGTTATCGCCAATGTTTGAGTGTGTGTGAATGTGTGTGTGAGTGAGTGAGAGTGCGATGTCATTAGCATAGCCGACATTCCAGCCTCTTCTCTCCGCCGGGTCTTCCGAGAACGGTAAAATAATCACTTAATGAGCCGGGAGTCGCCATACAGAGAGCCAGAGACAGAAAAAACACGCAGGAGGCATAGGGCCGATGTGGTGGTGGAGGGGGGGGGGGTGAGTAGGCTGTGGTGGTGGTGGTGTGGTGGTTAAATTTGTTTGTGGTAGTGGTGGTGGTTTCTGTGGTTGGGTTTGCGGTGGTGGTGGATTATTGTTGTTGCGGTTGGGTTTTTGGTAGTGGTGGTGGTGATGGTGGTGGTTCAGTTGGTTGTAGTTGGGATGGTGGTGGTGCTTGATGCTGCCGTGGTTGGGTTTGTGGTGGTGGTAGTTGAATTGTTTATATTGACTGGGATAGTGGTGATGGCAGTAGTGGTAGTTTTGGTAGTGGGTGGTGGTGGTCGTAGAGATCGCGAGGATAATAGTCAGTAATTTGGTCGTGCTGGTGTTGACTAAAATTGTGGTAGTCTTATTGATACTCAGCGACTGCCCCCTCCCCACCCCCACCCCCAGTGTTGTCAGGGATAGTGGTGTCAAAAGTAATGGTGTCAGAGGCAGTGGTGTCCAAGGTGTCAGTATTTACCCCTTACAGTTCTGGTGGCCGCCTAAAGTTATTAATACTCCCAGGTTCTTCATGACTTCTGAATAAAATCGTCTGGCGTAAGGTGGAAAAAAAGCAGTAGGTGACGTGACAGGTGATGATGATGGCTTTATTAGTAGGCTTTCAGGAGGTAATAAATAGGTTGTCAGCTGAGAGGTTTGTGTTGTCAGCTGCTTTTGTGTGTGTGTGTGTGTGTGTGTGTGTGTGTGTGTGTGTGTGTGTGTGTGTGTGTGTGTGATGATGGTGTGGTGGCTGTGGTCATTGAAGGGTGTCGGGCGGGTGATGACCTATGAAAGCCCCTTCCTGGAAATGACCCCTTCCTCTCACCCTATACCTTGTCTTCCAGTCCCTCTCACCCTCCGGTCCTCTCACCCTACCTTCCTCACATCTTTCAGTCCTTCCACCCTGCCTTACTGCTCCTGTAATTCCTCTCATCCTGGCGTCCTCTCATCCATTGCATTCCCCACATCTCACCCGTCCTTCCCCTTCCAGTCCCATCCTCTCACCAAACCTCCCTCTGCTAGTCCTTTTTCTTCCAGTTGCTTCCTCTTCCAGTTGCTTCCTCTTCCAGTTGCTTCCTCCTCCAGTCGCTTCCTCTTTCAGGCTTTTCTCATCCTGCATTTACTCCAGTTTTTCTTCCATTCCTTTATCTTGCAGTCTTATTCAATCTTGCTTCTTGCAGTCTTTCGTCTTCCAGTCCTTTCAATCTTTCCGCGTCCACTCCCTCCTCTTCCGGTCCCTTCTGTTTCCATTCCTTCCTCTTCCAGTCCTCTTTCCACTCCTTCTTCTTGCTGTCCACCCTTTTTCAGACTTCCCTCTGGCAATCTTTACTTTTCCAGTCATTCCTTTCCACCCTTTCTTCTTCCAGTCCTATCTTTTTCCAATTCTTCCTTTCCCATTCCTTTCCTTTCTCTTACCTCTTCACTCTTACCGCTTCCCTCCCTCTCTCTCTCTCTCTCTCTCTCTCTCTCTCTCTCTCTCTCTCTCTCTCTCTCTCTCTCTCTCTCAGAAATTCCTACAGGTACTTCCACTTCACCTACGCACTCTCTCATTCCCCCACTCACCCACAAACTTTCATTTACTCCCTCGCTCTTTCACACACCTCGCTACTGATTCAGGTCTTCATTTGCTTTTTTCTTATCTCTCATAATTTCACACAAGCTTTAAATCTCAAATATTTTGTCATTTTTTAAACCCCGTCGTCTCTCTCTCTCTCTCTCTCTCTCTCTCTCTCTCTCTCTCTCTCTCTCTCTCTCTCTCTCTCTCTCTGGGGTAATGCTATAGTACTTTCACATTAACTTGACCCAGATTTTCGTCCTTTTGCATCCTGTGACGTAGCTCATTGGCAGGAAAAGACAGTGCTACGGCTCTGCACTCTTTCCATAGCACTTTTTCGTGATTAGCATAATATTCTAATGTATTTTTATTGTTGCATCTCTGTCAATAAGGAGAGATGATAATTTTAGGCCAAGTTAGAGTGAAAGGAGTACAGTATAATATTTAAAAGATGATTTCGTGCTAAAGGGAGTCTCCTTTATTTCTTTTCCCTACCATCTTTTTTTTTTTTTTTCTGCTTTTTCTTCTTTTCTCGTTTATCTTATATCCTATTCCTCCATTCTTTGCCATTTATATTTTTTTCTTCGTCCTTCCCTTCATCTCTTCCATTTCTTTCATTCCCACGCATCTTTTTATCTCTTTCTTCCCTCCATCCATCATTACGCCTTTCTCCTGTCCTTTTCCCTTTTCATCCCTCTTTCCCTTTCCTTCATTCTTTCATCTCCCTCTCTCCTCTATTTCCTTCTCTCCCCACCATCCCCTCCTGCAGCCTACCATCCCTCTTTTTCCATCGTCCATCCTTCTGTCTCCCTCTCTCCTCCTCCCTTCTCCGTCTTCATTTCCTTCCCCACCATTCCTTCCTGTCTCCATTTTTTTCCCCACCATTCCTTCCTCTCTCTCCATTTCCATCCCCACCATTCCTTCCTCCAGCCTTCCATCCCTTTCTTTTCTCCATCCATCCTTCCATATCTCACTCCTTCCTCCACCCTTCCATCTCTATCTTTCATTCCTCCCTCCATCCTTCTCTCCTTCTCTTTCCTCCCTCTCCATCCCCTCTTATCTTTCCTTTACACAGGGGTTGATTAGCCAGAAAATTGCAAGCAGCGCACGGCCTCAAAACTGGGCATATGTCCTTATCTCTTATCATCCTCCCCCCTTCCCTCCTTCCTCCCTCCCTCCCCCCTCCCTCACTCGTTCCTTTTAAAACTCAACCCCTAAAAAAGACCCATGAAGACGCCACAGGAAAAAAAAAATGATAAACAGGAAAAAAAAAAGTCGAGATTAGGTCTTCATTTGGACCCCTTACGGTGGAAAATGCAGGGTGTTTCTAGCAAAAGTGGACGTGGGAGCGAGAAAAGGGAGCGAGTGTACATCTGGTTGGGGATATATATGATGTGGGAGTCGTGTGCTGCAGGGTGTGTGTAGAGAAATGTTTATGTACACATGCGCACACGTATACATAATATTTATAGCAAAAGGTGTGGAAATATATAGTTCACACACACACACACACACACACACACACACACACACACACACACACACAAAGAATGAGTTTATGTATGCACGAAAAAAAAACTCAATAAAAAGAGATATAAATAGAGAGGAAGCGATGTGTGTGTGTGTGTGTGTGTGTGTGTGTGTGTGTGTGTGTGTGTCGAAAGACTTGAATCGAGGAAAGAAAAAAACACATGAAGAATTAGGAAGAATATTGATTATTGACCCAGAAAATTAGGAAGTGTTTAGGAAAGAGGTGCCAAAGTGTAGGAATAAATCTGAGAAACCTTGCAAAAATATGAGGCATGAAAATGACGTAATACCAATAGGTGAAAGAGAGGGTATTGAAGGCAGAAAGATAGCAGTGAAAAAAATGATGAATGAATAACTGATGAATGGGAGTGATGATAGTAATATTGATGGTAATAATTGAGAAGTGATGATGATGTGAATAATGTATGTTTGTTGATATTACTGGCAGTTTTTTTTTTTTTTAACTTTTGTGGTTCGAAGATCTATTGTATTCTGTTCTATCCAGCGCCAGACGATTTTCTGAAAGAAAAGGGACGGGGTTGAGTGGGTGGCGTCTCTCTCTCTCTCTCTCTCTCTCTCTCTCTCTCTCTCTCTCTCTCTCTCTCTCTCTCTCTCTCTCTCTCTCTCTCTCTCTCTCTCAAAAGACAATAATTTCAGACTTCCTTCATTTTCCCAGGTTGAAAATATGTTAAAGGTTGATGGCGTGGGTGAATGGCTAAAAGAGTAAGTGTGGAAGAGGGTGATGGGCTGAGTGGAGTGGAGGCAGTGAATGAGTGGGTGGTAGTGGCGGCGTGGGGTGGGGTGGGGTGGGATATGTGGAGGGGTGGGGATGGGGGTAGCTGGGTGGATGGAGTGGGAGGATGGGGTTGAGTATGGGTGTGGGATGGGGATGGGGGATAGGGATAGCTGGTGGATGGTGTAGTGAGAGGATAGGATAGGGTAGGGGTGGGGTGGGGTTGGGTTGATGGAGGGGTGAGATAGGTGGAGGGGTGGGGATGGGGGATGAGAATAGCTGGTGGAAAGAGAGGATGGAGTAGGGTGCGTGAGTGGGGGAGTGGGTGGAGGGTGGGGATAGGTGGAGGTTTTAGTGTGATAGGGGATAGGTGGAATGGAAGGATGAGGAAGGTGAAGGGTGGGAGTATGGGTGTGAAGTGGAGGGTGTAGGTGGATGGGGGATAGGTGGAAGGTGGGAATTGTGGGTGGGGGGGAGGGGGTGGCGGTGGGTTGGGGGGGAAAGGTGCCTCCATTACTTTATTACCTGGCGGACACATCACGGGAGTTCCTTGTATTGGCTTCCACAGTTTCAGGAGAGAGAGAGAGAGAGAGAGAGACAGACAGACAGACAGACAGAGAGGTATAGAACGTATGCCGTTGTATGCATAATATAGATATATTTTCATCATCATCATCATCATCATCATCATCATCACAAATTCCCATTACGCCAAGCCACTTCATTTTTTTTTTTTTTTTTTTCACAGATGTGCTTGAGTAAGTCTTTGGCGAAACCATGCCAAATTTTGCATAGGCTAAGTACTTATGGAGTGTTGGGATGGGCTGGTTAATTTTCAGCTGAGTATTTCATAAGTTGTGGGGCTGGGGCTTTTAAATTCTCTCTCTCTCTCTCTCTCTCTCTCTCTCTCTCTCTCTCAGGATAAGACAATGCTCTACCTCAATCCCGTAGCACTTCCTCATGATTAGCATCCCAGTCTAGTATTAACCACTCGTCACAGCTCGGCATACAAAGGGAGACGGCAGTTTTTGGCCAAGTTAAGGTGTAATGAGCATAGTAGTGGAGTTAATTGATTTGAAGGTTATATAAAGGGTTCATTTTGAAAGTTGCGGCCGACTTTATGTTTTGTAAGTAAATGATCACGCCTACGCAAGAGGTTATATAAAACTTTCCAAAACCCCCAATTGGAAAAGTAAGCTAATTACTCTCTCTCTCTCTCTCTCTCTCTCTCCTCCCCTGTATCCCGTCCCACATCCACCCCTCCCAGGATAAGACAATGCTCTACCTCCATCCCGTAGCACTTCCTCATGATTAGCATCCCAGTCTAGTATTAACCACTCGTCACAGCTCAGCATACAAAGGGAGACGTCAGTTTTAGGCCAAGTTAAGGTGTAATGAGCATAGTAGTGGAGTTAATTGATTTGAAGGTTATATAAAGGGTTCATTTTGAAAGTTGCGGCCGACTTTATGTTTTGTAAGTAAATGATCACGCCTACGCAAGAGGTTATATAAAACTTTCCAAAACCCCCAATTGGAAAAGTAAGCTAATTACTCTCTCTCTCTCTCTCTCTCTCTCTCTCTCTCTCTCTCTCTCTCTCTCTCTCTCTCTCTCTCCTCCCCTGTATCCCGTCCCACATCCACCCCTCCCAGGATAAGACAATGCTCTACCTCCATCCCGTAGCACTTCCTCATGATTAGCATCCCAGTCTAGTATTAACCACTCGTCACAGCTCAGCATACAAAGGGAGACGGCAGTTTTTGGCCAAGTTAAAGTGTAGTGAGCATAGTAGTGGAGGTAATTGATTTGAAGATTATATAAAGGCTTCATTTTGAAAGTTGCGGCCGACTTTTTCTTCTGTAAGTAAATGATCACCCCTACGCAACAGGTTAGATAAGACTTCCCAGATCCTCAATTGGAAAAGTAAGCTAATCACTCTCTCTCTCTCTCTCTCTCTCTCTCTCTCTCTCTCTCTCTCTCTCTCTCTCTCTCTCTCAGAAATTACTACTTCCACACCACCTACGCACTCTCTCACTCCCCCACTCACCCACAAACTTTCATTTACTCCCTCGCTCTTTCACACACCTCGCTACTCATTCAGGTCTTCATTTGCTTTTTTCTTATCTCTCATAATTTCTCACAAGCTTAAATCTCAAATATTTTGTCATTTTTTAAACCCCGTCCTCTCTCTCTCTCTCTCTCTCTCTCTCTCTCTCTCTACTTTGGTCACTTTAACTTGTCCTAAAATTCCTACCTCTCCATCCTGAGGGCTGAGCTGTGGCAGTAGATTAACACTAGGATATGGTGCTAGTCACGAAGAAGTGCTATGGAAAGGATATAGGGCCGTAGCATTATCTTTTTCTGCCCTTGAGTTACGGAAACAGACTGCGGAAGAACCAAAGTCGGCCAAGTTAGAGTGAATTGAGTATAGGATGATGGATGCCGAAGTAGGTGAGGATAGAAGCTGGAAAAGGGAGACAGCAGGGAATAGAGGATAGATGTGAAGAGCGAGATAAGAGATATGACAGGATAGGAGAGAGAATAGATATGATGTTGCTTAGATGGTTAGGGGTGAGGATGTGTGGAGGAGAGAGGGAGATGATGATGGTGATTGTGGTGGTGATGGTGAATTAATGTTGGAGCAAGAGGGAGAGGCAGACGATTATGACTGTGATGGTGAAAGAGAAGCAGGAAGAGAGAAAGGAAGATGATGATAGTGGTGATGGAGATGATGGTCCTTGTGATAATGATGGTGAAGTTGTGATAATGATTGAGGAGGAGGAGGGAGATGATGATGGTGAGTGACTTTGCGCTATTGATAAAGTGACTGATGACGATGGCGAAGAGGAGGAGGAGAAAGAGTGGGGTGTGAGGCAGGGAGTAGAGAGGGAGGGAGAGGAGGAACGAGATAGATGGGATGATGTGAGCTAGTGGATAGAGGGTACAATTTCTCCACTATCCCCGAAAAATGAACCACTTCCTGTAAGGCCTTGGATGGGAGGGGTAGGAGGGGAGGTTACCGGGAAAATGCGTGACCCCTCCCTACACTGGATGAGAGAGAGAGAGAGAGGGGGGGGGGGGACGTGAGACGAAGGAATGACGTAAGAGAAAGATGAAGAGTAAGAGAGAGGGAGGGAGAGAGGGAAGAAAGAAGGAACGTAAGATAAATGACATGAGTAAAAGAAAGATGGGGTGAGAGAGAGAGAGAGAGACTACCCAATCACAGAAGCAGGGGATAGAAAGCAAAACACAAATAGATACATAAAAATGGGATAGATAGAAATTGGGGTGCGTGGGATAGGGGTTAGGGAGAAGTAGATGATAACGCTGCATGCTAAAGTTCCTCTTAAGTATTTACTCCATAATTACGTGGGAGATGGAGTGATGGGGAGGGGGGTAGTTAGGGGAAAAGAGGCCGGTTTTGTGTGTGTGTGTGTGTGTGTGTGAAAAAGAGAGAGAGAAGGGGGGTTAACGGTATAGCACGCCATATGATTCTCTCTCTCTCTCTCTCTCTCTCTCTCTCTCTCTCTCTCTCTCTCTCTCTCTCTCTCTCTCTCAATAAGACAACAGATCATCACTTACTGACATCCATTCATTTTTCATTCATTCATAGTGTTCATTCTTGTGCTCATAACTCATCATTCATAACTTCAAAATAACATGTTTAGTGAATCCCCCGAGGTTTCATGAGTAAAACATTCATTTTTTTTCATTATTCACTGTAATATGAAGGCTTAAATTCAGACTTGCAGTTTCTGTAGGGTTCTTCCTATATATGTATGAATGTATGAGTGTGTTTGTATATATGTGTGTGTATATATAATTATGTATATGTATGTACTCATTATATCTATATCTACAGTCTATCTCTGTCTACGTATCTTTATCTTTCTGTATCTGTCCACCTATCTATCTGTATCTTTCTATCCATCCATCTGTCCACCTCTCTATCTGTCTATCTGTATATCTGTCTGTCTGTCTGTTTATCTATATCTATTTATCTGTCCAGAGAGAGAGAGAGAGAGAGAATGAATTAACATGCACATGTGTGAAATATATGCAGTCAGTTTGGTATTAAAACAACATTAAATTTTTACAAGTAGGGTACGTGAAATAAAATAATACTTACCTGTGAGGTTGTGTGTTCAGGTGTTAATTACTCTCATTAGCTCTGGCCTTACCTGGAAAGAGAGAAAAGGTGATTAGAGGTTATTATATTTCAGGGAGGCAAGAAAATTATAATGTTCTGCTTGTTATAGAAATGAATACATGATTTTTTTTTAGTGTAACAGCGAGTTTGTTTTATCTGTGTTTTAGTGCGGAATTTTTTTTTTTTCTTAGTGTTTTAATATTTTTGAGGAGAGATTTGCCTGAGTGGGATAAAACCGTGTGGTGTTGATGTGATGATGATGATGACAGGTTTTGGTGATGATGATGGTAATGATGGAGGTTGTGGTGATGGTGTGAAGGTGGTGGAGGTTGTGGTGGTGATGGTGTGAAGGTGGTGGAGGTTGTGGTGGTGATGGTGTGAAACTGGTGGAGGTTGTGGTGATGCGATGGAGGTGTGGTAAAGGTGGTGGTGGTGATGTTGATACCTGTAGTGATATCATTGGTGGTGGTGATGATGAGAGTAGTAATAATGGTGATGATAGTGATGATAATAGTTATGATTGGGATGGTAGTTGAAGTTCTTGTATGTGTCAGTTAATTAAAGCGTGTTAGCGATAATGGTAGTGATTGTGGTGGTAGGTATTGTTGGTGGTAGTCACTGTAGTTTGGGAAGGATGGTGATAGTTGTGGTGTCTGATGGTGGTAGTTTGGTAGTTGTGGTGACTGTGATGTTGATAATGGTTGTAGTTGTGCTGGCAGTGAATGTGATAGTTGTGGTAGTCGTGGTAACTGTGATGGTGGTAGTTATGGTGATGGCGGTGGTGGTGATGGTAATTGTGGTAGAGGTGGCGGCGGTAAAGTCTTAGGAGTTTGGTCGCCACGTTTAAAAAGAGACACCTTAAGAAGAGGTCTTTGGAACATGAATGGAAGATTGGATGGAAGAGGAAGTGGTGTGGATGGATGGATGGATGGATGGATGGGTGAATACTGTATTGGGTGAATGGATGGAAAAGTAAACAGTGTGGATGGATGGGTGAATAGTGAATGGATGGATGACAATAAGTGGTGTGGATGCGTGGACGGATGAACGAGTGAATAATGAAGGAATGGATGGAAGAGTGAGCGGTGTGGATGGATAGATGAATGTGTGAATAGTGAATGAATGGATGAGAGAGTAAGATCTAAATGGATGGATGGATCACGATTGGAATGAGTGCAGATATATGTAAGGATAGGCTGGTTAGTAAGTGAAGGTGTATGGAGTTCAGTAGATAGGGATAGATAGATAGATAGTTCATTTAAAGCCTTCGGATCGGTGACGTCATTCGCAAACCGGAGTAAAATTAAAATATTCGTCCTGAAGGGGTTAATGATGGGAATTGGATGGAGAATGGATGAAATGTGGAGAGATAATTAGATGGTACAGAAGTTCAGATGCAGGTAGATAAGTAGAATAGTTGGATAGAAAGTCAGTAGATGGAAATATGGATGTGAGGGTTTGGAAGTGTTGAATGGGGAGTGAATGAATGAATGAATGAAAAGAGAAAAATACGAGTGAATGAGTGTTGGATGGGTGGGTGTGAATGAGTGAGAGTCAGTGAGTGAGTGGAGGTGAATGGAGGGAAGGGGTTAAGAGGGAGGGGGAGGGGGGAGGGGGAGAGATGAATAAGTTACGGACGGATCGATACTGGTGACTTACGGAACGGACCCTCCCTTCCCTTACCCTCTACCCTTCCCCCTCCCTTCCCATACCCCCTTCCTCTCCCTTCATTACCCCACCCCCCTTGCTTCATATACTTCACCCCCCTCACTTCATATACTTCCCCCCCCTTACTTCCCCCTATCCATCCCTCCTCCTTTTCCCAACCTACCCCTCCTCCCTTCTCATACCCCTTCCGTCACCTACTCCCTCCTTCCCTCCCTCTGCCCTTACTCCCCTTACCTTCCCCCACCCTGTCACCCCCCTGTTCTCCTCTCCCTCTCATTCCCCAACCCATTTCTCACCCCCCTATCCCTGCCCCAACTTCACCTCCCCTCTCGTTCTCCCCTTCCCCTCCCGTCCCTTTCTTCCCTTCCCCTCCCTCTTTCTCCTTCCCTCTCTTACCTACCCACACAGTTCCTCCCTTCCCTCCGTCCTCTTCCTCCCTTCCCTCCGCCCTCTTCCTCCCTACCTCCCCCTACCACTCTCTTCCAGTACCTTCTCTTACTGACCTGGGTTCTGAGAGAGAGAGAGAGAGAGAGAGAGAGTTGAGGTAAATACAGATATTGATGACTTAAAGAGAGAGTAATGGAATGGTATTACAAACATTCAGAGCAAGAGCTGGAGGCGAATTGATTAATTGAGAGAGAGAGAGAGAGAGAGAATCCATGAGCCCCATCAGTTAAACGACTCTTAAATTTTAATCCTCAGCTCAGGTATAGTTCTTTCATCTCAACTTGGCTCAGATTTTCGACCTTTTGCTGTTTGTATTACGTAACTCAGTGGCAGTAAAAAGACAGTGTTACGGCTCTACAGTGCATCCCTTCCATAGCGCTTCTTCGTGACTAGCAGCATATTCCTGTGTTATTCTCCTCTTACAACTCCGCATTCAGGATGGAGTGGTGGCAATTTTAGGTCAAGTTTGAGTTTAATTTTAGGACCTCGTAGTGAACTCTTTTAAGGCGAGTAAAATCGATATTGAACTTAGGTAAATGTCACTGAACTGAAGTGTTAATATTGGCAAGATTTAAAGATGGAAAGGAGCTTCTTGGCTTTGAGTGCACGTGTTAAGATGGGAGATAGACTGAAGGAGATTGGTGATAGGGGAAGATGAAAATAGAGAATAGTCTTTGTATCAGATAGAGGAAGAGGAAGATAGGGAATAGGAAGTTCTGATATCAGATAGGGAAGGATGAAGGTAGGATATAGCAGGAGTCTTTATCAGATAGGGGAAGATGAAGGTAGGCTATAGGAGGAGTCTTTATCATCCCCTCGAACTGAAGAGGTCCAAATACATAATGCTTAAGGAATGAAAGAGGCTGTAGGGCGAGGAGGAAGGAAAATGGAAAGGATGGTGGAAGGAGGGAATGGGGATGGAGAAAGAGTACAAGGGAAAGAAAGAAGAAAGAGGGAGAGGGGAAAGAGGAAGGGAGTGAAAGGGGAGAAGTGGGGTAAAGGAGAGGGGAAGGTAGAGAAAGTATAGAGGAGGAAATATAATCCCTGTAGCACATAAGGGGAATAAAAGGGGGAGGGGTTCATTGATCGTCGGTCCATCCCCTTACCCTCCCCCTCCCTCCCTTCTCCTCCCACCCCCCTCCCCCACGAAGGTAGCAGTGGCGGTGGTGGTGGTGGTGGCGGTGGCGGCGGGACTGTCATGGAATCGCCTCTTCTTCATGGTGCGCCTTCTGCGAACCGAAGTGACTCAGCCCTTACATCACATCCGGGAGAGGAAGGAAGGAAGCAGGAAGTCGGTGAGAGCTGGGGAGAGGGGAGGGAAGAAGGAAAGGGGAGCTAGAGAGAGAGAAGGGGAAGGAAGGGTCAGAGGAAGGAAGAGAGGAAAAAGGGAAAGGGTAAGGAAGTACTAGGGACGGGAAGGAAGGAAGCAGGAAGTCGGTGTGAGCTGGGCAGGGTATGGAAAAGGGGGAGCTGGGGAGAGGAAGGGGGAATAGTTGGAGGGTAGTATGGAAACGAAGGGGGAATGGAGGGAGGGGAGCAGAGAAATGAAGGAAGTGGAAAGTTGGTGTGACCTAGGGAGAGAAACTGAGGGGAAGAGAGAGCAGTGGGAAGGGAGAGGAGAAGGTTAAGGAGAGTTAGGGAGAGGGGAAGAAGCAAGGGAGGAGGGGAGAAAGGAAGGAAGGAAAACTAGGATGTATGTAAGAGCTTTGGAAGGGGCAAGTGAGGGAGGTATTGGGTAGGGGGAAAATAGGAAGAGAAAAGGGGTCAGAGGGAGAAGGGGAGGGAGGAGGGAACTAAGCAAGGAGGGGACAGAATAGAATGGGAGGGGAAGGAGGGGGGAAGGGAAACAGGAAGTCGGTGAGAGCTGAGGTGTAGAGAGGTCAGGGAAGGGGGATGAGTAGACAGGGGAGAGAGTGGAGGGAACATTGGAGGGGAGAGAGGGAGAGGGGGGAAGGGGGAGGGGAGGGGAACGGAATGGAGTACACCAGGATGTTGAGGAAGGAAGGAAGTGGGAAGTCGTTAAGAGTTGGGAGGGGAGGGAGTAAAAGGAGAGGGGGAAGGGCTAGGGAGAGAGAAGGGGACAAGTGAGATAGAAGAGGGACTAGGGGAGGGAGGTAGGAAAGGAGGAGAATGGAGGGGAGGAGGAGAATGGGGTGTAGTTGAAAGGGGAAGGAAGTAGGAGTCAGTGAGGTGGAATGGGAATAGGAAGGGTTGAGTGTAAAGAGGGGAAGGAGAGATGGAGGGAAGAAGATAGGAAAGGAGAAAAAGGTAGGAAGTAAGTGAGTGCTGGGGAGGAGGGGGGAATACTGAGGGAGGGAGGGAGGGCAGGGAGGAGATGGAAGAAACTGAATGAGAACTGGGGATAGGACAGGGAGGGAGGAAAGGGATTGAGTAGGGAGGTGGGGGAAAGAAGTAGGCATTCAAGGATAGTTTGAAGGAAGAGAAGTAATGAGGGAGGATAGGGTGAGAAAGGGAGACACAGAAGAAGTTGGATAAGAGATATGGGAGGATTGGAGGTGGAGGATGCAGGGAGGAAATAAAAGGGAAGGTGATCCGAGAGAGAGAGGAAGGGTGAGGAGGAGGATGTGAAGGGAGTGAGATCTATTTATATAGGGAAGGGATGACTTGGACATAGAGAGAACATACTGAGGGGGGAGGGGGAGGGGCGGAGAAAGAGGGGGGCAGGAAAGAAGGTTTGAGGTAGAGGAGGATACGTTAGGAGCCACGGTGCCTCGGTGGTATCGTTTTGGTCTTGCGATTTGCGTGCGCCTTAAGTTCAGGATTCGAAACCTAAGCCGTGGCGGGCATGTAAAATGGGTATTGGTAGTATGTCCATTCATCTGTTTACATGCTGTTCATTTGCACTATAAATTCTCATCGGTTTGGGAAGCTCCGTAACACCTTTCCTTAAACGATTAATTTTGCTTATTACACACCAGCTTTTTCTGTGTTAAATAAATCCTTCCAGTATCGCCATACTCTTTGTAAATAAAGTATAAAAAGACATTAAACACTTTTACCCAAAAATTAATCACTAAGGAGGAGCTGTTAGGGAGCTTCCTTAACCGACGATAATACGGGCCTGTAAGTTTTTTTTTTTTTTTTTTTTTTTATGTACAACCTGACACTCAAACAATCCTAATACAACACTACTTCACACATAATTTTTGCTACACCTCCAAGGAGAGGAAGGGAGACTATATCCTGAAGTATACCATAGAGACTTAATAGATCGTGAAAAGAGGGAGTGGGGAAGTGAGGAGGGAGGAAACAGAGAAGTGAGGAGGGTGAAAACGGTGTAAACGGAAGAGAGGAGAACGAAAACAGGAGTGAAGAAGGAAGGTGAGGGAGTGAAGACAGGGAGGAATGCAGAATGAGGGGAAGAGAGAGAGAGAGAGAATGCTGCTTGAGGTAGGAGAGGGGAAAGTGACACCTGTATGAATAATCGAAACGATGACTCAGATGAGGCGTGGATCAAGGTGAGGGGAAAGATGAAGATAGGAAAAATAAGAGATGGTCTTCACAAATAGTAGAAGCGGAGGAAATCGCGAATCAAGAAGAAATTTAATGCTATACTCTTTTCACTATAACTTGGCCCAGATTTTCGTCCTCTTGTAGCTTATTTCACGTAGCTCAGTGACAGAATAAGAGTGTGTTACGGCTCTACATCCCTTCCATAGCACTTCTTCTTGACTAGCTTCGTACTCGAGTGTTCATCTCGTGTTACACCTCGGCATTCAAGATGGAGAATTGGCTATTTTAGGCCAGGTTAGGGTGAAAAGGGTATAGTAGAAGTAAGTAAAATATCAACTGCCGGTATTGTGTTCTGCCTTCCATATTTCTCATTTCTCACCGACTGTCTAAGAATAGCAACCGTCTTCTCATCGTCCTTTGTTGTGTTCTTATTATTGTCACAGAAATATTTTATGCAACACCTACTGACACAGACGGTAGTGAAGTGTTGGGGAATATTTGATGTTAACAGTACGTGTAGGTGTAATAAAGTAGCATACAGGAGAAAATACAAAAAAAAAAAAAAAATTATAGACACTGCAAAGAGAGCAAGGTGAAAGATGTCGAGAGGTTGAGTATTGACACAAGAGACAGGTGAAAAAATAAAGAAAGATGAGAAATTGCATAAGTGAAAGATAAGAGAATTTGAAAAGATGGATGAGTAGTTGAAGAAGAGAAAGAGATGAAGAAAATTGTGGAGAGAGAGAGAGAGAGAGATGAAAGAAACAAATGAAGAGAGTGAGCAATTGGATAAGAGAAAGATGAAAGGAATTTTGAAGGGATGATGAGTAATTGAATATCAGAAAGATGAAAAAAAAAAAAAAAAGATGATGAGAGGGTGAGTAATGGAGAGGATATTGAGTGGGTCGAGGGAAATAATCTGAGAAGGATGACATCACCAAAACCCATCTGAGTCCAGCAAGATGGCTCAGCTGGTGCGGCGTCTGTCTGGCTCCTTCATTTTGGCTCCCCCTCACCCCCGTCCCTGGCCTTCTTGTCTGCATGACACCTTCTTCCCTATCCCTCCCACAGCCACTTTGCATATCCCATTCTGTCGAGTCTCCCATTCTGTAACTCCACCTCTGTCTGTCCTCCATCTTCCACTCTTCATTTGCTTTCTGTCTCTTCATCTTCCACGCTTCATTATTTTTT
>NC_137031.1:32705250-32707750 GCF_032717465.1 Coenobita brevimanus
CTCCTCCCTCCCTCTTCCCTCTCCTGCTCCTTTCTCTCCTTCCTCCCTCCCTCCCTGCCTGCCAATCCCCCCTCCATTTCTCCTTCCCCTCCCTCCTTGTCTCCCTCTCCTTCTTCCCTCTTTCCTCTCTTCCTCCTCTTTTCCCTCGTCTCTTGTCTCCGTTCCATCTCTTCCTTTTTCCTTTCCTCGTTTCTTCTTTTTCTATTCTTCCACCTTCTCTCCTCTCCTTTTTTTTCTCATTTTCCTTTTATCTCCAGTAATCTGTCTCCCTCTTTCTCCCCCTCTTCCTTCTCCTCTTCTCTATCTCCATTCTCGTCCTCCTCATTATCATTCTTCTCTTCGTTGTCAGATTCTCCTTTTCCATCCATTTTATTTCTCTCTCTCTCTCTCTCTCTCTCTCTCTCTCTCTCTCTCTCTCTCCCTTCTCCCTCTTCATTCATATTCTTGCGGCTCCATTCAGATTTTTATTATCCTCTCTCTCTCTCCTGCTTTCTGAACCCTCTCCATTCATCTCCCCTCCCTCTGTCTCACCCCTCTCCCTCCATGTGCTCGTTTCAGTTTCTCTCCTCCCCTACCTGTCTCTTGTCCCCTCCCCTCCTCTAACGTTCCCCCTTCCTCCTCTCTCTTCCCCCTACGCCCTTTCTCTCATCCTCTCCCTTGCTCATCTCACTCCTTTTGCTCCTCTGTTTTTCTCCCTTCTCTATCTCCTTCCCCTCTCTAAAGACCCCTCCTCCCCCTACCTCTGCCCCCCTCCAGCCCCCCTACTCTGCCCCCGCCGCCCCCCAGTGAGTCACGCTGGTAGTTGGTAAGGTCGTCCCAGGTTTCTGTATAAGAGAGGCTTGTGACTCACTCCTGGCGGGGCTTCTCCTCCCACCAACGCCCTCGTTCCTGCTGCCGCTGCTCTGCCCATCCTGCTGCTGATATTGCCCCTGCGGGTGCACCAGTACTTGTACTGATGTCTGTCTCTCTTGTGATTGGTCTCCATTATTCCCTTTGGGGTTCGTCATTTGCATACGTACCAATTTCCATATATACACATAATTGTACAGTATAATGGAAAATAACATTACTCCTACCATTCATGTCAGTCATGTCAAAAGAAAACCCACAGTAGCAAATATATATATATATTTATATATAGTTTTTTTTAACAATATGGCTCTACTTGCATGGTAGGAATAATTCAGCTTTCCATATATATATATATATATATATATTTTAACAATATGGCTCTACTTGCATGGTAGGAATAATTCAGCTTTCCATCCGTTGTTATTGTGCAGCAACCACTTGTATGGTTTCTGCCTCACACTCTACCAGATCATGCTCAGCCTTTGCTCTTGGCATGAACATAATATCTCACTACTGCCAGTGCTACTATTGTGGCTCCTGTCGTTGTTACCTTCGTGGCGTTTAAAGTGACAGTTACTACCTCTCGCAAGGGGTAATTAGGCCGTTATTGGCACAGTCGTTAGTGTAATAAGTTAACTCGGAATATTGTAAGTTATGATTTGCCTGCCGTGTTTAGTAGAAGTGTTATTATGTTATTAATTACCACACTGCCTTCAACCATCACCGTAACCAAAACTTAAACTTCTACCACTCGTACCACAAATCACTTTAGTTAAAAAAAAAATTACCACCTCTACCACTACTACTACTACTATCACTTCTACCACAATAATCTCTTACTACCATGACTATCAATGGTTTCACCACTATTCCAATTACCAACGTTACCACTGCTACCACCACCACAACCGCTGCTACCACATATCTACCGCTACTACCATCATTGACACAACCATCACGACCACTACCACCTACATTACTACCACCACTACCCCATACAACACTATCAGGTCATACCAGATCAGTGCCAATCACACACACACACACACACACACACACACACACACACACACACACACACACACACACACACACACACACACGAGAGCACTGACGAAATTTTGTGAATGGAAGTGGATGTGAATGGGGTGTGTGTGTATGTATGTATGTGTGTGTGTTTGTGTTTGTGTGCGTGCGTGTAACCATTAGTAGATGCACATACGTAGGGTGTGCGTGTGTGAGTGTTATTTCCTATATGTTAGTGCTTTTTGTATTATGTATGCAATGTCAGTATATTATGTGTATGTTTTTATGTATACATGAGTACGTTCCTGACCTACATGTGTGCGTACAGGGGAGGTCAGTCATACCTTTGGCCACTTCACCTCGAGGACGTAGTATTTATTCTCACCGCAACCAGACGATTTTATTCAGCATAGAAAAAAGATTTATTAGTAAAGGAGTTAATGAAGGCAATATCCAACCCCTCCAGCTCTTAACGCGTCTCCTGAGCTGAATAAAATCGTCTGAAGATGGCAAGAATAAAATAAAGGAGAGCAAAGGAGGTAGTAAAGTCTTGGGTCCTTAATAAATGATAATAAAGGAAGCTAATAATCAGTGGTTAGTTTAGCAGGATCTTAATTTTCTT
>NC_137031.1:32710250-32727750 GCF_032717465.1 Coenobita brevimanus
CTCTCTCTCTCTCTCTCTCTCTCTCTCTCTCTCTCAGGGGTAGACTAAAGGAATTATCGGATAGGGGAACTTCCTGCTTTTGCTATCCTTATCTCTGACTCATAAAATTGTCTGGTTTAATTATTTGCTTTCCTTTTTACTCCAAATTGCACAGATCCTTCCACATTCCCCTCCCCACCTCCACGATTCTTCCCTCCTCCCCTGCCTATTACTTCCCTCCTTTCCCCTCCCCACATTCACCTCTTCCCCTTCGCTCTCCAGACGTCCTTTCTTCCAGACATTTACCCTCCCCCCTCCCTTTTTCCTCCTCCCCTTTCTTCACGTCTTCATTCCAGACATCCCCCAGCAGCTGCACCCCTCCCCTTTGACAACACCCCTTTCTTCAGACACCCTCTCCCTCTTCAGAAGTTCAACCCACCCCCCTTCCAGACGCCCTTCTTCCCTTTGGACTCCTCCCCTTCCCTCGTCAACGCCTCCTCCACCCTTCCGACTTCTCCCACCCCCCCTCCAAAATCCTCCTCTCCTCCAGACCCCTCCCCCGACTGCATCCCCCCTCCCCCTTCTTATGTATCCCCCTCCAGCTAGATCCCCCCCCCCCTTTCCCCCGACCGGAAGTGCCAAATTAAAGTGCCATGATTTTCCCCGAAGACGCGTGTGTCGGGGTCGATAGTACGGGGGGGGGGGGAGATAATGGGGGTAGAAAGGAGGGAAGGGAAGGGGGGAATTGGGAGAAGAAGGGGGAGAGAAAAGGTAGAAGGATGAAGAGGAGGAAATGGAAGTTGAGAAAGAAACGGGGAATGGGAAGGGAAAGGGTGGAGAAAAGAGGAAAGGAAATGAGAAGGTGGGAGAGAGGGAGGAGAGAAGGAAGAAGAGAAGGATGGGTGAAAGAGGGGAATGGGAGAAGACAGGTGGAAGCAGGGGAAAGAAAGAGAAAATTAAGAAACGAATGAAGGATGAAAAGAAGATAAAGAGAGAAGCGGAAACATATAGAACATAAGAAAACAGGATAACTGCAATTGGTGGGTTGAAATATACGAGGCAGGTCCTGTCTGTCCAAGGGTATAACTAGACCACGGAAATAAGACAAGGATAGCAAAAAAGAAGAACCCTTGTGCATCAAACTCTCAGTCAAATCTGCCATGAAAAAGTGAAAAGAAAAATCGTATAGTTCAACAAATGGCATGGAAAGAGGTGGGTAAAGGGAGGGGGATAGTGGAGGAAGAGGGGAGGTGTATGGGTGGGTAGAGAGGAGAGGGAGTAAAGAAAAATGAGAATATAAAAAGAAAAACGAGGAAAGGGAGAAGAAAGTGAAGGGGAAGAGGAAATGAGGGGGGGGGACGTGAAGGGAAAGGGAGAGAAGATATAAGAGAAAGAAATGGAATGAGATAGGATAAGAATAGTAAAGAATATTAAGAGAAAGTAGGGGTAGAGGAGGAAAGAAAGTGAAAATAAAAAAAATAAGAAAGAGGGGGATTGAAGGAGTTGGTATGCTACTTTATTATTGTGTTTAATATAGCCTACTTTACTTCTTTCTTTAATATTCTGCTTTACTTTTCAGGTAAGGCGGCTTCTGCTACTTGTTCTGAGCGAGGGAGTAAGGCAACGAGAAAGGTAAAGTAAATAATTCCCTAAAGATGTAAAGAAAAGTACATTCGTAGGTAAAGGAGTATTGATATGAGGACAGTTATGGAGAGGGAAGTAAGGAGGATGACATGAAGGGGAGACAGAGAGAGAGAGAGAGAGAGAGTAAAGAATCAGAGGAAATGAAGAAAAAATCATTAAGCAGATAGACAAGTAAATAAAAGGAATAAGAAGGAAATGAAAAAATAATCAGCAAAAGAATAATTAATCAAAAATATAACTGAGTACGATAAAAAATTAAAAAAATGTATTTAAATCTCTGTTGTTTCAGAAAGACTAGACAGAAACAGATTGAAAGATAATGGGAAAAATATCAAGTTAATATATTTAGACGGGCTTAAAATATCGCCCCTAAAATTTGCCTGCCATACCAAAATATTCCTTATCTTTCGTTCACCGTTGATAAGACCAGCGAAAAAAAAATGAGCGATAAGAAACGACACAGAGCATTGCCTCAACACACGATCGATATCAGTGGCATAAGGTTTCAGTAGGTCTCGTTTCGTGTGTCATTGTTGGAGATGGCAGTTTTTGTTCGTGTGTGTGTGTGTAGGGGGATGTGTGGGGGGGGTGAGTGAGTGTGTGTGTGGGGGGTTGAGTGTGAGTGTGTGTGTGTGTGAAATGTTGGGGATTATTGCTGAGAGAGAGAGAGAGAGAGAGAAGGAATAGTGAAGAATCAGCACCAAGCCATAATATGGGTATATGGCACTGTAGGAGTAGAGGGAAAATAAGGTTCGGAAGAAACAAGGAAATATCAAGAAGAGAGGTAGGAGAGAAGAGGACAAGAAGGCTGTAAGGGAGGAAAAGACTGGAGACAAAAAAGCCTATTACGACAAGCGGGGATACTGTATTCTTTCCTCCCCCCCCCCATTCCAGGGGAGGGAGAGAGAGAGAGAAATGGGAAATGGGAGAAATGGAGTTCCCCCGAGCTAAGCCCTGTATTGGACTATATAGCCCCGCTAGGGTTACAGGAGGGAGCTACCCCTCCCGGCACGGCAGCCCGGGCGAGGCTCGAACTTGCAATCCCCCGATCCCAAGTCCAGCGCGCTACCACTGTGCTACCGCGCCCCCCTGGAGAGAGAGAGAGAGAGAGAGAGAGAGAGAGAGAGAAAGAGAGACAGACAGAAATCACCATAGGTCCTTATTAAGAATTTCAGGGTGAAGCTGTGAGAATCTATATTTGTTTGTTGTCTGTATAACCCTTATATACCTAAGATTAGGAATATTAAAATGGTTTGATTATACCCATGTAAGTTCTTCGTTAAGATACTACAACCATTTTGTAGCTAATTGGTCGCAGTTATGGTACTTGTTAGCCCTTAATCGTAACTAGGCTGCTCTTTTGACCTGTTGAGAATAAAAGTTTCCTCATATGGGGTAACTTTTGTGAAGGAGAGTGAAGGAGGTGGTTTGTGGGGATTTTGAGCTTTGCCAAAGGGAGATGGAGGTGATGTAATGGGTTATGTTCTGTCTTAGGAAAGTTCGTTACACCTCTGGTTTAACTATTTGTTTCACATACTACACCATAATCTCGTCTTTTTATGATACTAATGCAAACCATTCAAGATTAGAAAGAGGTAAATAGGGTATAGGTAGTATAATCGTCTGATATGCGCATTAAATCGCTAAAGAAGAGGTGTAATATTATCTGTCATTCCAGTCAGTGCAGGGCACTGACAAAAGGTAAATAAATAAATAAATAATGGTTTAGGGAAAGAGTTGAGCCGATAGATACCTCTCAGTCTGCCAGCTCAGGCCGCGACTGCGAGGGGAACACTTTTAGTCTGATCCCTACAGTGAACCTGCCTAGTATGGTTGCACCTAACTTGTATAGCTCCACTGATCACTGGGATACGCAAGCTTCTTCGCCTCGACAAGGCAGTGTTCCATCGAAGAAGACCCACTCCTTTGCCATCAACAAAACCACACCATAGCCATCATCAGCAACCACACCTTAACCATCAACACAGGAGCTCCAGGCCAAACCATCACTACTGACACCATTACAGTTTCACTCACCACACAAACAGTCCCACAACCAGTCATCATCACCACCACCATCACCACCACTCACTGCACCTCTCAGCTTGTGAATCATGTCGTCCACGTCACGCCAGTCCTCTGCCTGGGTCCGGGCTGACAACTCCGTGGCACAACCAAAGTCCAACAAACGAGCCTCGTACCTTCCCGGCTGTCCACACACCATCACATTCCCGTCATGGATGTCATTATGTGCCCAGCCTGCCCCATGAAGCTCCCTCACCTTCCGCCGAACATCATTCTCGATTCCCTGTCGCTCAGCAGGTCCGACACTTGGATAAAATCGATCCAAGGTGGTGCCCTCACAGCACTCCATCAGGATCAGCGGCCGATCAGCACAGGCCACAAAGAGTCTGGGCGCTCCTCCGGCTCCATCCAGCTCAGCCAACACCTTGGCCTCCCACATCAGTCCCTCGCCAAACTTCCCTGCTGCCTCGTACCCATCCACCTTGTACATCTTCTCAGCTCGTGCTATCAGGCTGCCTTCCTCCCGGCCAACCTTCATACACGCCTTACCGCCCCGGTATTGCACCAGCAACACATCAGCTTCCATCCCAAACCCGATGTTCTCCATCACAATCACCTGATCCAGCAATGACTCGTACGATTCCAACACCAGGGTCATCTCTCCCATCGCATATTCCTCCGACTCCATCAACCAAATCGACTCCTTCACACCCACCTCCTCCACGCCTCCCTCTGTGCCACTAACGCGGGGCATCGCAAATGAGGGTAAAAGAGTTGTTGTTTACCTCTGTGTTATTATTAGGACGAACAACACAGGTGCTCGAGGAAATATAAAAAAGATATCTCGAACATAACAATGCCTACGAGACGAGCATAGATCTTCGCGTGTTTTATAGGCATCTTGGAATTTTGTCTTGAACTGACTTGACATATGCAACCAAACATATTGTCTCGGTTTAGGGAGTACAATATATAGATTAACTGGGGGGTGGCCAGAGTGGGTGTAATGGGTAGGTAGGGTGGAAGTAATAGGGAGGGTAATGGGGTTAAGGTGGGATGGGGGTAGTGGGGTTAGGGTGGTGTTGGTTTAAGGTGGAGTAGGGGTAATGGGGAAGGTAGGATAGAGGCAATGGGGAGGGAGTGAGTGTATGAGGTTAAGGTGGGGGTAGGGTAATGGGGTTAAGGTGTTGTGTGGGTAATGAGGTTAATAGGTAAATTGGAGAGGGTAACAGGGACGGTAATGGAGATCGGCAGATGGGTAATGGGGAGGGTGGTGTGGGTGGGTGAGGAGAATGGGGTGAGTGGGGAAGGGACTGGGGAAGGATAGGAGGAGGAGGAGGAGGAAGGATATGGGGAAAGTGGGTGATGATGGGGAAACGGGAGGGGAAGGGGGGTGTTGGTGATGAGAAGGTATGAAGGGAAAGAGGGGGAAAGAGGAAGGAAGAGGAGAGGTGAAGGAAGAAGGGGTGACAGGGGAAGGAGGAATAGGAGGACGAGAGAGGAAGAGGTGAAAAGGGAAAGCATAGGAAGAAAAGTTAATCCTTCTGAGATGTGGCCTCTTCAGACTCCCATACCATCTCCACCTCCTTCACCACTACCTCTCTAACTCCGCCTCCTCACAGTAATCTCCACCTCCACACCACCACCTCCCTACCGACCTCAGAATGGATTCACAGATGAAATAAAATCACCGTCATAACATTGTTTTTGTTGCCAGTATAGATGCCTGCCATCCACTCATTCGATGTAGTGATACTTTAGGTGGCTCTACCCTTAGTGACACTCAGCATTGTTTCCTAAAACTCCGGAAGCCGTGTATTACGTTAGCTGGTAAGCATACAACCAACAGATGGGTGCCTGGTGGTCTAGTGGGTTAGACGATCCAACCGAGTGTGGTCTGTATGGGTCAGAATCCGTGGGTCTCTTGGTTTTTATCCTTCTCCCAAAACTCTTTCTCCTCTTCCTCCTTCTCCTCCTCCTCATCCTCATCCTCATCCTCATCCTCCTCCTCCTCATCATCATCATCCAGGCCTCTTTTCCCACGTAAGATTGGGGTGAGGATACGAGTCTGTAAAAAAAAAAAAAAAATCCAAGGCTGTCTTAGAAACTAGAACCACGACAGACAGACATGCACAGACGACCACAGACATGGATTTGGTACCAAGGGCCGTATTCTAGGGGCCGTAGGAGGGTCGTAGCGTATCATCCTTACTGATTTATTTTGCATATTACACGACATTTTGCTGTATCTTATTTTCCTGTATCTTATTAATATCGTTTTATTGTATTGCAATTCAATAGTAACATACAACGGGATACAGAAGTGTGGAGTCCAGACTAAATCGCTAAGGAAGAGGTGTTAGAAGATCCCCAAGGCCATTTACAATACAATCCCACATATTACCTGCCCACCACCCTGGTAGACACAAATCCTTTCATCACTAAGTTTCGTATTACACAGGTATTGTACAGTATTTCCCACATTTACTTTACTACTAGGATGCTGACCACTACAACATATACACATTCCCTCCCTCCCCCAACACCCCTCCCCCCTTCCCCAAAACCCCCCTCTTAGATCCCCCCCACCCTCTTGGACTTCCCTCGCCCCCCCTCCTCCCCGCCCACACGCCCGCGCCGCCCATTGTCCGTCCGTTTGTGTGTTTGTTCCTAATCTGTCGACTGTCTTTGCCAATCCGTCACTTTTATGAATGTACACACACATGGATTCTCTGTGTTATTTTGGGCCCCGTCTGCTGCTGTGTGTGTGTGTGTGTGTGTGTGTGTGTGTCTGTTATTCAGTGTCTGTGATTGTTCCTTGTGCTTGTCTGTCTGTGTCTGTGTATCTGTGTGTCTGTTTTCTGTTATCTGATCTGTTGGTGTACATGTGCGTATGTGTGCTTGCTTCCTTGTCCGTGTGCTTGTGCGTGAATCACCGTAAATATATTCACCGCGTGCGTATATCTCGGAATCAGATAACAAAGGTATATATATGTTTTAATTTTTTTCCTTACATCATCCACAAAATTGCCACACTGACGTCACGAAGCTTTTCTTGGTTAGCGCTTGACAATGGCTGACGTTTGGAGGGGGAGGAGGAGGAGGTGAGAGAGAGAGAGAGAGAGAGAGAGAGAGAGAGAGAGAGAGAGTGAGAAACAGACAGAAAGAGAGAGAGAGAGAGAGAGTAGACCCAATGAGAGAAAGGGAGGGCGTTTTTCAGGGGATTATGAATGGAGAGGGGTGAAGAGGAGAGGGGAGATGGGTTCGAGCAGAGAGAGAGGGGGGGGGGGAATTTTTTGAGGGAAGGTGAATGAAGAGAGAAAGATCTAAGGAGAAAAGGGTACGAGAGAGAGAGAGAGAGAGAGAGAGAGAGAGAGAGAGAGAGAGAGTCTGTAGTTCGTTCGCTCTAAGTTGGCTGAGAATTTCGTCCTTTTACAACATTTCTCATCGGTCATTGGCAGAATAAGACAGTACTACAGCTGTGCATCATTTTCTTAGCACTTCTTCGTGACTAGCATATTGTAGTGTTAGTCTCTTGTTGCAGCTCAGCATTGAAGATTAAGAGATAGTAGTTTTAGGCCAAGTTAAAGTGGAGAGAGTATAGCGTAATCAATTTCCAAGTTACATATGGTTGAAAAGTAGCGTATATCACGTTTATCTTTGCCTGCCACATTGCTGATAAGAGTGATAAAGAGAAGGAATGAGAGGCGAGAAATGGGATAAAGTATGGAAAGCGAAAGGGAGAGAGAGAGAGAGAGATGCTGAGTGAATGAAGAAAAAAATTGCAGGGAAAAATGTAGGAAGATGTGAAGACAGTATTAAAGAATGAGAGACGAGAAATTGAAAAGAGGAAGGAGAGGGAGAAAAAGAAATGCAGAATGAATTATTAGGGAAAAGTTATGGGGAAAAAAACAGGAAAATATGAAGACAGAAAGGGAGAAAGAGAGATGCAGAATGAATGATTAGGGAAATTTTATTGGGAAAAAAGCAGGAAAATATGAAGACAGTTCTATGTTCTGCAGTCAACCCTCTCACCACAAGGATGTTATTAATTTCGTTCTTAATACCAGATGATTTTCCTCAGCATTACAGGGTGTTGATGGTATTTCTAACCCCTTCACTACGAGAGGACCTTAACCCCTTCGCTATCATTACTTCTTATAGTTTCTTCGTGCTATCTTCAGACGATTAATATTCAGCTTGAGATTTTTTCGAACTGGAGGAGTTAGATGTAGCCTTCATTAATCCCCCTTTTGACTACGAGGGGATTTTCCTAAGGTGAAAAAATCGTCTTCAGGTGGTGAAGATAAATGGGATAAGATTCATGGTAGTCAGGGTTAGAGGTTTATTTACAGTTTCTTAGTTCAGTGGAAGGAGAAGGAAATGTGAAGATAGGAATGAGGGAGAAATGGAGAAGAAACGAGGAAGGAAATCACACACACACACACACACACACACACACACACACACACACACACACACACACACACACACACACACACACACACACACATTATATAGGGTACAACAAACGACACCAACTCTGAACATGCAATATTAACCCTTCCCCAATGGTAAAATTGACACATAAAAGAAACTATGTATATTTTTAGTAACGTTTATTTAGCTCCTCTTTCCTCGTTGTTAATAAAAGTTTTCACACATGTCAATAAGAGCCATAGACGTCTCAGAAAGCAGCTTGATCTTGTTTGGAATGTAAGAGACTTGAGCAACTATTATTACTCTTCTTTTTTTAAAGAGAGAGAGAGAGAGAGAGAGAGAGGAAACACAGAGACATCGGAATTCCACACACATGTAAACGTGAATAATTTGCTTAATTTGTTGTGTTGTGTCAGTGTGCTTATAATGAGATGTCAGAGGGGTAAAACGATGGACTCTTGGCGGGAAGGAAGCAGAGGTGGGGAAGGACAGAGAAGTAGGGAAGGAGGGAGAGGTAGGGAAGGACAGAGAAGTAGGGAAGGAGGGAGAGGTAGGGAAGGACAGAGAAGTAGGGAAGGAGGGAGAGGTAGGGAAGGACAGAGAAGTAGGGAAGGAGGGAGAAGTGGGGAAGGAAGGGAAGGAGGGAGAGGTGGGGAAGGAATGGAAGAAATGAGAGATGGGGAAGGAAGGAGAGATGGGGAAGGAAGGGGAGGCAGGGAAGGAGGGGAAGTAATGAGAGGCAGGGAAATGAAGGAGAGGTGGGGAAGGAGTGAGAGGCAGGGAAGGAACGAAAGATGGGGAAGGAAGGGAAGGAGAGAGAGGTAGGGAAGGAGCGAGAGGCAAGGAAGGAGAGGTGGATATATTAACCATTTTGATCAGAATTGTATGGTTTGTATTATTTAGGAGAGTAACAGACGATTTTTTTTTTGTCCAGTGGAAGCGTTGGGTTATAGAAAGATTAATAGTAGTAGCGGTAATAATAATAATAATAATAATAATAATAATAATAATGATAACAATAATGATAGTAATAATAATAATAATAATAATAATAATAATAATGAATTAAGGCTAGTAAGGGTTTGTGTGTGTGTGTGTGTGTGTGTGTGTGTGTGTGTGTGTGTGTGTGTGTGTGTGTGTGTGTGTGTGTGTGTGTGTTCTACGAATCTGCGTGAGGTGTTTTAATGTGCTTGGTGTTTTTTGTTAATGCCTACCTTTTTTTTTTTTTTTTTTTTAGTAAGTGTAATAAGGGAAAGTGTTGATGGAAATATGTCTCGTGTGGCGTACGGAGAGAGAGAGAGAGAGAGAGAGAGAGAGAGAGAAAGAGAGAGAGAGAGAGAGAGTGATGAAGGAGCGAGAGGTAAGAGTGAAAATGAAAATGGGTGATGGGTGTAGAGTGAGAGTAATTGCTGATGGCGAGAGAGAGAGAGAGAGAGAGAGAGAGAGAGAGAGAGAGAGAGAGAGAAATTAGAGAGATGTTACGAATGATGATGAGAGCTGGTGATGAATGAGAGAGTAGTCAGTAAGAGTGAGAGGGAGTAAGTAGTAAGAGTGAGAGTAATAGAAAAAACATGTAGTGGTAAGAGTGAAAGTAATTGGAGTGAGAGTGAGTGAGAGTGAGGTTCCTAGTATCACGAAGAGTCCTGCAGCATAGAAGTTCACGCTCCACAAACTCTACTTGGAAGGTGCCACGTCACGGTATGGCACTCTCCTCCCCCTTGGCACTCTCCTCTCCCTTGGCACTGTCCTCCTTTGGCACTGTCCTCCCCCTGCACTCCTCTCATCCTCTATTCCGTGACACTGTCCTCCCTTCCATCCTCCCTCTGGCACTCCTCTTCCTTACTCCCCTGGCCCAGTTCTCCCTTCCCTTACACTCTCCTCCCTTCCTTACCTCACACTCTCCTCCCTTCCTTACCTCACACTCTCCTTCCTTCCTTCCATCCTCCCCTCCTTGACAGAATCCTCCTTCCCTTCCCTGACACTTTCCTCCCTCCCTCCCGTGGCACTCTCCTACCTTTCTTCCTCCCTCCCCTGATTCTCTGCTTCTTCCTTCTTGCCTGGCACACTCCTCCCTTTCTTATCCCCATCCCCCCCAACACTATTCCATTCTTCCCCCCCCCCCGACACTCTCCTTTTCCTCATACCCTCTGACACTCTTCCTTTCCTCTCCCTTCCCCGACACTCTCCCATTCTTCCTCCATTTGGCACTCTCTTCCCTCCCTTCCCTAGCACTTTCCTGTCGTCTCCCTCCCTTGAATACGCTCCCCTTCCTCTCCCCAGGCACTGTGCAGTTACATAATGGCACTCTTGATTTAACATTGATCAAAAAGGTTTAGTAATTCATCAGTCTGTTTTCATTTTTATTCCAGACGATTTTGTTCATCTCAGGATAGAATTTTAGACCAAGAGGGATTAAATATAGTCTTCAATTACCTTTTCATTATCAGATATCTCCTTCTGAGCCTAATAAAATCATCAAAAATAAAAATAAAGGCGTCGTCGGTGTGAAAAGGTATATATAAAAATGGGTCCGCGGTCTGAAGGGTTATAAAATTAGTTGATAGAAGTTCTCGATCTGAAGGGGTTTTGTGATCACGAAGGAAGAAGAACAGGAACAGCATTATCTCCTGTGTGTGTGTGTGTGTGTGTGTGTGTGTGTGTGTGTGTGTGTGTGTGTGTGTGTGAGGTGATAGACGACATTGATTTGTTGTGTCTGCTATGGCAAGTGGTTTTGGTGGGAGTTTTCGTGGCTGGTATTACTCTCTCTCTCTCTCTCTCTCTCTCTCTCTCACACACACACACACACACACACACACACACACACACACACACACACACACACACACACACACACACACACACACACACACACACACACACACACACACACACACACACACACACACACACACACACACACACACACACACACACACACACACACACCGCTCGCTGGTGCAGTGGTAACGTTCTCGCTTGCCATCTGGTAGACGGGAGTTCGCGCCTCGCTCAGGTTGCGAAAAGTTTCACTGACGAAGTGCGTGGTTACTGTCCCCCTTGAGCAAGGGGACGGGTGTGTGCGTGTGTGAAGGTCACAGCCTTGCCCTTAGATCGGACTATATGAGCTCTCAGCTCCCTTCCGGGAGGGTAAAAGCTGACGATCACGACCATCAGGTGATCCTGTCCGACCCGGTGAATTACACACACACACACGCGCACACACACACACACACACACACACACACACACACACACACACACACACACACACACACACACACAACTCTACGCACCCTGCCACCCACATTTCGCCAATGAGGCCGTCGCATAAGCATGGCCAAAACATCTCCTCGGAGAACAGTCTGGATCAAACTCGGATTGTGAACTGTTGGATCCCCATGAGCTACATTTTCAAAGTTCCGTTGAAAGCGTGTGCCAGGGATTGAAGTTTTGCCCATCCATCCATCCATCCAACCAGCAATCCATCCATCCATACGTACATTTATATACTCGTACATGCATGCAGACCAAACGTGGATAGCGTGGTTGATATATATTTATGTATTTTGCTGTCCCTTGTCGTTCAGTTTGATTATTTAATAGTTCATAGCACTGGGTAGGTCACTTATCCATGAGACTGTTTCTTCATGCTACTGTCATCACCCTTGGATTGACGTGACGGATTTTCTTTTAGTCCTGGCACCTCCAGACGATTTTAGTCAACTTAAGATGAACCTCTGCTCGTGGTAAGGTTAGTGAGGGCTATAACAAACCCCTCCAGTTCTTAAAGTCGCCTCTGAGTAAAATCGTCCTGGTTGCAGCAGTAATAATAATATTGAAAACATCTCTATTACGTGTTCCCGGTATAGCGGCGGCGGTGGTGGTGGGTGAGAGGCGGGTCCCAGACGAGAGGGGTCCCTGGTTCCCGTCCCAGCCAGACCACGGGAAATACTCAAGGAGGCCTGATAAATATTAACCCAGCGGCACCCACCAGGCTCCAGATATTTCCTTCCTTCCTGGCCGGGAATGTGTTGGTGGGGCTGTAAATATTGATGGGCGCGGGACTAGCATGGTTGACTGTGCTGGTGGTTTGGCATAGTTGTCAACCCCTTCAGTTTATGTGGGGTACGTTTGTCAGTGGTCGGTAACGCTTTCAATGGTGTAGAGGGACGCCTTCGTTCGTGGCGTTGACACTTGATTAAACATTTCATTACAGGGCTATACTGAGCTGGATAAAATTGCCGAAGGTACGAGAAGTAAAGATTATTGTAGTAGTGAACAGGTTAATAAGAAGCGGAGGTTGGTTAAGGGCGAATGTATTGTGTCGTGTACAACCAAGGCCTCTAGACAGGACCATTGATGCTTGATTGTCCCTAAGTTCCAGAGCTGTGTTTTTGTTGGTGGTGGGGGAAAGGGGAGCGGGTTTAATAGATGTCTCTTGGAAGATTAAAAAAAAAAAAAAAAAAAAAATTGTTACTCGTGATCAACTTAACGTTATATTTAGAAAACTGTCAGTGTAAGTCTTTAGATAGTCATTCCTGCTGATAGCCGTCGTGGTGCTGAAAGGGTTAAAGGGATGGATGTCTTAAGCAGCGTGGACGTTTGTTATATTATCTGTGAGTCATGATCTAAGAATACAATGTCTATCCATTAATACTCCTGCCCGGTTGAGCCTTCCTTGTTCTAGTGCTATATTTATACAGACACCCCTTACCTTCCTCACCTTACCCCATGACCTCATCCCTCTCTTCTCCCCTACCCAGATATTTCCCTCCCTCCTTCCCCCTCCCCCTACCCAGATATTGCCCTCTCTCCTTCTCCTCCCCCCATAAGAAACCAATCCTCCCCCTCCCCATTCTACACCCTCCTTCCCTCCCTCCCCCCACGTTTACCTGGACTTGCATATATTGGACTCCCTACCATTATCCCCTCCCTCTCTCTCTCTCTCTCTCTTCCTCTGTGTATTTTCCTTCAGTTTCTTCCTCATTGCCGGGTACATTACTTTCTTAGATGTTAATTTCCTCTCCTCCTCTTGTCCCACTCTCACTCCCCCACCGCCTTCCCCCCTCTCCTACCTCCTCTACCCCTCTTTCCTTCAACCAGCTCTTTCATGACCTAACCCCTCCCTCCCCCTCCCTCCCCTGTTTCCCCTCTTCCTCTACCCCATTCCCCTTTCCTCCCCCCTTACCATCCCACCGCTATTTCCCCTTCCCTCTACCCCACTTCCCTTTCCTCCCCCTACCTCCTCCTCCCTTCCCTATCCCCCTTCCCTCTACCCCACTCCCCTTTCCTCCCTCTCATGATCGAACCTTCTCTTTCTCTTTCCTCTTCCTTTCCCTCCCTTCCCCCCTTCTCTCGCCTTCCCCCGCTCCCCCTCCTCACTGTCATGATCAAACTCCCTATTTCTTCTTCCCCTTCCTCCCTTACCCCTACTCACCCCTCACCTGACCTCCCCACCTTGTCTGACCTTGATGCAGCGACAAGGTTATCCCTCGGAAGTAGCCGCTGTGTTTGAGAGAGAGAGAGAGAGAGAGAGAGAGATTCAGCAGATATTATAGAAGAAGCAAAGAAGAAGAAGCCATATGATAAGAAAGATGAGACAGGAAGGAAGTAAAATAATTGATCTTCCCGAAATTCCTAGACGTCTGGCTTGTGACACGCGTACTCCTTCCCCTGCCTCTCCCCTCCCCCCTGCCCCTCCCCCTCCCCCAACTATTACCCTCCTTCCAATACCCTCCCTCTCCCCCAGTATCCTCGCTCTCCCTCCTGTCCCTCAAGTTCACTTTCTGTTTTACTTGTCTTCTTTCCCCTCTCATTCATACCCCTCAGATTACTTTACTTCCGCTCCTTCCTTCCTGCTCCTCGGCCTCATATTTCCATTTCTTCCCATTTTATCATCCCTCTCTCCAACTCACTCCCTAATTTCTATCCTCCCTACTTCCCTCCCTCTCCACATGTAGCCTTCCTTGCCCTATACCCTCCCTGTCCTGCTCCTTCTTCTATTTTCTCCCTCTCTCCCTCCACCTCCTTTTGCACTCCTTCCTTCCCACCCTTTCGTAATTTCTCTCTCTCTTATTTCCCACGTTCTTCTGTGCCTTCCCTATTTTGCCGCTTCATCTTTTCCTCCCTTCCATTCTCCCTCCCTCCTCCTTTTCCTCCCCTTCTCCCTCAGTGCGTAATGAAGGGAGCACATGCAGCTTCCGGGAAAGACTAGGGTAAGTTTGGAAGCAGTTAACTTGGGGAAGAAACATGGCCATCAAATAACTATCATTTACCCAACCCTCCCCCCCTTGTCTCCCAATTCTTCCTCCCCCTCCCTTCTCTCCCTATTCTTCCTCCTCCTCCTCCTTCTCACAATGTATCCCCTCCTTAGCCCTTTCTACCTTTTCTTCCTCCTTTTCTCAGTCCTTCCCCATCTAGCCTTTCACTTTCCTTGCATTCATTTTTTTTTCTTTAACCTTAGCCTCTTTAATCACGTTTTATTTCATTCCTGCCTCCAGACGATTTTATTCAGGTTAGGGGACGCTTTTTTGAACTAGGATGAGTATAGATGTTACAAAGTAATAAGATAAGGACAGTACAGGAAGATAGTAACACTGATACCGCTGGCTTTTAATAAGATAATAGTAACATGATTCCGGTAACTTTTGGTAAGGTAATAGTAACATGATTCCGGTAACTTTTGGTAAGGTAATAGTAACATGATTCCGGTAACTTATGGTAAGGTAATAGTAACATGATACCGGTAACTTATGGTAAGGTAATAGTAACATGATTCCGGTTACTTTTGACAAGGTAATAGTAGCATAAATACTGGTAATTTTCACTGCATCCTTCACTGCAAGAGTTACCACGTAAGGTAAATATTGTAGTTTTAGAGACAGCAACTTTGATCAGTCGAATCCGTCAGTTCATTCTTGTGGGTTAGTCCTTTGCGGCGAGGTACTTCAGGAGAGAGAGAGAGAGAGAGAGAGAGAGAGAAGGAAAGATAGTTGGTATCCACAAAAAATTTATTATACATCTATGTCGCGTTCAGAGAGAGAGAGAGAGAGAGAGTACTCTGGTGTTGAGTACTTGTTTCATTTGTTTGTGGTTGTGTACAGTCCCTCCCTCCTTGTGTTTGTGTAAGAATGTTGTAAAGTATCACCCCCCAGTGTGTGTGTGTGTGTGTGTGTGTGTGTGTGTGTGTGTGTGTGTGTGTGTGTGTGTGTGTGTGTGTGTGTGTGTGTTGTAAGCAGCCTCGCAACTCATACGTCGTGGGGTGTAATAGGGAACTTCTCCAATTCGTGTTTTATAAATGGTGAAAATCCAGTCTGCGCTTCTCCCCATTCGTATGTTCATGGGAAGTGGTGAAGGTGATGTTATTGATGATGATGATGATTGTAATTGATGTTGCTGTATTTCATCCTCTCTCTCTCTCTCTCTCTCTCTCTCTCTCTCTCTCTCTCTCTCTCTCCCTCCCTCCCTCCCTCCCTCTCTGCGTAGAAATAAACCACTCCATCAGGAAAATTGGTCATGTCCCCCTCAATGCTCCCCTCCACTTTCCCCCCCTCCCTCCATTCCCCCTTTCCACCACCATTTCCCGTTCCTTCTTCTTCCCCTTCCCACTTTCTTCTGTGCTTCTTCCCCTCCACACATTTCCCCTCTTTATCCCCATTCATTTTCCCTTCCCTTTACCCTCAGTGCGTCTTTCTCTCTCCCCTCTTTCTCATCTGTTCCTACCATTCATTCAGTCTCCTCTTCTCTCCGTATTCTCCCCTTCTCTACTTCTTCCTACCTTCATCTCAGTTTCTTTTTATCATCCCTCTTCCTCCCTCCCTCCCTCCCTTCATGCATGTCTTTTTATCCTCCCTCTTTCCCGCCCTCCCTTCATGCATGTCTTTCCTTTTCTTTCTTCCCATGTATCCTTCCTTCCACTTCCTCTCGTTCTCCCCTGTTCCACCCTCCCACCCATCTACCTACTTACCCACCTACCTATCCACCCACCCACCCATCCAACTCCCTACTTCCCCACCCACCCACCCACCCACTCACATGTCTACGAGTCACTTACCTACTCACCCATGTCTTGACCTTCTCTGACCTCTATCAACCACCCTACGTCCCTCCCTCACTCCCTTCCAACTTACCCACCTTCCTTCCTTCCTACTCCTCTACCTACCTACCTACCTGCCTACGTCTCGTGCCCACCCACTCACTTGACATGCTTGGACCTCTACCTACCTGTCTGCCTAGTATCCACCTTATCTCCCTACCTACCTACCCACCTACCTACCTGTATAAGCCACCTGCATATAACCTAATTACCTGTTCATGAACATTTCATGACCTTTTAAATATTTTCCTACCTCTTTACCCACATACCTCCTTACCTGCCTACCTTCCTACTTAACTTTGTGCATAGCTAATATATAATTGTACATAAATACCTCCACACACACACACACACACACACACACACACACACACACACACACACACACACACACACACACACACACACACTTAATTTACTCTTGTACTTACTTGCTTACCTGCCTTACGTGTTTTACATATCTGCCAGCCAATGTGTCCTTCCCTGTGTAATCGCAACAACAACGACAACAACAACAGTAACAACAACAACAATCAACAACAATAAAAATAACGAGGCTAGGGTACGCTCGACCTCCTTCATTGATCTTATAACATAGGTACTCCCCCCCCCTCCCGCGCCTTCCCCCTCCCCCTCTCATACCCCTCCCCTTCCCCACACCTCTAGCCTCTCCCTGTCCCCCTACTCATCCCTCTTTCCCTCCCCACACCTCTAACCTCTTCCTTGCCTCTCCCCTCATTTTACCCTTATCCCTTATCACCACCTCCCCTTTCTTTATTACCTCCCATCCCCATATCTCCCCCATTCCTCAGAAGTTCCCCTCTCTCCTTCCGTCAGTTCCCCCTCGTCCCCTCATCAGTTCCCCCTCCCCAACTTTCTTCACCTTCCCTTCTCCTCCTCCTCCCCCTACTTGGCGCCTCCCCCTCCCTTCTTCCCTCACCTCTCCCTCCTCTCCTATCCCCTCTTGCCCACTCCGTACACCCTTCCCTCACCCTTAGCTTGGTCGTCTCTTCCCCTCTGCACTCGCGACCCCCTATTATCCCCCTCCCCTCTTCCTCTGACTCTCCTCACCCCTTCCCGACACTCTTCTCTCCCCCTTCCTCATTCTCCCCACCATTTATCACATTTTGCTTCATCGACCCCCTCCCTCACCACTCCCCTCCGTCACCACCCACTCCATCACCCCTCTCCCACACCACCCACACCCACATACCCCCTCCACTCTCTCTCTCTCTCTCTCTCTCTCTCTGTCCCTTCCCTCCCCTCCTCTTTTTCTTGCCCTTCCCTCTCCCCCTCTTTCTTCTTCCCCCCTCCTCA
>NC_137031.1:32732750-32750250 GCF_032717465.1 Coenobita brevimanus
GGTAGATAAATGGATAGATATATAGGTAGGTAGGTAGGTAGGAAGGGGAGAGCAGTGTTGGTTGAGCCACTCTGTAGGGGAATCTGCATCAAAATAGAGGTATAAAAAACAACCACAATTTTTCAGTGACAAATTTTCATCCTGTCCTTCGGCTATTAAAGATGCGGTATTCAAAGCTTTATCCCTTTAACTCTGTAACTCTTTAAATCCAGCTCTTTAACTTTTGACTCTTTAACTCTGGCCCTTTAACTCTTCAGCTCTTTAACTTTTAACTCTTTAACTCTGGCCCTTTAACTCTTGAGCTCTTTAACTCTACGGATTTGAGGAGGCTGCACGAGAAGAGAGGTATCTAAAATGCCGGAACCATGCCTCTCTGCCGGGATGATTTGGACCACATAAAATTTTTTGTCCAAGTGATACATTATTGCGATGGAGGTTTTTCCTAAGCACGTATTTACGATGGAAACTTATTATTTTATTTAACACAAAAATACTGCTCCTTATTCTACAACAAATATTCTTAATTCTCTCTCTCTCTCTCTCTCTCTCTCTCTCCCCCCTCTCCTCTCCTTTTCCCTCTTCTCTCCTGTCCCTCATTCTAACTTTCACGCCATTCACCCATTCCCATTCATCCAGTTCACCCATCTCCCTTCATCATTCATCGCTCAGAAATTCACCAGGAAAGCTTGTATAAAAAACTGTATATGAATAATGTATAAGTATTAAATGTCATTGCTTTCGTCACTATTTTTTTTTCCTCCACTTGTGCATCCGGTGACTTGGTGACGGTGACTTCATGGGGACCCACACACACACACACACACACACACACACACACACACACACACACACACACACACACACACACACACACACACACACACACACACACACACACACACACACACACACACACACACACACACACACACAATTATTTTCTTTATTTTTATTTTCTGCACACACTTTTTTCATTCTTTTTTTTTCTATCATTTATTTCTGCATTAAAAATATGAGTAATCAGGTATCGAGTGGCCCAGTTCCCTCAGATAAAAGCAAACGGACTGTAGCGCCTCCTGAGACCACGAGAAAAAGTCTCCATGTGACAGTTCGTACCTGCCTCACCTCTGCCCACCTTGTTTCTCCCCCCCCCCATAATTTTCCAGGTGGTCACGTGACAGTGTGATTACACAGTTGATGGATGGATGGATGGTTGGGGCATTGATGGATGGATGGATGATTGGGGAAGTTGGTGGATGGACGGATGGATGGTTGAGGCAGTATGGATGGATGGATGGGGCAGTTGATGGATGGATGGATGGTTAGGTCAGTTGATGGATGGATGGATGGTTAGGTCAATTGATGGATGGATGGATGGTGGGGGCAGTTGATGGATGGATAAATTGTTGGGGCGGTTGATGGATGGTTGGGGCAGTTGATGGATGGATGGATGGTTGGAGCAGTTGGTGGATGGATAGATGGATGGTTGAGACAGTACGGATGGATGGATGGATGGTTGGAGCAGTTGATGGATGGATGGATGGTTGGGGCAGTTGATGGATGGGTGGATGGTTGGGGCAGTTGATGGATGGGTGGATGGTTGGTGGGGGCAGTTGATGGATGGATGGATGGTTGGGGCAGTTGATGGATGGGTGGATGGTAGGTGGGGGCAGTTGATGGATGGATGGATGGTTGGAGCAGTTGATGGATGGATGGATGGTTGAGGCAATGTTTCATCCCCTCCCACCTTTGCCCCCCCCCCCATTCCTGTTACCCCATGATTCTCCAAACCCGCCCCGCATCCCCATTTACACTCCCCCTCCTTCACCCATTTTCTGCCTGTCCCCTTTTCCCTTCCTTGCCCATTCTTCCTGCCCTTCCTTACCCTTTCTCTCACTCCCTTTCCTTAACCTCAGACTAATACCTTCAACTCACCCATAACCCCTACTTACAGCATCTTAACCTTTGCAGTACGATGACGCCCCCCCCCCCTTTTTTTCTAACTAGTTTATGACAGCCTTTCTAGGCGTCGTGAAATGGTAATAACAGGTAACATTTTACGTCCTAGGTTTAGCTGTTCTCTCCTTATTCCAGCCTGTGATGCCCAATTGAACCCATTTTGCCCCTCCCTATTTCATCCGATTATACCTCTTCCTCTCTTCTTTCTCTCAATTACCTGCCTCCCGTTGCCCTTCCACCTCTTCCTCTCTCCTCTCTCTCAATTACCTGCCTCCCGTTGCCCTTCCATCCCTTCACCTCTCATTCTCTTATTTCCTCTCACCTCTCCTTCCCTTCCTTTTCTTCCTACGTACTGTTCCCTCCCTAACCTTTCTTCCTTCGCCCCTCCCCTTCCCCTTTCTCACCTTCACCCCATCTTCCCATCGTCTTCCCTACCCCCTGACCGCTCTCCCTTCCTCATACATATCCCTTTCCTTCCCTCCTCCCCCTCTTCCTTTCCACAACCCTCCTCCTCCCTCCTAACCCATTTTCCCGCTCTCCCCTTCCTCTCTCTTAACGCTTTCTTCTCCTCTCATTCGTTCTTCCTGTCCTCCTCCTCCTTCCCTCCCCGTTTCTCTCTCAATTCTTCCCTCTCCATCCCCCTTCCCTCTCTAACCCCTTCCTCATCCCTTTTCCCCCCTCCCTCGTTGACACTCCTAACCTCTTCCTCGCCTTGCACCCCTGCTGCTCCTCTCCCCTCATCTCTTGCCCTTCCTCCCCCTCACCGCTCCTCTCCCCATCCTGACCTATCGTGCGCTATTTCAACCTATCTCTGACTCTCCTAAAAATACCTCTCCTTTGATTTCTCCTCTCCTCTCCCCTTACTCCTCACCTCCCCCCTTCCCTTCCTTCCTTCCTCCTGGTACATCCATATTCATCCTCTCCTTTCTCCTTGCCCGACTATCCTTGTCATCATCTCATAGAATTTTATCCTCTCCATTCTCCATCTTGCCTTACTATCCTTGTCATCATCTCACAAAATTAGATACCATAGTCTTACTCTTTTGTAACATATAGCATTGAAAGGACCATTAGTTGTGTTCTCTTTCCATTTCTTTCCCCTCCATTTCTCTTCTCTCTTCCATTTCCCTTCATTGCCCTCCTTATTTCCCTTCCCTGTGTCTGGTGCAATATCCCGTGCTTCTCTCTTCCTCCCATCCCCTCCCCCATTTCGCTTTTCTCTTTCTGTGTTATTTCCCCTTTTCGTTCCCCTTTCCTATTGTTCTTGCCTCCGTCTTCCCCTCCCCTCAACCTTCCTCCAGTCTCCACCTCCCAACTGTCTGTTCTTCTTCTTCCCCTATCCACATCTCCTCTCCCTCATTCCTTCCCCTGTTCATCTCTCTCTCATTCCTTCCCCAATCCACTTTCCTCTCTCTCATTCCTTCCCCAATCCACTTTCCTGTCTCTCATTCCTTCCCCCATCCCCCTCTCCTCGCTACCTCATTCCCTTCCCCTTCTCCCTCATTCATTCCCCCATCTCCCTCTCCTTTCTCCCTCATTATTTCCCCCATCCCCCCATCTCTTCTCTCCCTCATTCCTTCCTCCATCCCCTCCCTCATCTCTCCTTCCTCTCCAAGTTAATCCATTTCCCTCAGACTTCCTCCTCTTGATTTAATATACACTCACCTCCCCGCTTATTCCCCTCCCCCTCCTCCATTCTAAGTTAATTTGACTACCCCCACCACTTCTCCCCCTCCCCTCCACTCCATTCCTCTGTAATCCCCCTCACACGCTCCCCACACCCCTGACTCTGCCCCCCCACACCCACACTTCCCCCACTAAACCACCGCACTTACCTTCTTCCTCTTCCTCCCTTCCCCTCTGTCATATATTTATCGTTTCTCTCTCATGCCTCTTCCCCTATTTCATCCTTTTCTCCCCCTCCACCTCTCGCTGACCTTCCCCTTCTTTCTTCCCCTTAACCCTTCCTTCCTCCAATCGGTCCCTTCTTCCCTCTTCCCTCCTACCCTTTCCTTCTTCCTCCCGTCCCCACTTTTTCCTCCTTCATGCTTCCTTGTCCTTCTTCCTGCCCTTGCCGTCCTCCAGTTCCAATTCTGCCCCCTCCTCTCTCCCTCCTCGTCCTATCCTCCCCCTCCCCCTGTCCCTCTCATTCTGCCCCTTCCCTCCTCCCCCAACCCATTTTTTCAGTCTATACCCATTACCTTCCCCTCATCACTCACCCAGCATGCCCTCCCATTATTTTTACAACCTCCCCTCCCCTCCCACCTTCTCCCCTTACCTCCAGCCCTTCCCTCTCCCCTTTAATCTATATTGCTTATCCCTTTCTCCCCCTCTTCCCTACCTTCACCCTCCACCTCTTCCTTTCGTGTCTACCCCTCTTCCTTCCACATTCTGCCCTCTTTTTCACCTTCCCCTTTCCTCCCCCTCCCTATGCATACCGTACCCCTTCTCCTTCCTCGCCACCCCTCTCCCCTTCCCCTTTCGTTCTTTCTTCCCCATCCTACCTCTAACCCTACCTCCCCACTGCACTCCTCCCCTTCTCTCTCTCCCCTCTCCCCCTCCACCCCGATCAGAATCCTCATAAGTTCCTTCCGTGGTCTCCCTCCTCCACACTCCCTGTGGCCCTTGATCTAGCTGCTACTGCGTCCACGTTCCATCCATCCACCTCATCCACCATCCACTAGAGCGACTATCCACCTGTACCACCATCCACCTTCATCAGTCCTCTGCTTGATCGGCCTTCTATTCACCTTCATCCACTTTCCAACAGGTAAGTATCCGCCATTCAGTGTACCTTTCAATCTGTGTGTGACCTGCCCCTAAAACTTGGGTGTCGAAATAGAAAATATGGCGGTCCATTTAAGTGGATGATGGTAGTGTCCATCTGTTTACACTTCTGTTTTTCACATGCACCGCCCTTACTACAGACTCCGCGCTTTCCACTTAGTACTTAGCCAACATGGGGACTTGTAGTTTTTGGCTTTCGCTATCCTGTCAAGGGTAGAGTTTGCTCGTACTGTGGATGTCGCATCGAGGGAGTAGATACAGAATTATTCACCAAATTGAGTGCATACCGATATAGAAGTTTAGAGCTGTTATCAAAATAACCTATCCGGCGTGCCATCATCCTTGTTACTCACCATTCTACATATAACTCGAAACATTGTCATTTTGAGGTAGAGGGAGAGAGAGAGAGGTTTTTCTCCTTTGACTAAGAATACCCTTAGTTTGAATGAAATAGTTTGGCTCAGGATAAAAGCCAAGTGCGTGCCGTAACGTTTAAAGGGCTTACAGCAGTGCCCTTTAATCCCTTTAATTCGACAGCATCTTCCATTTAATTTTGACGACCACCAAACATTCAACTTCCTTTTGCCATCAGGTGATCATATTCAGCTTAGAAGGTAGTAGTAGTAGTATTAGTAGTAATAGTAGTAGTAACAGGTGAGCTTGTATCTCTGCAGGCAATGGCGAGGGCAATGAACTTAACCTTGTAACATCCAGCGTCCATAGCAAGGTCATCCAGGTATTTATATTAACCTTGTCTAACATCTAATCCTGGGGTATTGAAAATAAGTTAAAAATAAAAGACCAGCCTCCCCCCACCCCCCAACTGTTATTCAGACATCGCGGCGCCGAGGTTATATTTAGATCCTGTGCTCCCTTTCTCAGCAGGCTTTTTGACAACTTTTCTAATTTTACTTCCTAATTCCCGAGAAAAACCACGTACGTCACAAAGGCGCTATTAGTTACTCTGCTCTTATATTCACGTACTTTTTTTTCCCTCCTTCAATGCACAGACGTCAAGAATAGAAATGGATACGCCTTTTTTTCGGCCAGTGTTATGACATGTCTGAGGGAGGAGTCACGTGACCTCAAGTAACCAATCCCGTTCGAGAGCCTGCAAGGAGCGCTATCGCCATTGATCGATTTTTCACCATTTATCTCAACCATTGCCATAGCTCGCGTGTCTGTGACTAATATATTCACGGGTAAATAATGGTGTGTTGGATTCGCCAGTGGGATTTTCAGGTGAAGAAAGGGGTTAGGTGGGTGAAAAGACGCGAGATGAGGACAATATGGCGGTCTGCGGCAACTCTCAGGGCTGCGGCGAGTTCCTGGTAGAGCGAGCCAGTGGAGTGAGTTGAGGTAGAGAGACGCACATTCCTATCTCTTTTCCCCCAATTTTTCCGTAACCCCCTTATCTCATCCGGACCTTTTTGACGCCCGGTGGTTGCGTAATACATCCGATCACCCAGGGAGACGCAAGTGAGAGTGACTGTACGCGCAGGGAGGCGGAAACGAAGGAAAGTTTGGGGAAAAAGCGTAGCCCCGAAAGTTGAGGTAAGTTTCGGCTCCGGCATACTTGGCAGTGTGTGAGTGTGTATGTGTATGCGTGTGTTCGTTCCTGTGTGCGTGTTCGTGTATCTGAATGAATGAAAAGGGCGGAGGAAGAGGGGCACTAGGGGAGGAGGGGGAGAAGGTGGGATACTTGGCAAGCTCCATCTGTAGTGTAGCATGTTTTTGTCAGCGAGAGAGAATGACATTGGAAGAGAGAGGGGGGGGGGATGGGAGTGGCAGAAACTAGTAATTAGGTGTTAATTAAGCGTAAATGATAATACTGTGTACATATTTACAGTTGTATTTAATGCCTTCGTATTTACATGCTAGATTTTTGTAATTTTTAGTCTCACCCCAGTTTTACGGGACAAAAATGGTCATGACGGTGGTTGTGATGATGATGATGATGATTGGTGGTCGTGTTTGTGGTTGTGGTGGTGGTGTGGTGTGGTGGTGATATAATGAGCGGTTTTATCAGTAAGCTAGTAGTATTAGAAATAGTAATGGACCTTAATAATAATAATAATAATAATAATAATAATAATAATATGATAGGTAGATAGAAAGGTAAGTTTAATTCAGATTACTATTATATTCTGTTTTTTTAGTGAAAGTACTTTTTTCATATGGAGTTTGTACAGCATAATATTTTTTGAGTGAAGTGTGAAAATTAGTGTGAAAAGATATAAGTTTGTGAAAGACGTATATGAAGCAGTGCGGCATATCAGTACATTAATCTTTGTGTGTAGGTGTTTCTGAAGAGGCCATTAGGGCAAGAGTCAGTACTAAGGATGAATTCATTGTTTGTATATTTGTTCTTGTTATGTTTTAGGCCAAACTTTACAGAATTCTGGAACATATTTCTTGTATGTTGTGTATTTTTGTGGTTATTATTATTATTATTATTATTATTATTATTATTACTACTACTACTACTACTACTACTACAACTACTACTACTATTATACTGTAAGTAGTAGTAGTAGCAGTAGACGCAGCATTATCATTATCATTTTGTTATTATAGTTAAAAATCGCTGACCAAGGAGTAGGCTACAAGATAAATCACTTTCCCCTTGTCAGAAATGTTAAAACTTTCCCCAGTCCCTTTTAACATCAGATTTCGTATAAAGATCAAGTGAACTCTCCTTATCATGGTCCTCGTAGTGAAGATGTTAAACTACACCCTGTTCATCCTCTTATCTCTGTATTCACCCTTATCATCCTATCCGCAGTGGAGGAGAGAGAAGGGTGAACACAGAGATACGGTAGATAAGGTGTAATTCAACATCTTCACCACGAGGATCTGTTAATTTATACCTCCCTTTTTTTTTTATTATACTCTAACTTGGCCTAAAATTACCATCTCTCCATCTTGCGTGCTGAGTTGTTGGAAAAGAGTAACGCTGTAATGCTAGTCACGAAGAAGTGGAAAAGATGTTGGACCGTGTTATCATAGTCTGCAATTAAGATAACGTAAGATAAGCAGCGGAAGGGCAGATATCTGGGCCAAGTTAAGGTAGAAGGAGTGTAGTTAAATTTTTGTACTAGATTTACTGACAGTGTTGGAAAGGGTGAAGTTGCCATGTAAGGAGGCTCCCTAACACCTCTTCCTTAGCGATTTAGTTGTGGATATGACTGGTTAATAGCCTTTTGTACGTAATTTATGCAGAATATGGCGACATGAGAGGGTTATATATACAGCACAGGCGAGGGCAGTGTGGTGTGCTCGTAATAAAGTAAATAAATTGCATAGGAAAAGGCGTTAGGGAGCTTCTCGGCCGACGGGAATACGGTCCATAGTCTTCTTTAATTTATTTAGAGATGTTTAGAAATTGAAGGATTAGTAGTTTTTATATTATTTAATTTAGAGACTTCGAAATATAGGGTTTAGATACAGCCATCAACCCCTTCGGTAATAAAAATCTCTCAGGCTGAATAAAATCGTCTGTTGATAGAGTAAAATTGCGTACTCCGGCTGAAGAGGTTAATAACATGTGCTATTTTTAGGGTTTATGGAAGCGAGAGAATAGGATTTTTTGGGGGGAGGGGGGGCAGGTGTAATGGTGCATGGGAGGGAAGGGGTAGGAGAGGGGGATAGTGAAGGAAATGGAAGAGGATGGGATAAAAATGAGAGAGGAAGTAGAGGGGAGAGAAGAAGAGGGGAAGTTAAGAGGAGAGGACAACAGAGGAGGAGAGAAGAGAGGTAGTAAAGCCGGGGGGGGGGGGGATGAGAGGTGATGGGAGGAGAAAGAGAGGAAGGAAAGAGGGAGGGAGTAAAGAAGGACTGGAAGTAAATAATTAAATAATAATTGTGTGTAAAGAAGAAGATGGGATAAAGAAAACCCTACCAAAGATAATGATATAAATAAGAGACTGGAAAAAGGACGGAATAAATGACTGAAGAGAAAAGGATAGAATAAGAAGAGTGGAGAAAAGGAAGGAAGACAGGAAGAAGAAACTGAATGGAAGAGGAGAGGGAGAAGTGGAATGGGAAAGGTACTGGGTAAGAGGAAAGAGGGGGGGAGAGGAGGAAGAAGAAGAGGTGGAGGGAGAGAGAAGGAAGAAGAGGTGGAGGGAGAGAGAAGGAGAGGAGGAGGAGGGATGGGGATAGGGAGGGGTAAGGAGTAGTAGGGGAAGAGAATTGTGTAGACGGTGAAGGGAGAAGGAAGTAGGAGGAAGGATTGAGGATTGAGCGACCGAGGAAGAAGAGACTGGGGATAGGGGAGGACTAGGGAAGAAAGAGAGAGAGAGAGAAAGAGAGAGAGAGAGAAGGGGGGGGAGTATTGGGTGTGTTATCTGGGGGGTATACTAGGAAGACGCACCCAAAATAGACCAGTAAGACGAGCAGACATATTAGCTTGGGGGGGGGGAGAAGTGAGTGTAAGGAAGATGAATGAGTGGGTGTAGGGCGGGGAGAGACGAGGAAGTAGGAGGGAGTGGCTGTAAGGAAGGAGTGGGTGAATGGGTGTAAGGAGGGAATGAGTGAGTGTAAGGAGAGGGTGAGTTTGTGTTGGGAGGGAGTAAGTGGGTGTAGGGAAGGGGGAGGGAAGGAAGTAGGCATGAGTGAGTGTAAGGAACGTATGAGTGGGTAGAAGGAGGGGGTGAGGAGAGGTAGTGGGGAGCAGAGGGAATTGTGTGGTAAGTTGAGACGAAGGAGTATGATTGATTGGGTTAAGCTCATCTCACTTAACCCCTTTATTTACTACTACTACGACCACCACCACCACCACTACTACTACTATTACGACCACCACCACCACCACTACTACTACTGCTACTACTACTAGTTTATTTATTTATTTGCTCTTTGACGACTTTACTCACTGTCTTAGCCAACAGGAGTGAAATTTTCTTTGTTGACGTTTTGTGTTTAGATGTCCGCATAGGGTTGACGTCCTGTAGCGAAGGGGTTAAATCGTATATCTGATTAAGGGTATATTTTTAATCAGGGTATATCTGGGTCCACCTCGATATAGTGAGGTGGTTGCAAGAATATAGTGTTAAAATATGTTGTGAAGGTAAAGGTGAGGGGGTAATAAGAAATGATGGAAGAGGTTGGGAAAGAAGGCTGAGGAGTGATGAAAGAAGATGATGGTGAGAGAGAGAGAGAGAGAGAGAGATTGATGGGCTTCGTGAATAAGACGGACGGAGAGATGAAGTGATGCATTAGAGATGAATGTGTATGAATTGATGTAGTGAATGAAGTTGATGTTAATGTAGTGGTGCAGGATGTTAAGAATGTTTATGAATTGATGTGGTAAATGTTGATGTTGAAGTGAATGTTTAGGGATGGAGTTTATGGCCCGTATTCTGGAAGCTCTCTAACACCTCTTCATTAGCGATTCTTGGATATGGCTGGTTAAGATCAATTTGTATATTATTTATGCTGAGTGTGGTGGTATTTGAATGCTCTAAATTGCACAGAAGAGGATAACAAGAGGTAATAAGCAAAATAAATCGCTTAGGGAAAGACGTTATGGATGCTTTTTGAACTGATAAGGTGAACGTTTCCCCATGAAGATAAGAGTACTGATAAGGTGTGTAGGTACTGGTATATAGATGATGGAAGGTAAAGGCGAACTATAGGTATAAGTTTCTAAAGCAAGGAAGAAGGAACCAAAGGCCTCTTCCCGCAAGATTATTCCGTCCGAGAAAAAAAAAGTAAAAACAGAGCCAAATTCAAGATCCGTTCACACTAAGATTTGACGATAGCTATAACTTACTGTAAATATAACTGTACGTGTGTTTAGTATGTAAAGCGGTAGAAAGGACTGTTAGGCTACGTTAGGTTAAGATGTTAGAGTAGTTGGTTAGTAAGTTGTTAGATATAGATTTAGATTGTTAGGATGGTTGTTTGACGTTTGTTTGGTATGGTTAGGTGGCTGTTAGGGTTGTGGTTAGTTATTTGTTTTGTCAGGTAAGGTTAGGCGTGTTTGGATGATTGTTAGTCGCTTGTTTGTTTAGGTTAGATTAGCTTAGGGTGGCTGTTTGTCGTTTGTTTGGAGGTAAATGGCGAGAAAGCAAACACCACAAATATCAAGGTCACGGGAGGGACGGAGGGAGATAATGGGGAGGGGAGGGAGGGGACTGATGGAGGAAGAAGGGTGAGGGAGGGAGGGAGGTGCGTGATGGGAGAGGAGGGAGGGAGGTACCGGGAGTAGGATGAGGAGTGGAGGAAGAGGGAGTGAGGGAGGCAACTGTGGGGAGAATGGTATGTGGGGAGAGGGATGGACTTTGGAGGCAAATGTAGGAAGGGGAGGGAGGTAATATTGTGGGGAGAAGGTGGAGGATGGTGAAAATTAGGATGGGGAGAGTGGTAAATGGGTAGGGGATGGGGAGAAGAGGGAGGTGAATGTTGGTGTAGGAAGTATAGGGAGGGAGATAATGTGGGGAGGATGGGAAGAGGGAGGGAGGTAACTGGGGGAGGAGAAGTGACGGGAGCAGATAATAATATGGGAAGAATAAGGGAGAGTTGGGTAAATGGTTTGTTGGGGGAGTGAGGGAGAAGATGGGGAGGAGGAAGATAACAATGTTGGGAGGATGGGGAGCGGTTTGTAGGAAGGGGAGGTGAAGGGACGGGGAGAAGATGAAGATGTAGAAGGAAGAGAAAAGAAGAGGAGGGTGTAGGGAAAGGGAGAATGGGTAGGGAGGGAGTGGATGGGGAGGAAAAAAAAGGAAGGAAGGAAGGAGAGTGATAAAGGGAGCAGTATTTTGAAACAGAAGGAGAGGGAGAATGGGGAAGGAAGGATGTAATGAAGATAAAGATGCGAATGGAGGAAGAGGATGCGGTAGGAAGGGTAGGAAATGGGGGGGATAGGAAGGAAGGAGGAATGGGGAGATAGGATAAGAGAACTGGAAGGAAAGGGGGACTGGGGAGGGAAGGGAGTGGGAGGATAGGGAGGAAGTACGGTAGAAAATGATGAATATTAAAACAGCAACAAGAACAACAATAAGAACAAGAGCAGTAAAGGCAGGGCGTGGCGGATCGTGGGAGGGAGGAAGGAAGAAGGGGGGAGGGGGAGAAGAAGAGGGGTGTAGGGGATGGGGAGGGGAGGGGAGTAAGAGGAGAGGGCCAAGAATGACGTCAGAGATGGTGACGTGGATGTGACGTCACGGGATAAACCGGGGACACACACAAGCACGCACGCACACACACACACACACACACACACACACACACACACACACACACACACACACACACACACACACACACACACACACACACACACACACACACACACACACACACACACACACACACACACACACACACGAGAGGGGGCAGGATGTGCGGGGGATGTGGGAGTCGGAGGGTGGGTGTAGTAATGAATGAATCAGTAAGGTAGTACAGTAGTTAGTATTAGTAGTAGCATTGATAGTAGTAGGGACGAAAGACAGCAGTACCATAGTATTATAAGTAGTAGTAGCAGCAGCAGCATTTGTAGTAGTAATAGTAGTAGTAGTAGTAGTCGTTGGAGGTAGTGAAAGTAGTAATAGTAGTAAAGAAAACGCAAAACATGACTGGACCAGGTAACACTAATTTATTGTTGGCGGGCTGCAGGTGTGGCCTTGGAAGCAGCTTTCATTTTCTCTCACCCTTTTTGTTATTATTATTATTATTATTATTATTATTATTATTATCACTAGTAGTAGTATCAGTTAAGCAATATTATTAAACAGATACCAGTCTTCTCTTACCCAAACATATAATAGATAAAAGTCAAGAAAGGAAGAATCTAAATTGTTCAGAATCACTCCTAAATACCGTGAATTCCTGTGTACCGTCACTGTTTAAGATTGTTTATAAATACTTCCCTGGGTCATTGTTCTAAATTAGGGTGTTGAAGAGGATACGGAAAGCAGGTTATAGGGAGGGGGTGTAGGGATGGGGAGGGGAAATATGAGGGGATGGGAGGAGGAGGAGGAGGGAGTTCGTAGGGGAGGGAGGGAGAGGGGGAAGTTGGAATTTGATAGGGGAGGGGGAGGAGGGAAGGATTAATAAGAGGGGAAGAAGTGGATAAGAGAAAGTGGAAGAAGGGAGTTGGTAAATAGGTAGATAAATAAAAAGAGGTAGGTAGATGGGTAGATATTTAGAGAGAGAGAGAGAGAAAGAGAGAGTACCAAAAATAACTGAAAAAGATCAAGAGAAAAGAGAAATGTAGGAAAACTCTGTACTGTAGAGCAAAGAAAAGCGAGATAAGGAAGATAAAAAGAAGGAAAATATGAAGGAGGGACAGGCTAAGTATATATTATTTTGGAAAGAAAGGAAAGGTTACACTCTCTCTCTCTCTCTCTCTCTCTCTCTCTCTCTCATTTCTTTCCTTCCTCTCCTGTTGTCTCCACTCCCTTCCTTCCTCTCGCCACTCCCTCCTCACGTCCTATCTCAATCTCACGTCATCATGCATCTCTCTCTCTCTCTCTCTCTTTCTCTCTCTCTCTCTCTCTCTCTGTTATTCTTCCCAGTCTTACCTTTTTCCTCTCCACTCTTTCTCCTCTCTTTTTCTCATTTTCTCACTTTGTTTTTACCCTTCCCCCTGCCGATATTCCCTGGCTCTCATTTTTCCCCTTACCTCTCTCCCCTCACCCCTCTTCCATTTCCCCCTTCCCTCTCCTCCCCTCCCCTTCCTCATAATTTTCCCCTCCCGGACATCCTTCTAACGGCGGGGGGAGACGGGGAAGGGGGAGGAAGTGGGAGGGAGGGGGAGGAGAGGAAAAATGGAGCGGGTTGTGGAGGAACGAGGAAGAGGAGAGGAAGAGAGGATGGGGAATGGGAAGGAGAGGATGGAGGAGGAGGAAATTGAGAGAGAGAGAGAGAGAGAGATGGAGTGGGAACTAGTACGTCAAAGGAAAGAAAAACTAATAAGAGAGGGGGAGTAATAAGGAGAGAGAGAGAGAGAGAGAATAAATGGACGGGAATTAGGCGATGAGAGAGAGGGAAACGCAAAGGTCAGGTTTTTGAGGAGAGTGTGGGTGTGTATATGTATGTATTTTAGCGGCCGGCTTTTACCTGCCTGATATGGACGCTCAGGTAAATTATTGTATACCCGTTCAAGTCGTGTGGGGAGGGAGAGAGGAAGAAGGTAGGGGAGGAGGAGTTAGGGAGGGAGGGCTGAAAGGGGGAGGCGTGAAGGAGTGGAAGAGGGAGGGAGGGGTTGAGATGGAGAGGGAAGGATATGGTGAAGAAGTGAGAGAGGGAGGGGCTGAAGTTAGAGTGAGGGAGGAGAAATGGTGAGCTAAGAACAAAAGGGAGAGAGATTGAGAGAGAGAGAGAGAGAGAGAGAGAGAGAGAGAGAGAGAGAGAGAGAGAGAGAGAGAGAGATTAAATTAAGAAGAGAGGAGGAGGATGTAGGGTAAAAGAGACAGAGGAAAAGGGAATGAGATGAACTTAGAAGGAAGGGAGAGAGAGAGAGAGAGAGAGAGAGAGGGGAAGGGAGGGGAGGGAGAGAGATGAGGTAAGAGAGAAGGGGGGGGGGTGAGGTGAGAGAAAGTCTAGAGTGGTGAGGTTACATTACACCACAAGTATGTAACCCCTTCCTCTTCCCATTCCTTCCCTCCTCTTCCCCTTCCTTCCCTCCTCTTCCCCTTCCTTCCCTCCTCTTCCCCTCTTCCTTCTTTCCTATCCTCTTCCCCACCTCCTTTAATCATCTCATCACCTTCCTGTTCTCCTCTTTCTTTCCTCATCTCCTCTACCCCTTGCTCTCATCCACTTCCCTCTTCCTTAGCTTCACTTCCTCTTTCTCTCCCTCACTTCTTTCTCTAATTTTTCTCCTCTGCTTTGCCACTTCCCCCTCCATTCCTTCGCTTACCCTTCCACATTCCCCTTCATGCTTTTCTAGCCTTGTCTTTAACTGATAGAATAGTTTTGTGTGTTATAACCTTCTCTATACCAAACAAGCGTAAAAGGATCAATAGTCTGTCGCTGTTTGCTTTCCTTTGTACACCTTTATCCTTTATTCTCATTCCCTTCAATTTCCCATCCTTCTCACCATCCTTCCCTCCATCCCTCCTTCCTTTCCTTTGCCTTCAGTTTTCCCTCCTCCTCCTCATCCTTCCTTCCCCTTCCCTTCAATTTCCCCTTTTCCTCACAATCATCTTTCATTCCATGCCTTCCCCTTCTTCTCACAATCATCCTTCCTTCCTTCCTTCCTTGCTTCCTCCCTCCCTCATACACTGTCTCCCCCCCCCCTTTCCCCGTTTCCACTTCTCCTCTTTTTCGTACTTGCTTTCCCCTTCCCATTCACTCACTTATGCTTTGTCTCTTTATCCTCTACTGTATTTCCCATCACTCACTTTCTCTACCCCCCCCCCCGTCTCTCACTTTCACTGCTCACATACACTGTCCTCTCTCTCTCTCTCTCTCTCTCTCTCTCTCTCTCTCTCTCTCTCTCTCTCTCTCTCTCTCTCTCTCTCTCTCTCTCTCTCTCTCTCTCTCTCTCTCTCTCTCTCTCTCTCTCTCTCTCTCTCATTTTCGGTTCCTTATCCTAGTTTCCTCAAATTTTCAAGTTCTCGCCCCTCTTCTTACCTTGTTCCTCTTATTCCTTTCCTCTTTTCTCTCTCATTCCTCTTTCCTATCCCTCTCCCATCTTTATCCCTTCCTTCTTCCCCTTTCTCTTCCCCCATACCATCTCCCATCCCTCCCTAAGATAATTCCCTCCCCCCTTCCTTCTTCCCCTCCATCCCTCCTACTCCCTCCCTCTCCGTACCCCTTGTTTACGTCTTCCTCTTTCTCCCCTCTATTCTCGTTCACCCTTCCGCTCTCCTATTAGCTTCTCTTCCTCTTCCTTCCTCTCCTTTCCACCCTCTTCCTCAGTTTCCTCCTTCCTCCCCCTTTCCCTCTCCCATCCCTTCCCTTTCCTGTTCTTCCCTCCCTCCCTCCTCTCTCTCCCTCCCACCCCCATCCCAAGTTTCTCAGCGTATCACCACCCACCCTCCTGACGCAACGCCTCGCCTCCCACTCCACCAATCAGAACCCCGCTTTACCCGGGCCCCTCGATTCTGATTGGCTGAGGGGTCAAGGAGGAGGGAGACGGGGGAGTTTCAGGAATGTTTGTTTATACACCGCATAATATCGATAAAGTGTGGGGTACGTAGTAATTACTGTTACATAAAAGTTAATATTTTACGCATTACATGGTGGCTTAATGTGTGGATTAGGGATTTATAATTAAGCTATTGATAGATCTAGAAAACTGACTAAATACGTTTATGTACCGGTATCTCTATATTTGTCTGTCTTTCTGTCTGTCTGTATGTCTTGTGATGAATTGTAAATGATGAGAGTAAACGTTGAGGTGTGGTGTTGTAAGGGCAATTTGTGAGGTGTGATGAGTATGTGTAGTGGTGATTGTGGTGAAAATAAAATAGTGATGAGTCGTGAGGCAGTGTGTAATTACGAGCGAGCGAGCGTAGGGAAGCGACGTTTACGTTCAGCTAAGAAATGAGCGGCCTGGCTCGACAGATACGGCCCGACCGCGATGGTCTTCAGAGGCTAATAACTTTTCTACCATGTGAGATAGAGAAGAGATTCATTCAGCAGGTGGTAGATACATCCAATGAATTTCGTTTTTAGCGATACATTTACTCATGAGATCAAAGAAGCCCCTTGGAATCCCAGCTTTCCAAGGGAATGTACCGAGGGCTTCAGTTGACATGCTTCATTATGAAACCTATTAAAAAAAAAATTCTTGATTTAACAGTATATTTTCTTGCATGAATCCTAACGTGTTTTCTTGCATGAATTATAACAAATATCGGATATTACGCTCATAGTTTTACATGAACGTTTTAATCTATGTTTAGGGGGTGAAATCAGTAAGGATAATCGCCCCTTTTCAGGGCTTTATCATTCGATCAGTACCCAAGCGTTTACCGACGCAGTTCGTTGACACAGCAAGTCGGGAGCAGAGAATGTGTGTACGTGTGGGTGAGAGAGAGAAAACGTGAGAAGTAAATATTTTAGCTCAATTTTTCTTCTGTTATTGTTCAACTGCCTCACCAGACATGTTGAAAGTTTACACCAAGATTATGATGACAGGCGTATGTACAAACGCTCGCTTTCTCGTCACGCGCTCACAAGGCGCATGTTACTGGCGACTGTGAACTAGAGATGAGTCGTGTGATGAATTGTAAATGATGAGAGTAAACATTCAGCTGTGGTGTAATGAGGTCAGCGTGTGAGGTGTGATTCAGGTGTGTGGAACGTGACCCAAATGTTCACCAATCACCAATGTCACCACCATCCCATCACTCATTGCCCTCTCCTCTACCCAATCCCCAGTAAGCTGAATGAAATCGTCTGTAGTAAGCAAGATAATAATCACATCAACCCCACTAAATTAAGAAATAGAGACATGAGAAGGAGAGTTGAGACGCAAATGGGGGAAGAACCGGGGGTGGGGTTGGATGGAGAAGGGGAGGTAGGGGAGAAAGGGGGGTGGGCATGGGTTGGGAAGGGGAGGTAAGGAGAGAAAGGGGGTGGGGATGGGGGTAGGTGGGGTGCGTTGGGGACGGGAAGTTGACCTAGGATGTTAATTAGTACTGAAAACACGCCAGTCATCTAAACATTGGTTGGGTACTAGGGTGCGAGAGAGAGAGAGTGAGAGATTGTCTTTTCCGTCCTTCATACCTGAGCTACGGTACGTTTCTCATCCCTGTCTTGTTTCCTCATCTGCATTTTCTTCCCTTCTTCCTCTTCTTCC
>NC_137031.1:32755250-32757750 GCF_032717465.1 Coenobita brevimanus
AGATTATGTGGTTGTGGTTGTGTGTGGTAGTTGTAGTGGATGTGGGTGTGCTTGTAGAAAAGGTAGTTTATGGTGAGTGTGGTAGTTGTGGTGGGGATGGTAGTTGTGCTGTGCCGGAGGTATTATGGTAGTTGTGGTTATGATGGTGATTGAGAGAGAGAGAGAGAGAGAGATTACTACGTCACTGCTACTACTGCTAGTAGTAGTAGTAGCAGTGCTCAATAATTTCTTTATGTGTCTGGGGATTAGGAATGTATGAAGCTAAATATTGAGCCGCTTCGATTCTGTAATACTTTCATCTTAACTTGGCTCAGATTTTCGTCCTTTTGCTGTATATTTTACGAAGCTCGGGGGTAAAATAATGATACGAGTCTGCGTCCTTTCCATAGCACTTATTCGTGACTAGCATGGTTAAGTGGGACTGCTGTTACAACTAAACATATAAGATTTTTTTTTTTTTTTTTTTTTTTAAAAGTTAAAGTGAAAAGAATATAGTTATTGAGGATGGATTTTATTCGATGCTGACTTGATTTTGAGGTGTTGTAGAGAACGTTAACTGGGTCTGTTCCTGTACATATGTATACCGGAGGCAGGTTTTCCGGTGTGTGTGTGTGTGTGTGTGTGTGTGTGTGTGTGTGTGTGTGTGTGTGATGATGATGATGATGATGGGAGACGTGACTGTGTAGTATTGGGCCTGCAGCTTACATGTTTTTGTTGGAAATTGTGTGTGTGTGTGTGTGTGTGTGTGTGTGTGTGTGTGTGTGTGTGTGTGTTATGAAGTCAGAAGAGGAGGAGGGGGAATGCATGTGGTAATAAGATGTATTTGTGTGCGTGGAATGGAAGGCTTTTGTGTGGGAGGTATATGTGTATATATGTGGGCGTGGGGGAGGTGGAGAACTGTGTGTGTGTGTGTGTGTGTGTGTGTGTGTGTAGGTATGCCGCAAGAGTGTCGCAAGGAGTGGAATTTCAATAAGCACTCATTTTGTTCACCGGAATTTCTGTGAGTTTGATCTATATATACGTCTCCCCCCCTCCTCGACCCCCCTCCCCCCCTTCCCGCCCGTTAATGTGAAACGTAGGTATTACAATTAAGTGGTAGCGGAGGTGGTATGGACTGGTGTTGATGGTGTAATACCGGTTATGTCCTGAATTACGGTATTGTAGACGGCGCGTGTACATAGTGGTGTTACAGATTGATTATGGTGTTTTGTAATATGTACTGAGAGGTGTTAGGATTGGTGTTAGGTGGTGTTATACATGTACTGGTGTATCCTAATGTACAATAGGAGACACAAGAATAAGCCATTAAAATAAGTCGCCAGAGAGAAGGGGCTAAGGGTGTCATGGGCTTGTGTGGGCGATGTAGTATGATGTAGTATATCCTAAAGTAAAGTACTGTAGGTGGCATAAGTAGAATAAGTCGCCTGAGAGAATGAGCTAAGGCCGTCACGGACTGGTGTAGATGGCATAAGTAATTTGTGTATTTGAGTGTACTAGATGAGAGATGATAAAGGAAGGCCATGTGTATTAATTAGAACTTAGGTGTATTGTAATTACCTTTCCACATTGATTATTTATTTGTTCTTTCCTATCCGTAATCTGCTACACTATTCATCTTCAGGTATTCCTCATTCATCATCATTTTCCTCTATTCTTCGTCTGCCGTCTCATAATTTTTTATATCTTCCTATTCACGGCTTTTCATTAGACGTTGCCTGTGTTACACTTTCCATCAGGCATTTCTCATCTCGCGGTTTTCACCTTAATTTATACAGCCTTCTTCCCCCACCTAGCATCTTCATCTCGCCGCATTCCTTATTTTCCTCTCGAAGACATGGGTGGAGGCTGTTGGTGGTGTCTTGCGTTTTTATTGATTTTTTTTAGCATTTTCTTTCTTCTGTCTCTTATTCCGTCTTACTTTCATTATTACTTTCATTCTTTCTTTTTGTTTGTGTGTCTTTATTTTGCAGGTCATTTTAATTTTCTTGGTTATTTGGTTATTCTTCGGCAGTGACCTTTTAATTCATCTGTTTCTTGTATATTGTATATATTTTTATCAGTATCTCATTCATCTCGCCGGCCTGATTTTCCCACCTGGCATTCATCTCCCATTCCATATTATTCATTTCGCTATTCACATCTTGCCGTCCACATTCCCTTCACATATCACTTGCACTCCCCCCCCCCAGCCTCCCTACTCGTGATACCTGGAGTGCAACCCATTCATCCCTTTTCTATTCATTTTTCAGTTGCAGAATTTAATCGGTGTTTTTAGTCCTTCATAAACACATCGAGTCACCTTTGGGTCTGCTCGTCATTCTCTCTTGTCATTTTCTCCCCATATTTTTTCTTACTATCATCCCTCATTCTCCTCATTTTCTCCATTTTTCCCATCATTTTCTCCCCTCATTTTCTCTCCTTTAAAATATGATCTTCAATGTTTTAATTGAAATATGTCTGGATATTTGATGAAAATAGATACTGATTTTTTTTTTTTTTT
>NC_137031.1:32762750-32830250 GCF_032717465.1 Coenobita brevimanus
TCATTTCTCACCGTTCTATTCACCCACCTATCCATACATCTCCCCACCCACCCATTCCTACCCATGTTTCCCTTCCCACCCACTCATCCACCCACTCCCAACCACCTTTCCCTTCCCACCCACTCATCCACCCACTCCCACCCACCTTTCTCTTTTCCACCCACTCCCATTTTCAGATGTTTAACACTAGTCCTCACCCACCCACACCTTCACGTCCACTCATTCCCACCCTCAGTCACACACCCACTCCCACCCTCTGCCACACACCCATACTCACCCTAACCCACTCCCAGACTCAGCCATATTCACACGTACACACACTTCCACACTTTGTCATTTCCACATCTCCACTCACAGCAGCTCTTACCCACTTCTCAGAGTCATTTTCACACACACCCACTCCCACCGTGAATCATTTTCACACCCCCACTACACCAGCTCTTATGCACTCCCAGGCTCAGTCATTTTCACACACACACACACACACACACACACACACTGATTTTTCACACCTTCCTTCATTTCCCTGCCTCACATCATCAATCATTTTCACATCACGCACTCCACCACACCCTGACCCACTCCCACCCTCACTCCCACCCCTCACTCCTCCTTCACACCCTCATCCACCCACCCAAATCCCCCTCTCCCTCCCACCCAATTTTCAGACGTTCACCCTTCACGCCCACCCAAATTAAATCCCACACTAACCCACCCATTTGCTCACTATCTCTACACCCTCACTTACTCTCTCACAACTCACTCTCAAGCATCCTTAATAAGCACTCATCTCCAGCTCTCTTCCCTGACTTTATATTGCTTAATGTTTCTCTCTCTCTCTCTCTCTCTCTCATCCATCACCCACAAAAGACTCCTTGATTGCCACTTACAACACCTCATCCATATTCTTCAAGACGTTACCTTATGTTCTACTCCCTTCCTCTTATCTGATTACTGTTATCTTTATCTCCTTGACGTCTTCCTTACAAGTTATATTGTGTTTAAAGCTAAGTTCTTTTGTACGTCATTGTTTTTCTTTATCTCACACGTCACCCATCTTCAGGACACAAACACACACACACACACACACACACACACACACACACACACACACACACACACACACACACACACACACACACACACACACACACACACACACCTCACTCACCACCCCACACTCCCACCCCATACCCAGCCACCCACTCCTCTCTTCACCCATCACCCACACCACATCCTCTATTCTCCTCTCACATTCTTACCCCTTCCCATGCCTTACCCACACCCACCCTGACTCACCCAGACAAATCTTTCCTACTCTCCCCCACCCTCCCACCTCCCCTCCCCCGTCTACGCGTATCCTCCCCACACCTTTCTCCAGACCCCCCTCCCTTCCACCCCCAACCTCACCCCCACCTCACGCACTGACTCTTGCCTCATACTTTCATAATTCCTACGCCCACTTTTTCTCCTTCTTCTCCTTCTGTCGGTGTCTTCTGATTCTCTCTCTCTCTCTCTCAATTCATCTTTTTTTTTTTTCCAGTTCATTCTACCCTTGCATCCATCATTCACGCTTCTTTTAAACTGTCCCTTTTATTCCACTTCATCCCCACAGTACTACATCCACCCACACTACACTCCACCCACACCCACAGTACACCCAGCCACTCACACTACACCCAGCAGCACACCGACGCGACGCCCACGCCCATCCATACTACATTTACCCCACATCCCTAGTAGCTAAACTCACATCCCACCCATATCCACACCCACGATGTACATCCAATCATACCACGCCAACATCCACTCGTACTTACACCTACACCCTCACCACACCACACAGCACCACACCACACCACACAGCACCACACCACACCACACCACACCACACCACACTTTTACTCATTCTTCGTTCACCGAAATCAGCCTCACCCACTTCCTCACCCAAGTCCACCTTCTGCACGCCTAATTGCTTACCCCCTATCCCTCTGCACACACCTGTCACCCCACCCCGTCTCCATTACACACACACACACACACACACACACACACACACACACACACACACACACACACACACACACACACACACACACACCTTAACCCTCTTCTCGGCATCATCATTTCGTAATCTCTTTGCCCTGCATACCCACTTTCTGCACACTCACTCCAGCCCTCCTCATCCTTTCCTCACCCAGCCCCCTCCATCTTCCTCATTCTCCTCCCCTCTACCCCAGCTTCTCATCCCAGCCTCTACCCCTTCCCCTGTCTCCTCCCGGTCTGTCTCTTCATCATCCCTTTATTGCACTTTGTATTCTGTCTTGTCTTCGGCCGCTGTCTTCTCTTCTTTCCCTTCCTTTTTTTTTTCTTCTCCCCTCCCCTTCCGCCTCCCCTTTCTTGCTTTGTCTTTCTTTTCTTTCCACTTCCCATCATCCCCCATACCTCCCCCATCTTTCATTCCCCTTCTTCGTTCACTACTTACTCTCCCTCTCTAAACTTCCATCCATCCGTCCCTTCCTCATCCCCTCCACTCTCCCACCCTCCCTCGCTCCCTCCTGTCTTTCTTCCCACTTCCCATCCCCTCTCTTCTCCTCGCTACCACTTTTTGCCGCCTGTCTCACCTTTCCCTCCCAGTACCACCTCTCATTCCCCACCCTCCCCGCGTTCCATTCCCTACTTCTGCCATCACATCTAGACCTCTTCCAGTCCTTATGTCTTCTTTCTTGCAGTTCCATTGTCATCTTCTCTTCGTTACCTCTACTATAATTACGTCCCTGCCCACACCCACATCCCCACCTATAACCCATGCCCCCCACTCATTTCCCCATCACCCACCCCAGAGGTTCCCGTCATGGAGCATTTCCCGTAGTGCTACAACCCCCCAACTCCCCTCTCTCTCTCACACCCTTATCCTTCTCTCTCTCCCCCTTCCCTCCCCTTCTAGTTCTTCAGCCTCCCCCCTTCCCCCTTTGCTCTGTCTCTCGTCCTCCCTCACCTCTTCTCCCTTCCCCCCTCATCCTGTCTCCCCTCCCCCCCCTCACTCTCCTCTCTCTTCCCCTGTTCTTCCCTCCCCTTTCGTCATCCCTTGAGGCTACTTTCCTCAACCTCCCTCGCTCACTTAGTACCTTATTCTCCTTATTCCTAGTTCCCTCGTCTCCTTAGTTTCCTCACTCCCTTTCCTCTTCACCCCCTTACTTCCCTCACTCCATTTTCACTCAACCTGCCTCTCTCCCTCACCGTCTTATTTTCTTCACGCCCTTTTCCCCATGATCTCTTTCCTATCGCTCCCTTTCACAGACCACTTCCTTTGTCATCTCTTCCTCATCCTCCTTCCTTTTATACCCTCTCCTTCATCCTTTAACGCACTCCTCTCCTTCCATGCTCCCTGTCCATTTTCCCCTCACGCCTTCCTCGTTTTCCTCATTCCTGTGCTCACCCTCTTCCTTCCCCCTGCCCTTCCTCAACCCCTCTTCCCTTCCCTACCTCCCTCTCTCCCTCCCACTGACTCACCCACGTATAATTGCTTCCCACTGCTCCTCCCACCTCCACTCCTTCTCTCATTAAGGACAAGAGATCAATATATTCCATTTATATTCTTACAAGTTCCTTCTCTTGCGATCACTTCCCCCCCCCCCACTGCTTTGTGCATAGCAAGTAGACAAGTAACGTTCATCGTCCTTGCCACCGTCTTCATCATTTTCGTTATAGTTTTCAGCATCATCATCGTATGCATAAGTGTCACTGTCATCATAGTCTTTTTTGCCGTCCTTGTCTCCATTATCATCGTCATCATGGTCATCATCATCGTAATCATCACAGTTACTTCCATTATTGCAACAAACATCATCACTACCGCAGCCATCTCTACGTAACCACAATCACCATCACAAGTCACCTCCAATCACCACTTCTCCCGTAACTATCACCACAGTCACAATTACCACCACCACCACAACTGCCACATCATCGCAACTCTCTCCTCTTCATCACTATGTTCACAGTTATCATCACCACCACCACCACCACCACCACCACCACAATAACAACAACAACGACAACAACAACAACAGGTGGGAAGAGTCTAGCACACCTGTAATACCACACCTGTAATTCCGTTTTGGCAGTGAAAGTGAAGTGAGGGCGTAGTGTAGCAGACAGGTATTCCCAGAAGCCTCATTTCACACCAGGATGCAATAATACCACCTCCTGACCCATGTGACGTGAGAGAGAGAGAGAGAGAGAGAGAGAGAGACAGAGAGAGAGACAGACAGACAGACAGGTGGGAGTTCCAGGTAGAGGTGTGGTCGCACGTGATCAGACAGGTGTATCCCCGAGACACTCCTGACCTACGTCTCACTTCCAACCCATGCTTCGCCGCACCACCCCTGCTTCCGGCCGCCTCCTTAATTAATGGAGTGTGATCCCCTTGAGTACGATGACTCTTTATTTATTTATTTATTTATTTATCTTTTGCCCTGTTCAGCATTATTTCTATAGGGTAAAAGTCGACGTAAATTTTCACCCCACCCTTGCCGTCCTGACTACAGTTCTGGTCCTCGTGTGGTGTACAGGCTTTTTATGGGTTGTATTCTAACTTTCAGTGGTTTTCAAGAGTTCGTAACATCTTTTCAATAACGATTTATTTTGCACGTGACACATCAGTCTCGTCTCGTATGTTTTTGACTAACATGTATTAAAAGGATATAACTAACACAGGCTGCAGATGCATGTTAAAGGCAATATGCTAAATAAATCGTTATGTTGGGGGTGTTACAAAGCATCCACTGCTACCAAGAATACCACCCTGTGTCCCACCATCCATCGTCACCCAGGCCGTCCTGCACACTCCCTGCTTCCCCCACATGCGATTTAGGCATTCCTAGCAACCATACCGTCTCAGCACGTCATTGTCCTGAAGTGGTTAAAATTAGTTCGTGCTGTTGTGGCCTCAGGATCAACTAAATGTGAACCCAGTTGAGTACGGGCTGAATTTGCCCTTGTGCACTCCACCTCCGTTCAGGGGATAAGGAGGGAGTTAAGGCACGTTCGTATAATCAGGCAGCAGAGCCACCCGGTTTTCTGAGCTCCACCACGTGAAGGCGTCCCTCTCTAGCCCCTAAAAACACCTCCGGGCCGGAAGATGCCCTCAGCAGCAGCCAGTCAGTCCGTTATTTGGTTCTGGGAAAGTCTTGACCTACTGTAATTGGCCTCATTAGGTCCACTACTGGTTAACGACTTGCTGGGGGAAAGGTCAGACTGGGGTGACGTCTTGTCTTCTTCCTCTTGTCCTGTTTTTCCCCTCTTGTTTCCTCCTAAATTGACGCAGCCCGTGTCAGTTTAAAAAATAAAAGCGCTCCATTTTTCCTCCCAAATTTTCCTGTCTTCTATAGACTTGTGTCCCAAACTGCACTTCTTAACTCCCCTCTTGTCCTCTCCTCTCTCCTCTCGTTTCCTCCTCTCATTTTTCTCTCCTTCTCTGTTTTTTTTTATTGCTCTGTTGTCGGTCCCTGCCACCTTTCCTCTCATCACCCTTCCCTGCCCTTTCCCCATGGTTTGCCTCAGCGTCTCCATTCTCCTCTCACCTTGATCTTTCTTATATATCCTTCTCATCCCTCTCCCCCCAACCTAGCTCTCTCTCCTTCTCCCGTCTCTTCTCAGTTCCTCTCCCCTTTCTTACTGTTCTCTGCTTTCTCTTTATCCATCCCCTCCCCTCATCCCCTTCGTCTCTCCCTCTTCCCTCTCCACTCCCCCCCTTCTTTTTCCTCTTCCTCTCCCTCTTCCCTTTCCCCTCCCCTCTCCCTCTTTTGTACCTTATCCCGTCACTTATCTCTCATAATTCCCTTTAATTCTCCCACTTATCTTTCTCCTCTCACTGCTGCACTTCCCTCCTCTCCCCTCCCTCTACCGCTTTCCCTCCCTCTCTTCTCCCCGACCCCTACCCCTCGTCCTTCTCTCCCCTCTCCTGACCGCGCTCCCTCTTCGCTTACCTCATCCTGTCCCCTCACGCTCACTTTTATCTTGATTTTCCCTCTTTTTTTTCTTTTCTTTAACATCTCTTTTTCACTTCACCACTTTCCCCCTCCTCTCCACGTTTCTCTCGCCCCTCTTTGTTCTTCCTCCCTCCCATTCCATCCCCTCTCCCTTCCCCCTCTCCCCTCCCTTCTCCTTTCCCCTCCCCTCCCTCCCCCCACCCCCAGGCCAGTGACCGAGCCAGCTGTGTGTGTGTATGTATGTGTGAGTTACCCCGTACACTCACGTCCGCAAATAGTGACGTAATTCCCGTGACATTTCCGTCCATTCCGGCCGCCGAATTGCAACCCTTGTTAACCCTCTGGCGCACAGTGTGATTGTTTGTTCACACTGACGTAGAAAAAAACACACAGCCCACATCTCATTCCTGGGCCCTTCTTGTTGGTTAAGGAGGCTCCCAGGCACCTCATCCTTAGCGATTTATTTTTGGATATGGCTGGTTAATATCGTATTGTACGCTATTCATGATGGTATAGCGATATTAGATGGCTTCATGTAACGCAGGGAGGACAGTAAGGTGTAATAAGCAAAATAAATTACTTAAGAAAAGGTGTTAGGTGTGTGTGTGTGTGTGTGTGTGTGTGTGTGTGTGTGTGTGTGTGTGTGTGTGTGTGTGTGTGAACTCCATAGCTCTCTCTCCCAAGGCTAAATAAAATCGCGTGTCTGCAGCAGGAACACAGTGTTGGGCTAAGGTGACGTAATGCCGATGACTATTTCCGGGCACTTGTTATTGACGGTCCCGTATTGTGGTGGTGGTGGGTGGTTGACGAGGAAGGGCGGGGTGTGGATGCTAACTAGGGCCTGATCTGGGAGTCATTAGTAACGCGTGAGTGGGCCAGTGACGATAGAGTGGTCTGGTAACGTAATGAGTAACGAGGGAGTGATCCGGTAATGAACGAGGTATTAATCTAGTAACAATTAGTACGAAGAAAGTGGTTGAAGAATGCAGTAGCAATTAGTAAAGAGAGTGATCTAGTAACGTGTGATTAGTAATTAAAGCTTATATTCTCAAGCGTTAATTGCACATCAGTTAGCGTTGATCTGTGTGCTTAAGCGGTAACCAGTACTTGATTCCCTCTAATAATCTTCCAGAGTCTTAATTTCTTGACACCCATTATATGTAAAAAAAAAAAAAAAAATGCCTTGGGGTGGTTCGGCCATGTGGAGGAAATGGTGTGTGTGAGATTGACGAAGAGTTTGTGGAATGGCTGGGAAAAGGAGATTGGTTGAACAAGTTGGGTAGATAATTACTGTAGAGAGTTTGTGAAGGCTGGTTGAAATTAGAAGGGGGAAAAAAAAAATGGTGTATTGAGGGAGGGAGGTGTTTCGCGGGAGTCGTTACTGAGTTGGGACAAAAATGCCAGACGTTTTTTTATTTTTTTATTTTTTTATTAAGACCAACCCTTACAGGATGCGGCGTTAGGGAGTAGATACCGTGGTTGGAATATTTAACCCCTTCAATAAGTTTACTTTTTTTTTGGCCTTTACTGGAGTATATTCAGCTAAGTTAAGCCTTTCGAAACTGAGCGGGTTACATTATAGCCTTCAGTAACCCCTTCAAGATTAAGTCTACCCTCCTGAGATGAAGAAAATCGTCAGGTAGCAGCAAGAAGAAGATATACCTTTACATTCTCGGACTGAAAGGGGTTAATAACGAAAGAAGATACCGTAATAATTACCTCCATTACAAAGAACGGATATATACGCTGCAGACTATAAATTATTCAATATATAGAAGGAAAGGGTATAATTAGTCAGATGAATGAAGGTTTTATGTGAATTAGTACTGTCTTAAAGCTCTTGTTCCTGTGGCTCAGTTGAATAAAATCGTCTCTAGCCAGCGCCGATACAGTACTAGAGTTTCCCCGACAATGAGTGTGTTACTGGCCAGTATTAACTCTCTGATTCTTATACACACAGCTGAATAAAATCGTCTAGCGTTAAGTGGAGTAGAATACTAGAGTTATCCCTACCATGAGTGTTAAGAAAATGACATGGATTAAGAGAAGCAGGTGAGTGTAGGCCCTGAGTCAAATAATAGTGAATGTTTGGTGTGACGGATTATGAATGGCATGTTAGGTAAGAGAGAGAGAGAGAGAGAATAAGGTGAGGGAGTGGAGGGGCGAGGACAAACTGAGACGGCACGAGCTTTGAAGTTTGTGTGTGTGTGTGTGTGTGTGTGTGTGTGTGTGTGTGTGTGTGAGAGAGAGAGAGAGAGAGAGAGAGAGTTTCTTTGGTTTTAATTATTTTTTTTCGTTTTCCTCAGGTAAGATGAACTGGATACTGCAACAATGTGGCTTTGAGGTAGGACACACACACACACACACACACACACACACACACACACACACACACACACACACACACACACACACACACACACACACACACAATCAGGACCTCATATCACCCCCCAAAAAATCGTCTTCAGGTAGCAGAACTAAACCAGAAGGCATCCTCGCAGCGAAGAGGTGAAAGAAATATTGTAACATCAATGAAGAAAGTCGTGAATAATGTGCCACAGTGAATAATACGCCTGGTGGTGTAGAATGAATGATGTATGAACGTTTCCCTTAGCGTAATGCCCACAGGAAATTCCTAAAGTGGTATTTATCCTACTGTATACAGATTTAGGTCATTAATATATCGTTCGTTTTATTCTTTATCACTAATCTTAATTTTTCCTGCTGGATGGAACACTTTATTGATGATCTAAGGCAGTGGATGACTTTACCTTCTGTTTTAATTTTTATTTTATTAGTGATGGTGTACGTGATGATTTTCTCTTGTTTTTCGTTTTATCAACTTATGCTTTTTACCGCACCTTATTTGCAGTTCAGAATATATCTTTTTTTTCTTTTTTTTTTTTGGTTTATTATTTACAGATCAATATATATTTTTGTAACCATTTTTTATTTTTTACCATGTACCGGTAGGCAAGATGTTCATTTATATATTTTATTTTGACCTCTCTTATATACACTGCTATTAATTTTCTCATCGAACTGCCTATACCTCGTTACTTTGACAGCATATAATAAAGGAGTGTCACGTTCAAAGGAGGTCTCGCGCCAATCTAATGAGAGAGAGAGAGAGAGAGAGAGAGAGAGAGAGAGAGAGAGAGAGAGAGAGAGAACGGCTTGGAGGGGTGTTTTACTTATTTATTTATTTTCTTTTTTAACACAATGGAAGCACATGTTTAGTGAGAGGAAACATAGGCATGTAAGTGCTTGATGAGTCAGGTGGATAGGGACAGGTATGATGGGTGTAAAGACATGTGGAAATATAGAGCAGTAAGTCAGGTCTGGGAGGACAGGTGTGGAAGTACTGAGCTTTTAAATCATGTGTTAGAACAGGTGTGTGGTAAAGTGTACGTAGAAAGAGAGGTGTGGAGGTATTTAATGAGCTTGGTGTATCGGGACAGGTGTGATACGTGGAAAAACACTTGTCGAAAAATTGAGCCGCAAATTAGATGCGGCAGAGAAGTATGAAGATGTTCAGGCAAAAGTCACGTGTGTCAGAACAGGTGTGATAAGTATACGGAGAATGAGGAGTGTGTTAATAGGTCAGGTGTGGCAGGGCAGGTGCGGTACGTGAAAAATAACACGTAGAATTTTTCAGAGCTATAAAATCAGATGTGGATGTATGTAACCTTGTCACTACGGAATTATCAGCGCTGGAGAGGGATGCCTTCACGTGGTGGCACTTATATAACAGGGTGCTGGTGTTGCCTGGTTAAAGAAAGGTCCCTTAGCTCCTTCCCTACCCCCTCAAAAGGAGAATGGTGAGCTGCAGGGAAGGGGTAACTTCAGCCTGCAGTCCACTGGGTTCACATACAGATGGACTTAGTGCTACAACTTCTTCTGCTACTACTACTCCTACTGCTGGGAAAAATATACTTTGCATTATATTTCGACTAAAGACGGACGATATATTACTTTTAGAAAAAAAAAAAAAAAAAGATGGGCGGGTTTCATTAAATAAAAAATGTTTAATATAATGAACGGTTTTACCTAGAATAAAGAACTTTCGTATCGTACTCCAACTTGCGACGAAGCTTAACCTACAGACACTCGCCGCAGTCAAAGGGTCAGTGGGTCAGGAGGGGCGGAAAAGGTGGGACGTGCAGAGGAACAGGTGCGATACGAGAGAGAGAGAGAGAGAGAGAGAGCGGCTTCATGGGTAACGAAGGATGCGCAATAACCCTTTCCACTTCATGTCTGTTATCTTTCCCACTTCATGTCTCTTACTCTTTCCCACTTCTCATCGATTACCCCCTCGCACTTACTTCACTTCTACCTTGAGGTAAGTGGATTGCCCCTTCTTTACGTCACTCTTGCTGCGATTTAGTTTCTCCGTACACGTGCCCACACACCACACTCTCTCAAACCAGCAATTCACAACACAAAATTGAGTCGGCAAGTCCTTTGAGAGGCTGGGCAAGGAGTTCAAGTGACTGTCAAAATATTCCACTGTAATAAAGGAGCAGCTGCGTCGAGAGGATTGGCGTGCATTAAAGAAATAAAAAAAAATAAAGATAAACTATGCGATTTTATTAAAGAAAATGTCTGAGGGAAATGTCTGGCCTTGAATGGGTTCATTGAGGCAAGATTTAACCCTTCTTGAAAGAAAGTATGTCTCAAAGTAAATATTATAAAGTTCGGAATATATGTCACTTGGAGTTAGTAAGAATAAAATAAATACATCAAGCTCCTCCTTCCCCCAGAGAATATTCGTACATCTTCATGCAGCCCTCCCCCTCCCCCCACTCCAGTAGACCTTGTTCTAGCCCTGCCCTGGGTGTGTAGGCTGGGCTGGGGCGACCTCGGGAGTGTCAGTAGCCCCTGTATGTAGCCCTGAGTAGCCCAGCCCCCACGTGCTTACAGGAAAAAGGGATCGTCGGGAATTTGTCGTGTTTTATGATGATGTGTTGACAGAAGGAACTTGGGGAGGAAGGGGTGGGTCGAGGCGGAAGGTTACCTAATCGGAAGGTGCTTGGATGTTGATTACAGGTACACGAAAGTCGAGAGGCAGGTGAAAAAATGATTGCTGAATGTTTAAACTATCACTACCTTATAAGTAAGAATCTGTAGAATATGCTAAACTATTATAAGTTCACTAAACTTTTGATCATGTCTAGAATATGCTAAGCTATTGAGGAGATCGCTAGAATGTCACAACTGTTGGTAAAATTTGTAGTATATGCTAAGCTGTGAGTAAAGTCGCTTGTATAGGGTTTCCAAGTTTGCAGGAATAACTTCAAAATACCGTCTCAACTTATGGGATCCTGAATCTGTGTACGATCTTGACTTTTCTTCCTCCATTCCTTCTCTCCTCACACACTCAGACTCATCCTCTCATCCCTTCCTCAGCACTCACGTCACCAATCCCTTATTTCATACTTCCCTCTCCTCAGCATTCATCTTTGTGTCATCCACACCATTTACTTCACATTTCCTGATCCCTCTACTTCGTCACCATCACTTGCATCACCGAATCCTTGCCTCACGCCGTACCCTTTCCCTCTTATCCTTCTTGTCATAAACCCTATTTTAATACCATCTTCACCACTCATTTAATAGTTCTTTATTATTATTCATTATCTCTTTTATCAGTCATTCACACTCGTCACCATCACTAACCTAACCCAACCCCTGCCTTACACCTTACCTTCCTCACCAGTCTCTTCATTATTCCTTCACATCATACCCAAGTACTTTCACCTCTCTCTCTCTCTCTCTCTCTCTCTCTCTCTCTCTCTCTCTCTCTCTCTCTCTCTCTCTCTCTCTCTACTGCCATCTCCACTCATCACCAGTCACTCTCTTCACCTGGTACTCTCCTCTGGCTTTACCAGTTCCCTCATCTCACTAGTACTTTCCTTACCAATTCACTAGTTCCTCACTTCACCCATTACTCACCTTTCGTTCACCTCAACACCTCACTCAGTTCGATGCTCTCTCTACAACCTAGGCAACTATTCTGTTCACTTCTCTCTAGTTCTTTTCCTCACTATTCATTTTTCTCATTGCATATCTCACCCAACCACCCACATCTTTTCTCACCACTTACTTCTGCTACCCCCTCACCCCACCCTAATTGCCCTCAACAGGTACTCTGAACACCTTTACTATTTTGTTCCCCTCCGTCACATGTCCAGGGATTAACCAGTGTGAACAGTATCACCTCACCTACATCTCCCTCGCCCACCCACACCACCCACATTTATTTTCCCTTGTGGTTTTACTTGGAAGGGAGGAGGTTAAAAGAAACACTGTATAGTCCTTTTACCTTAATTTGGCCTAGATTTCTGTCCTTTTGCAACTTATTCCATATAGCTGAGTACTAGAATAAGGCAATCCGTGGTTCCTTTCCGTAGTACCTCTTGACTAGGATCGTATTGTAGTGTTAGTCTGTGGTTAAGACTCGGTATTCAAGATGGAGAGATGACAGTTTAAGGCCAGGTTAGAGTTAAAGGGGTCTGGCAGAAGAGAATGCAGTATAGTTGTATGGTGCACTTTTTTTCAGGTTTTATTGACGAATTTGGACGAACATTTTTTTTTTTCCGCGAACTCATTACCCGGCGACCCATTCATCCACTCATTATCAGGTACTGTTACACCCACTTGCCATTGCTACTCTCCTATCAATCCATCCATCTCCCACACCCACCCCGCCCACCACCTCCATACACAGTCTTCACTCTCACTCGCCCATTAACCAACTCCTCCACCACTTCCTCCTTTTTCCTGCTCCCTCGCCCACCTGCACACCCACTCAACCACTGCCCCACCCTTTCACCCACCCACTTACTCAGCACGTTCATTCCCCAGGCCCACCCAGCCTTGGAAAGCCCTATAATTAACGTAGACCACAAGGATCGGCCTCTTGTCATGCAGGGAAAGGTGTCATTATTCACCTTGTCTTGATCTCATCTTGCTCCTTCAGCCAAGCCTCTTTTCGTCAAGGATTGTACTACGTGAGGTGAGGCACATGTACGCTGATTTGTACATGCACGCACATACACACCTATAGGCTTACACACACACACACACACACACACACACACACACACACACACACACACACACACACACACACACGACGCTTGCACACAGTCACGCCTCGTCTATATATTATAATCTGCTTTTCTCTTGCACACGCACCTCCCCCCTCTCTCTCTCTCTCTCTCTCTCTCTCTCTCACACACACACACACACACACACACACACACACACACACACACACACACACAAGTATAGCCTTTCACCTACAGAAAAGTACGCTTAACCCCACACACAAGCTTACGTATATTCATTCATTCAGAGAGAGAGAGAATTCCCACATCCACATTATCACCCATTCATTCACAGCCGTACCCAAGCTTAACCTTGTGTACTTCTAGACACCCCCTCCCCGACACACACACCAACACCCTCCCTCACACCTCCCCCCACCCATACCACACCCCATTTTTTCTCCCCCACACCCACTACCTTACACAATCCTAACCTCAAACACTTGTTCATCTCCCCACCAACACAGCCACACTCCCCCACAGACCCACAACCGCAGCCAATCCTGACATTATTCACTAGACTCCTTTTACTCCAACCTGGCCCAAAATTGCCATCTCCCCATCATGAATGCTGAATTGTAATAATAGATTAACACTAAAGAGTTGCTGATCACGAAGAAGTGCTATGATGAGAATGTAAAGTAGTATCGTGTCTACCATCGAGTCACGTGAAATAGGGTGCAAAGAATGAAAATATGGGCCAAGTTAGAGTGAAAAGAGTGTAGTTTACATCCACCCCACCACCGTAACCCCACACCCCAAACCTTCTATTCTCCCCACACCCTCCACACCACTCCACCCACACCCACACCCTCCACCCACACCCCACACGCTCCACCCACACGCTCCACCCACACCCCACACCCTCCACCCATACCCCATACTCCACACCCTAAGTCTTCTACCCTAACCCCACCTTCACACCCCCCACCCCCACCACCTTCTACCCTACCCCCATCCTCGTGAGCACACCTGATTGCATGCACATCTCGCCACACCTGCAATTGCACAACAGGATGCACACCTCTTAAGACACTCCCGAATTGATGATGAATTGGACGTGTATTTGTTATTAACTCACGCTCTCTCTCTCCCTCTCTCTCTCTCTCTCTCTCTCTCTCTAACCCTATATCGCTGGGAATTTCCATAATATTAGGAAAACGATGACCGAGAATGGATGGGCGTAGGCACAGATGAGTAGTAAATAGTTGAATAATGGGATAGGGTGGATGGTGGGTGGATAGTGGATTGAGGGAAGGGATGATCCAGCCTTATTACCAACAGAAAGACATGTATACAAATGACAAAAGTTTAAGATAAGGATAGGTAAAGGCGCTCTCCCCAACCTCCCAGTACCTCCGGTGATAGGCCGTTCAGGAAAATGGTGAGGAGCAGCTTTATGGAACTGAAATGCTTGAGGGAAATTTTATCGGAAAGTAGGAAGTTAGTACTGTTTATTAAATGAATTACCATGCAGTCCCAAAATATTGGTTACCCTGAATTCGTCAGAGAGAGAGAGAGAGAGAGAGAGGAAAGGGATGTAGGTGAGGGGAAAAAGAGGGGATGAGTCAGGTGTGTTTCCCATGAGTAAGCTAAGTCAGGTAGTGTGACGGAGAGAGACAGAGATAAGAGGCAGACAGACAGACAGAGAATAAATCTGTCTTTGATCAGTCATGAGTGGAAACAGAAAAATTACGCAAAACAGTCCTTTTTTTTTTTTTCCATTCTGAATTTCCCTTTTAGGAGAAGACTGATTAAGTGTGTCTGTCTGTGTGTGAGTCACCTGAGTTCCCAGTTAGTAAAGTGTGCAGGTAGTGTGACAGACTGAGACCCATCTAGTGTGACTGAGTGGAGGAGAGGGGGGGTGAGGAGGGGAGGAAGAGATGGTGGGAGGGGAAGGACAATAAGGAAAGTACGTGGCGAGATGGGAGGGATTTGTGTGTGTGTGTGTGTGTGTGTGTGTGTGTGTGTGTGTGTGTGTGTGTGTGTGTGTGTAGTACTGACGTGTGTAAATGTATGTGGTGTGTGTATGAACGTTATTTATGTTTGTAAATAGTTTGTGATGTCTGCGCATTTCTAGACTTATGAAATGCATGTGTACAATTATTTTCTGAACCTGTATGTATTGCAACAGCAGATTCTCTCTCTCTCTCTCTCTCTCTCTCTCTCTCTCTCTCTCTCTCTCTCTCTCTCTCTCTCTCTCACACACACACACACACACACACACACACACACACACACACGTTCAAGTCATGTCGTACGGGTTTTGATTCTGACCGGATGACGTTACTATCGGGAATTTGTGTACGGTTTTCGTGTGCGTGGCTGTCATGTGTACGTGTGTGTGCTATGTGTATCATGTGTGTGTATCTCTTCGCATGTTGTGTATGTGTGTGTGTGTGTGTGTGTGTGTGTGTGTGTGTGTGTGTGTGTGTGTGTGTGTGTGTGTGTGTGTATCCTGTCTCGTGTGTGGGATTTCACGAGTTAATGACTGTTTGTTTTTAGTGTTTTTATGCTTTTTATTTGTCCCTTTATTCATGTTATTTTATTTTTCTCGGTTTTTATTATTTCTTCATGTTTTTTTCTTTTCCATTCGTTTTTTCCCTCCTTTTTTCCCTTTAAATGTGGGGACAACTCTATAGCATTTTGTTCAAGCTGACGCCAGACGATTTTATTCAGCTGAGAGTGAGTCTTAGGAGCCTGAGTAGTATTTCATTAGGAGAGAGAGAGAGAGAGAGAGAATCAAGTTTCTCGTATTCCTACGTGTATCATACTGGCTCTTAATTTTTCTTTCATTTTCTCTTTACGTTTTATATTCATGTTCTTATGTATTTAACTTTTTTATTATACTTGATATATGTATTATTTAATTGTATCATTCTTCTCTCTTCTTGCTCTTGCTTTTCTTTTTCTTCTTATTGTTGTTGTTGTTGTTATTAATGTTTGTATCCATCTTCATTTAATAAGGTGCCTATATTTTTTAGTGTGGTTGAGGGCGCCCACCGTCCACTCACTCGATGTAGTGCCGCCTCCTGATAATTATACACAGTTACGAACTAGATGGTTACATATAAGCCAAGAAACAGTTTTCTTCGCCGGGTGGTAACCATGTACCCAAGTGATACGAGGTGGTGTAGTGGGTTAAGGCGTTTCAACCGGATGGGACTGATAAGGATTACGTCTGAGGGATGGTTGAGGCTTATTGCTTACATAATGCCACTCATGGGCCGGCGAGGCTGGTTACTCTTGTCTTAAATGTCGGGATCGAGTAGCCTAGTCTCGGGCCCTTACACTCCACGTGGGGAAAAATATTGGGTGGTGGTGAGTCGTGTGTGCCTGAATGTTAATATGTATTCCTTGTTAATTTCGTGATTGAAACTATTATTATTATTATTATTATTATTATTATTATCATCACCATCATCATCATCATCATCATCATCATCATCATCAATTTTGTTAAACCTTAATTCCTCTAACGCATTTTTACATTATTCGTAATTTATTTACCTTTTTAAGACCTCGAGCTGAACGTGTTGTATTTGACTAGATCCCCCAATAGCTTAACAAAATCATCAGTAAATAAGAATATAGAAAAAGGCCATAGAATTGAAGAGAAGCGTATTTTTGCCGGGCTTCCGAAAGAGAGAGAAAATTTCCATACACAGTTACATGTGATGGATGGGGACATTGTGTGACGTGTTTCGCTAAGAATTGGTAATGAAGGAACTTATATATACAGTAGGTAAAAGTTGGTAGGCGTAGGTGTGCATTTTTCAACCTCCCTATGCAGTACCGGAACGTGGCTTGTGTTGTGGTGTTGCTATCATTGCGGGTCTTTGTCTGGTTCTCTCTCTCTCTCTCTCTCTCTCTCTCCCTCTCTCTCTTTCTTGCTGAGTTAAATCGTCTGGAGGTAGGAGGAGTATAGTGGAAAAAAAGCCATGCTACTGAAGGGGTTGAGTGACGATAACTAAAAAGAGAGGGGGGGGGAGTTGTGTGTGTGTGTGTGTGTGTGTGTGTGTGTGTGTGTGTGTGTGTGTGTGTGTGTGTTTGATAATTAAATAGACTTGGAAATGTATGAAGAATTAATTAAAAATACACATAACTTTTACAGCAGTCACCAGTAAAGACGCCTGTAATATGGTGTATGGATTATTTTTTTATTTGATTTATTTCTCCTTCCGAAATATTCTATGGAGGGTACAGTTTCTTTTTTTTTTATGCAAGAAAGAACCAAAGGCCAGGAGCCCTCAAGATTTTTCCCTGCAAGAAAAAAAAATAAGAACAGTATCTTTTATTAGAAGTAAACATTCTTTAGAATTCTTATCTCAGTATAAGTTGGATGAGGTGGATACATTTTTATTTATTTATTTTTTTTTTTTTGCATTTACTCCTCCGTTTAATAGATAGATAAGATAGATAAATGTCATTGAGATATGGGCGGTGACAAATATTATACCATTGTTACCATTCCTCGTTAAATCACCTCATTATTAATCATGGGACAGCCATTTCTTTCCTACATCTTTTGGTAGTACCACCTCTCTCTCTCTCTCTCTCTCTCTCTCTCTCTCTCTCTCTCTCTCTCTCTCTCTCTCTCTCTCTCTCATGGTATCAAGAAAATAGTCCCTTCACTCCATTGACGAATTTTCATTATCTCGTTACCTCCATATATTTTTATCTCAGTTCCAACAGCCAAGGTATTTATGAAAGTTGTGACCCCTGATGTTCGACAAATCCCTCTTAATCTGAAAAAAAAATCTCATATCTGGCCACATGTAATTCTGGAAATCCCTCAGGCTGAATAAAATCGTCTGGAGGGGGCAAGGAATGGATGAAAATGAACCACCGTACTGAAGAAGTTAACAGAGAAAAGAAAATTGTCTGGAGGTGGCGACAGTAGAGTGAAATAATCCCCTGTTTAGCTGAATGAACTTGTCTGTCAATGGAGGTGGTGAGGAGCGGTAATAATATCCCTTCTCATGTTACCTCTCTGTTGCAAAGATAAAAGGGTTATATAATTCATCCACAGTTGAGTGAGAAGCGTGAATGAACTAAAGTGATGTAATCCCTTCTTAAGTTGTAATCCTCTAGTTGTAATCCCTTCTTAAATTGAATATAGTTTTCCGTGAGGAGAAAGAATGGATTATAGTGTTGCAAATCCCCATATAATTCCTTTCTTTAGCACATGAAGTTGTTTGGGAGCAGAAGAGGATCGCCTGGGTGAGTGGGAAAAGTAGTTATATTATTCCTTCTCTCTCCTCCCTCCTCACAACCTTCCCAGTGTCATATCCTCACGTAATTCCAAGCAGCATAATGTCTTCTGGTATACAATTTCCCCCAAAGAAGATGAGTCAGGTTTTGCTGTTACGTCTTCTTTTCCCTCTTTACAACTTTCCCACTGTTCATTATCCTTATACTGTTTCATAGAAGTTCGGTTTTGAGTAGCATAATGTTTGTATTGCGAGAAATACCCCCTCTGAGCTGAATGAAATCGTCTGGGGATAGGAGGCATAAACCCTTCCTCGTACACCCTCGTCACAGCAGAATATAATCGTCTGGGAATAGCAAACATAACCCTTTCTTCCCCAACACCCTCGTCACTACTAAATAAAATCGTCTAGGTAGCAAAATAACCCCTTCCTCCCCCGCACCCTCGTCACAGCTGAATAAAATCGTCTGGGGATAGCAAACATAACCCCTTTTCTCCCACACCCTCGTCACTACTAAATGAAATCGTCTGAGTAGTAAAAACAAACCCTTCCTCCCTCGCACCCACGTCACAACTGAATAAAATCGTCTGGGGATAGCACGCATAAACCCTCTCCTCGCCCACACACCCTCGTCACAACCTTCTCACGGTACGACAATCCCCATCGTGAGTTCCAAGATTGAATATGGTTTTTCCCCTTCACGTGACTGATAACACTGTAGTACGCGAGGCCTTTCCTGCCCAGACACTAACTGGCCGAAACAAGAATGAGATGGTTAAGGTGAAGGAGCGTTGGAGCCTTATTGTCAGTGGAGAATGAGTTTTTAGCACTTTCCATGGTCGGGAGAACTCGCGTGATTGTTTGCAGAACTTGCGTGGTTAATTACAGGTAACGGCAGGTGATGGTATTCATGTGAGAGTGGGTAGTATGATCTAGGAGTAAGCCAGTTTCAGTCCAATGACCTTTTTTATTTTTATTTTTTGCTAACTTCAGGCGATGTTAGTGAAGCTGAGAAAGCATTATTGTACTAAAGTGATTTATGAATTCTTTATTTTTAACCCCTGAAGTTAAAAAAAAAAAAAAAGTCTATCCAAAACTAGGTAATGCGGTCAGTAGATAGCAAGAAGAGAGTGAAAATGCGTCACCGGAGTGAAGGGGTAGATAAGATAACGAGAAGTACGTCATGGGAGTGAAGGGGTAGATAATAAGGGAAAAAATGCGTCATCGGAGTGAAGCTTTAGATAGAAAAGCACATAATCGGGGTGAAGGGGTAAATACTGTCGCTAATAACACTCGGTTGAAATAACTCCAGCTTTTTATCCTAACTGTTCCCAGACGATTTTTTATAGCTGAGAGTGAGTCATAGGAGCCTGAGAGTTAACATAGAAACCATTAACTCCCACCTCCCTCATGATGGGAATAAGTCTTGTATTTTATCCCAGTCCTATCGAAGCAACTCTATTTTTTTTCCAGTCAACACCAGATTAACCAACCAAGAATGAGTCATAGGATCCCGTGAGATGCCTTAACAGCGTCACCATTGCCCCGTCACACAGTTCTAGGTTCTTGTTTTTCTTGTTTTCCTGTGCGTGACGTGTGTGATGTAACGTTTGGAGTACTACGCGCCCTCTCTTCAGCATAAGTAAGTTGTCTCCGGAGATAGCCAGAATTAAAGCCGCCCTTCTTTCCGTCAAAAACATTCCCAGTGTGCAATATCCCCAGCTGGTCCGAAATTGTATTGTTCTTTTCCCTCTACGTAAGATGTGACGTGGGGTTAAGAAGAACTCGAATGAATGGAAGTGGACGTGTTACATCAGACTTGGGGAGAGGGAGGGAGGGAAAGAGGGGAGAAGGGAGAGGGAGTATGCAAATTTATGGACAGTGTGGGTGTTTGTGTTTGTGTGTGTGTGTGTGTGTGTGTGAGAGAGAGAGAGAGAGAGAGAGAGAGAGAGAGAGATTCAAGCGAAATCACAATCACTGAAACGTTCAAAAACAGCCAGAAAAAAAATAAAGGGCTATGACGAAGAGGAAAATATTAGAGAGAGAGAGAGAGAGATTGTTGATAGATTGATACACACACACACACACACACACACACACACACACACACACACACACACACGGATAGATAGATAGATAGATAGATTGTAAAAATAAAAATAAAAGAGTCAGGGAGAGGAGGGTGAACTCAGTATTGGGGAATACCTTACTATCCCGTCTCCCTGCCCACCTGCGTCACACCTCTTTACTCAGAACCTACCAACAACATTTACCTACTAATTTTTCTCACAAGCATTCTCTCTCTCTCTCTCTCTCTCTCTCTCTCTCTCTCTCTGTACTGTATATATTCTCTATTCAACCCCATTTCTGCATAATCTTATCCCTGTATCGCCATCCCATACCACCTCCTACTCCATGTCCAAATCCTAATTCCCCATGTCCGCAACCTCTTCTCCCCTATCCCCATGTCAGCACCCCACCACACCCCCATACCTCCCCCTCCTCACGTCCACACTCTCATCCCCCCTCCCTCATCCCCATCATCTGTTTTCGTTCCGTACCCGTTTTTTTCCAGTTTTCATCCCCATGCATCCCCCCCCCCACCTCGCACCTCCCGTGGCGTAAGTGTGATTCTCTTGGAAGGTGTGGGGGTCCTGACGCAACCCCACTAACGGGAACCTTGGGGCGTGTCCTACTTCACCCCCACCCACCCCACCCTGCCTCGTCTATACCCCACCACCCCACCCTGCCTCGTCTATACCCCACCACCCCACCCTGCCTCGTCTATACCCCACCACCCCACCCTGCCTCATCTATACCCTACCACCCCACCCCACCCCACACTGCCTCTTCCATACCCCACCACCCCAACCCACCCCACCCCACCCATACCCTACTCCCTCACCTTTCACCCCCCCCCCCTCCTCACGTCTCCCATCCAGCACACCATCCCAGAGCCGTACCTTCGCTGCCTACCTGTCTGCCTGCCCCACCCCCCGCCATACCTCTGTTTCTATCCCCTCTCTGCCTCACCACCACCCCAGTGCCGTACCGTCTCTCTCTTGCCTCCCCTGCCCCCCTCCCCACATACTTACCTGACGCCATCCTACCTGCCTCCCCTACCCGCTCTCCTCACCGTCACCCTCCCTCCTGCCTGTCTCACATACCATCTCTCTGCCTCATTCCTCCCTGCCTACCTCCCTGCCTTACCGTCCTGATTGCCTCCCTGCCTGACCCCTTACCTCCCTCCTCTACCCACTCTGCCGTCTGCCAGTTCAACTCTGTACCTGTCTACTCTGCCTACCTGCCTGCCTGCCTTCTTGATGGTCTACCTATTCCCTCTCTTCTTTCATTTCCTCCCTCCTTCTTTTCTGTCTTTCTCTCTCTCTTCTCCCTTTTACTTCATCTCTTCTCTCCCCCATCCAGCCTATATGATTACTCCCCACCTACTTGACACCTAACCTAAGTACTTCATTCCTTCCCGTATTGTCTATATTCCCTCTCATTTTGCCTCCCACCTGTCTCTCTCCCTGCTTGCCTTATCCCTCTTTTGCCATTCTCTCCCTGGTTCGCACCCTCACCCCCTGAAGACATACAGTACCACCTCCCCTCCCTCCCTCCCTGTCTGATGCCCTTCCTCCTCCCTAGTTGGCGCCTCATCTGCCTACCTACCTGTCTCCACCTTCCTTGTCTCCCACCTCTTCCTTCCTTGCTCCCTCCACCTTTCTTGCCTCCCTCCCCCTTCTATCTTGCTTCCCTCCATCTCCCTCCCTCACCTCCCTGCTCTCCTCCCTACATCCCATGCATCCCTACTTCCTCATTTCCCACACTCCATACCTTGTCTTCCTCGTCTCCTACCTCCCTCATTTTCCTCCTTCCTCTCGACACCTTCCTCCTTTCCCTCTCTTCCTTGTCTCCTCGTCTTTTCCTACTTCTTCTCTCTCCTACCGTTCCTTCTGCCTTCGTCTTCCTCATCTGATGGTTCCCAGATTAAACTGATATGTCCTTAGACCGAAAGGGTTAAGGTGTGATATGCAAAATACGTCGCTAAGGTAGAGGTGATACGGAGCCTCATAAGCCCATTACGCCACCCATCTCTCTCTCTCTCTCTCTCTTTACGTATATATTTGTGTTTCTCCTCCTCTCTCTTTTCGTGTTTCTTTTTATCATTTTCCCTTTTCTTTTCTCTCTTTTTTCCTTGTTTCATCTTTTTTTCTTTCATTTTCTTTTTCCTCATCTCCTCTCACCCCCTCCCCCAAAAATCTCTCCATCCCTCCCGCATTCCCCTCCTCCTCCATGCGTCACATTTCCTCCCCCTCATCCCCCCCCCAGACCCCTCTCACTTCACATTTTCCTACTCTGATTTTAATCTGATTTTTTTTCATTATTTTTAGTTTCATTTTCCTTATTTTTCCCTTATTTCTCTTGCTCTTTCCTTGTTTGATTTAGGTGTTTCTTTCATATTTTCTTCAGTTTCTTTCTCCTTCCTTTTATCTTTTCCTTGATCTCCTTTTCTAGCTTTTACCTGCGGCGAATTCGACAGGTTTTTAAGTGGTACACCTGTGGGATTTTTTTTGTTCCTTGGAAAGTTCGAATATCTGCACTTGGAGGGCTCTGAGCGATTGTCTTATTACTCAACGTGAAATTTTGAGTTGATTTAGCATGTCAGTTGTTGCGTCGCGTCAGTATACGGTATGCATAGTTTCACCACAGGTCTATAAAGGTAGGCTCTTCTTGTTACTTTCGTTTGTCCCTTTTTTTATTATTATTTTCCCTTTCGTAACTCGTCTCACACATTTTCTTATTCCGTGTGTGTGTGTGTGTGTGTGTGTGTGTGTGTGTGTGTGTGTGTGTGTGTGTGTGTGTGTGTGTGTGTTTCTCCCTCTTCTCTTTATTTTCATGTATCTAAATTCTCTTGTATTTTCTTTTTCCTTATTTTTATATAGTTTTTCTCCTGTGTGATTAGTATGGCTTTCTGTGGCTTTATACATGCATATATACATATATATTCGTACACACATAGACAGACATACGAACACATAATACATACATACAAACAGACAGCAGGCAGATACATACATTCATTCATATATACATATATTAATTGTTATTTCTGCTTGTTCTCAAATTTCTCCATTCCTTTCCTTTATTTTTTCACATTATTATTATTATTTGTGTATATTCAGCCCTGGGCCTCTAAGCTCCTGGTGAGGCGATAAAGGTTTGGATTATAGATAGATAAATAGATATATACGATAAATTGATAGATTATTTTTTACTTCCCTGTTATTTCCTTGTTTCTCGCTTCTTTTCCTTTTTTTTTTTCCCATCGTTCCTACCTCGTTTTTTTTTTTTTTTAGCTTTTGCCTTTTTCCTATTTCGTCTTCTTCGTCTGTCATTTTTCTTGTCATGATTTTTCTTGTTTTTTTTTTTGTGTGTGTGTTCTTTTAATTACCTCTCAGCTGGGATAGAACATTAGAGTTATCCCCACCATAAGAGAGCTGATATCTCCCTTCTACCTCCGTTTTTCCTTTCTGTATTTTTCCTGTCTTCCCATTTCCTCCTATTTTCTTTATTTTTCTCCTAGTTTTCTTAATTCATCTTCATTTCCTTCCTCACGTCTCTGTTTTCCATTTTCTTTATTTTTTTTTGGGGGGGAGGGGCATTCTCCTTTTTGTTATCAGGTTTTCGTCGTTCTTTCTGGCTTACCCACTGCTTTCTTAATGATGCTTCCTTTCCCTTCGTATTTGTTTCTCTTGCCTCTCAATTCTTTCATTACCTGTCACTTCTAATCTTCCTTCGACTTTCCATTTCTTTTCTCCTTTCCCAGCAGACTCCTTGCATCACCTCCCTCACCCGTCCTGCCTTTCCCACACCTAACCCTCCACCCCTTCCTCTCCCCCTCCCCCACCTAACACTCAACCCCTTCCTCTCCCCCTCCCCCACCTAATCCTTCACCCTTTCCTCTCCCCCTCCCCTCCGTATTGCAGTATCTCCACGGCTTTCTGCATTTCCCCTTCCCCTCCTGCCCTCCCTTCACCTCCTCATTCCTTTCCCCCTCCCTTCATTGCATTATCTCCACCCCTTCTTCCCTCCCTCTCCACCTTCCCGTCCTCCACCTCTCCATTCCTCTCTCTCCCCTTCCCTCATTGCATTATCTCCACCCCATCCCCCTTCCCTCTCTCGCCCCTCCCCTCCCCTCCCCTCCTCCTTGCATCACCCGTCCCCTCTCAAGATGAAGTGTACGGCGAAGAGTCACTCGGTTTCCCCAAATGCTAGCACGGTCAAGGTTAGAGAAAGGGAGAGAGGGGGGGGGGATTGAAGGAAGGAGAGGGGAGGGGAGAAGGAAGAGAGGGAGGAGGGTGGAGAGGGAGGTGGAGGGAAATAGAGACCGGTTCCACTAAGAGGGGGAGGAGGGGTAGGGGGAGGATTAGGGCATGAGTGTGAGATGGGAAAGAGCATAGAGGTAGGAGTAGGTAGAGGCGGCATAAGGGATTAACCACGGGTAGGTCAGAGTGAGGCCGACAGACCTGACTCGACCAACATGGCGGCGACCCCTTTGACAGCTGTCTGACTTGGTTCCGCTGACCAGGCGCGAGTGTTTTCTTAGTTGCAAACAGAAAAAATGAGGAAGAAAGTAGGTTATGAATGGAAGGAGAAAAGAAAGTAGTTAATGAATGAAAAAAAAGGAAGCATTTAAGAACATATGGTAAAATGAAGGATGGAAGACAGATAGATGATTTAAAATAATACACATCAGCACATTATGAAAAAAGTTTATATCTATTATTCTATATAATATTCAGCTTGACTTTACTAACTCCAGTCATATACATAATGTACACTTACAAATTATAGTTCACTCTAAAGATACTCACCGGTGAAATGTAATGGATGGGTCAGATTTCTTATCTCCTCTTTCTTTACACCCAAATGCGGCACAGGTGGTGGGCATTTTTGGAGTCTTAGGTTATTTGATGGTGAGTTACAACTTAGGACAGAACGTCTCACACCCACAGCTGAATTACAACTAAAACCAGAGGTAGAATGAAGTCTACTTTGTTTCTGGCATTCTCCCTGAAGAATACCAGGTGGACACACAGCTGGAGGTATTAAAGGCTTAATAATCTCATGGCCACACCCACGGAGGTAGGATTAGGACTGTTACCTCTATGGGCACAGCCATAGAGGTAGGAGTGCACAGCAATCTTCTTCAAGTCAGGTAGGTGTTGCCGTGACCTCTTGACTTGACCAATATGGCCGTTTGACAGTTCTCTGGCTTCACCGGAGCCTTCTCACGCCGACTCTACCCTATTCCTACCTCTATGGGAAAGAGAGAGAGAGAGAGGGGGGGGTGAGATAAAGATAGAGGGAGGGACATGGAGAAGGGGAGGAAGATACGAAGAAAGATAAGAAGCAAAGACAGAGAGAGAGAAGATAAAGAGATGGATGGGGCCGGAGAGGACGAGTACACCCTGTGAAGAATGTGCATTGTAGGAGGTGTAGCGTTGGTGGTAATCATAGTCTTCCTTTAACCCTTTCATTACGGCGATATCTTTTTCATATTAATTCGGATACCACCAGACGATTTTATTCATCTAAAAAAAAAAAAAAAAAAAAAAAAAGGCAAGGATTAAGTAGATCTCTTTAACCCCTCCCTCCCTTCGAAAAACCTGTCCTTAACCAAATAAAATCGTCTGGAGGTAGCAAGAAATTAACAGGTACGTCCACGGTTGAAGGGGTTAAAGATTCAGTTTTGGGGCTTAGAAAAAGGATGGGGTTGGCGAGATGATGATGATGGTGATGATGATGATGATGGGCGTTGTGAGTTAGCTGATACAGACGTGACGAGAGTTTTTTTTTCTAAATGAAGGGGGGGGGGAAGAACCACATGTCACTCATATACCTTGCATTTCATCACATAGGTGGTAGTAGCAATAGTAGTAGTAGTAATAGTAGTAGCAAGTTGCAACCCCAGACGCATCACAATGTAAACCCCGTAGACTACAGGCCATTCCTCAGTCCACTTTTCTCCTTTCGGGGGATAGGGAGGGGATTGAGGGACGTTTGTATAACAGGTCAGCCCCAACCCCAGACCATTTCGGTGCCACCACGTGAAGGCCTCCAACACCCTTACACACAGGTATCGCCCGGAATTTCATCGCCCAATTTCCTGCTCACCTCTCTGCATCCCATTCCTGATTCTCCTCTCTTTCCCTCCCTCCTTCCTCCCTCTCTCTCCCTCTCCCCCTCCCCCTCCCTCTTCTCTCCTCTCCCTCTCTCCTCCCTCTTTCCTCATTTCCTATGGGGGATCCCTTTAATGTTTCACTATTTCTCTATGTGATCTCATTCTTCCACATTTCCACATCAGTTTCTCTCTCTCTCTCTCTCTCTCTCTCTCTCTTTTATATATGGGAAATCCCTATTAGACAGTCAATCGCTTAAATCGTTTCTCTACGATGACTTATTTTTCGTGTTACTGTTATGCCCAGACGCCCACCATCCACTCCTTTGATGTAGTCCTAAATGGTTTCTTGTCGCCCAGGAAACCATTTACTACAGTGAGTGAATACCATGTAGCCAGATGGGTGCCTGGTGACCCATAGTTGATTGAGGCGTACCAACCCGATCTTGTCAATGGGAGGGACAGACTTAATGTTATCTCCCATCCCATCATCTCTCCTTCAGTGCATTCTTCCTTCCTTCTCTCCTTCTTTCTTTCTTTCATTCCTTCCTACCGTCCTTCTCTCCTCAGCTTTCCCATTATGACTGTTCCATCTCTCTTCCCTACGCTGACTCATCTCCGCCTTACTTACTCCTCATCTTTGCATTCTCCCTCCCTTCCCATTCCTCTCACGATCCATTCATCTATGCATTTATCCCTACCGGTACTGTCTTTCCTGAAGCATACGTTCGTCTTTCCTCATCTATTGGTATCCTCATAAGTATTCTTCTGTTATTACATTTCCTCTTTTCCTCTTTCCTCACCTTCCATCCATCTATCCGTCTATTCCTAGTGACGTACCTGTAGCACACATTCATCTTTCCTCATCTCTCGTCACTTTGTCTCTTAGTGGGCTTCCCCTCTTATCGATCACGTCTAAATTTATTCATGTGACACATCTCAACACATGTGGTATTCTCTCTTTTTCTCATCTACTTGTACTTATATATTCAATGACTTTGTGCTCCCCCCCCCCTTCTCTTTTTCCTCGTCCTGTGTCCTTCCGTTCATTTTTTCCTTCTAACACATCCGTACGCAAACGTTTCTAAATCCTCCCCTCGTCCATCCTTAGTCAATTTTTTTGTGTGGTTCCTCTCATCCCTCCCACACAAACTATCCATCTGTCCATTTAGGCCTATTCCTACTAACGTTTCTAACCGCAAACGTTCTTCTTTCCTCTCCTCGTCTATCCACACTCTTCCATGATTCATAATTTCCTTTTCTCCCCTACAATTTATCCATCTGTGAATTGAATCCTCCTTTCAATCCAGCTGCTCATAATCTGCTTTTCCACACATTCACATTGATCAGATAATTCGCATACCGTATTTAAATTAACATAAAGGCTTAAGAGAAATTTATATACATTAATCATAGTTATTATTTAATAGGAGAATTGATTTACTGCCATATGAGAACAAATATTATAGAGAAGTTAATGTGTTGATCTCCCACTTAACCTTTTTAATCCCCTGGGCCTCTGTAGCTGAGATGTACAAAATATATAAACCTAGAAATGAGGCAAAATAAAATGTAAAAAATAAATCATACCTTTCTCTCTTATTCTCAAAATTCTTTATATGTCTCATTGCGTGGTTCCTTCTTTTCTATTCCCCTTCAGACCTGTTCATCTGTTCATTAATTTCCATAAGACATTCGTTCCCTCCCTTTCCCTGTCAATGCCTAGCTATCTATGTCTATCTGTCTATCTTTCTGTCTGTCTGTCTACCTGTCCACACCCCTCCCCGTCACTAGGTCAACAGGTGAGGTGAGGCGAGGTGATGTAAGATGGAGGCGGAAGAAAGGTATGTCCTGACTGGAAAACCTGCATGTGTAATGTTTGTTCCTCTCTCTCCTTCACCTCCCATTCCAGCACCTGCTCTCTCAACTCTCTCTTTTTGCTCTCTTTCCCAATTTCCGCCTGCCTCCGTCTCCGTTTGTCAGAGAGAGAAGGGACTGGGATGAACTAATGGCTGTATTACACTATTCTCTTTTCATATCATTATTACACTTTTTTTTTTCCTTTTCATATCACTATTATTTGATGGAGCGGATGTCTTCTCGCGGTGGCACAGATGTAACTGAATGGCTAAACTACCCAGTTATGCAAACGTCCCTCAGCTCCCTCCCTATCCCCCGAAAGGACAATGGTTGACTGCAGAAGGATAAATTCAGTCTTCAGTCCACTGAGTTCGTGTTTTAGACGAGGCAGGGACCACGACAACAGCAGCAATACACACACACACACACACACACACACACACACACACACACACACACACACACACACACACACACACACACACACACACACACACACACACATTTATACACATTTAAGCCTAGTCCTTAATGGTGAAACATGAAATTATTTTGTGTCGAAGTGAGGGAGGGGGGGGGGGGTGTCCCTGGCCAAGAGATATGTCTAGTTAGAGGTTCCTCAGGTAGCATTTAATTCCTAGAACACTGATGTGGGGATTAATATCTCCTTTAATCCAGTAAATCCTGGTAATGTCTCCTTTCATACGAGTAAATCCCAGACAGGTAAATATATCAGGTAAATAAGATAACACATCCCACTTCATTCCCAGGCATTGCCGTAGTAGTCGCATTCCCGGACTCGATGTGAAGGAGGCTGGGAATGTATGGAATGTTTCTTTTCTTCCGTTTCTTATGCCCTGTCTTGTAACACTTCCGAATTGCCCTTGTGCTGTGTGAAGCCTGGGTAATATCCGGTTAACTCACCTTTACCTGCTCCCCTCTCTCCCGTAACATATGGCTGCTTATTTTCCTACTCTTTCCTGACTTTCATTCTCTCTCTCTCTCTCTCTCTCTCTCTCTCTCCAGAATGGGGAATTTTGGAACGGATATGAACATAAATGGGAATATTTCATCTAGCTTGGATTCGGAAGTGGTGGGGTATAATAATTTTTTTTTTTTCTCTCTCTCTCTCTCTCTCTCTCTCTCTCTCGTAATTGAAAGGATGGGAAATAGGCAAGGATGGCATTGATTAAATCAAACTGATTTAATCATGTGATTAAATCATTGATTTTTTGCTGAAAAATATTTTTTTTAAATCTAAAAGTTAACAAAAATAAAATCTGAAGGTTTATAAAAGTTGTGTATAACTTGGTGCTGGCATTCATTTATTCAGATACTTAAGCATTAGGTTAGCAGATTTTGGAGAATGGTGCCATTAGAAATTGCTACATTGCATAACAGAAAAAATGTTTTTACATTTGTGTAAGTATTGAAATTATTTGTACATGTAAAATAATGAGCCATAAATAAAAAACCCAAGCCATAAGACTAGGTAGGCTATGCTTGGCCACTTAAGGCCATGTCATAATAATATCAGCTTAATATTTTTTTGTGTGGTAATTAATCAGCTTTGGAATATGCTGTCGTGATTACCAGTGGCAACTCAGCCTTAACCAGTAGTGTACAGACAGGACTTGAACAGATATGTATCTGGATTCTTGACAGTGGCTTTCAGCCTGAACCATCAGTGGATACACAAGACATGAAGTTAACAGTATTCAGTATACTGCTTTTGAAATATAAGGTACTGTATATAATAAACAAAAAATCAGATTAAAAAAAAATCGAATAAAAAAAATCATTGATTTTTTTTTTTAATTAAATAAATCACCAACCCTGAAATAGGCAACCAGAAAATTAGATCATTTGTGGGAGAGAGAGAGAGAGAGAGAGAGAGAAATTCCCACGGTACTCGAATCCTCCTATTCTTGTGTGAGTACCGCAGTAGTCCCGCGCCGAAACGTTTTTATCCTGCCTTACAGTACATTCGTCCTGATAAACGTATGACGGAAAAGTGTATAAATAGCACGATAAAGAGCAGATAAAGAGGATGAATATGGCTCTTTATTTATTTGTTTTTTATTTTATATTTGCGTAACTTTTGGGTTTGTGTGATGTTGGTAATTTATACCGTATCTGAAAATATTTCTCTCTGTCTGTCTGTCTGTCTGTCTCTCTCTCTCTCTCTCTCTCTCTCTCTCTCTCTCTCTCTCTCTCTCCTCCTCCTCCTCCTCCTCCTCCTCCTCCTCCTCCTCCCACTACTACTACTACTACTACTACTAGTATTACATCACCTTTTCCTAGTTTTTATATGTCTTCCTTTACTCATACACAACATTTTTTTCTATCTTCCAGGTATGTGCTTGCCGTGTCAGGTGTGTCATACCAGGTGAGCCCGGGTATAATTTCCAGGTGTAATATCAAGGTGTACTCAGTTGTAATATCCAGATGTGCTCAGATGTAATATTCGAATGTACACTGGTGTAATATCCAGATGTACTTAGGTATGTAATATCCAGGCGTACTCAGGTGTATTATCCAGGTGTACTCAGGTATATTATCCAGATGTACTCAGGTGTAATATCCAGGTGTACTCATGTATTATCCAGATGTACTCAGTTGTATTATGCAGGTGTGCTCAGGTGTAATACCCATATGTAATAAGGTGTTATATCAAGGTGTACCAAGGTGTAATATCCAGGTGTGCTCAGGTGTATTATCCAGATGTAATTAGGTGGAATATCCAGGTGTACTCAGGTATATTATCCAGATGTACTCAGGTGTAATATCCAGGTGTACTCGTGTATTATCCAGATGTACTCAGTTGTATTATGAAGGTGTGCTCAGGTGTAATACCCATATGTAATAAGGTGTTATATCAAGGTGTACCCAGGTGTAATATCCAGGTGTGCTCAGGTGTATTATCCAGATGTAATTAGGTGGAATATCCAGGTTGACTCAGGTGTAATATACAGGTTTTCTCAGGTGTAATATCCAGGTGTACTTAGGTATGTAATATTTGTACATTACTTGTGAGGGAATGTGGTTGAGGATGCGACTAGGAAGGAAGGGGTTGTGACGTCACCATTGCATCTGGAATCCCCTTTGTTGACCTGAGCTTGATTGCCTGACCCTATTTGACCTTGCCTGGCCTTCCCTCCCCTCCCCTCCCCTCCCCTCCCCTCCCCTGTACTCGCCTCTCCTCTCCTCCCTCTAGTTGCTCCGTTTTACTCCCTTCCTTGCTCACTTTCTCTCAGTTTAGTTTACCGTCTTACTCACTCCTTTATTATCTCTATCACTTAAGTATTCAAGTCTGTCCCCTCCTCTTTTAGTTGCGTATTTTTTTACTTCAGTTGGATATTTTCTCTCTCTCTCTCTCTCTCTCATACAAAACTTTACCCTCCCTCCGTCTGACCCCCATCGCTGACCTCTGACCTCTGTGCAGGGACCTTAATTCGCCCTTACGTGAGTGGGCTTAACGGCTCTCGTCTACGCCTCACTGACTCACTCCCCCGCCGCAATGTTGCATCACTTCTTACCAACGCTGCTCCTCTGGCCACTGCTCTTCTGAACTGTTTGCCCCCCCCCCTCTCTCTCTCTCTCTCTTTGGTGGACTGTGGCGAGTAGAATGATTTGACACTAGCGTATACTGCTGAGCTAGCGTATACTGCTGAGCTTGGGTATTCTGCTGAGTTAGAGTATACTGCTTAAGTCATCAGCGGGTTCTTAGGGGTTAGGTGCTGTGTATCAAGGCATCTCGAAGTGGATGGATCTTAATTTTAACATTCATTTTGATAGCTTTCTTTGCTTGGAACATTTTTTGAAGACATAGAGTGTAAGGTTCAGTTGTAATGTCCATAAAAGTAACGGTAACAAATAATGACGTTTATAGAGGAACATTTTCCCAGTAACAACAGAACAGACAAGAGTAACAACAGGAGAGTAAGAACAGTAGCCAGTAACAAAAGTCAACAGTAAGCCCTCTAAACTCAAACAGTAAAGAACAACAGTAACCCCCAATGATCTGAAGAGCAACCTGTTATTAGTAAGCCTCAACAGGTTTACAAGGGAACCCCCACGCAGGACAGGACTGTGCCGAAACGTTTGAGGGGTGGAAATATGTGCTTGACAAGAACGGGTCGTGTTAAGATATGTGAGATGTGAAGTGTGGATGGATGTGTTGAGAGAGAGGGATATATGTGTGTTAAGTTGAGAGGTAATTACTTGGTTGGATGTGTAGGGTGTGGATATGTGTGTTGGTATGGGATGTGTGTGGAAGTAGGAGTGTATATTTGTTATGTGTGGAGTATGTGGAAGTTTGTGCTCTATAGTGTGTGCGGAATGTGAAGAAGTTTGTGCTGTATGGTGTGTGGAAGTATGTGGTGTGTGTACAATATGTGTGGAGTGTATGAAAGTATGTGCTGTATACCGTTGGTGGAGTGTGAAGATAGTGTTATGGTGTATGATTGGGGTGGGGAAGTGTGTTGTGTAATGTGTGTATGTGGAGTGTTTTGTGGCGCATACTGTTAGGACTGTCTATCTAGAGTGTGTGTAGATACGGCATTTTACACACACACACACACACACACACACACACACACACACACACACACACACACACACACACACACACACACACACACACACACACACACACAAGGAAAGAAAGGAAAAAAAAAACATGATGGGCACCGAAGAATTTTTGTCCCATTCCAAGGTTAATTAATAAAAAATAAAAATATACAGGAACCACTGATTTCAAGATGTCAGGACGCATTTGGTATAAGCAGTAGGAAAGACAGGCAGAGGAAACAGTTCCAGAGTTGACCAGTTGCATATATGAATAAATTCAATTAAATGTTGCTGCAGGTGGTGTGTAAGTAGGGAGATTTTTTTTTTTTTTAATGCAAGGAAGAAGGAACCCAAGGCTACATTGGACCTATGATAGTGAGGTCGCAGGTTTTATTCTTGCTGTGGCAGGAAATATTTTGAGAAGTTAAAATCTGGCCCCCTCCCCCACAAAAAAGGGGGGGGGGTAATTTGAGGGCCTACTAATATCTCTTAGAAAAACATCCCAGTGAAAGTACATTGAAACTGTTGTCTTTTATATCATCTGAGGTAACTGGGCGCCTCTCAGAACTTGACTAAATCGTGGGGGCAAAGGTAGCAGTGAGTCTCCTTGGTTACTAGTCGAATCCACCTCCAATCTGACTACACTTGGCCACAGACTGAGCTCATATGGGTCAAGGATCATTCCCAGATGAAACTAAACCAGCTATAGCCCTGAAACTCATTGGCCTACCAGATTAAATTATTATAGGTAGTTGAGTATTAGTGCCAAAGTGGTAGTATGTGAGATCATCATTTAGTGCTTGAGAGGACTGTGGGTCTCAGGGAAAGGGTTGTCTGGGTACAGTATGTCCAAAATCTGTTACATTTACAGTTAATAAGTGGATAATGTCTGGACGATGCTACCCCTCACCTCGGCATAGTGTGGGGAAGTAGGTCCGGATGATTTTTGATGATTATGATGATGATAGGGTGGTGGTGGTGGTGATGGTGGTGGTGGTGGTGGTGATAGTGATATGAGGATGGTGGTGTTGGTGGTGGTGGTGATGGTGATGAAAATGACGATGATTTGATGGTGGTGGTGATGGTGACGATGATGATAATGATGATGGTAGTGGTTGTTGTAGTGGTGGTGATGGTAGTGGGTGTTGTAGTGGTGTTGATCGCAGTGGGTGTTGTAGTGGTGATGATGGTAGTGGGTGTTGTAGTGGTGATGATGGTAGTGGTTGTTGTAGTGGTGTGGTGGTGATGGTAGTGGATGTTGTAGTGGTGGTGATAGTAGTGGTTGTTGTAGTGATGATGATGATGACGTAGTGGGTGTTGTAGTGATGATGATGATGATGATGATGTAGCGAGTTCAAGTGCTGCACCAAAAACCGCTACGTGCTCCGGAACTGTCACAGCCATCTGAACCGCTGCATTTATTTTTCACTGGATTAGTCTGGAATTACCTAATGTTCGCTTGGGATCGTGACAGTGGAGGGGTGGACGGCAGTGATTCAGTTCCTTGATGAGCACACCTGTTGGAATTTACCTGTTGAGCAAGGGGAGGGGGAGGGCAAGAAGGAGGGGAGGGGGGAGGATACGGAAGGGGAGTATTGGAGGGGAGGGGGGAGGATACGGAAGGGGAGAATAGGACTGGAATAATTGAGGGCAAGAGGGTATTGAGTTGGTATGGGAGAGTTGATGCTTGCGTCATTATCTTCAACGGCGTTATCATCATCATCGTCATCATTATCATCATCACCATCATCATCATCCCTCTGATACATTACCTCCTTCCCATCCTATGTATTAGTTAGAAAGTGGGTAAGGGTGATGGAAGAATGAATGAATAATGATGATGATGATGATAATGATGATGAAAAGGAGGAGGAAGAGGAAGATTAATGGTTTCTACGACTCACTCTTAGCTGAATAAAATCGTCTGACTTAGCTGGAAGAGAATACTAGAGTTGCCCCCACCATGGGAGGATTATTAAATGTTGTATCTAAATCCCCTAGTTAATAAAGTCTCTTCTGGACTGACTGAGGATAGTAAAGATAAACTGATAATGATAAAAATAGTAAAATATGTCCTCGTACTGAAGATATTACTACTTGCCTCACTCCACCACTCTTGTATCCTCGATCTCTTTCATATGGTAATTATGGTTCTCTCTCTCTCTCTCTCTCTCTCTCACACACACACACACACACATTAGTTTTTCATTCCCATGAGAGCCGCGGCGGTTCAGTGCTTACCGTGTTCGTCTCCTGTTCTGCACGTGTCCAGAATCTAACATTCAACCCCTTCAATCAATCAATCAATCATTTCCTGTGGCACCCTCGGGGATGCATAGGGCCTCGATGAACTCACACCACCACATCCTATCTTGTGCTAACTTCTCAAGATCTCCCCAACACTCATCTCCAGCTTCCCGTCTCATTGTCCTCACCCACGTCTCTTTTGGCCTTCCTCTACCTCTCCTACCCCTTCAGTACTAAAAAATTATCCCCGAGTTGATTAAAATGGAGGAGGGGACTGGAATAAAGTAAAAATGGAAGGAACTAAAAGTACACAGATGGTATAATAGGCTGGTGAAAGGGTTAAAGGAATTGCTGGTAATTGGCTTCATCATTGATCTGTCCTAACCAGCATAAAATCTTCTGAAGGTAGCAAAAGTGTGTGTGTGTGTGTGTGTGTGTGTGTGTGTGTGTGTGAACTGCGTCTTCGGAGTGAAGGTGTAATGCTCTTTTCACTTTAACTTGGCCAAGATTTTCGTCCCTTTCCCGTCTACCCCACCTCGATCAGTGGCATAAAAAGACTATTCTGCGTTACAACGTCCTTTCCTTAGCACTTCTTTGTGACTAGCACCATCACATTCCATTGTTAATCTCTTGTTATAACTCAGCTTTCAAGATGTCTAGGTGGCAATTTTAGGCCAAGATAGAGTGAATAGAGTGTAATTCCAGCTATCTCCCTCCCTTAGTGGTGAGGTCCGGTTCTGTATTATACATCATACGATCCGAAAGATATATATAGATCGTCCCCTTCCTCAATATATACGTTTTTATTTTTTTTATTTTATTTTTTTTTCAACTCTCCCCTTCCCCAAGTCCATACACATTATTTTTTGGCATTCCTTTTTCATCTCCTATCCGCAACCCTCCCCAAACCCATACATTTTTTTCCTTTCTTTTCGTTTTTAGCTTCCACCCTCCCTCCCGAACTCCATACATTTTTTCTTTTTTCTTTTTCCTCTCCCTTCAGCCCCCCCCCCTCTCAACTCCCTATTTTCTTTCTTTCTTTTTTTCTTTCTTCATCTTCCACTCATTCCCATCCCGAACTCCATACTTTTTTTTTTTTTTAATCGATTACCCGCCCTCCCAGCCCCATACATTTTTTTTTTTATCACCCACACGTCCCCCTCCTCAACCTCATTCATCTTTTCATCCTTTTTTTTTTTTTTTTTTTTTTTTTTCTCCTCCCCCACCTCCGCACACATTTTTTTTCTCTTTCTTCTTTTCAACCCTCCCCCCTTTCCCAGTCCCATTCATTTTTTTTTCCCCCTTCACCTCCCAACCCCTGAAGAATTTCCCGTCGCCTCGCCCCCCAGCAGAGAGGAACTGTTTCGGGCGGGGATAGGTCACGAGAATGGCGCAAGAGGGCGGGAAGTGGGTGGTGGATGGAGGGGAGGTGAGGGAGGAAGAGGGGACGTGAGGGGAGAGGAGGGGAGGGAGGAAGAGGGGACGTGAGTTGAGAGGAGGAGTGGGGAGTGAAGAGATGGGAGGGGAAGGGCAGAGAATGGGTGGAAAGAGGAGGGGAGATGAGGGGATGGATGAGGAAGAAGAGTGGTGAGGAAGGGAGAAGAGACGATGGAAAAGGGAGGGGAGGGGAGGGAGTTGAAGTGAGGGGAAGGGAGGTGAAGTGAGAGAAAGGAAGAAAAAAATTGGCACGGAAGAGAAGTTAAGATAAATGAAGTAAAATAAAAACAGAGGAAGAGGGAAAAGAAAAGAGACGGGAGAGGAGGGAAAGGGAGAAATAGAGGGGAAAGGATGGAAGGGAGGAGATACGAGGAGAGTAATGGGGTAAATATTGGTGAGATAAGCATGCAAGGAGAGAACAGAGAGTTTGAAATGAAAGGGAATGGGATGCAAGGAGTAATAGATAGTAGATAAGGACAGGCGAGGAGAGAAGGTGAAGTTGAAAGAGAGAGAGGGAGGGAGGGAGGGAGGGAGAGAGAGTAAAGATATGTTGGATGGAGTTACTACAAAAATTGAATATAATGGAAGAAAGAGTGGGAAAAAGAGGGGAGAATAATGGGGAGAGAAAAAATAGGGAGTGGGGAGGTGGGGATTGGGGAGGGAGGAGGGGAGGGGAATTACAGTGTGCAGAAGAGGGGAAGACAAAGAAAGAGAAGCGTTGGGGGAGAAGCATATGGAGTGGGGAGAGGAAGGGGAGGAAAGAAGGGGAGGGAAAGGAGAGAGAGGGTGGGAGGGGAAGATAGGGGAGGGGAGGTACAGTACAGTGCGTGGGAGAGGCGTGAAAAATTGAGTGAATGGAGATGTCGGATTTTATTTCGTTTCACTCCTGGCTTTTCTCCTACTTCCTTTTTTTTTTCTTTCTTTTTTTTTTTTGTATGGTCTTGCCAACCCCTTTTATAAATGAGACTTTCAGGTTATGGTGGTGGTGTGGGGGGGGGATTATGATGATGGTGGTGGTGGTGATGGTGATGATAATGATGGTGGTGGTGATGTTGATGATAATGATGGGGCTGGTGGTGCTGATAGTGTTGACGAAGTGAAGATGATCATGAAATTGCCTAATATGTTGATGTTAATGAAAATAATGATGATGGTGACGATGGTGATGTTAACGAAGATGTAGCAGATGATATTTGTAACGATGATGATGATGATGATGATGATGGGCGGAACAGGCAAATGGGAGGGATGACGGGAAATTACAGAGAGAGAGAGATGCGTGGGCGGAGTGGGAAAATATGGAGTAAAAGACCACTGGAAATGCGTGACCTTTTGCCTGACCTAAACACCATCTTCAAAGAGGAATCCTGTGCATGGGGGAAGCAGTGTGAGTCATGCTGGCTTGACAGGAGCGTAGCAAACGAACGTAGTGCATTCGGGAGTCAGTAAATGTACGTTCGGGGACTGGAGGGGGAGAGAGAGAGAGAGAGAGAGAGAGCAATAGCAGAAGAGATAGTCATGAGAAAAGTTCGCTTACGATTCCTCTGTGTCTCCTTCTCACTTAAATTCCCACCACTTTCCTCCCTGACGCACCAAATCAGAATTATCTATGGGCAGAGAAGCACACCCAGCCAGCAGAAGGAGAAATATATCGGCTTTTGTCAGTTTATCATCGGTATCTTTATCGTCAGCGTATGGTCCGTCCTGGTCCGAGGCGCTTTGTTCACCTGTTTAGTTAGTTCTTGTAACGGGGTGGGGCACTAACCCACCACCAACCCTTTTAGTCGCCTCATACGACAAGCAGGGATACTGGGGGACTATTCTTGAAACCCCCCTTCCCCTCAGGGGGAAATACACTGGGGTGGTTTGGACATGTGGAGAGAATGGAGAATGAAAGACTGACTAAGAGGGTGTATGTAGATGAAGTGGAGGGAGGGGGAGACCGAGGATGAGGTGGAGGGAGGGGGAGACCGAGGATGAGGTGGAGGGATGGAGTTGAGAGGTATATTGAGGGAGGGGGGAGTGAGTTGGAGGGAGGGCAATCAAATGATGGGTGACAGCGACTTAGAGGCATTTTGTCTGCGGCCACCCTTTGCGGGATTAGGGCGTCGGGCTATAGATAGATAGATCTTTATCGTTGGGAGAAACTTATGTTTTCTTGACCTTTTCGTAAGTGGTTATACAGAATCTTAGTGTTTAAAGTAAGACCCGATCGTTTGGTAGGGACTTCTGGTTGAATGCTACTAGTGTAACTTTTATTGTTCATGATTGTTCTCGGCCGGCATGACACAAAGCCTCTCATACAGCATACAGTATACCGATGACCCAAGCTAAATATACGCGTAAATTTTTAGTATATCGACATGCTAAATTATACATATGATTGTCCAATAGTGTAAATGTTCATACAGCATACGTCAAAACCCAGCCAGCATAAGCAAAAATATACGAGAATATACAGTACATGAAGCAGTATAGTTTACACTCAGGATTCATGACATGCCCACAGGTATACATAACGGGGAATACATACATATCTAACTTGTTGAGGAGGAAGAATATCCATGAGATAGAGTATACTTTAGGTGACATGCAAACTTCATGACATGCATATAGATATACATAGCAGGGAATACCTACATACCTAGTAGGACACAGGAAATGGTAGGTTAGATTGTAGCTGACATGGAGGCTTCAAGACAGGCATAGAAATATTAATAATAGTTTGACATTTTTTTTTTAATGCTAACTTGGCCCAATTTTCCTCCTTTTGCAGCTTATTTCTCGCAGCTCAGTGGCAGAATCAGAATACTGCTGCTGGTCTACATCCTTTTCATGGCACTTCTTCGTGACTAGCATGACATTCTAGGGTTTAATCTCGTAAGTCGGTATTCAAGATGTAGAGGTGACCATTTTAGGCCAAGTTAGAGTAGGCAATTTGAGGGGTCTATATTCTTTTCATGGCACTTCTTCGTGACTAGCATGAAGTTCTAGCGTTACTCTCCTGCTATAACTCGGTATTCAGGATGCGAGAGATGGCAGTTTTAGGCCAAGTTAGACAAGTCAGTGGGTCTGCATCTTTTTCATGGCACTTCTTCGTGACTAGCATGAAATTCAAGTGTTGAAACTCGGTATTCAAGATGGAGAGATGTCAGTTTTAGGCCAAGTTAGAATAAAAAGATTATGGCGGGAAAAACACACATGCTTAACAGATCACAGGAACTGATTAATTGCCCAATCTTTTTCCTCCAAAGTTATCCCAATATATACAGGTTTGTCTGACGTTTTCCTTGTCGTGACATTACTCCTTAATTTATTCTTGAGACGTTTGGGTCGTTTTGTTCAGCTGGAAAAAACCACTTGTTAACCTAAGCTGATAACCTTCAGACCGATGACACAGTAAAAAAGACACACACACACACACACACACACACACACACAGTTTCTTACGATTTTTTTCTAGTTGTAAGACGGCGTACAGTCAGTGGCGTTTGCTCACTTACCTGGAAAAAAAGAGGAATATTATTATTAATAGTGAGATATGATTAAATGGACTTGGTAGTAGTAATAGTAGTGGTGGTGGTAGTAGTAGTAGTAGTAGTAGTAGTAGTAGATGTTTGGCCACTAGGATCATAAAATATACTGGTGGTAGTAGAAATAAACAGGTTATCGTACTGAAAGGGCTAATATTTAGATAGATAGTTTTTAAAGGTTTGGATAGATAATTGTTCTTGGGTTTTATACTAGGGCAACACAAGCACACACTTCCATATATGGACGTACACTCATTCACACACGCACACCCACACTCAGATAAACGCACATACACAAACGCACACGCATGTAGACATTGCACACGGATACACTTACTCAGACGTTTGTTGAGTTGCGCACACATTCGTTTACACACACACACACACACAAAAGGACTTAAGCACTTGTCCCCCTCTCTTAAGTTGTGGACATAAGGGATGGACACAACACTTTGCATAAACATAGGCAGGATTTGTAGGGGAGTGGGGGGACGGGAGTGGGAGTGGGAGGGGGAGAGGGGGAGAGAAGTGGGCAGATTTGTGAGGGGAGAGGAGGGGAGCGGTGTGGGATAGGAAGAGAAAGTGGAAGGGGAAGTAGGAATTGTGGGATAAGGAGTGGGAAGTTGAGAGGGATTGTGTGTGCAATCATTCACACACACACACACACACACACACACACACACACACACACACACACACACACACACACACACACACACACACACACACACACACACACACACACACACACACACACACACACACACACACACACACACACACACACACACACACACACACACACACACACACACACACACACGACAATTACGACAAAAAACTGTGTTACAAAATATCGTGTCACTTGTTGGCGTAAAATCCCGGAATAAAGAAAAAAGTAAATCACGTACAGTTGCCGACAAGTGTGCCAGACCAAAAGTTATTTCTAATTCTTTATTCATATTGAGATAGCAGACGTAAAGCTAAAATATATATAGCTGAAAAATAGACTGCTTTTGATTTCTGTAGGTGATAGCATTGTTAACATAGATTGATTGTCCTAGCCACCCACCCACCCACACTCCTACCTACCTACATGTCTACCTACCTGCTGTACTTGCCCGCTTACGTACCTACTTACTGTACCTTCTCACTTCCCTTCCTACCTACCTGTCCTTCAGTATGTATGTATGTGTGTATGTGTCTGTGTGTTTGTCTGTCGTTCTGTTCACCTATGTCAATCATTCTCTGTTTATTTATTTCTATCTGTCTCTTCACATGTCTGTCTATCAGTCTGTATGTGTGTCTTTCGCCGTAGCTACCCACTTCACCCGCCCCGCCCAGAAAACTTACCTACGTTCCTCCCTCCCTTCCTGTTTGTCTCCCTACTTACCTTCCTTCTAGTCTCTCTCTCAGTCTACCCACCCACATACCTAACAGTGACCTACCGTTTTACCTACTAACTCGTGTGTGTACATACGTAATGCCTGCCTACTTACCGAACTACCTACCTACCTCGCTGCCTACTTCCTTACCCATCTAGCTACCTACCTACCTACCATAGTACCTACCCATCTAACGCGTCCTTCCTCCACCACCCTATTAACCCCGCTCTCACACCTCCAGCCTTATCTACGTACCCACCTACCAGCCTACCTACCCACCTACCTACTTATCCTCCTGTGACTCATCTCGGGGTATTACAAACTCAACATTACTCACCCACAAGACAATTTCCCCCTTCCATTATTTTTTTTTTCTTTTTCGTTTGGTTGTGTGTCGAAAATCACTCCAAATTTTGTTTCCTGTTCTGTATGTCGACACAGATGGGGAGAGAGAGGTCACCTTTCCTCATCCCTCGCTTTTTTTCTCTCTCTCTCCTCTTTTCTCTCTTCTCCCCTCATCTCTCTCTCTTTCTCCTCTCTTCTTCCCTCTTTCTTCTGGCCCCTGCTTTGCCTTCTCTTTCTCACCCCTCCCCGCCCCTTCTATCCTTCCATAACTCTCTCTCTCACTCTCTCTCTCTCAGTATTTTTATATATTTTTGATTATCGTGTATTATTTTTTTGCTCCCAATTCTCTCCCACATCTAGATCCTCTTTGCTTCATTCACGTTTATTTTCTTTTACTTTAAGCTATTTCCTCTCTCTCTCTCTCTCTCTCTCCACCCATATACCTAATCACACTTTCCGTTTATGTGTCGTTTAGTAGTGTAATGTTTATGAACCGGTTAGTCTGTCTGTCTATTCCTGTCTTTATTCATGTTATTGTCTGTCTGTCTGTCTATCTAGCTACTTTTTATCTGTGTACTTATCTCTGTCTGTCATCCATTTATCTGCGTATTTTTCAGCCTATCTATCCACCTATCTGTATTTATCTATCTAAATATGTCTGTCTTTGTGTATACACGGGCACACCAATATCCGTCTTTTCTTTATCCATCTATCTATCTATATCTATCTGTCTGTCTATCTATCTATCTACCTGTATCTTTTTATCTATCTGTTTGTCCCGTCCTTTCACCCTTTCATCTACTTTCACTCTCCCATTCATCCATCAGTCCGATTCCCCCTTCCCTTCATCCATCCATCTTCCGCCCTTCCCTTCATCCATCCATCCATCCATCCATCCATCCCCTCATTCTACCTACCCATCCATCCATCCCTATCATTTCCGACACTTCTTGTACCCACTCCACCCACTTTATCTCCACCCCCCCTTCCTTCTCCACTCACTTTTGTCTGTCCTCCCTCCACTCTCCATCAACCCTTTATCTTCTTTCATTCCTTTCCATCTACCATACTTCTTCCACTTTCCTCTCTCCCATCCACTCTTTCTCCATCCCGTTTCCTCCCCCTTCCCTCTCCCCTCCCCTCTCTTTTTCCTCCACCTCCAGTGTTCCCTCCAGCGTCTCTCCTGTCCACCACTCCCCCTCTCCACTCTCCTCTACCTCCCATTTTCTCTGCCTCCACCGTCTCTTCCCTTCTCCCTCATCCTCGACACTGTACTCTGAATAATGTCCTTTAATATTTTTTTTTCTGATCTATGTTAGTTTTCTTCTTCCCGTATTCATTGTTTTCCTCCTCCTCTTCCTCCTTTTCAGCCTCTCCTATGAAATTTCCATGTCAGGTTTTCCAGGCTGCATGGTGGTCCTTCTGACTTTTTCCTGCCAGTTTTAACTGAAGGGTTTGGAGGCGGGGGGAGCCTTCTTGCCTTACTACCCTTATCCTTCAGCATGTAGAATTAGATCTCGTAGTCATAGTCTACTCAGTAACAAGTAGTCTCGAAAGGACTATAAGGTCTGGTGCTGTTTGCTTTCCTCCTCCTCCTCCTCCTCGTGCTTCCTTCCTTCCTCTTCCGTGCTCACTCTTCCCTGTGAATTGGTCCATCCCGGTACACGAGGAGCGAGAAGAGGAGGTGGTGTGGACGAGAACGGGTTTTCCTGAGGGATAGAGGGAGGTCAGTGGGATCACTGGTTAAATGAGTTGGTACTGGGTACTGGAGAGAGAGAGAGAGAGAGAGAGAGAGAGAGTCTAACGCAGCCTGAATGAAATCGTCCAGGCAGCGCGACAGTAAATTTGACTGTTTATTCCCACTCCTTTCATTGCTTCATCACTGGTTTTCCTTCAATCGTCTCACTCATTTTCCTTCTATCCACCAACCCCTTTTCCTTGATCCTGTCCTGTCTATTTGTCCCCTTTCCTTTTCTACCTGTCTTTTCCTTTCTTAACCTGTCTTTCCCTTTCTTATCCTACCTTTCCTTTTCTTCCTGCCTTCCCCTTACTTTTTGCCTTCCTCTTTCTTCCTGCCTTCCCCTATCTGAACATGGCTTTTCTTTTATTAACCTGCCTTTCCCATTTATACCCTCGAGTACCCGTGTTTTAGAGGGACGCCTTCATGTGGTGGCGCGGGTATATTCAAGCGGTTCAACTTCCTGGTTATACAAATGCCCCTCAGCTATTTCCCTATCCCGCAGAAGGAGAATGGTGGATTGCAGGAGGAACACTTTAAGCCTGCAGTCCACTAGGTTCACATTACACATGATTCTAGGGTTTTAAATACCTGAACCCAGCCATTTCCTTCCTCCCCATACACTGTTGTTCCATTTAAAACTATACCCTGATTGCTACCCCATTTTTTTTTACAGAAGTGTGCAAACAATAGCCTGGAAATGCATATGTGTGTGTTTTTTTATAGGGAGCAATTTCCTCTTCTATGTGCTATTCTTTAATGTGTAAATTCCTCTCCTCCCCCCATGCCTTTTCCTCTTCCTGCCCTTTCCGTCCTCTTCTTCCTCTTCCTTGTTCCTCCTGCTGCCCCCAAACGATTTTCTGGGGTTGGAGTACTCTTGGTAATGATGAATGTAAGTCTGCGGTGATGGGAAGTTTATTACAGGTGTTATGAAGGTGGTGGTGAGATTTGAGGGAAGTGGTGAATCTCTCTCTCTCTCTCTCTCTCTCTCTCACACACACACACACACACACACACACACACACACACACACACACACACACACACACACACACGTCACAACACAACACATCCCTCCATATCATTACATCATCACATCACGAATTCCGCCTCTCTCTCACCCACACCTAGTTTACCCCACACTCATACCGGATCGCCAGCCCCACCATCCACACACACACTCACTCCACCTCCACGCACACGCACGCAGCACACATCACTTGCCATCAGAGTAACTTCACGAACAACACATCACATCACATCACATCAACACTTCAGGACTAAGCATCCCTCACCTCTCTCTCTCTCTCTCTCTCTCTCTCTCTCACACACACACACACACACACACACACACACACACACACACAGCCAGCCATCCTGTTGAACCGTAATCTGAGGTAAAACCCAACCAGGATGCTGCGGTGATGACGGACCGCCTGTCTCTCTGTCCCCGGTCACGCTTCCACCACATCCACACCCACCCACACACCCACCCACACCCATAGCCAGACTAACACCCACACCTACATTTTACACCCATACTCTCGCCCTAACCCTCACTCACCCAGAACCGCACCCACACCCACATCCACACCCACCCACACCTCAAACCTGACAGTGACCGTTTACATGAAGACAATCACCTTTATACACAGTTATGTTCACACGCCCACATTGATACAACAGACATTTACACCCACACCACTTCCTCACCCCTAGGGAGAGTTTCATCCACATCCATACCCTCACCCTGACCTATTGGATATTGACTGTTATATATTGCACCCACACTCACCCATACTCTCATCCTTACCCACATCCACATTCATACTCTAACTCTCACCCACACCCACATCCACTTCCACACTCCCTTTCATCTTCACCGTCCCTTACGCCCTTCATCGGCCATCCACACATTACCAAGTACATCCATTCTTTGCTTGTATTATCCCTAGCCTTCCATCTCCCCCTTTTGTGTATTACCTTATCTTGCCATTCTCTGCTTTTCCCTTTCTTCGTCTGCTTCCGTCTCGCCCTTTTCCATTTCACCCTGTCCACCCATGCTTACTTTTCTGTTTCTTCTTCTCACTGCTAAGCCACTTATCCATGCACCGTGCTCATCAGTTCCTACACTTACCCATCCACTTATTTGCGCACATACCCTCATACCCACCCACTTACTCATACACTCACCTGTTTAGTTAACCACTCATGCATTTATCCATCCACTCACCCACTCATACACTCATCCCCCCACTCACCCACCCACTATTCCCTCCCTCACCCTCTCATGCCTTTATCCACCCACTCATCCACCCATCTATCCACCTCAAATCCAGGTGGTACATTATTCATCCAGACTCACGAATATATGAATAACTATAACTTTGTCTGTTATTTATTCACCAAGTAAGGGGGTATAAAATAACAAGTATGCGTATTTTGCGTTATTTTTGGCTTAGTCGAACTTAATGAGAACGGAAATAGAGAACTGAATATAGTGGAACGTCATGTGGAGGTGGTGGTGGTTGTGGTGGTACGTCATGTGGAGGTAGGGGTAGTTTGGTAGGTGGTCATTATGTGGAGCCATGTCCTGTAGTCATCATTGGAATCTTGTAATTATGTGGAAGACTCGCGTGGAGAGGATCCAAGTCGGGCCGGAATCGTTAAATTTCCTCAGTTAATAACTCTTATAAATGTAGGTATAATTATTCAGCTCTGGAAAATTCACAACTCTTCTGATATGACAGAAATGGGCCAAAACTTGATTACTGAGTCTGTCCAAAAAAAAAAAAAATGCAAAAATAGATAAAACGAAGGAAGAAAATACACACACACACACACACACACACACACACACACACACACACACACACAAAGCAGTGAAACCAAGGACACCAATACTGCATTTCACAGTTGTCCAGAATACGTGTGTGTGTGTGTGTGTGTGTGTGTGTGTGTGTGTGTGTGTGTGTTTTACCATGACGAAAAGCAATAAGGGCGATGACGGTGGGTTTTAATTGTTGGATTTACGCCCATATCAGTTTTTCTCTGTATACCAGAGGGGGAGAGAAAGAGAGAGAGAGAGGGGGGAGGCAGAGAGAGAGAGAGAGAATTAATGCTAACTGCAGAGCAAACACCTTTCCCAGCTTTCTCCACTCTGATCTCTTGGTTGTTGGTAAGATGATACTGCAATATATATACTTACTTGTCTATCAGATCCTCCTCCTCCTTCTCCTTCTCCTCTTTACCAGTTTAGAATTCTCCTGCTACCTGTCTTCATTATTATCATCATCGAACTTTACCACTTAACTCTCCTCCTCCTTCTCCTCCCCCTCCTCTTCCTCCTCCTCCTCCTTCTCCTCCTCCTCCTCCTCCATCTACCAAGGGGAGGGTCAACACTTGGTACACTAACTGCATTACGCTGATGGTCGCTTGTAAATCAGCCAGGGTAGTTTGTCTTAGTTTCCCCCTCCTCCTCCTTTTTCCCGTTTTCTTTTCCTCCTTTCATTGATTCTTCTCTTCTCCTTTATCCATTTATGATGCTTTTTCGTTTTTTTTTTTTTTCTGGTCCCGTAATGTTCCTCTCCACCCTTATTTTTTCTTTCTCCTTTTTTTCTTACTTGACACGTCTATGATTTTTGCGTTTTTCCCGTCTTCCATTTCTCATTTCCTCTTCCGGCTTTTTTTTTTTTTTTTTTTTGTCATTAATTCTCTCTTAGTCTCTCCTCCTCCCTACCCTCAATTTTTCTCCTAACTTTTTTTTTTTTCCATTTTCGAAGTTTCATTTTCCACTCTTATTTAACATCCTTCTATATATCTGTTAGTGTTACTTCTTAAAGGGAGGAAATCTCTCTCTCTCTCTCTCTCTCTCTCTCTCTCTCTCTCTCTCTCTCTCCTCTCATCTGTGTGTGTGTGTGTGTGTGTGTAAAATGAGTGATATACTTATGACTTAGCCGTAGGGAAGGGGGTTAAGAAATTACAGAATAATTCCCGTATATTCTCAGTCACGTCTTTCCCTCAGCTGAAGAAAATCGTTTAGAAAGAGAGAGAGAGAGAGAAATGGACGTCACAGGTTTCAGGGGGTTTAGACGACTTTCATTTCTTTTCGGACAACTTCATTTGCATTTTGTCCTTCATTCCTCAAGGTTTCGTTAGTTTTCGTTTCCTTACTCGTGTTTTCCTTCTCTCTGGATTTCGTGTCTTTTTTCCTGGTTCCTTTCCTTGTGCGTTTCTTTTCCTGTCCCTCCCCGACCTCTCTCTCTCTCTCTCTCTCTCTCTCTCTCTCTCACACACACACACACACACACACACACACACACACACACACACACACACACAAAATTAGTTAAAACCTTCTTCACTCCTTCCTTCATCCCATTTCTCCCTCCTTCCTTTCCATTACATTTCTTTTTCCTTCCATTTTCTTCTTCATCCATTGTCTCCTTCCTTCATCATTTTACCTTCTTCCCTCCCTGCCATAATTGACCATCCTATTTCTTCCTTCTGTCCATCAGTCCATCCATCAGTCCTTCCTTCCCTCATGTCTTGTATCCTTTCCTCCATCCTTCCTTCAATACTTCCCTTTTACCTTCCTTTCCTTCCTCCCTCCCTTCCTTCCCAACCCCCTCCCACATTCCTTTACTACAGAATTACAGTAAATAAAACCTTCTCTAATTTCACTTCCCTCCCTTCTTCCTGTTCCGCATCCAAATGAAATCATCCCCTTATTTACTGTCCCCTGAGTAAGCTACGAGGCTAGGCTGGGAAGGACAGATAGATAAACATGTTACGATAGGTATAACTAGCGTTAGGGATAGAGTGATGTAGTGCTGATAAAAATAGATTTCTTTTGTATCATCTTTCTTCCCTTTTTTTTTTCCTTCCTTCCCCCCCTCCCTTATTCTGATCTCTTCCCGCTTCTTCTTTCCTCTCCTTTTCTCTCCTATTCTCTCCCCTCCCCTCTCCTCCCCTCTTTACATTTCCCCCACTTTCCCCCAGCATCTCCTCCCACTAACTTGACCCAAATGGTCTAGAACTTGGCAAATGGAATTTAACGTTGAAAAATGTAAAGTACTTAACGTAGGCAAGACCATTGGAGACACTAAATACAGCTTAGATAACAAAGAAATTAGCAAATCGGAATGCGAGAGAGATCTAGGAGTTATGATTAGTAACGACCTTAAACCAAGGCAACAGTGTATTAATGCGAGAAATAAAGCAAATAGGGTCCTAGGATTTATTTCGAGAAGCGTGAGCAATAGATCATCTAAAGTAATACTGAAACTTTATCTAGCATTAGTAAGGCCACATTTAGACTACGCAGTACAATTTTGGTGTCCTTACTATAGAATGGATATTAATTCGTTAGAAAATGTACAGAGAAGAATGACAAAAATGATACATGACGTCCGGAACCTGTCATATGAAGACAGACTGAAAAGACTAAGTCTGCATTCGCTAGAGAGGCGTAGAGTAAGGGGAGACTTAACTGAGGTGTTTAAGTGGATGAAGGGTATTAATAAGGGAGATATTAGCAAGGTACTTAAAGTGAGCATACAGGATAGAACTAGAAATAATGGTTTCAAACTAGAAAAATTCCGTTTCAGTAAGGAAATCGGTAGAAATTGGTTTGGTAATAGAGTAGTAGACGAATGGAATAAGCTACCTAGTAAAGTAGTTGCTGCCTCTTCCATTGGGAGTTTCAAGCATAGGCTAGATAAGCATATGACATATAAGGGGTGGATATAGAATAAAGAAAATCTTATAACCAATACTAATTCATAATTTTTTTCTTTTCAGGTTACACTATGATAGTCTTTATTCTCCTTTCACACTTTCCTGTAAAATGTCCACGCCAGTTTTTCTATACGGCGTGGTGTTCTTTCTGACTTTTTCCTGCCGGCTTCGGCTGGAGGGTTTGGAGGGCGGGGGAGAGCCTTCTTCTTTGCTATCCTTATCTCATTCTAGTGGTTCAGTTACTCTTCTAGGAGCTGCCTAGCATGGGCCAACCGGCCTACTCAGTTATCCTCTCTTCTTATGTTCTCTCTCTCTCTCTCTCTCTCTCTCTCTCTCTCTCGGTTTAGATATAGCCTTCATTAACCCCTTCATTACGATTGGCGTTCCCTGCTTACATGAAAATTGACTAGAGATTGCAAACAAAATCGTACTCGGACGGAAAGGTCAAGGCCACGCTAGAATATTCAGTTTTTGCGTGCGTGCGTGCGTGCGTGCGTGTGTGTGTGTGTGTGTGTGTGTGTGTGTGTGTGTGTGTGTGTGTGTGTGTGTTTGTTTTAAGAGGTTGTGTGGCGATTGTGTTTTCGTGGAATTTTTGTTTTATTTATTCCTTTCCATGTCTCCTCCTTCATCTGATCTCATTCATTATTTGTCAGGAATTCTCCGGTATCATCATCATCATTATTATTATTATTATTATTATTATTATTATTGTTATTATTATTATTGTTGTTGTTGTTGTTGAAAATGAGACGTATGCGTTTAAGAAATATCGGGGGAAAGAGAGAGAGAGAGAGAGAGAGGTAAAACAGATTAGAATGGAGTGAGGGTATGAAGTGTGTGTGTGTTGGGGGAGAGGGGGGGGGGTTCCGCGAATTTAAATCCCAGGAAAAAGGTGGAGGGACGGTGGGGGGGATGGTAGGGATAGGTAGGGGAGGCGAAGGATAGAAGGGGGAAGGGTACAAGGCTAGGTAGGGGAGGAGAAAGATAAAGGGAGGAGTGGGGAGGATAGGGGTGAATGAAGGGTAGAGGGAGGAGGGTAGGAAGGATAGGTAGGGAGGGAGAAAAATGGGAGTTGGGAGGATAGAGGGAAGGGAAGGAGAGGTAGGGGAGGAGGGAAGGATAGAGGGGTAGAGGTGGATGGTGGGAAGGGTAAAGGGAAGGAGAGGTAGGGGAGGAGGGAAGGATAGAGGGGTAGAGATGGATGGTGGTTTGGGTAAATATGGAAAGCAAAGAATAGATTGTTAAAGGTAAATAATAATAATAATAATAATAATAATAATAATAATAACAGGAGTGGGATAGATTGTTAAAAAAGGAGGGGTGGATAGACGTGGGGAGGATTCAGGGAGGGGTGGAGAGGAGGTTGTGGAGGATGAGGGTTGGGGAGAGGAAATGGATTAGGATAGGGAATAAAAGAGGAAGGATGGGGATTGGTTAGTCCATTACCCATTTTCTATTCCTTCTACCTCCGGACGATTTTATTAAGGGGAGACTCTTGAAGGAGGGGGGTAGGTGAAGACTAGAGAGAGAGAGAGAGAGAGAGAAAGAGAGAGAGAGAGGCTATAAAGGTGAGGATAGGGGGGATAGGGAGGAGGGAAGGGACAGACTGGCGACCCCACGGTAATCAAATTTAGAGAGAGAGAGAGAGAGAGAGAGATTTGTTTACGGTTTAGTGTTGTCCTTGTGTAATATCTTGTTTGCTTTTGTTATTTGCAGTGTTTTTGTTTCGTGTTCTTTTGTTGTTTGTGTGTGTGTGTGTGTGTGTGCTTTGTTTGCGTTAATGTAGTGTTTTTGTTCAGCACTGTTTTTGATTCGTCAGATGTTCTAGTCACTCCTATAGTTATAAGTTTGTTACTGTGTTTTATTTGTTTTGAGTGTTTGTGTTTGTTATTTAAGTTCTGTTTGTTATTGTTAATGTCTACTGCTCTTGTTTGTGTATTTATCTCGTGTGCTTTGTGTAACTATATCATTTTCGTTATGTAACCCTATGTACGTATGCAGACACCTGTGACCGACATGACTGTGATTACATGACTGTGGCTGTCGGCAAATACACGCAGTCATGGTTAGCCCCTTCACTACGAGGCGAGGGCGACCTTAACCCCTTTAACCCCTTGACTACGAGGACGTGTTTGATTTTTCTACCTGTCACCAGACGATTTTTGTTCAGCTTAGGAAAAGTTAAGGAATTATTAGTCATTCTTTGGATTTTTTTTTTTTTTGTCACTGATATTGCGTCTGATAGGTTAGTCTAATCTATCTGTCTGTCTGTCTGTCTATATGTCTGTCTGTCTATCTATCTGTCTGTCTTATCTATCTATCTATACCCAGACGCCCCAGTACCGCAAGGAGTGGCCGCCAACAAATCGCCTCCACGTCGCCCTGTCTCCTGCTGTTTCACTGCCCTCTCTCCAACTTACACTCCCCTCTCTCATACACCTCTCTACACAAATCGCCTCCACGTCGCCCTGTCTCGTGCCATATCGCTGCCCTCACCCAAACTTACACTCCCCTCACTTATATACCTCTCCATCCCTCCATCTTTATGCTGTACTCTTTCCACTCTAACTTGGCCCAGATTTTCTTACTTTTGCAACTTACTTTACATAGCCCATTGACAGGAAAAGACAATACTACAGCTCTGCATCCTTTCCACAACACTTCTTCTTGACTAGCAACATTTTCTAGTGTTAATCCATTGTAACAACTCAGCATTCAAGGTAGAGAGGTGGAAATTTTAGGCCAAGTTAGAGAAAAGGAGTATAGTCAGTGTTTTGTATCCGCAATAAAAAAAAATAGTATAAAAGATAATAATGAAGAGTACTTAAGATGAATCGCAGAGGAAGATGTGTGACGGAGACTCCTTACGCCAGTTAGAATTAGGAACGTGTGTGTGTGTGTGTGTGTGTGTGTGAGAGAGAGAGAGAGAGAGAGAGAGAGAGAGAGACAGACAGACAGACAGACAGACAGATGGGGGGTACGGTTAGTGTGTGTGTGTGTGTTTGTGTGTGTGTGTGTGTGTGTGTGTGTGAGAGAGAGAGAGAGAGAGAGAGAGAGAGAGAGAGAGAGAGAGAGAGAGAGAGACAGACAGACAGACAGACAGATGGGGGGTACGGTTAGTGTGTGTGTGTGTGTGTGTGTGTGTGTGGTACGGGTAGTGTGGAGTCATTGTAATAGCGAGTTGTATTGCTTTTATGTCACACAGCCACATTAGACTACGCCCTCTGCTCTCTCTCTCTCTCTCTCTCTCTCTCTCTCTCTCTCTCTCTCTCTCTCTCTCTCTCTCTCTCTCATCCACAAAACCACCTATTTTCTCACTTTCTGACTCTTTCTCACTAACTCACCAACAGCCGTATACCTTTACTCCTACTCTTAGGTTGTAATAAATATAAATTGTGCAGAGAGAGAGAGAGAGAGGCAGCGGATCAATACACCGAATCAATTACCTTTAAAATAGTTGCATTGATCTTTGTATTCTCTGTATCATCCCTTATCGTGTATACCCCAATTTGTGTGTGTGTGTGTGTGTGTGTGTGTGTGTGTGTGTGTGTGTGTGTGTGTGTGTTTTCTTACTATATCGTTCATCTCTTTTACATTATATCTATCTGTTTTTCATCCGCTTTCATCTATCTGTCTGTCTCTCAAGTATATTCCATTCCACCTCTTCCTTAGTCTATCCTTTTCCATCTATCTATCTATCTGTATGTCATCCCTCTTCATCTATCTACCCTTCTAAAATATTCCATCCCATCTCTTCCTAGATCCATCCTTTGCCGTCCATCTACCTGCCTTTCTAACATATTCCATCCCACTTTTTTTTTTTCAATATGTCATGCTTTTCCATCTGCCATGCCACATTTTCCCCAATTTGTCCTTTTCCATCCATCTATCTATCTATCTATCTGTCTATCTATCTATCTGTCTATCTGTCTATCTATCTATCTATCAGTCACTTCTCACCGTATATCCAGCTCCGCATCGTCTCATTAATTTACAAACACGTCATGATCAACTCAGTAGCACTCAAGACACCACCAACTTTCATTACCCGGAACATAAGACGCCCAGACTCCTTCCTGGAACCCCCCCTAACTTCTCCCACAGAAAGGTGTATAGATGCCATTTCTCTCTCTCTCTCTCTCTCTCTCTCTCTCTCTCTCTCTCTCTCTCTCTCTCTCTCTCTCTCTCTCTCTCTCTCTTCCGGATACGTAATAGTTTTAGCAACAGAAAGCTATGTGTGTGTGTGTGTGTGTGTGTGTGTGTGTGTGTGTGTGTGTGTGTGTCAGAGATAAGGAGCGTTTGTGTGTGTGTGTGTGTGTGTTTTTATTTCCGTGTGGTTCTGCGGTTGTGTGTACGTCTGCGCAAGTGTATTCGTGTATGCGTCGTCTCGGCTCGACACACAAACTCGCCGTGTAGAAAGGGAGGTGGGAGGGATAGGATTCACCCGGTCACACAAACCCCAATGAAGTTTTACGAATGACAGAAGTAATTTTGAAACTATTATTTTCTGTGTATATTTCTTACCTATGGGTGTTTGTACGGGGAACTTTGGGTGGTTAAGTGGAGGGCCCGATTAGTGAGAAAGTGGGGATGAGGTTGTTGTATCGCGACATTTTGAGAGAGAGAGAGAGAGAGAGAGAGAGAAAGAAAGGGGGGATGAGGTTGTTGTATCGCGACATTTTGAGAGAGAGAGAGAGAGAGAGAGAGAGAGAGAGAGAGAAGGGGGGGTGAGGGAGCAGTGTTGAGAAAATTTGCTTCCTTAGGATTTATTTTTATCCTCGGAAGATTTATTGATGCATTTGAGAGAGAGAGAGAGAGAGAGAGAGAGAGGACAATCAGCTGAGTAAAATCGTCTTCGGGGTAATGGATTAATAAACTCTCTAAAGCGCTTATAAAACAGTTTCAGTCATGGTCTAGAAATTTTACTGATTCATTTCACGACAGTTTCTTTTTCTATTTTTTCTTCATTTTCGTTTTTAATACAGGACCGTCATGGTGGTGGTGGTGTGTGATGATGATGGTAGTGAATGATGTGTGATGATAGTGAATTGTGTAGTGTTTTACCGGTTTAACATTATTTCATTGACGGTTTAAGTAGCTGAGTGCGATGATGATGATGATAATTATAATAAAAATAATAATAATAATAATAATAATAATAATGACAGTGGAGGTGAAGTAGATGAATAAAATGATGAATAATAAGTGTAGATAGTGCAAAAACAAAGAGCAGTGTTTTACCGGTTTAACATTTTTCCATCGGCGGTTTAGCTCAGTAATTGTGCGGTGAGGAAGTGACTTGGACTAAAGCAAAAGGTGTTGTTCCCAAATTTCCCCTGTTTTTTTGCGATAGTGGCGGCGGGGATAGTTTGCGAGGCGTCTGGCTGTGTTTGTGTGTGGAGTGTATGTGTGTGTGTGTGGGTGTAGATGTGGGTATGTGTGTGAGGGAGGGTGAGTGTGTGTGTGTGTGTGTGTGTGTGTGTGTGTGTGTGTGTGTGTGTGTGTGTGTGTTTGTGTGTGTGTCCCTCCCTCCTTGAACCTTTCCTATAATTGTCGCTGTTTCTTTTTCTTATCCTTCTTTCCGCTCATTTACCCTCCTTTCCCTCCATTGCTCTCTCTCTCTCTCTCTCTCTCTCAAAAGAAAAAAAAATGCCGTGTAATATTTTTTTTTTTTTTACTTTTGACAATCACAGTGGTTCGAGTTAATATTTTCATCGTGTGTGTGTGTGTGTGTGTGTGTGTGTGTGTGTGTGTGTGTGTGTGTGTGTGTGTGTGTGTGTGATGGCCCAGTAAATGAAGAACTTATTATATACTTTCTTTGCAACCTATAAAAACTGATTTTCAATATCACCCAATTTACAAAACCACAAATAAAAAAAAAAAAGTTTATATTATGGAACACAGTCAGCTTAGAAGGAGGCTCCATAGCACCTCTTCCTTAGCGATTTATTTTTGGTTATGGTAGGTTAATATGCTTTTGCACGTTTTTTATGCACAGTATGGCGATGACAGAAGATGTATATAACATAGAATAGACCAGTAAGTTGTGATAAGCAAAATAAATCGCATAGAAAGTTGTGTTAAGGAGCTTTTTTACCTGACGAGAATTTTGTCTTTTTCCGGCTTATTTTTTTCGCTAGTTCAGTGGCAGGGAAAGTGGAATAGCCTGGTTCTCCATCCCCTCCATTGCACTTCTTCGTGACAAGCATCATACTTTAATGTTAACTTGTTTCATTGCAACTCAGAATTCAAGATGGGGAGGTGGTAAATTTTAGGCCAACTTAGACTAAATAGAGTATAGTGGAATGTCGGTATTTCTCACTGGTATACCGGTACTTGTAACTGGTATACTGGTACTTGTGTCTGGTGTACCGGTACTTGTGTCTGGTATACCGGTACTTGTGTCTGGTATACCGGTACTTGTCACTGGTATACTGGTACTTGTGTCTGGTATACCGGTACTTGTTACTGGTATACCGGTACTTGTGTCTGGTATACCGGTACTTGTGTCTGGTATACCGGTACTTGTCACTGGTATACTGGTACTTGGCATAGTTCACACCCGCCTTCATTCATTCCTTATCTCTGTCTCACCTCTTATCAATCAAGTCTTACTCTCTCTCTCTCTCTCTCTCTCTCTCTCTCTCTCTCTCTCTCTCTCTCTCTCTCTCTCTCTCTCTCTCTCTCTCTCTCTCTCTCTCTCTCTCTTTCTCATTTCCCATCTTCTAATTCCATTCCTCTAATATTCATAATATTTTCCTGAACCACTTTAAAATTTCCGGACACTTATATTCAGGCAAGTGGCATACGATTTTGATTATTTGAGGAGAGACATTTTATACTATTATTCTTAACGCCATTTGATTTTATGTAGCATATGGAAGAGTATTTTTTTTTTCTGGCAGTTATATTCTCACTAATTACGTCTCTCACTTTATCCCATATTATCACCATTGTTTCTTTCTGTCCCCATCCCCCTTTCTGTCTGTCTGTCTGTGTATCTGTCTATCTACCCGTCTGTCTATCTGTCCACACACGGTACAGATATACATACATATACTGTACATACATGCTTCCATCACATCACATCTTCATCCTTCTTTCTTGTTGTCTTGCTCAGTCCCCTCTCTCCTTGACGACCTTCCCATTTCATTCATCTGCCCTCCCCCCTCCCCTCCCTCCTCCGGCGTCTCCCTTCCCCCCTTCCTCTGTCTCTGTTATCGCGCTTCCTCATTCATTCATAATCCCTCCCCCCTCCCCCACCCCACTTTCTTACATACCCGCTTTCTCCACCCTCCTCTCCTTCATTCATGTTTCCTCCATTCTCACCTTCCTTCCCCCCCGCCCTTCTCCTATCCCTCTCTGTTCCCTCTTCCCTCACGTTCTTTAACTCTGTTCCTCCTCCTTCTTCTCCTCCTACTTATATTTACTTCAGTCTTTCCGTCATTTAATGCTCCCTCCTCCTCTTCCTCCTCCTCACATCACGTTTTCTTCCTCTCTTTTCTGCCTTTCCTTCATCCCTTTTATCTCCCCTATTCATCTACTCCGTCTTCCCTTCCCCCCCACCCCCACCCTTCCGCTTCTCCACCCTGCAGCGCCTCTCCCTCATCTCCCTCTCTTGTCACCCAGCATTCCAGCAACCTTCTTTCCTCTTCCTCTTTTCTGTCATTTTGCTCGCACATCTTGGTTAGATCATTAATGGTTGCAATTTTACCACAAGAGATGTATAGGCTTCATGTTATCTGAGCTTCCTGTAGACTCCTTGATTTTCTCTCTTCTCTCTCTCTCATTTACCTCTTCACCCCCTACCTCAGTTCAGTCCCAGCATCCCTGCCTCCCTCTCACTTCCCTCCCAGCATCCCTGTCCCTCCTCATCCCTGTCCCACCCCTTGCCTCCGAGCATCCCTTTCCCCTCCCGTCCCTCCCAGCATCCTTGTCCACCCCCTTCCCTCCCAGCATCCCTGTCCCCCCCTCTTCCCTCCCAGCATCCCTGTCCCACCCCATGCTTCCCAGCATCGCTGCCCCCCTTTCCATCCCAGCATCCCTGTCCTACCCTTTCTCTCCCAGCATCCCTGTCCCACCCCATCCCTCCCAGCTTCCCATCCCTCCCAGCTTCCCTTCAACCCTTCCTCCAACCCACCCACTCTCCTCCAGCATCCCTCCAACTCTTCCTCCAACCCCCCACCTCCAGCCCCCAATCTTTCCCAGCATCCCTCCCCCTTCTCTCCCAGCATCCCCCTCCCTTCTCTCCCAGCTTACCCCCCCCCTCTCCCAGCCAACTCCCCTCCTCTTGTAATCTTAACTGATAACCATACTCTCGCCTCCCGAAGCAGGTATAAGGATAAGGCGCCATTGTGTCTTTCCGGGAACGCACTGGTAACGGACGTGTGTACGTATTGGCCATGTACATTTGTGTGTGCACATGAAAGTACGAGATAACAGGTAGACGTGTATGTATATATGTATGTGCTGGATACGTTTTGTGTGCAGATGGAAGACGTTGATAACAGGTAGATGTGTGTACGTGTATTTCGTGTACGTTTGTGTGTGCAGGTAGAAGTCATTGATAACAGTTAGATGTATGTATGTATATTTCGTGTGCGTTTGTGTGTGAAAGTACATGATAACGGATAGACGTGTATGTACAAGAGTGTATCGAGTACGTATGTGTGTAAACTGAGTAACGTGTAGACATGTACGTCCCGATAGTGTCTTTTGCGATTCTCTGTACGTATGGAAGTAACAAGCTGACGTGTACGTAACTGTTTATGTCATGTACGCTTGTATGTGTCCAGATATACGTACACGATAACAGACATGTGTACTGATGGCTCGTGTACGTTTTTGTCAATGGAAGTACAGTAAAAATAATAAATAAATAAATCAGTAAATAAATAGTTATGTCAGTTAGTCAGTCAATCAGTCAGTGTCATAATACCCTCTTTAAGGCGTAGGGTCCCGAGGCTAGGCTATTTAAACTACTATATTTAAGGGTAGATGACCAGCCTACTCCCCCTGGTGGCATTACGTGATTGAGGGAAAAAAGAAAAACATTCACCTTTTGGGGGATCGAATCATTGGCGTGCCTTGGCCTTCACTTGGACTGGGTGTTGTGAGAGAGAGAGAGAGAGGAGGATGGTGAAAGGTGTACATGGGTTCGTCTACCTTCCATGGACGTGTGAAAATGCTACAGGTTTGTGCGCGTCCGTCTGTGTGTGTGTGTGTGTGTGTGTGTGTGTGTGTGTGTGTGTGTGCGATACTGACAGAAGACTATACTGAATCCATATAATTGCAGTCATAAATTCCTTTACAGTCTTTTAAAATTTCAGAACACAATTACTTCCTACCAACTTGACGTGTAATATTAAAGTGGGAAATAAAGTTTAGAATTTTGCTTTATTGATAACCCTAGATTTGTAAAGGGATTATTGACCGTCACTGAACACTCGAAGTAAAGGATATTGTATGAGCAGTGATGTCTTTGATAATTGATTGGAATTGTTTTTTTGTTTATTGGATCTCTCTCTCTCTCTCTCTCTCTCTCTCTCTCTCTCTCTCTCTCTCTCTCTCTCTCTCTCACACACACACACACACACACACACACACACACACACACACACACAACCGTTTACTACACCCAGCCTCAAAACTTCCCTCCCGTCTCTTCCCCTCTGTTTCACCCCCTCCTCTCCCCCTTTTTACCCTCTCCTCCCCCCTCTCCACCCCCAATATCGCAACATACACCCCAAGTCCTGTCAGCTATACCCCCAATGACGTCGTTTTTGCGTCAGTGGTGCGTTTTTTTGGGGGGTAATTTGATAATGTGTTGGGGTGAGGGAGCGAGACAGATATTGCTACACATACCCCTCTTCGTTTGTCCCTCTACCCAACCTCTGATACTACCCGTGTGTGTGTGTGTGTGTGTGTGTGTGTGTGTGTGTGTGTGTGTGTGTGTGTGTGTTTCCTTTCCCTGTTTACGTCTGTCTGCTGTCTGTTTATTATCCCTGTCTTTCTGTCTGCTTTCCGTATTCCTGACTCTGTTCCTGTCTGCTTCCTCTCCCGATCCAAGTCTGTCAGTCTGCTTTACCTATCCATGTCTGTCTGTCTCTTCTTGTCTCTGTCCTTTTCTTTAAACTTATCCTTGTCCATGTGTCTCCTCTCTCTGTCCTTCTCTCCTCACCCTGTCTCTGTGCCTGTCCTTCCTCTCTTCAGTTCTCTTCATTCTTTCCCGATTTTTTTCTCAATTTCTTCGTTCTCTGCTTTCCTCCTCCTCCTCGTCCTCCAGTCTTCTCTTCTCCATTAATTCCTTGTCCTTCTTTTTCCCATTCTTCCTTGACTGTCATTTGTTCTTCTTCTCTCCTTTTCGTTCTGTTTTTCGTCCCCTTCCCTTTTATCATCTCTTCCACTCATTTCCTATTCATCCTTTTCTTCTCTCCTCCTCCTTTCTCCCGCCGTCTCACAATCAGTCGCTCACCCCTGCACTTTTATCCTCGCCTCCCTGCTTCTCTCTCTCTCCTCTCATCCCCTTCCTCCCCCCTCCCCTCCCTTCATTGCTTTCTGTCCGTTCACTTCCCCCGGACGTATTGTGATAGGCTAAAAATAGTGAATGCACAGTAGCTTATCTCCCCCTCCCCCACCTCTCTCTCTCTCTCTTTCTCTCGTCGGATGTGGTGAAGGGTTACTGATCTAATTTATTCGTGTTTTATTTTTTCCAGTCATCTCCCTCTTTCCTCCTCCTCCCCCTCATCCCTCATACTCCCATCCCAGACACTCCTACTCCCTCTCACTCCCCCACTCCCCCATTATGTCCCCTTACCTGTTTTCCTCTCCCCTCCACACCTCCAACCCCCTCGTCACCCCAAGCCAATCCTATTTTCTCCCCCCCTCCGGTACCCCTTTCTAACCCCTTCAACCCCCCCCCCTTCCTCAGCCCCTCGCACACCTTTTTTCCCCTCCTCTCCTTCCCCCACCCTTCCCAACCATTCCACAACCCTCCCTCCCAACCCTGTGTGAAAGCAGCTGAGTAAAATCATACGCCCGTACTATATCATCATCAAGTACAATAATATCAGTTAAACACACCAGCACATCATCACCCTCCTCCTCCTCATCATCATCATCATCATCATCATCATCATCATCATCATTATCATCATCAAGTACAGTGATATCAGTTAAGTACATCACCGCACCACCACCACCATCATTCTCGCCTTCCTCCTCCACCACCATCACCATCCTCCTCCTCCTCCTCTTCATCATCATCAAACAAATCCCTCAGTAGCTGTCTCTTATGTTTTCATCCCTAGAGCGTGTCTGGCCGATGTGACGTCTTTCTTAATTGATGCAACGGGAGACAGTGGGAAAATTGTGTGTGTGTGTGTGTGTGTGTGTGTGTGTGTGTGTGTGTGTGTGTGTGTGTGTGTGTGTGTGTGGATGCTGTGTGTCAAGGTCAGAGAGAGAGAGAGAGAGAGAGAGAGAGAGAGAGAGGCGTCGGAGTAGTTAATATGGAGAGGGGAATGGAAAACAGATGCTTAAGTATGTGTGTGTGTGTGTGTGTGTGTGTGTGTGTGTGTGTGTGTGTGTGTGTGTGTGTGTGTTTGAAAGAGAGAGAGAGAGAGAGAGACAGACAGAATGATAACCCATAAAAGGATAATGACACATAAAAAGGATAAGAGATAACAGGAAGAAGAAGTGATAAAAGAAATATAAAACACTTGAGGATAAGGATGCAGTTGACAGCTCTCATACTCGTTCAACATCTCTTTTGCAACATTCACACAACACCCCATTGCAACCTGATATTTACAATGGATTTTCTACCAAGCGTAACCTCCTCAACACGAGTATATTCTTGTTTTTCATGCCATAGATTATTTTTATTCAGCTTAGGAGTAACGTGATATATTTAAAAGGCTAATCAGTGCTAGGTTAAAAAATGGTGCTAAGGTGAATTAATTGGCCAGATGTTAACAGTAAAATAACGATATAAATGTCAGTGGAATTAAAAGGCTGAGTATCCATCTGACCTGCTTCAGGCAACAAATTCAACATCCTTCTTCAACTCAAATCTAGTACTTCTCAGCTTGCAACTTCATCCACCCAAGGAATTGTGAGATGGGGAATGAGTGGAGTGTCTGAGAAAGAAGCTTGGAAATTGAGGGACCTGAGGAAATAATAAGGAATGGCAGGGATTGATTTAAACCTTCAATCTGATGCTGTATTTTTTCATTGTAACCCCGTCAGTCCGAGGTTGTAATTTACCATCTTATTCTCGTTATTTTTAGACGATTTTTATTAACCTTCGATATTTTTTGGTAGTGTGTGTGTGTGTGTGTGTGTGTGTGTGTGTGTGTGTGTGTGTGTGTGTGTGTGTGTGTGTGTGTGTGTGTGTGTGTGTGTGCGTGTGTGTGTGTGTGTGTGATGACAAATAAGTGTCATGTCCGTTTGGAAAGTTTTTTGGAGCTTTCTTTTTTTTTTTCTTATTTTTTTTTTTCTTTTAGAAGGGTTCAAGGGCAGTAATGGCCAATGGACTCTGTGAACTCGACATTCCTCATCCAGAGAGAGACAGACAGAGAGAGAGAGAGAGATAGATAGAGAGAGAGAGAGAGAGAGTACCTGCTAGCAACCCTACGTATGCAGAGAAATATACGAAGCGTCTTTCATAGGTTAGGAATATTACCCAGAAGAGGTAAGCGAGTAACAGATGAAATGCTACTCAGATTTTTGCCCCCTCCTGTACCTCCACCCGGCATTTCCATCACGGGCCTGAAGAACATGAAGATTGCAAAACTGGGTGTGTTAAGATCATATGTCCCTTGTGTTATCCTTCTTAAGACTTGCGTAAGATTTGGGAGAATATTGCTCTCGTACCTCCAGCTGGTATTTCCCTTCCAGTTCCTCATGGTTGTGTTAAGTCGCAGTGTAGTTTAAGATTAAGAATGTGTGTGTGTGTGTGTGTGTGTGTGTGTGTGTGTGTGTGTGTGTGTGTGTGTGTAAGATGTGGAGATGGGAGTGAAGGAGAATGAAAATAGAGTGAGTGAGTTAAGAGGCTGGCATGTAATGACGAGGGATGGGACGGACACTTTGCCACCTGACTACCTCACTTCCACCTCACCTGATCACCTCTCCCATACCTGACCACTTCACCACCACCTGACTACTACTTCACCTGACCACCTCGCCACCTGACCACCTCTTCACCTGACCGCCTCTCCCCTATCTGACCACCACCACCTGACCACTTCTTCACGTGACCGCCTCCATCATCTGACCACACGGCAAGAAGTGGATCGCTAGCCTTGAAGAACACCGTAAGGGCTGGTCGGTGCGAAATGGACAAGAGACTCTGATTCCTTTTGGCATTTCCTACCCATTTATTTTGACGATTTTTTATTATTTTTTAGGGGTAGGGAGTTGCGTTCTAACTCTTGCTCTTTAATTCTTGCATTTTTCTCCTTTTTTTTTTTTGTAATTCTTCGTTCTTTTATCTCATTCCTTCTTTCTGTTGTTTCCTTGCTGTTTTTTCTTTTACTTATCTCTTCTGTTATTTATTTTTGTGGTAGATACTTAGATTTTTCTTACATATCTCCCCCCCCCTTCCATCCATTTATATACTGTTTATCTATCTTTCAGTAATCTTGACTCCTATTTTTATCATTTATTTTAATAATCTTGTCTCTATTTCACTTAATTGCCATTGTTTCATCAGTCTTCTCCACTTAAGCAGTTTCTTCCCCTCTGTTTCTCTCTCACCTTCATTACTCTGTTACTCCCACCTTCTCCACCTCTCCCCCTCTTCCTTGCCACCCTCCCCTCCACATCTTCGCACTGTCCCTCCCGCACCTATCCACCACAGCGTCTCTTGTCCCTATTTTTAGCACTCATCCCTCATCGCCGTCCCATCTCTTCACCCCCACAACGACAGCATCAGCAGTAATAATAATAATAATAATAATAATAATACCTCCACCCCATCTCATCCCTCCCCATCCCGTGCGTCCATTTCATCTCCATCTCCTCCCTCCTTTTTGCCATACCTCTCCCCCATCTCCTCATTCCCTCCCCCCTGACCTCACCACTCACCTCCCACCATCGCCACCCTGCCCTCCTCACCCACCCCCTTTCGTAATGCAATTCTCTTTGTAATTTACTAGGCGTTTAGGCTTTGCTTGTTAGAGATAGTTGGGTGGTTTGAGAAGTAGTAGTAGTAGTAGTAGTAGGAGTAGTAGTAGTAGTAGTAGAAGAAGAAGTAGTAGTAGTAGTAGTAGTAGTAGTAGAAGAAGAAGAAGAAGAAAGGAGGTTGAGAAATAGATGTATCGTGCAAAATAAATCGCTAAGGAAAAGGGGTTAGGGACTCTCCAGCGCCTTTAGAATTCGGCCGTGTAAAAGACGGCATCGTATTGAAGGGGTTAAGGGGACTGAGGAGGAGAGGAGGGATGGGAATTTGGAATATCTCTGCTTCTTTCCTTCACTTACGAACATATGAGAGAGAGAGAGAGAGAGAGAGAGAGAGAGAGAAATTTGGCATATAGCTCAGTGTTGGGGGAAATGTCTGTGCATGCAGGTCGGCACGCACAAGGAGTTTTTTCAAAGCTAGAATACCACTTGAAATTAACCCTTTATCCTGGAAAATGAACGAGGGAGCTGTGTAGTGATGTGGGGAATGTTGGTGCTTCTTCGTGACGCCCCGAGAGAGTTTTTAAAGATATGATAGTCCTGTAAGTTGTCTCGTTTGATTAGAAGAGGTGGAAGGAGGAAGTTCCGAAGTGCTTAGTGATATTGGGAATTATTTGCTTCTTGTTGGGCTCTTGCATTATTATTATTATTATTATTATTATTATTATTATTCTTTAGCTATGATACCTAGTGATGTACGGAAATTTCTTAGTTTCTTCGAGACTTGTGGAGAGAAATACTGAAGAATGTCGAACGCTTGAAATCGCTACTTATTATTGAAGATATTGGATAAATCGGATAAAAAAAATAATAATAATAACTGCATAGTGTTGTGTGAAATTCATGTGCTGGTTTGAGACATGCAAAGGAAAACAGAAAAAAAAATACACTTAAACACCCTCCATTAGGGTAAAATGTATTGGGCAAATATGTGAAAAAGTAGAGCTGAAAGGGTGATTGGATTCGGTAGCTATATTGTGTTTAAGGCAGTATATTAGTTCCAGACTCGGAAGTACTGAGGAAATTTTAGCACTTAGAGTACTGTTATTTCCCTAGGAGATATTGTAAAAGTTGAGTAGAAAGAGGAAGCTGAGTATTGCCAGGTCTTAAGGGAAATACTTCTCCTTTTAAGAAAGTTGGTGAAGGAAATGGTGAAGAAGATGTTAGCACTTGAAGATGTCTTGTATAGTGGGTAATGGTTAAGTGGAGAAAGAGAGAGAGAGAGAGAGAGAGAAGGGGGGGGACGAGGTAAGTTGTGTATAAAATCAGTATGAGTAAACAGATATGGAGACAAGCAGGTATCATACTAATTAACAGGTGTAGGAAGCCCCTTAGTCAGGTGTGTGTGGACGGGGTTGAAAGGTGTGTGGGCGAAATGACAGGTGTAGAAAATCAGTATGAGTAACTTGAGTCTTCAGCACATATCACACTAATTAACAGGTGTGAGAAGCCCAGTAATCAGGTGTGTGTGGGCGGGGTTGATAGGTGTGGGGCGGGGTGACAGGTGTGTAGTGGTACCAAACACAGCCCGCCCACACACCTCACCCATTTGAGGACTTAGCACACACTCACACGCACATCACACTCACCTCACGAGCGACTTGCGCGTTGAGGGGGATGTGTGTGTGTGTGTGTGTGTGTGTGTGTGTGTGTGTGTGTGTGTGTGTGTGTGTGTGTGTGTGTGTGTGGAGACTGTACTTTCCAAACACATCCATACATGATCAAGTGCTAACGTGTTTTTCCTCACTTCGTGTTTACTTGAGGTGAGTGAACTTATTCCTGTTTTTTTTTTTTTTTTAATTATTATTTGGTGTGTCTGGTTTTTGCGGAACTTCCTCGTATTCTCCATATATGTGTTTTAAGTGGCACTGTTATAGATCCTGTTTGGTGCTCTTGCGTGTTTGGATGTGTTTTATTATTTTGTGGGCGATATTTTTGCCGTTTTGTGATATGTTTTTACCTTTAGATTTTTATTGATATTTTTTTCCACTAGAAGATTTTTTTTTTTTTGGCCTTATATTTCTGTCTTTATTTTTTCCTTTTCCTCGTATTTGCAAGTTAATCTCATAACTCTCTCTCTCTCTCTCTCTCTCTCTCTTTCTCTCGTTATTTTTTTTCATTTTCCTAGTATTTGTTGTCCCTCCGTCCCCCCCCCCCCCAGTTTTTACTTCATCATATCTCCTACCCTTCCTTCCATCCTTTTCGTCCTTCCCAGATTTCCCGTTCACCCTCCGTCCTTCCCTCCCTCCTTCATCATTCCCTTTTTTCCTTCCCTCCCTCCTTAATTCCTTGGCTCCTCCTTCCCCTCCTCTAGTTTCTCCTTAAGCAGCCTTCAGCGGGGAGCTTTCCAGGAAGACTTCCGACCTCTGCTGTCTGCTCTCTGCCCTCCTCCTCCCTCCATGCTGTCTGCTCTGATCTCTCTATTTATGTCTCTGCACTGTGATGCTGTGTGCTCTGCCACCCTTCTCTCAGACTTCCTCCCGTCGTACTGTCTGCTCTGATTTCTCTTTGTGTCCCTGTCTGCTTTGCTTCTTATCCTCAGACTTCATTTTTTTGTGATGTCTGCCCTGATCTGTCTGTTTCTACCCCTGCACCACCGCTGTCTGCTTTGCCCTGCTTTCTTTCTCTGAGACTTAGGTGATACAAAGCCAGTCCATCAAGAAAAGATTATACTGTCTGTGGTCTGTGTATCTGTGTAACTTTTCTGTGTTTCTGCTGTCCCGTCCATGCTCCTCAGTCTTGCTTTCTACTCATCGAATCTGCTTATGATTTTCTTCCTATTCACTGTCTGCTTCTGTTGCACTTATCCCTCGCAGATCGTCTCTTTTCCTACTTTCCATCTCCTGTCCTAGTTATTCCTCTCGTCTGCATCTTCTCTGCTCTTCTTCCTACTTTCCATCTCGTCCTGTCCGAGTAATTCTTCCCGTCTGCTGCTCCTCTACACTTTTTCCTGGTTGATGTCTGTTCCTGTTACACCTACTCATGTCCAGTCTGCTCTTTCTTGCTTTTAACTGCTTTCTGTCGTCCTCTGCTTCCTCACTTCTGCTAGACGCCTCCTTGTTTTCTTTCCTCAGAATTCTGTCATCACTTTTTCTCGCCTCTTATCTTCTTCCTCTCTTTCTTTGCTTTTCTCTTCTCCGTGTCTTTCTCTCCTCGTCTCCTTTCTTTTTTCCTCTCCTCTCCTCTTTCTCCCGACTTCTCCGCTCTCTTTCTTCTCTCTGCTTTTGACCAGCTTGCTTTCTCTTTCTCTCGTGTCTCCACCCAAGTTAATGATTTGGCCATTTCTGCTGACATTACTTTTACTGTATTTGGTATGTATTTTTCAACCTCTCCTTTTTTTAACTTTTTACTTGGCCCTGTTATCATCATCATCATCATCGTCACATTTAATCTTTATCCTTATTCCTACATTTCATCATCATCATCATTATCATCATCACCATCGTCATTCTTTGCAAGTTCACATCAGAACATAGGCCTCTTCCAACTTTCATCCCTCCGTTACCAGCGATTCACTACACACACACACACACACACACACACACACACACACACACACACACACACACACACACACACACACACACACACACACACACACTGCTGAATTACACTGTCCTGTCCAGCCCTCCTTGGCGATTTTATGGGTTTCTTCCTTGTGTATCACCCTCGACCTAGTCCAAGTGGGATCTCTCTCTCTCTCTCTCTCTCTCTCTCTCTCTCTCTCTCTCTCTCTCTCTCTCTCTCTCTCGTCCTTCCCACAATTCTTATCAATTCTGTTTTGACCTTCACAAGTAGGTTTCCAGTTCTGTGTCACCCTCCACTCACTATGCATGTGTGTGTGTGTGTGTGTGTGTGTGTGTGTGTTTGTGTGTGTAACTTCATCTCTGGGTTTTCACCATCTTACCTAAATCCACCTGTAATGAGTTCTAAGAAGGACGTGACCTGCCTATGACCATA
>NC_137031.1:32840250-32842750 GCF_032717465.1 Coenobita brevimanus
AGCTACACACACACACACACACACACACACACACACACACACACACACACATCCGGGGAGGTTCTGGTGTGTACTTTTATCTCGTGTGTGTGTGTGTGTGTGTGTGTGTGTGTGTGTGTGTGTGTGTGTGTGTGTGTGTGTGTGTATAAGGGCCGTATTTAGTTTCCCTGGTAACACTTGAAGCAACAGTACATTAGACGAAGACAATAAAGAAGGACACTTACTTTGTGGCTCATGTAAACAGTGCTTAATAAACTGTCTATCGGTCTATCTATCCATCTATCTATCTATGACCGGGAGATGGAGCTGGCTGAATATACTCTTAACTCCCTCTGTATTGGTCGAAAAGGTGGATGGTCATCAGTTTAACAAGGACTGTCTCAGCCTGCAGTCCACTGGGTTCATGGTGAGATGATCCGTGGGTTGTAACTAAGTCTACCCTCCCTTTTTTTTTTTTTTCCTACCATCAGACGGTTTTATTCAGCTTTACAGGAGAATTTATTATTGATTTAGAGGGGTTAGATATAGCCTTCATTAACTCCTTCGCCACTACAGATGCAGTGATCGATATTTCATTGATAGATATAGATAGATAGATAGAATAGGAAAGGTATTAGTAGTAGTAGTGGAAGCAACAACAGCAGCAATAATAATAATAATAATAATAATAATAATAATGTTGTAATAATACTAATGTAATAATAATAATAATAATAATAATAATAATGATGATGATGATGATGATGATAATCTGACCTACAGAAAATGACCAACGCAGTGGAGAGGTTAAGTACTGTGTAATTACCTTAAACCACTCATTAACTACAATAAGAAAAGACAAGGGTAGTTACGAATGCTTATTACGATCGTGTGGGTAGTCGGCAAGGCAGTTTGGACATGCTAAGATCAAAACCAGTCTCTAGAATATTAGAAGGAAGGAGCAGTATTAATAGAAGGGAGCAGTATTACTAGGAGGGACAGTATTCTTGGGTAATATATTTTTAACCTTATTGTCCTACATGCCAAGATCAAAACCCAAGTCTCTAAGAATATTAAAAGGAAGGAGCAGCATTTATAGGAAGAGCAATATTCCTGGATAATATATAAATCTGACTGTCCTACATCGGCATATATGTGGCTGTGGTTGAAGGAGCGTAGGAGAGATAATTATACGTCTCAAGTTACTGGGCTTTATCTTAAGGGGATGACAGTTGACAATAACATCTTTACTTCCTTGCCTTGAGTGAAATCGTAAGGCGTTTACTACAAGAACATTTTAAAAGCCATCCTTCTTTTCAGTAACTACTGGAGATTTTACCTAATAGCCGAAGGAATCTCACTCAACCACTTCGCTGCGGTGATGTATTTTGCTGTTTGATATTTGCAGTTTCCGGACGACTCTGTTTAGCTTAGTGGAAACTTTTCGGGCTGGAGAAGTTAGCTGTGACGGTCTTGAACCCTTTCAGTCCGAGATCTTTCCGTAGTTTAATAATAATAATAATAATAATGATAATAATAATAATAATGACAATAATAATAAAACGTATCACGATTGAGCCATATAGTAGTCACCATACATAAGTGGGATTAGATTCAGACCTCATCGTTTTTAAGGGTTCAGATCTGTTCCTAAAGTTCTGTCAAGAGATTACTTATTTTTCTTTCGCTAATGGCAATAGATGATGGAGCCAGACTGTAGGTGGAGCTTGATATGCTTGTGAGGAGAAAGGTTAAACGCTTATTATGTTGCTGACACCAAAGAGACGAATTGACCAGGTAGACGGATATACCTGGGCAGTTAATTGACGGTGTTGATCCAGGTGACGAATTGACTAAGAGTTGACAGTAAATTGATCCTGGATGGAACTTACCAAGGGATAGCTGGAACACACACACACACACACACACACACACACACACACACACACACACACACACACACACACACACACACACACACACACACACACACACACTAACAACTTCCCCATACCCTGTCATCTCTAGCCAGTGACGTAGGCAGTATCACCCTTCTGATTGGCTCTTAAGTGACCAGTAGGATGTTGCTTTTCTCGGTACCTTGGGCTGTTGTTGTTTGTTGTTATTGTTGTGGTGGTGGCTTTTTTTTATGCTCTGCCATTCTTTTATGTGGTAAGAGATTATGGTGTATTTCTCTCTCTCTCTCTCTCTCTCTCTCTCTCTCTCTCTCTCTCTCTCTCCTTAGAATGCCTCCAACTCTCACTTACAAATATATCTTTACCTCTTCCACCTACATCTCTCATCTTCCCACCTGCCCATAAATTACTCTGTCCCTCCTTTCTTTCCTTCCTTTCTTTTTTCTTCCTTCCTTTTATTCCGTCCTTATTTTCCTTCCTTCCTTCCATCCTTCCTTCCTTCCTTCCTTCCTTCCTCGTTTCATTCTCTCTTACACTTTTCTTTTGGTATGGTTTATGAGTGGAAGAGATGTCGATGGAAGAGATAGAGAACCGGAGATTGAGAT
>NC_137031.1:32845250-32882750 GCF_032717465.1 Coenobita brevimanus
TGTCTATATAAGGATAACTCTCTCTCTCTCTCTCTCTCTCTCTCTCTCTCTCTCTCTCTCTCTCTCTCTCTCTCTCTCTCTCTCTCTCTCAGTCCCCCTCCCCCCCACCGCTAATGAAAGGATCCGCCACCGTCCTAGCCAGTGATGTAGCTGTGACGTCACTACGGTCAGGATGATGGGGTCAGGTGTGTGGGAAAGGAAGAGGAAGGAAGGAAAGCGAAAGGAAGAGATGGAAGTGGAAAAAGGAAAGAGACACGATAAAAAGAAAAGTAAATATGGAAAAGAAGAAAGGGGAAGAGAAAAGATGGGAGGAAAGTTAAAGGCAGGAGAAGAAAAAGTCAGTGAAGAAATGAAAAGTGTGGAAAGGAAGAGAAGAAGAGAGAAACGATGGGAGGGAGAGAAGAAAGGAGGGGAGAAGAATTAAGAGGGGAGATAAAAGATGAGAGATGAAAGGGATAAGAAGGGGGAAGAGAAAAGACGACAGAAAGAGAAGAAAGGAAGGGAGAAGAAGGGGAGAGGTAGGAGAAGAGAGGTGTAAGAATTGCGTTTCAGTACTGCCCCTTTACGAAATGGTTTTATTACTCTCTCACACGAATCCATCACCCAAATACGGGAGCACCGAACGTATCCAGGTAACGAAGAATAGGTCATAGTAACAGGGTGGTCCATATATAACGCCTCTCATCCACTCCACAGGAAAATTTCTTGTGTCTAGGACGGCTTAGAGTTGTATGTGCATCATTTACTCATTTCCCACTCCCACCACCACGCCCACACCTGCAGATTGAGCCTTCCCCGGATCCTCTATATTACCATAACTGACGTGGAATGAGGGATCCACTACAAACCACTTAATCTTTTGAAATGGAGTATTGTTTTTCCTATCTCCACACGAAGAAGGAGCCGGGGAAGGAGAGGAAGATGTAAGAGAGAACACAAGATGATGGAGAAGCGGAGAGGAGAAGGGGAGGTGAGAGAGTGGCATGACACACCGAGGGAAGAGGTCGGGTGGGAGAGAGAGGAAGGGGAGAACGAAGATGGGGTAGGGAGGAGGGGGAGAGTGAGGATGAGGGAGAGGTGGTCAGCTTAGATATGGGAGATGGGCCGAGAGAGGAGGGTATAGCTAAATGAGGAAGGGGGTGAGGGGGGAGGTGGGGGAGTGAATGTTAGGATGTGGGAGGGGGGAAATGAAGTGATATATATATAGGGAGTTGTAAAGGGAGGGAAGGGAGGGTAAGAAGCGGGAGACGTGGGGAGACAAAGGATTGAAGGGAGGAATGGAGAGAGGGGTAGGTGGACGTGGAGGGGGGGGAAAGAAGAGGAATAATGTGGAGGGAAGTGGAATGACGTGGAGGGAAGGGGCATGACGTGAGGAGGAGGGAAGGGGAAGAGAGAGGGGAGGGGGAAAGGAGGGGGACAAGGACAACGGAAGCCAATCCGGACGATCACCAGGACACTTAACCCACTCACAGCTGGTGTAGGTGGGGGGAGGGGAGGGGAAGGAGGGAGGGAAGTGGAAATAGGAGGGGCAGGGGAGTGGGGAATGAGAGAAGAGGGGAGTTGGGCGGTGAAATGGGAGAGCAAAAGGAATGGGGAAGGAGTGAAAGTAGAAGGGGGAGGAGGAGGGGAGAGAAGCTGTAGAGGGGGTGAATAATCCTCATCTCCCTACACCAGAGGGAATCGAACTTGTGGCCACACGAATATTACCCCAACCCACGAACTTCCCCACTACCACAGGGAGGGGGATGGGAAGGGGGATTTGGAAAGAGGGGAATGTGAAAGACAGGAGGGGAAATGAGAGTTAAGCGGGAGAGAGGAGGAAAAGAGTAGTAAGAGAGGGAAATTAGAGATTATCCCTTTCAGTCCGATGACCCATTTTGTTTTTGTTTTTTTTCTCTCTCTCCAGGCGACTTTATTCAGTTTAAGAGATTTTTTTCGAACAGGAAGAGATCAGATATTATTATGCGAGCGATCCTTCAACTTAGTAAATTGTCAGGAGATAGCTTTTACCTCAACTTGGCCTAAAATTGCTGTCTGTCCATCTTGAGTTATGAGTTACAACAATAAATTAACTCGGGAATATGATGCTAGTCACGAAGAAGTTATTTGGAAAGGGTTTTGAAAATTGCCGTATCACCTGAGTTGCAGATAAAACTTAGAATATGATGCTGGTTACGAAGAAGTGCTATGGGAAGGTTGTAAAAAATAATGTCATCCCTCCATCTTGACATCCGAATAGTAACAACAGATTAAACTTTAGAATATGGTGCTAGTCACGAAGAAGTGCTATGGAAAGGATGTAGAATTGTAGTCTTTTTTCTGTATTTGAGCTACGTGATATAAGTTGCAAAGGAACGAAAATCTGGGCCAAGTTAAAAAACAGTATAGAATAAAATTAGAATTAAATGAGAAAATACGGGGGACATAATCGGAGTGAAGGGGGAGAGGAGGGGAGTGTTAATAAGGGTGGGGGAGAAGGAAAGGGAGGGGGAGAGGGGGTGATAAACAAGGGGGGAATGACGTAAAAAGGGGTGATGTTGATATGAGGAGGGAGGAAAAAGCGATAAGGGAGAGGGGAAGGGGGTGGTTAGGAGGGAGAGGGAAGAGGATGGGTAGGAGAGGGGAAGGGGAGGGGTAGTGGGGAAGAGGAAAGGGAGTAGTGAGGAAAAGAGGGAGTGGAGGGATAGTGGAGAAGAGAGGAGAGGTTAGGGAGGGTCAAGGTTAATCGAAATATTATGTTCACTTTGTTCATACTTTCTCTGGAAATTTCTAGTTCTCCTTACTAACTCACTCAAGCTGTGCAGGTAGTTTTGTTATTCAGGTATATTCATTATATTGTTTTTATACACGTCATTATTCATCCAAGCTCTTGTGTTAGGCAGGTGTGTGTGTGTGTGTGTGTGTGTGTGTGTGTGTGTGTGTGTGTGTGTGTGTGTTTTGATTTAGTCTGGCGTTTATTTCTAGGAGTTATTTTTATTTGCTTATATTTGCTTGTCGAGTTTTGATCTTGGTCTAGTTTTTGTTTCTTGTTTGCGTTTACCTTCTGTACTGTACTTAACGTCTTCAGCCTGGTTACTTATTTTTCCTTATATTCTCGCTATCACCAGACGATTTTTTTAGCTGAAGGGGTTAGATATACCCTTCACAACCCCCTCACTACTAGAGGTGTTCCCTAAAGTAGAAGGAAATCGTCCGTTGGTGGCAAGAATGAATCAGTAAAGTACGTATACCACGGGATTGGGGCATGGACGATCCCAAAAACGTTCGTATCAAAGGACGTAACGAGCTGACGAAACGAACGAAGGGTGTATCAGTACGTACACTCCTATTTTTATCTTGGCACAATGCGGGAGAGGGCCGCCTTCACGTGGTGGCACTGATATACCTGGGCAGTGGAGTTACCTGGTTGTAGGTTTCCGTTGTATGGATCATTTTTGCAGTTTGATTTTCCCGAGATGACAGTTTTTTACTTTTTTTTCCCCTAACCTACCCTAATGACTAACAAATCAACCAAACCTGATACTAAGAAAGCAGGCCTAACCTAAGCTAGACTTTCGTGAATGTAAAGGAAAAAAAATTGCAAAACCAACACGGAATTCAGCCACCCAATGTGTGTGTGTGTGTGTGTGTGTGTGTGTGTGTGTGTGTGTGTGTGTGTGTGTGTGTGTGTGTGTGTGTTTCCTGGACATTACCTTACCCACCCTGTGCATGAAAGAGAGGATAATGAAGCTGTAATTAACCCCTTCAGTTCGAAAAGTGACTCTAAAGCTCAATAAAGTTTGTGTGGAATTAGCAAGAAGCAAAATGAAAAGAAAAAGAAATATATGACCACAATGGATGGAATTAGAGGGCTTTGGGAAAGAGGGGGGGGTGTCTTGTTTTCATTTTGTTTATTAATCTACCTGCGTGATGTGAGGGGGAATACCTGCCCGTAAATTAACAGGTATACTAATTAAGAATATGCGTCATCCCCGCCTCACCTGTGACGTTGGCCTAATGAGTAGCGAAGAACAGGTGATTACTGATGTACGTCCGTGTTGCATCAGGTCGTGCAATGAAGGTACTGCAGCACCGTCTCTCTCTCTCTCTCTCTCTCTCTCTCTCTCTCTCTCTCTCTCTCTCTCTCTCTCTCTCTCTCTCTCTTTGGGCGTTTTATTTTTCCCAGGAAGATGTAGGATTGATTTGGTAGGGATGTGTTAAGTTTTGTTAGTCTGGTAGAGAGAGAGAGAGAGAGAGAGAGACCTTCAGTGAAAGTAAAAGCTAAAGAAAGGTAGATCCGGATACAGCGACTGAAAGTATGAGAAAGCAAAAGAGAGTAGAGAGCCGGATGTAGTGAAAGTGAAAATGAATAACGGGGAAAAGTAGGGGGTCAGCTGTGCACTGTGAAAAGAATTTTGTGGTAGGAGGAGGAGAGGAAGACTGGGAACTGAGTAGAAGAATATAGTGAAGGAAAAGAGGCCTCTCCCGGCTCAACCCTTATTTATTTATTTATTTATTTATTTATATTTGCTTGCAGCTCTCCACGTTCTTTTATAAAACGCCAACTTGTGCAAAGAACCTAATACAGCTTGCAAAACTTAGGCTTACACACACACAAAAAAAAAAGCCGAAATATGAGATAGAGAGAGAGAGGGGGGGGAGGAGAGGGTCAACGATAGTGCAGTCTTATGAATGAAGGGAGAAAGGGGCGAAGAGAGCGTACGGTAAGGGGTGGGGGTGGGCGAGTGGGGGGGTGGGTGGAGGGAGGGTTAGTGTAAGGGAGTGTGGTAATGGAGGGTGGGGGGTGGGGGTGGAAGGCGAGTGTAAGGGGGTGTGGTTCGGAGGTTAGGGGGTGGGGAGGGAGGAGTTTCACCCAAATTGGCCCCCTGGTGGTGGCGAGTGAAGTGTGTGCCTTTAGCAGGTAAACGGGGCTGTATCTATAAAATTTCTCAAGTCATGTATAAGATGCATGTATTTTATACCTTTATCTTCTTTCATACAGCTACTAAACTTAAATTAAAATATATGCTAGGATGGAAAATATATATATATCTCTGGAATACAGTTAATTGTTTTTGGAGACTTTTTCTTATCCTTTAAATTTGCAAGAAATCTTTTATAAATACGGCCACATTTCCGGTTTTCGTTTCGGCCGTATAGCAACATCCTGATTTCGTTTTGGTGACGTCACTGCATTTCATTTCGTGCGAATTCTTAGCTTGCGTATTTCGTATCCGCGTATTTTTTTTCGTTTTTCCGTTTATTTTGGTGAATGTGTGATCCATTTCATTGAGCATGTTTTTATTTAATTTTCCTGGTGTGTGTGTGTGTGTGTGTGTGTGTGTGTGTGTGTGTGTGTGTGTGTGTGTGTGTGTGTGTGTGTGTGTGTTTTCATCATACGTTACCCAACCTTTGCGTGGGGAAGAAGAGGCGGGATGATGATGAAGGAAGGGACAAGAAGGAAATGAAATGATGAGAAGGGAGAGGACAGTGAAGGAGAGAGAAGACTGTAAGTAATAGGAAAGAAAGGAGAGAAGAGGAAGGAAAAGAAAGACGAGAGAGGGAGGAGAAAAAAGAAAGGGAGGGGAGAGAAGGGGAAGGGAAGGGAGAGGCGAGAGCAGTGAAGTGGCCGCGAATCTAGTAACCGGATCCCACACAAGGAAAATAAACACACGGGTGAAGGAAAAATCGCACGCACTGGAAAAGCTTGCGAGAATTGGGTGATAGGATAGATAAGGAAGGCTGGAGATAAATTACGGATATCCGCATCGTGGCCGCCTGGGATAAACTAGATATAGATAAGCAGTTTCTTCATCATCATCATCGTCATCATCACCATTATTATCGTCACCATCATTGTCTTCCTCCTGCTCCTCCTCTTCCTCCTCCTCCTCCTCCTTATCATCATCATCATCATCATCACCACTACCATGATTATCCTCTTTTTCCAATAATTTGCGAAGTTGTTTGAATTCTGAAAAAAAAAAAAAAAAAAAAGGCCCAGGTTATTATAAAAGTAGGAACACTGTCAACAAATTACGGTACGCATTGATACAGCCACACCTCCATCCACTCATCAATCAAGTCATCGGAATCCTCAACATCAACTCACAGACAGTCGATCCACGAAAATTCTCTTCACCATGTCTCTGGAGTTAGGTCTGTATTCTGACTGACACTGGAGACTTCGTAGCAACTTTTCCTTAGCGATTTGTTTTGCATATCACACCGTAGCCTAATTCTCTTATCCATGTATCCCATTTATATTTAATTATGACAGTTTGCGTCAATAACATACAAGAAATTATTGAGGTGTATTATGAAGAATAAATCGCAAAGAGAGAGATGTTTACTGACAATACTACTACTACTACTACGACTACTACTACTACTGCTACTACTACTACTACTACTACTACTGCTACTACTACTACTACTACTGCTACTACTACTACTACTGCTACTACTACTAATAATAATAACAATCCTTAGATCATTCCATTAACCGCACACTTTAACTCTCTAGCTCCTAAATGGCGACTTTGCATTATATTCGGGTAAACGTCAGGCAGATTTATTTCGGTCAGGGGAAATTTAGGGCACCAGAAACGTAAAATATATCAGGATGTATGTTTTGGCCAAGAATGAAGAGCTTCGTAGTATATTCCAACTCAGGACAGACGATTTTATTCAGCTCTCAGTAGTAATAAAAAGGGGTGTAGTCTTTCATGTGCGTCTGTTTACATAATTTTGTCCATTCGCTTAACATTTTAGGTCCAGTGATTTAGTTTTCATTTTATTCTTGCTACCACCAAACAGTATTATTCGCCCATGGAGAGGCTTTTCGTACTGGTGAGGTTAGATAGAGCCAAGAGGTCAGATAGAGCCTAGAGGTTAGATAGAACCTGGAGGTTAGATAGAGCCTAGAGGTCAGATAGAGCCTAGAGGTTAGATAGAACCTGGAGGTTAGATAGAGCCTAGAGGTCAGATAGAGCCTAGAGGTTAGATAGAACCTGGAGGTTAGATAGAGCCTAGAGGTCAGATAGAGCCTAGAAGTTAGATAAAGCCTAGAGGTCAGATAGAGTCTAGAGGTCAGATAGAGCCTAGAAGTTAGACAGTGCCTAGAGGTCAGATAGAGCCTAGAGGTTAGATAGAGCCTAGAGGTTAGATAGAGCCTAGAGGTCAGATAAAGCCTAGAAGTTAGATAGAGCCTAGAGGTCAGATAGAGCCTAGAGGTTAGATAGAGCCTAGAAGTTAGATAGAGCCTTCATTTATCCCTTCACTACAAGAGGTCTGAAAGCTGAATTAAATCTTGTGAAGGAAGCAGGAATAAGTCAGCTATGCACGGCATCGAGTTAAAGGGAATCCCGGTGGCCTTTAAATGCCGTCCATTTTTAAAACGCTAGAGATCCCAGGACGACCAGTTTATCATCGATGAAGTTGTGAGTCACTGGCTATGTATTCTTGGCGGATAAGAAAGCTCCCTAACTCCTCTTCCTTAGCGATTTATTTTCGAAACTACCTATTAACATCCCCCCCTCTTTTTTTTTTTTTTTTTTCCTTTTTTGCTGCGTATATTCTAGTCGGTTAAGGAAGCTCCCTAACTCCTCTTCCTTTACGATTTATTTTCCAAACTACCCATTAACATTTGCTTTTTTCCTTCTTATATCTTTTTAATGTCGACATCATTGCTTGAGCACCACATAAGAATATATTAACGGAGCAGAAGCACAAATAAACCGGTAAGCAAGACGTTAGTAAGGTTCCTAATCGCACTAAAATACCGCCCTTTGACTCCCCGGTTAAGGAAGCTCCCTGACGCCTCTTCCTTATCGATTTATTTTTGGATAAGGCTGGCCAATATAGTTTTCTGCGTTATTTATGCAGAGTATGATGATGTTAGAATGTAGCAAGAATAAACTGGAAAAAATCGTCTACACATAGCAGAAGAAAATCGTCTGGAGGTAGCAAGAATGAATTATTTAAAAAGTCGTTTGGAGGTAGTAGTAATAATAAATCGTCTTTCGATAGCACTAATAAAACTCGTTTAGAGGTAGCAAATAAAACTGTCTACAGGTAGCAAGATAAATGGTTATCGTCTGGAGGTTGCAAGAAAAAAATCGTGTACAGTTAGCAAGAATAAGCAAAAAATCGTCTGGAGGTAGCAAGAATAAGCAAAAAATCGTCTGGAGGTAGCAAGAAAAAGCAAAAAATCGTCTGGAGGTAACAAGAATAAGCAAAAAATCGTTTGGAGGTTGCAAGAATAAGCTAAAAAATCGTCTGGAGGTAGCAAGAATAAATTGTATTTCGTCTAGAGGCTGCAAGAAAAAATTAAATATCGCCTGGAGGTAGCAAGGAAAAAATTGAAAAAATCATATAGAGGTAGCATTTTTAAAAATCGTCTGGAGGTAGCAAGTATACACTAAAAAAATCGTCTGGAGGTAGCAAGAATAAACTAAGAAATAATCAGTCCTTCCTAATCGAAAATTGATCGAATTTAATCGTTGGGTGTCGGGAATATATGAACAAAAAGCGTCATCGTAGTGAAAGGGTTAATTTGCCTATCTATACCCAGACGCTTCGGTCCCGTAAGAGGTGGCCACAAACAAATCGCCTCCATGTCTCTTCACTGCCCTTCCCTCAGCTCACGCACCCCCTTATCTCAGAGTAGAGAAATAATTATTGCATTTGTTTCCCTGTTGTGTTATTGTAATTGTCCGAAAATGGAAAATAAAAAGAAAGGAATAAGGAAAACCAACGCTTATTATCCTTGTTCCGGTGAGAGAGAGAGAGAGAGAGAGAGAGAGAGGGGGGGGGATAGCTACTAGATTTTTTTTGAGAGTTTAATAATTTGTCTATGGAATATGAGCTAGTGAAAGTGATGAAAGATAGTGTGAGGTTAATTGGCAAGATATGGAACGAATGTGCGAGGTGAAAATGAGAGTGAGATAGGCTAGGAAGTGAAAATAAAGAGAGTGCAAGGTAGGCAGTGAGAGTGAGTGAAGTTATATTAACTGTGTAAGATGTAGTAGTAGTAGTAATAATAATAATAATAATTAATAATAATAATAATAGTGGTGGTGGTAGTAGTAGTAGTAGTAATTAACAACAGCAGCAACAGGCCTCCTAATTTGGAATGTAAAGGGAAACTATATTAAAAAGTGTACTACAGTCGGGGCAGGTGGTAGATCGGTGTTAAATTTAGTACATCCTGTGACGTCACGACTTCGGATTAAGGCGTACAGGAAAATAAAGCATAACACGTAATGAATGAATGATTTAACACCGAGTTCCTCTCACTCTACGAATGACAGAGTAATTTTGAGATACCTGGAATTAAAATACTGAGAGTTTTTCCCCTTCCTGAGTGAGTGAGAGTGGTAGCAGTATTGAAACTCTTAGGTTCTTGTGCTCACTCTCAGGCTCTTGTACTCAGTCTCAGGCGAAATAAGTTGTTTAATAATAATAATAATAATAATAAAGCTGGAATATTTAAGGTGTGCCTGCTGAGATAGATGAGAATGGGAGTGCGTTAGTGGACATTTGTGCTGGGAGGAGGTTGGTGATAGCCAATACCCTCTTCAGGCATAAAATGATCCACAGGTATACATGGCGAGTGATGAGAAGGGTGGGTGGTGAACTGAATGAAAGGAAGGCAATGATTGATTATGTGTGTGTGGATGAAAGGATGCAAAGATGTGTAATGGATGCAAGAGTTTATAGAGGTTGGGGGAGTGGACTTTCTGACCACTACTTGGTGGTGGCCAGAATTAGAATGCAAGTAAGATGGAGGAATAGAAGAAGGGAAAGACGAGAGGAAGGAGTAGTTGCAAGGAGAGTGGAAAGGTTACAAGAGGATGAGAAAAAGGCAGAGTATAAGAGAGAAGTGGAGGAACGATTGGGCAAATATGAATGCAGATGGGAGACGTGGAAGGTGTGTGTAGGATATTTACAGAAGAAATATGTGCAGCATGTGATGTGGTGTGTGGAAGGAAGAGAAGACGGAGGGGGATGCAAGGAACAGTGTGATGGACTGACGAGGTGAGACAGGCTATGGCACAAAAGAAGAAAGCATACAATGAATGGATGAGAAATAGGGGCGTGGAAGAAGTTGAGAGCCGGAAGAGAGCGTTATATGTAGAGAGAAAGAGAGAGGTGAAAAGATTAGTAAGAGAGAGTAAGAAGAGAGTGGATGAGGAATTTGGAAGGAATTTGAGTGTAAAGTGGAGGGACTGTAAGAAAATGTTCTGGAAAGAGGTGAAAAGAGTAAGACAGGGTGGAAGTGAAGTTAGCAGGGGAGTGAAAGATAAAAATGGTAGATTACTAGTGGAGAAGGGAGAAAAAGTGAGCAGATGGAGAGAACACTTTATGGAATTGTTGAACATAGAACATGGAAGTAATGCGAGTATAAGTGGCTGGGGAATGGCTGGGAGAAGGAGGGAGGTGAGAAGACAGGAAGAAATCAGTAGGATAGAAGTTGTGGAAGCAGTGAAGAAAGTTAAATCGGGGAAAGCCCCAGGAATTGATGGAGTGTGTGGTGAAATACTGAAGCATGGGGGAGAGATAGTAGTAGAATGGATATGGAAGATGTGCAGATTGGCCTGGGAGGAAGGTAGAGTCCCGGAGGATTGGAAGTCAGGTATAATTATTCCCTTGTACAAAGGAAAAGGGGAAAAAGAAGTGTGTGGTAATCATAGGGACATTTGTCTTCTTAGTATAATAGGAAAAGTGTATGGTAGGATACTTATTGACAGAGTTAGAGAAAGAACAGAGAAATTAGTTGGAGAAGAACAGGGAGGCTTTAGGAAGGGAAGAGGTTGTGTAGATCAGATATTCATTCTTAGATCTTTAGTGGAAAAGTTTCTAGAGAAGGGAAAGAAGTTGTATGCGGCTTTCATGGATTTGGAGAAAGCATATGACAGGGTGGATTTACAAGGATTCTGGAAAGTGTTAAGAATTATGGAGTAGATGGGAAGTTGTTGAATGCAGTGAAGAGTATGTACGATGGTGCGAAGGCTGCAGTGTGTGTGGATGGTGAACTAAGTGAATTTTTCTCTTTGAAAGTTGGGTTGAAACAGGGATGTGTCATGTCTTCATGGTTGTTCAATCTGTACATGGATGTGGTAATAAAAGAGGTACAAGGTAGGGTAGTGGATGTTGGAGTGGCCCTGGTGAGAGAGGATAGTGTTTGGAAACTCCCTGTACTGTTGTTTGCAGATGATACTGTGTTGTTGAGTGAAGACGAAGGGGAGCTGCAAGGCTTGGTGGATGAGTTTGGGAGAGTGTGTAAGAAACGGAATCTAAAGGTGAATGTAGGGAAGAGTAAAGTGATGGTCTTTGAGAGAGGTGAAGTCAGTGAATGTACAGCGAGGTTGGATGGTGAGGAATTGGAAAATGTGAGTACGTTTAAGTACTTGAGTAGTGTGATGAGTAAAGATGGGGGTTTGGAGGGTGAAGTGCTTGAAAGGGTACAGCAGGGAAGAAAGGTTGCTGGTTCTTTGAAAGCAGTGATAAGAAACAGGGAAGTGAGCATGGAAGTGAAAAAGTTACCACATGACAGTATTGTGATACCAAATCTAACGTACGGAAGTAAAGCTTGCACGTTGTTGGAAGGACACAAGTCAAGAGTGAGAGCAGTGGAAATGAGTTATTTAAGAGGAGCCTGTGGAGTCACATGGAGAGACAGGCTGACGAATGAGGATATAAAGGAGCGTTGTGGTGTGGATGTGGATGTGATAGGAAGCGTTATGAGGAACACACTGAGGTGGTTTGGACATGTGGAGAGGATGGAGGGTGAAAGACTGACGAAGAGAGTGTATGTGAGTGAGGTGGTGGGGGGAAGAGGGAGGGGGAGGCCGAGGATGAGATGGAGGGATGGAGTGGAGAGGTATATAAGAGATGGGGGTGAGTTGGGAGCAGGGCAGTGAAATGGCGGGGGACAGGGCGACTTGGAGGCGATTTGTTTGTGGCCACCCCAAACGGGATTGAGGCTTCTGGCAATAGATAGATAGATAGATTTAAGATAAACGTAGTGGTTGGTGAGCTGCTTCCTTCGTGGCCTGAATTCGTAGTACTGTCACATCCGGATCCGTATTTGGTGTGTGTGTGTGTGTGTGTGTGTGTGTGTGTGTGTGTGTGTGTGTGTGTGTGTTCATAAACGTCTGGAATTGCAACTTTATAGGTAGATAAATAGATAAACAAATAGCCCTTTACTCAATTACATGTTGCAAAATGAAAAAAGTTATTAATTGATGCCAGAGAGGGTGTAGAGGACAGGTGATGTTGCTAGGGTCAGGTGTTGAGGCGCCAGGTAGACTAAGTGGAGCTCACCTGTACTAGACGGGGCCAGGTACAGCAGGTGTGAGGGGGAAGGAGGGGATAGTGTGTGTTTACAGGGGATTCCCAGCCGGAGAGAGAGAGAGAGGAATGGATAACTAGAAAAATATACTCATACATACATACACATTAGGCACACGCACACATGGATAGGTTGATACACACACACACACACACACACACACACACACACACACACACACACACACACACACACACACACCTCCCGCGGCCTAATGATAAGATAAAGAAGCAGGCGCCATTTATCGTTGGGATGTCCTTTGTCTTATGCTATCTCTTAGACACCGCCAGGCCCCTTACCTCGTACCTTATCCTTTGACTCGCTAATGATTGGGGTAACTCTAGTATTATTTTTCGAGTTAGCATAAGATGATTTTTTATTTTTTGGTGTCATGGGAACTTTTATTATTATTATTATTATTATTATTATTAGATCCCCCTCCCCTTACCTTATACCTTATACTCTTAGCTAACCCCTTCACTGCGCTGACATATACTCTCTAGTGCTAGTTAATATTAGTCATAGAGGGAAAATGGCCATAGTTTTGAAAAGCATAATGAAGACTTATTTAACTTCCCCAGTTCCAAAATTTCTCCGTAAGCTGGATCGGGACACAAAAACGCACTTACGATCCTTTCCCTGTAGTATCGGGACACAAAAACGCACTTACGATCCTTTCCCTGTAGTAACTCAGGTTTTGATTTGCAGGAGGGGGAAGGAGGCCGGCGAATCTTCCTCTGCCTCCTGTCGTAACTTCATAAATATATCTTAGTTACGAGATGAAAAATTACCGTAAGTTGTGTTTTCTGCCGGATGATCAAAGGAAGAAGTGCAGAAATCCTCCCTTGTCTAGTTCTTCCTCTGTAAACATACCTTAGTTACGATGAGATTTGATCGTAAGTTTGTGTATCCCAGAATATAATTATAGTCTCATGGCTAAAAAAATAATAACAATAATCGAAGTGAAGAGGTTAACAGTCTTATGATAGGGAAAGGTCAAGTATTTACCAGGTAAGTCCAGGTAAAGTTATATTATTCAGGTGAGTGAGTATGAGAGGCTGAGTAATAATACCTGTTACCTTTCACCATTGATTGGGAGGTGTGTCATAGTTAATTAGTGTTACCTGTGGACGCTTTTATACAGGTGAAGAGAATCTCATCTGACAAAGTACACACACACACACACACACACACACACACACACACACACACACACACACACACACACACACACACACACACACACACACACACACACACACACACACACACATTCCCCACCTTTCCCCTCGCTTCCTCACCTGTCGCATTTCCCTCGTTGCTCACTTACCTGGAATCAGTTTTAACGATCGGAAATATATTGGTCTTGTCGGAAACCACTCATCTCTTGTCTTTCCCCTCCTCTCTTTTTTCTTCCCCTTGTTCTTCTCCCCTCTGCCGCCTTCTCCCTCTTCTCTTTCTCCCTAGCTGTCCTCGCCTCTTCCTCACTCTTCTCAGCGCGCGCGCGCGCGCACACACACACACACACACACACACACACACACACACACACACACACACACACACACACACACACACACACACACACACACACACACACACACACACACACACACACACACACACACACACACACACACACACACACACACACACACACACATTTCTCCTCGCTTCTTCACCTGTCTCATTTTCCTCATTACTCATTTACCTGGAATCAGTTTTTACGATCGGAAATGTATGAGCCTTGTCAAAAACCACTCATCTCTTGTCTTTCCCCTCCCCTCTTCTTTTCTTCCCTTTTTTCTTCTCGTCCCCTCTCCCGCCTCGTCATCTTTTCAAGTTATAATCAGTCCCGCAAATTGCTAAAACTGAACAACGTAGATACCTAAAATTGGGCCTAGTTTTTCAGTGCCATTACAAAAACAGTCCAATCATTGAGCCGTACTAGCCTAATTCCCAATGCACCTGGACAGCGAGCTCCTTCAGAATGTGGCAATGGGAAGCTGGAGATGACACACGCACCCTCTCCTTCGCTTCCTTCCCCTTGCTCTCCCCTCTCCTTCGCAAGCAGTGAACGCCAGCCCTCAGTCACAACACCTGTGTACCCCAAGCGCACCTGTGTTGTGGGGAGGCAGGTGAAATGAGGGGAAACGGAAATGGGGAGTATGGGAGAGGGGGAGAAAGATGAGATGAGGGGAGGGGATGAAAGGACAGGAGAGAAGGGGGGAGGGTTGGGTTGTGTTGGGTTGGGTACTACGGGGTAAGGGTAGGGATAGGAAAGTAGAAGAAAAAGGGTGGAAACTGAGAAGATGTGGAAAAAAGTGGTAGATGGAGTGAAGGGAGGTATAAAGAGAGGAGATGGGGGCAGGGAGGGGGGGGAGAATAAGAGGGAGACAGTAAGAAAAAGAGAGAGAGATGGAAATGGCGGCAGCGAGGGAGGGAGGGGGGAATAGTATAAGGGAGAAGGGAAGGAAAATTGTAGAAAACAGGGAGAACGATGAAGAGGGAGGAGAAAAATAGAAAATGAGGGGAAGAAAGTGAGGAACAATATACGGGGGAGAATACACTAATAAATTTATGTATGGACGGATTTTGCTTGTGCGTTGAAGGTTGCTTGGATAATGTGTGAATCTCTCTCTCTCTCTCTCTCTCTCTCTCTCTCTCTCTCTCTCTCTCTTCGTATCTGTTTGTCTCCTTCCCTCCCAGACTAACAGCAATTACTAGGATTTAGTAGCTAATGGATTAATTAAGGAGGTTAATGGAGAGGCGGTGGATGTTGTTCTTGGGCCTTGAAATACCCACCATACTGCTAGGCCATCTTTACTACCACTACTACTACTACTACTACAACTATACTACTACTACAGGCTTTTATTAAGGTAGAGATGCTGACAGAAGTACCGGTATACATGTGTTTTAAACAGGTGCACACGTGTATGATCGTGTGTGTGTGTGTGTGTGTGTGTGTGTGTGTGTGTGTGTGTGTGTGTGTGTGTGTGTGTGTGTGTGTGTGTGGTCGGAAATGTCAGCTGGGAGAGGGGAGGGGGAGTAGGTTTAGGGGGAGGTGATGGTGGGGGTGGGGAGGGGGGTTGGGGGTTGCAGATGGCAGTGTGATGTATTACAGACCCCCTTATTACCCACTCCAATCCCCCCCCCTCCCTTCGCACGCCACTTCCTTGCTCTCTCTCTCTCTCTCTCTCTCTCTCTCTCTCTCTCTCTCTCTCTCTCTCTCTCTCTCTCTCTCACACACACACACACACACACACACACACACACACACACACACACCATAATAAGCCCTACGGAAGACGGTATTTCATTACCTCAAAAAAATAATAATAATATTAATTTGACCCACTGAACTCTCGCGATAAACCTGAAAAACACCTGTGAGGAATTTTGAACACCTGTAATTAGTGTGTACGACAGGTGTTCTGAAGATATATTAAGAGATGTAATATGTGTAGGTGTGAGTGTATTTGTGAATATACTTAACACCTGTGATGAGCTTTCGAACACTTGTATCGCACTGTTGAACACACCTGAGCGGTATTGAACACCTGTATTGTATGTTCAGCACCTGTATAATTTATGAACACTTGTAGACAGGTGAACTTACAGGATAAATATTGAACAGCTGTAGTACGGTATTTGCTGTGGTGTAGATGGGTGTAGGCATGTGTACTTGTGTAGGTATATGGAAATGCTGGTATATTTAGGTATGTGTGTAGGTGTGTGTGAGTGTACATATACCCGTATGTACGTGTATGTGAATGTTGGTATGTGTAGGTGTATGTGAGCGTAATTATGTGTTGTATGTGAGTGCAAGGATGTTTAGGTGTATGTGTGTAGGTATGTGTAGGTGTGAGTATGTGTAGCTGTATGTAAGTGTTCGTATGTGTAGGTGTATGCAAGTGTAGGTATTTGTAGGTGTGTAGGTATGTGGTATGTGAGTGTCGGTGTAGTGATGCGGAACACAGGTAATGACAGGTGTTTGTGTAGCTCAGGTGTGGCGGGATATTGTGTAAGGGTGAACCGTATCTCACTATGTTATTGTTATTATAGTGTGGAGGAATGATGGATGGGAGGGGGAGGAAGGGAGAAAATCGGATAAATATATGGAAGGGAGTGAAAAAGGGAGGATAAAGACAAGAGGAATGGAAAGGATGGATGGGATGAGGGAGGGAGGAAGATGGGAGGGAATGTATGGATGTATGGTAGAGTGTGGGAGGGAGAAGAAGGGGGGAGGGGAAATACATTAATATATGAGAGCGAGAGAGGGGGGGGGGAGGAAGTGGATGCGTGGAAGGAAGGAAAACACAAGGAGGCAGGGAAATGGATAGATGGATGGAAGGAAGGGAATTAAGAAGGAAGTCATGAACATCTGTCGATCCTTTCTATTTCGTTCATCACCATTTTTCTCCTTACATCTCTCTCCACCTGTCGTCCCCCTATCCACCCGTTCCACCTTGCTGGAGTGGAGTGGAGTGAGTGGAGTTGGTGGAGTGAGATCCGGGAGGGAGGCAGGCACCGTAGGATTAAACACGTTCTGTACATTAACACTTTTACTTTTTATCACTCATCGTCCTTCTGTCTTAGGCCGGAAGTTTCCCTAGCATCTTTTCCTAAGCGATTTATTCTGTTTATTTCACATTACTCTCCTCTTCTGTTACATAAACCCTTCCAGTATCGTCGTACTTTTCATAAATTACGTACAAAAGGATACTAACCACCCATATTTTTTATCGCTCTCTCTCTCTCTCTCTCTCTCTCTCTCTCTCTCTCTCTCTCTCTCGTTTACGAAATTCGTCTTTATATTAAGTATCCACTTTACTCACCCTACTTGGCCCGACATACGAGCCTACACGCACACACACAAAAACAAACAAACAGACAGACAAACATGTAAGGACACTTGCACTAACGCACAATGTCATTTAAGATACGTACAATGGCACACACACACACACACACACACACACACACACACACACACACACACACACACACACACACACACACAGTCAGTCTCTCTCTCTCTCTCTCTCTCTCTCTCTCTCTCTCATTTTCCGCTGCATCACTCGGTTTAGAAAAAAAAAAAAAAAACTTGAAGTCATGGACCGCTGCTTGCCTCTTCCTCTTTCTTCCTCTTCTCTTCCTCCTCCATGCTCTCCCTCCTCCTCTTATCATCATCTTATTTTTCATCCCCCTCCTCTTTTCTTCTTTTCTTCATCCACTGTCTTCCCCTCCAACTTTTTGCCTCTCCTTCCTCTTTTTCTCCTCTTGCTCATATTCTGATGTTACTTTACTTGGTCTGTTTTCTTCTATCAGTCAGTCAGCCATCTTCCTCGCTTTCCTTCTTTCTCTTCGTCCTCTCATTTTCCTTTTTTCCTCCCCATCCCCTTCTCCATCCGTCTTTCTTACTTCTTCCATTCTGTCTTCCCTCCTATCCTCATCCATATCTTTCCCCCCCCCCCACATCGCCCTCTCAAATTCTTCCTCATGCTACTCATTTCATCTTCCCCTTTGTCTCATCTCTTCTTTCCCGTCTCTTCTCCCTACCTTCGTTTTTATTTATCTTCCCTTCCCCCACTCCCCCCCCTTCCTCCCTCTCCCCTCCTCGTCTTCTTCCTCTCTCCTTCTTCTTCATGGTTACTCAGCTTAAAATTAGGGTAGACTCCTTTATTCTCATTGTTCCTCCCGTCCTTGCATAATTCCATACAATTATCATCATTTAGTATTGCTTAACTTTTTTTTTATTTACTTCATTCACCTGTACACTTGCTTCCTCCCGATGATTTTAGTTCATTATTTACTCCCCTTTGCTTCTTCCATTTCTTCATTTTCTTCTGCTATTTTTCATTCTTTAATCTGCATCTTTCATTACTCATTCATTCTTTGTTTCGTCGTTTAAGTCAAGTAACAGTTTCTTTCATCTTTTCCTTCGTTTTCCTACCTGTTCCCACCTGTCATCACACCTTAGTCACTCTCGTCTCTACATTTCACCTCCTTCCCTATCTATTCTCTTCTCTTCAGTCACTCTTTCGACTCTTGCTGATTAATATAGGTATGATTAACAAAGATTAGGTGTGTTATGATGTTGAAGATTAGGTGTATATTATCAGAATGTCGTGATGATGCGAAAATTGTAATCAGATCGGACAGACACGTACAAAGACTGATAATTGAGGTATTTTGATGAACTGATTAACTATGCTCAGACGTGGCAGACTGATCTTGATATTAATAGATGCAATCTTAAATCTGGGGAATAAAAATGAAACTTATCTGGACTTCAAAAATATCCAAATTGAAGGTACAGGAATTAAAATTGAAACTTTGACTTTTCCAAAAATATCGAGCTTTACGATACAGAAATAAATTACAGTATATTATTAAGCAGCCAGATCAACAGTACCCATAGGCAATAAAGGAAGCTAATATTTTACAGAATTTATAGACGGAGCATTGGAATTCAGATCAGGGAAGAGCACCCTGACCTTGTACCTTTAATTAATAGGGCCACAATTGGAGAGTTGTGTTCAGTTTTTGCATCTCTTTAAAGTAAGTTGAGAGAGAGAGAAAAGGGGGGTGAAAGAAGCAGGAAGGAAGGATAGGTCCTGGGAGAGAGATGAGGTGCTTAAATCTGAATTCTTTGGAAATGACAGATCCGGGAGCGGTGCCCCCTCCTCTCTCCCTCCCCACCCCATTGAAATTGCGGAAGAGGGGGGAGTAAAGATGGAGGAGAAAGATTGAGGGAAGGAGAGAAGGGAGGAGGGGGAAGGAAGGAGTGGAGGGAAAAGGGGAAACAGAAAGATGGGGTTGTTTAAGGAATAGGGAAGGACGTAGGTGAGATGGTGGTGAAGGAGGAGGGGAGGCGGTAGACTGGGGGAGGGAAGGATGGGTGAAGAAAGCGGAGAGGATAGGGAAGGGACAGGAAATAAAAGGAGAAACTGGATGAGAGGGGATAGAGAAGGATGAATGAAAAAAGGGAGTGGATGAAAATATGTGGATAAGGAAGGTAAAGAAGGAGAGGGTGAAGAGAACGGAGGGGGGGGGGAAGAAGCGGGTAATGGAAGGTAGCGTGAGGAAGAGGGGGATGGTAGAGTATGGGAAAGGTGGGAATGGAAGAGAGGAGAGGAAAAGGTTGGAGGATAGCGAAGGGAAGGGAAATTGAAAAGGGAGAGCGAAAGGAAGGGAAGGAGAAGTGGGAAATTGAGTAAGAGATAATGATTGAGAAAGTAAAGGATGGGAGGGAAGGAAAGGAAAGAGGTATGGGAAAGGTTTGGTAAGGTGAAGGAGAGGGAGGCGATGGAGGAGGAAAAAGGAGGGGGACAAGATGGAAGAGGAATCGGAGGAAAGGGGAAAGAGAGACGATGGGAAAAGTCAAGTGGAAAGCGGGGGGATGCTGTGAGAGGAAAGGGAAAGAGTTGAGAGGGGGATTGGCGGTGGAGAGAATATGAAGTGTAAGAGAGAGAGAGAGAGAGAGGGAGAGAGAGAGAGAGAGAGTTGAGGAGGAAGGGGCAAACGGAAAAAGATTGGGAAGATGAAGGATGAAGAGGGGGAATTTGGGGGAAGGAGTTAAAGGGGGAGTAGGGGATGCTGAGAGAGAGAGAGAAATAAAAATAGCCAAGTTTATATCAGTTAAAATAAGTGAGTTACAGTGGAGGATAAAATACTTACTGGCAATCCATAGGCTAAACAAGTAACTGCTCTTGCAATACTTTCTTTTAATCTTGCTCAGCTGCATGACCAAGATTTTTGTGCATGGTAATTACTAGTATAATGCATGGTAATTACAGGGTTAGTTAGATTTGATTACTTTTGACCAGTGTAATTGTCTGGAGTGAGAGAGAGAGAGAGAGAGAGAGAGAGAGAGAGAGAGAGAGAGAGAGAGAGAGAGAGAGGCACTGAATAAGAAGGAAGAGGACGTACCGTATGCATGGAAGGGGGAGAGGAGGGAATGTACAGAGGGAGGGGGGGAGAGGAAGGAAGGGAGGGAGGGAGGAAGGAAGGAAAAGAGGGTGGATACTAAATGAATGGCTAGGGAGAGAAAGGATGCAACAATAACCTCAGTAAACCAGACAATAAGAGAGAGAGAGAGAGAGAGAGAGGCATTGAATAAGAAGGAAGAGGACGTATGCACTGAAGGGAGAGGGGAGGGAATGCACAGAGGGTGGGGGGGAAGCAAGGGAGGGAGGGAGGAAAAGAGGGTGGATATTGAATGAATGACTAGGGAGAGGGTGGATGCAACAATAACCTCAGTAAACCAGACAATAAAAAAATCACGAAACCAAATACTTTTAACATTTCTCCATGACCAGAGCTACAATCATCCCACCCATCATCCATAATGTGTATATTCTGCGCCTGCTCAGATGTCAGACGGTAAAATAACATGCCACAACCATCCCTTGTCACGTATCTAAGACAGCTTCATATCTTAACCCACAGCGACGTGTTTTAGTAAGACACCAGACTTATGATATATATACCGCCACTCACTCGTTACAGCCATACCATTTAGTGAACTTGTTGGATATGGACTTAACCACCCGTAATCACTATCATCATCATCCACCCGTAATCAGAGTATCACCACCACCACCACCATCATCATCATCATCATCATCATCATCATCTGAACTTAGCTTCCCCTTCATAATTGTTAAGCAGTCTACGGCAAGGTGTTATGATCTGTAGAGGACACAGAGAAATATAAGACTGAAAGAAGAGATGATAACTGCATGACGCTTTGGGGGACTAGAGTACAAGAATAAGACAAGGTTAGTGAAGAAGCGTCATCCCCTGGCCACCTAACCATCAAACGAAAACTGGCAGGAAAAAAGTGAAAAGGAACACAATTCAGTATATGCAGAAAACCTGGTAAGGACATTACTGTAAATAGAAAATACTAAAGAAATGCAATTATATTTTAGTGTACCTTCAATAACAGAAAAAGTAAAAATTCTGTCCAGAGCAAATTTCTTACTGGGACGAAAAAGATTAAACACACACACACACACACACACACACACACACACACACACACACACACACACGCAGGACCCCCTTATCGTGTGTTCTAGGAGGCACGAGAATACTTACAAGCATAAAAAGGGGGAACTCCCAGGCCATCCCCCCCCCCCTCGTGTTTGTCATCTGTTACCGGTATATCACGCGTGGAATACGTGGGGTGTATTTTCTTCCCAACCCCAAGGAATAACCACACCGGCACGAAAATATTACAAAAAACTACGCACAGGATTCCCTCAAGCGTTGGCAAGTTCCGCTTTGGACGTAGGCTGTATTTAAGTTACCTGTGAGAATTCTTGACGCCTCCTCCATAGTGATTTTTTCTTTACCTGTATTACATCTCAGAATCGTCTTGTACGGTACCAGTGCAAACTGTGTCGATATTACAGAGATATAAGTAACGTTCAGAGAGAGAGAGAGAGAGAGAGAATAAATCGCTGAGGAAGAGGGGCTACGAAGTCTGACAACAATACGACCCTTGTTAGTGACTTCTCAGGCTCGTCATGCCCGTATTTTCTGTTCGTAACCTGTTTATTCTGCAATATATAGTTTTATTTTATTTTTTTTTTATTATACGGCCACCTCTAGACGATTTTGTTTGTTTTGCAAATAACATTGAGTCACCATTTACCTTTCCATAACCGTATTGATCTCCCTACGTTGAATAAAATTACGGTATAATTATGAAGGATAGGAAAAATACTAAATGTCAGGACTGAAGACGTTTGTATAAATTTGGATCGTGAACTACATAGACCAGCGTTAGAAAAAATAAATAGCAGGAAAAAGAAAAAACAAAATTCCAAATCCTGAGAGAATAAAACGGGCCGTCGGATCGTTCGTGGCGACTCCCGGATGTAAACAAGACGGATGGATCTGCCTTCACGTTCGCCGAGTACCGCGGATTCGGGTAAAAGGAATCCCATGCGGGGCCGTATTTGCCTCTGGAAATTCATGTGGTAGCGTATTCGGCCCCGGAAGGTGACGTGGTAACTTATTTGGTGCTAAAAGGCTACTTCATGAGAGAGAGAGAGGGGGGGGGGGCAAAGGGAACGAGCCGTTATATCTTAAAAAACAATATTTGTAAGCAGGTATAATTCATCCATGTGATATATTCCGTATTTACAAGGCTATTCATGGGATACTTCACGTCGGTTACGGTCAGGAAAAAAATAATAATAATAATGTTAGTAGTGGATTCACATGGTGGTGCAAATCTTCCAGCACCACCATGTGAATCCACTAGCATAAAAGTGCATCACCTAGAATAAATTTGATGACAGAATAAATCGAGTCATGGAACGAAGAATACAGTATTTTGTATATGCAGCACGGAAAATATGAAGCTTATTATGGAAAATATAGATGCATCACGGAGAATTAACACAATAAATCGGGTGTAAATCATGCTGCATGGGAGAATAAGCAGAATCGAAGGGAATCAATCGAGTAGCATTGCGGATGGAGTAAATATGGCTGGATATGTCACAAAGTAAATATGGTAAACCACAGAATAAATCGAGCTGCATCATTAGAACTTGATGTCAGGGAGTATCACTGAAGTAACTGAGCTTCACTGGAGGAAATTAAGCACAACCAGGTGTCATACATTAAGCAGAGAAAAAGGGGGGGGGGGGTCCGTACTCGTCCAGTCATTGTTAAAGGTTGCCATTCTAATTTCCCACGGACAGGTGTTAATATAGTAATATTTTACGATACATGCACCTCCAGTCACATAAAACTAGAATGCGGGTACATATAGTCATGGAAAAAACACGATTCTCAGCCGCAGTGGTGCCATAGTGAAAAGGTTGGCAGGCATGGATACAGCTGGTAGTGGAGCGGTTGGCACCCCTGACCTTCCTCCCGCTCGCGGTTCACGTGGAAACACAAAACACTGTCCCTTACAACCTCACTTCCTCGCCTCGTATATGCTGTCACTTACCTATCTCGTCGCCGTGGCCCGTGATGGCAAGCAGGTGAAGGATGTCCGGGGAGATAACATGAGGAACGCCCTTTAGTCTACCCATTATGACACGAAAATATGTAAAGGTTAGGGAGTAAACCTGGCACCCTTCCACTAGCCACCGACTGAGAGAACTACAGCTGATGAGGAGCGAGATGACGGATACTGCTAGATCTTTTCGTATTATAGGTTATTATTTACCGTAGTACTTACTGTAAATACTTCTCACTGGTACTTTGATTCGTGTTTGCAGCTTTATCAAGTGTTTTTAGAGTTAGGTGCAAAGGCAAATTTGTTTTTATGGAGAAATTATTTACTACTAGACGCATGGGAATTGTCAGATATTGCCAGTGATCTCCGTATCATGAAGTGCGAAAGCTTTACGTGGTCTGCATAGATTTAGTGAACAGAAAACGGTCATCACAGCCTAGATTAATAACATACAGGACAGCTGATAGAATTATAATTTGTTGATAGCAGTGTTGGGTCTTTGTTAATTGTTATCTAATAGTTAATCTAATCACTGAGAAGGCTTTGTGTTATGGTTCATCTCGTCAAGTGCGGGCGATAAAAATACTGGGATCGTAATCGCGGATCTTCCCTCTCATGCTCAGGACAAGTCTAGTACTGTCCCAGCAAATTGCCACTTGATTCAGACCAGAGTGAATCGTAGGTCCCTCAGAAAATATTAATAGTTGTCATTTAGGTTCCGGGGCGGTAGATAAAATGAATACCTTAACGCTCTGTGAGGCTGGTAAAATGGGTACTTTCTGTAGGGTAAGGTAAGGAAGGTAACTGTGGTAACCTGGAAGATGCGTTACCCATCACAGGATCAAAGGCCTAAAGTATGGAAATGAGCACCGCGGTTAAGTTCCCTCCTGGTGTTCAGCCCCACCTTGAACTTATTATTTATTTATTTATTTATTTATTTTCAGATCACAGTATTATATTTGTACCGTAGCTGTGTCAGAGGTTGGCCAGCTCGAAAGGACCACGCGTGCCTTAGGGGAAAATGAAGAGAGAGAGAGAGAGAGAGAGAGAGAGAGAGAGAGAGAGAGAGAGAATCTACCCTTATTTTCACTCATTTTCTTATTCACGTTTTATTTTCATGCTCGTTTTCTCTTTACATGCTTGTTTTTTCATTACTCTTTGTTTTAGTTTCTTCTTTCTGGATCATCATCATCATCATCATCATCATCATCATGAAAATAAAAATGAGGGGTTTATTGAGACTAACTTCTTTAGTGCAAGCCCTTTCGATTTTTTTTTTTTTTTTTTTATGCAAGGAACAAGGAACAAAGCCTAGAAGTACACAAATTGTTCCCTCCAAGAAAAACTAAAAACAAGATAATAGCCAAGTTAATGATCTAAAATCTTCTGGAGGTAAAGGACGTAAAAATGAAAAAGGTGTAATAATAATAATAGTAATAATAATAATGATAATTATTATTATTATTATTATTATTATTATTATTATTATTGCAGTAATAATAATAATGGAAACTTACTGATGTATTTATGTATTGCGAACGGATTATCCTAGAGAGAGAGAATATCAATAAAGTCGTCTGGTGGTAGCAAGTACAGGTTACACATGTACGTCAATAGTGGTAAGAGATTGGTGTGTGTGTGTGTGTGTGTGTGTGTGTGTGTGTGTGTGTGTGTGTGTGTGTGTGTGATGAAAGCGACGTTTATACTTGTAACAACCTGACAGAAGCCATAGGAAATAGGGTGAGGGGAGAAGTGACGTGGAGAGAGAGAGAGAGAGAGAGAGATGGAGGGAGGAGTCAGAGGAAATAGTTCAACCCATTAACTGAACTTTCGCACTTATTTTCTTAACCTTTCTTCTCTCTCTCTCTCTCTCTCTCTCTCTCTCTCTCTCTCTCCTTAACCCTCCCATTCCTTGTCCCATCCTCCCTTTCTTACATATCATCTTCGTTTGTCTTTTATTATTGTTCTTCCATCATCTCCTCAATTGTCCTTTTTCACCTTTGCTTTTCTTTCATCTCTTTGGTTGTCTTTTCCTTGTTGTTTTTCCTTATTCCTTTGTCCTTTTTATTAACCCATTCTCTACGATGACGTGAATCTAGTTCATTTCTACTGCTTCCGGCCTTTTTTTTTTTTTTTTTTTTTTTTAGCTTATGGATGATTAAAACTTTCTCTTTATGCTCGATCTCCTCTCCAGTTTTGTTTACATCTCATCTCCCCATGTCCTGTCTCCGCTTTTTCTCTCCTCTTCCCTCTTTTTCTCATTTACCTTTGCTTTTGTTCTTTTCCTCTCCCGGCTTCTCCTCCCTTCCCCTCCCCTCCCCTCCCGTAGCTTTCCTCCTTCCCTCTTCCTTCTCCATGCGTATTTTCCCAGTCGTCCACATCGTCGTGTTTACTTTGCATGTCCTACTCATTCCTTTCCTCTTGTCCTGTCTCTCTCGTATTTTCCTCAGCGTTATCCTCCTGACGTTCCTCACCAAGGATAGAATGACGTAGAGAGAGAGAGAGAGAGAAGCTTATTGGAGGGTAGTGAAATGTCCAGAATCAATCGGTAAGGAGGTGTTAGGAATGGTCCAAAGCTACGTACACAACGCCTCTCATTCGCCATTCATTCAACCCCCCCCCCCGTCTCTCTCTCTCTCTCTCTCTCTCTCTCTCTCTCTCTCTCTCTCTCTCTCTCTCTCTCTCTCTCACTTTACTTCCTATATTTGTCTTTTTCTCCCTTCTTTTGTTTTATCACGCATTTCTTTACTTAGTGCTTACTTTTATTCCTCCTTTTCCTCTTTCTCTTTTTCTTTTCTTTCACTTTGTCATTCTTTCATATTTTCTATCCTTCTTTTTCCCATTCTACATTTTTCATTCTTTTCCGCTCCTTCCTTTCTTCATGTTTCTTTTTCATGTCCATTTTTTTTTATTTCCTCATATCCCTCCTTCCATCCTTCCTTCTTTCCTTCTTACTTCCCTCCCCCCTTTCCTTCCTTCCTCCCTCCCTCCCTCCCTCCCTCCCTCCCTCCCTGTCCTTCCTTCCTTCCTTCCTCCCTTTCTTTTGTGGTCAACACTCCATATATCCCTCCATTTTTATTTTTTTTTCAGTTTCGTCTTTTTTTATTATATATTTATCATCGTGTGTTTCATGTTGGCCAATTATTGCTGCCATATGCATTTTAATAATTAAATATATTCCTGTTTTATTCTTATCTCGCTTATCATTTCCGTATAATTTTCATTCCCGTATTTTGTTATTTTTGATTATTTTTCCCATTTATTTTTTTAATTTCCTGATTCTATCCATAATTTTCTCATTTATTTCCATTTCCTCCATTTGTCATATTTTTTTTCCATTTATAGCATTATTTATATTTCGTGTTTTATTTATAAGTTTTTCTTCCTGTTTTATTCTCATTTTGTTTATTTTCATATTTTTTTAGTTTACGATCTTTACTTCATCTGTTTTCGTTCCCCCAGTCCGTTCTTTAATTCCTTCACCCTTTTCCTTCGTTCTCTCATTTTCTTTATTTTCTTCATCTGTTTTCTTCGTTCACCCATTCCGTTCCTTTATTTTTCATGTTTCCCTCGTTCACCCATTCCGTTCCTTTATTTTCTTCATCTTTTTTTTTTTTTCGTTCGTCCATTCCTATTTTCTTATCTGTTTTCATCTTCCCATTTCCTTTATTTTCTTCGTCTGTTTTCTGTGTTCTCCCATTCGGTGTCTTTATTTTCCTCATCTTTTTTCTTCGTTCTCCCATTCCTTCCTTTATTTTCTTAATTTTTTTCCTTCATTTCCTGTTGATGTGCGAGAATTATATATTGAAAAAAAAGAGAGCAGACATTTGACTTAAGACATTTCCGTTCTTCAAGAGTGTCGCCATTCTCTCTCTCTCTCTCTCTCTCTCTCTCTCTCTCTCTCTCTCTCTCTCTCTCTCTCTCTCTCTCTCTCTCTCTCATCCTTGTCATTCGCTTCTCCCTATTCTTACACTGTACAGAATTTTTGTTTATCACATTATCTCTTTTCCCATTTTTGCTGTTTTTCTCCCTCTCTCCCTCTTACCCATATCTCTCCCTCCTCTCCCTCTCCTACCCATTCTCTCCCTATCTCTCGTCCCTCTCCTCCCCATTCTTCCTCCCTCCTCCCCCTCTTGCCATCTCTCCTATCTCTCCCACTTGCGCCCTCTCGCTTCATCTTCCTTTCCCATTCCTTTCCTTCCATCCCATTCCCTTATCGCCTGTTTTTCCCTCCCTCCCTCTCCCTCATATTTTATTTCATCTTTTTATGTCTCTTCCTTTTCCTCATCTCTCTCCTTCTTCATTTTCTTTTTCTCTTCTCGTCTTCTTTCTTTTCTCTCCTCTCTTCTCCTCTTCTCTCCTTTCGTCTATTCCTCCTCGCCTCCTCTCTCCTCCCCTCTCCTCACCTCTCCTCTCATTTCATCTCTTCTCTCTTCTCTTCTCCTCTCCTCTCCTCTCTTCACAAATAGTTTCGTCATAATTTACAATGTAACAAGCAAACTCAAAAGGACAAGTAGATGTGTTTGTTTATTTTGTTATATACTTTTCTCCTCCCTTTGATTTCTGTTTGCATGTTCCTCTTCTTACACTCCTCCCTCACCTAATCCTTGTATCCCCTTCCCCTGATCCTTATATCCCCTTCCCCTAATCCTAATAACCCCTTCCCCTAATCCTTATATCCCCTTCCCCTAATCCTTATATCCCCTTCCCCTAATCCTTATATCCCCTGTCCCTAATCCTTATATCCCCTGTCCCTAATCCTTTTATCCCCTTTCCTAATCCTTTTATCCCCTTCCCCTAATCCTTATAACCCCTTCCCCTAATCCTTTTATCCCCTTCCCTAATCCTTATATCCCCTTCCCCTAATCCTTTTATCCCCTTCCCCTAATCCTTTTATCCCCTTCCCCTAATCCTTTTATCTCCTTCCCCTAATCCTTTTATCCCCTTCCCCTAATCCTTATATCCCCTTCCCCTAATCCTTATATCTCCTTCCCCTAATCCTTATATCTCCTTCCCCTAATCCTTATATCTCCTTCCCTTAATCCTTATATCCCCTTCCCCTAATTCTTATATCCCCTTACCCTAATCCTTATAATTCCCTTTCCTAATCCGTATACCTCCCTTCTTCCTTATATCCTTATCCCCCAATCCCTCCTCCTCTAATCCTCATACCCCTCCCCTCATTCTGGATCCCCCTCCCTCATCCTATATCCTCCTTCCCTATCCTCGCCTAATCCTTATACTCCCCCCCCCTCATCCCATATCCCCTCCCCTCATTCCCTCCACCGTAATAGACATTCTCATCGTGTTCTCATTTTAGATGGTATCCCAAGAGGGGGCGAGCGACCCCTTCTCTGCCCCCCAATGCTGCCCTATTTGTCGCTACACACCCACGCACCCCGCCCACACTTACACACCCACGCACCCCGCCCACACTTACACACCCACGCACCCCGCCCACACCGACACCTACACACCGCACCCACATCCACGCACACCCATGAATACACCTTCATGTGGTGTTACTAATATAACCAGTTGACTCCACAGTCTGGTTGTATAAACGTCCCCCTACTCCCTCCCTATCCCCCGAAAGGAAGATGGTGGAGTATGGGAGAAGAGCAACTTAACCAGCAGTCTACAGTGTTCGCGTTTCATAAGAACCTGTGACTACAACTACAGCAGCTGCAACAACAACAACAACTACTACTACTACTACTACTACTACTACTACTACTACTACTACCACCACCACCACTTTACACCCTTGCCTACACCATCCCACCCACTTACACCCATTTATGCACCCCGTCCACTCCCACAACTCATACCCAAGCCTCTCCTTCACACAACACAACACATCCGCTTACACCCACTCCTTCACACCCAGGTATAACTACTCTATCTCACTCCTACTCCACACCCAACCCACCCGTCACACCCATCCCACTCACCCACCCACAGCACCCAAAACTCATGCATAAGTCACAGTACACACTAATTCCCACACTCAACCCACTGTCTCACTCTTCCGCACACCCACTCCCTCACACTCACCGACACCCACCCCCATTTACATTTACCCCACCCACAGTCCCTCATGCTGGACCGTTCCATCACACATCCACACACCTTCACCTAGACTTCCGCCCACACCCGCTCACACCCACATCCACTCTCCCACCCACATTCCCTCATACTCACCACTCTTCACGCTCAGAGCACATTCACACTTCTCATATTCGACCGCTCCCTCGCCCAGATCCCCACACCCACACCTAAACCTCACCCAGCCACCCACACCTACACCCACATTCCCACTTGAACTTCCACTCACCCCGACACCCTCACACCCACCCACACCCACACTCCCACCCACACTTACACCTCCTTCCTGGCTTGACTTGTGGGTGGGAGAGGGACGATCGTGATATTGGCAGATGATGGCCTCTTTAGTGGGTCGCTTATTCATAATGGGGTCAATACCAGGGAAGATTAGGGACTTAGGCGGTTTCTCACGTGCCTACGCCTCACTCATGTATTTTGTGAGGCGTGGTGGTAATTATGTTGTGTTCGCGTGGGCGGGGGAGATTTCCTAGCATCTTCCTCAGGTATTCCCACCCACCTCATTAACGCTTACACACACCCACTCACACACACACACACACACACACACACACACACACACACACACACACACACACACACACACACACACACACACACACACACACACACACACACACACACACACACACACACACACACACACAGATGTATCATATGAGAGAATTATCTATGGTCAGAGAAACCTACCATGCCTCTCATGTTGGAGTATTAGCCAGCAGATGAAAATTACAATGGGTGACTTATTAGGCGATGGTCTGTCCCCGTCTCTTCCACCAGCCACAAAAATCAATACAGGTACTAGAAATCTGTTGTGTTCTTTTTCCATATTCTCCTTTTGTATGCTGCTTTATTTAATTCATCATATCATCATCATCATCATTTGCTGTTCATCTTGCCCTTCTGTAAGTTTCTAAAGTTCATATATATACAGTATATAGATAGATAGATATGACTTCTGTTTTTTTCTCTTCATTGCATACACTTCACTTACCGGTCTCTCTCTCTCTCTCTCTCTCTCTCTCTCTCTCTCTCTCTCTCTCACACACACACACACACACACACACACACACACACACACACACACACACACACACACACACACACACACACACACACGTTATATGTATATATACCTATCAGTCTGTCTTTCTGTCTGATTGTCTTCAGCCTCCCCATCATTCATTATTCTCTTCGACTGCATTATGTATGGAAAGTGTAGCAGTAATGTGCTTGGTTGCTCCAGATGTGACGTCATTTCCTGGACGATGACGTAGGTCGTAGGTAATGACGTAACGAGGGCGTATTCAGAGTAGGAAAAGTGATCAGAATAATCATTGGGAAATAAAAATGATCAGGGAAATACCAGTGGAAAAGATGGAAAGATCAGAGTGGAAAGAAAAACGGGAAGCTGTGATATCTCGTGCTGATGACTGTAACATCTAACATCGCCCTTATGGTTGGGACGCATTTATTTCAGCAAACGCCAGACGAGTTTATTCAGTGAAGTAAGTAAGTCCTAGGAGCCTGAGAGTATTTCTGATGGTGATGGTGGTGATGATGTGATGATGATGTATTGGTGGTGATAATAATAAAGATCATCATCATCATCGTCGTCATCATCATCAATCCTGGAACCTAGATGTAGTTAGAAGAGATTTTCATTGATTTTGCATGGGTGGTGAAGACTCGGGCTCCTTTGACTCACTCTCAGCTGAATAAAATCGCCTGACGTAAGCTAGAATGAGAGAGAGAGAGAGAGAGAGAGAGAGAGAGAGAGAGAGAGAGAGGAGTTCGACCAGCAACAATACGGAGGGACAAAACTGGGGACCGTGGGAGGGAGGTCGTTAATGAGGAAGGGCGAGATTGGAGACTGTGGGAGGGGTCGTTATTGAGGAGGGACAAGACTGGGGATTGTGGGAGGGGTCGTTATTGAGGAGGGACAAAACTGGGGACCGTGGGAGGGAGATCGTTAATGAGGAGGGGAAAGACTGGGGACCGTGGGAGGGAGGTCGTTATTGAGGAGGGGAAGGACTGGGGACCGTGGGAGGGAGGTCGTTAATGAGGAGAGGAAAGACTGGGGACTGTGGGAGGGGTCGTTATTGAGGAGGGACAAGACTAGGGACTGGGAGGGGGTCGTTAATGAGGAGGAATAAGACTGGGGACTGGGAGGAGGTCGTTAATGAGGAATGACGACTGGGGACTGTGGGGAGGGGGTCGTTAATGAGGAGGGATAAAAATACTTGGACTTCAGAGAATCACTTATAAGAAACTGCATCAGAAGTAGGATTAGTAGATTAAGGTGTTTGCGGTATGTTAGTGTGTGTGTGTGTGTGTGTGTGTGTGTGTGTGTGTGTGTGTGTGAGAGAGAGAGAGAGAGAGAGAGAGAGAGCAGTTGTTATTATTATTATTTTTATTGTTGTTATTATTTTTATTATTATAGTACTGTATTCTCGAGTAGGAAAAGATCAGGATGATAATTGTTATTAGTATTATTTGTGAAAATGAATAGATACCACTGATGTCTACACACACACACACACACACACACACACACACACACACACACACACACACACACACACACACATACACACACACGCACGAGACCCTCTACATCTAACTGACCGATTAATTGACTGACTGACTGGGACGAGATATACTAATTTCTTTCCACCACCCAGAGCTCAAATCCACGTCGTTATTAATTTCCTCTTATGACCAGGGCCGTATTCTAATGTGGCCTTCGTAACACCTCTTCCTTGGCGATTTATTCTGGATATTAACCTCAGTATCGTATTGATGCAAACTATCGATATATTAAAAAAAAAAATGACTTGGAGAAGAATGGTATGGTGTAATATGCAAAATAAATCGCTAAGGAGGAGGTGATTAGACGTTTATGTCACCTAGAACAAGAGGGGGGGGAGGGGGTTCAGCACTCGTGTCTTTGGCCTTCCTAGGAAAAAAAAATCATGCTAATTAGCAGGTGTACCAGGTGAACTGCATGCTCAAGTTGCCCTTCTTTCGCAGTCCACCATCTTTCCTTCAGGGGATAGGGAGGGGATAGATAGACCTTTGCCTTTGTATAACCGGACCTTTTCACTGCCCGGTCATATCAGTGCCACCACGTGAAGGCACCTCTCCATGTGAAGGCACCTCTCTCCATTACTTAGTTCATTTAGGAATCTCAACTCAGCCTGCAACTAACATTCCTACTAGCACGCGTCGGCAGTGTGCCTTTGGATGGTGAAGTATGTGGTTATCAGTATTCTTATCTCCCTCACACACACGGACATACACATTCTTATCGCACACACACACGCAAACACACGCACGCACACACATACACACGGGGCGATGCAGTTTGTAGCGAGCAGCCGACAACTTCACAGTCACATGTTTCTCTCGCTCTTAAAAACTTTTTCACTTGCATTACTGTATCAACCAAAGACCAACGAGGGACTTTGTGGCGTGAATGTACGTCTGATGTGTAGTGCTGAAGTAGTGAGGTAGTATTTAAGCCATGTTGTGAGGATGACTTGTGATTTGGTGAGCGTTTAGTGAGGTGGAGCGAGAGGATGCCACGGACATTCCCCCTCAACGTCTCTTTTCTAACTACTGGCAGGTCTGGGCGCGGGAGCGGGTGCACGAGTTGAGGAGTGAGGACATCCGCTTGCCATCTCGTGCCAGACGACTGATTCTGTAAGTATTTTGCAGGTGTTTTCCCTTTTATTACCTGTGTTGTGTGTTGACCAATCTTGTGCCATACGGTATTTCCCTCGCTTGGTCATCTTGTAGGTTGGCCCGAGTGACGTAGATCAGGGAAGGAAGGGGAAGAGGGGTAGGTGAGGATTTGTGAATGGATAACTCCGCCCCCTCTGCGCGGCACCTAACCCAGTGCATTTAAACCCAGCGTTCACTACACACATCGCAGTGATAGGTTATTCGTCCAGACAACACAGGAGAGGGTAAAGCTCCGAGATAGTCCTTCCCTCATCCACTCCGAAAACTGTGATTTATCCTTTTATTATTTATTCGTGCTGAGTGCGAACGTAGCTACACAGGGTTTTTCGAAAATGTGTGGTTACGACGATATGGTTGTCTTGGTGGATCCTTCGGTGGTAGCGCGTGTGTGTTGCAGCAAAAATACTACAACTTCTACCTCTACCTCATCGTCACTCACAAACAGGAAGACCTTCTTATGGAAAACGATCGGTGAGTCTCCAGTGCTGTTCTTCGGTTGGTAGTTAGGTGTTAGTGGAATATGGGTTACTTACAATCGCGCGCTAGCAATGTCCACGTGCTCCCAACCGCCCCCAACTCTACTCAATGATGTGATTAGACCGTCTTGTGCCTGACCTCCTCCGTACGCTGACTTCTTGTGTCTTGCATTCTCCAGACGATTTTCTTCAGCCGGTGAGACTTTCTGATTTATTTTTTTATTTTCATTTTTTTAAATTTTACTGGAGGTGTTAGGTCTAGCCTTGGCACCCTCACTACCAAAAACGTTCTTCCTCTGAAATATAAACGTTTAATGGTGATATCAAGAGGGTAAAATACGTCATCGGGCTGAAGGGTTGTCAGTGATGCGAGGTGTGGTGATCCTGAATGAAGAGTGATTAGAGAGAGGTTGTTGTTAGAGCGAGAGATGATCCAGGCTTGTTAGGAGTTAATGGGCCGTGTAATTAAGACACCTGGTGATTAACTAGTGCGCGTTGATGCTGTTAGGGAGGCTGCTTGGAGGGGATTTCGACTCGTAAACGGGCTTATCTCCAAACCTGTCCAGACCTGACGCGACCTGTTTAAGGGATTACTGACATGAAAAAAAATAAATGAAATAAATAAATAAAAATCGTCTGGTGTTAACTTGAATAAATTAATATAAAGTGTATCCATTTTGGGGAGTTAATGTTTTTTTTTTTTTTTTTGTATTTTTCGGCTAAATATTGTTCAGTGCCAGCTTTGAATAAGTGAAATTTTGTGTGTTTACGCCAGCGAAGGGAGTAATCAGTTATCTTCCTTATTATTTATCATTATTAGTCATGTGATACTAATTTATCGGTTATAATTAGGACTTTAATGAAGTAATTAGATATGTGAATAATCAAGTATCCTGGGTCGTTGAAATTACCGATAGTGAATGAGAAATGGTGACCGAATTAGATATCGGTGAATAAAAAATGAATCAGGGTGGGTAGGGTAAAGATTGAGTAACTGAATATCCACCCCTTCCCCTACGTCAAAGGCATGAGTAAAGGTAACGTAGGGTGAGTTTTGTTTTTGTTTATCAGGGTGAGTAGGTTGAGGGAGGGTGGAAAAAAACTGAGATGAGTCAAGTATGAGCGAGAAGAGAGGAAGGAAACGTTTTGGGATGACTCATGACTCGGCCGGGTTAGGAAACGGAGGGGTGTGTTGGCTGACTCGCGTTGTTGTTGTTATTATTATTATTATTATTATTATTATTATTATTACTCATGACGCGGCCTGGTTAGGAAATGGAGGGGGTGTGTTGGCTGACTCGCGTTATTATTATTATTATTTATTAATATTACCAGGTATTATTATTATTATTATTATTATTATTATTATTGTGCGATTGGTTTAGACGTCATTTATTTTAATCATGTGGATATTGTTAGCTACTGCGATATTGCATGGATAGTGTAAGGTAGTTATTGTAGGCTTAATTATTGTAGTAGTAGTGGTGGTGGTGGTGGTGGTAGTAGTAGTAGTAGTAATAGTAGAAACAAAAGAAGGAAAATGTAGTAGCTAATCATTACAGTAGTAGTAGCAATAGTTGTATCAGTAGCGGTAGTAGTGGTAATAGTAGTATCGGTAGTGGTAGTAGTATTAGTAGTAGTATCTAGAGTTCTAGTAAAAGTAGTAGTAGTATCAGCAGCAGTAGTTGTAGTATCAGTAGTAACTGTAGTAGTAATAGTATCAGTAGTGGTAGTAGTAGTAGTATCTGTAATGGTAGTAGTAGTAGATAAGACGGTCATCGATCAGTTTTCACCAAAAACGTTCGCTGGAGACGTTTATGCGTGCGGTCAAGAACGAGACATGACCGACAAAAGGCGACCGACCGCTGCGATGAGGCGTGATAAGCCATCGTGGCGTAAACACTATGTAGCGACGGGAGATAGTGGCCGGGGGAAGGTAGAGAGATAAAGAGTTAGTGCTTAGATATTGGAGAAGAGGTGGTGGTTATCGGTGTGAGAGAGGAAGTTAGTTTTTTGGTAGAGAGAGAGAGAGAGAGCAAATTAGCAGTCAGTGATAGGGAAGAAGGCATTTAGTATTAATATTTTTGCGGGAGAGGAAGGGAGTTTTCAGTGATTTTGATGAGAGAGAGAGAGAGAGAGAGAGTTGTGTGCCCATAGCTGCTGAAGGTTTTGTGGAAAGTTAGTGTTTGTGTTTTAGTTGTTAATCAGGGTGTATGTATTTTAGGGATCTTGAAGGTTAAATAAATGGTTTTAGAGAACTGATACTTTCATACTGCAATTGCTCTATGGATGCAACAATTTCGGCCCTACCAGGACCCACTTCTAATCTATTGTAAAGTAACTGGGAGTGCTGTTTAAGTGTCAGTAAAAAGTGTTCATAAGTGTTCACTGTAAGGGTCGTAGTTTAAGTGGCTTTGGAGATTTCTTAACATATGTTCCTCAGTGATTTATCCTGCACACTACACGTCAATATCGTCTTATGTAGTAATGCTGCAAACTATAATTGTGCAGCTGTAATATGCAAAATAAAACGCTAAAGAAGAGGTCCTACGAAGCCCCATATTTCACACCCACACCGTCCCACACCCACATCCTTATCCCCACTCCCACATCCTCACACCCACACCTGCATCCTTACACCCACCCCCACATCTTCATATCCACACACCCCCACCCACATCCTCACACCCACACCCACGACACCCTAAGCCGAGAGAGTCTTAGAAGTACCCGCAATAAGTAACTGAAGCATGGTAAATAAGGCGTAAAATCAGACCCAGCAATCAATAAGTTTCATTAGATCCGGTCCGTAACGCGTAAGTAGCGATTGAGAGTTTTCCTTCCGCTACTCCTACGCACAGTCAGGCCCAGTGAACGTTTGATCTTGGCAGTCTTGGAGAGAGAGAGAGAGAGAGAGAGAGAGAGAGAAACTTGTAAAGCAGAAGGGGTAAGCTAGAAAAGGAAGGGAATGGGGAGAAGTGTGTTGAGAGGAGAGAAGAAAGTAAAAAAAAAAAAAAAAAAGGACATGGGCGGAAAGGAGTAAATTTTGAGTGAGTGAGACAATGAGGGGGGGGGGAGATAAGAATGTAAGAAGGAAAACCATTGAGATAAATGATAAAAATTTCGCAAACTCTCGTAAACATGAGTCGAAATAAAAACCAGTGAGCCCAAAGACGGATAAGAGTGATGTGAGAAAAGTTGGAGAATGTGAAAAAAAAAAATAAATAAATAATAATAATAATAATAGTAATAAAAAGTAGCCTGAGGGAACGGACCGTCTAACTATGCTCAGATACACAAGAAAATAACATGGGCAATAAGATACTGAACGTATTTAAGAGAATTAAAAAAAAAAATCCATGTCTTGTTGAATTTGTTGAAGAAGGAGAGTTAGGATTAGGAGGAGGAGGAAGTAGAAGAAGAGAAGCATGAGGAGGTTTAGGGAAGGTAGCTAGAAGAGGAAAGACTTATGTGAGAAATATGGAAATCCCTCGCATTACTAAGAAGCGTTAAAGAAAGAGGAGGAGGAGAAGGAAAATGTGGCTTAGGCAAGAGGAAGTGCATGATAAGGAGAGACTTGGGAGGTGAAAAATCAAGAAGTCCCACACCTGTTGAAGTAGAGTACAGGTAGAATTAGTTACAGAATTATTACAAGCATCCAAGAAACTTTAGGTCGAGGAGAAATACCGGAAGACGAATGCATTGTGGGAGGAGGATGGAGACTTTAAAAATTACAGATTAAAAAATAAATAAATAAATAAACCCATCATTCCATAGAGGTTCGTATTATCAGAAGTCCCCGAAGGTGTAGAGAGGAT
>NC_137031.1:32890250-32990250 GCF_032717465.1 Coenobita brevimanus
TGTTTTTTTTTTTTTTTTTTTTTTTTTTTTTTTTTTTTTTAGTCTCGACCCCTCTGAACTTTAACTTCCTTGGCAAATATTGGAAGTGAAGTTGTTTTAGTAATTAGTGTTAGGGAAGTGAAGTTTTTATATCAGCCATAGATGAGGTGCTTAGAAGGCGTGGTTGAATGGTGAATAAGAATACCAGGGCTTGAATAAACACTGAATAATATCGATAATCGTGAAGAATAAAGTAATGTAGCCAGCGAATACCTGTTAAGTTCTTATTTATTGTTTTTCATTTTTTCTGGGTAAATTTCGAGTCAGTAGTCAAACCACTTAATCATATCCAGATCATGGCGTCACATAATGTGATCAAGATTATAAGATTTATACTGACCTGAATTGATTTTTTTATCTTAACTATTTGGAATGCAGATCGACTCCTGATCCCAGTGACCCCTGTACGATGTTAGATAATAGATTTGACCCCTGACCTTTTTCATTCTGAATTGGGTCATTATTATTTTTTTAGCTTGTTGCCACCAGACGATTTTTTTTTTTTACATGGTTAAGTATGTTAGTGATTTTTTTTTTTTTACTTTATATCTGTCCTCTGTGAAAATTCTCCCCAAACTTGAGTGAAATCGGCTAAATAGGAAGAAAAACGTATAAGGACGTCACCCGGGGGCATTGGGTAAAAGGAAAAAAAACAAAAACAAGAAAATAATAAGAGTTGATCTAGTTTGACCTTACTTTAGTTTTTTTGTGATACGTTGTTAAGATATTTTTAACGGTGCAGTGTAGACGATATCTAACCCAGAGACAGTATTTTTAGTATGCAGTGTGTACAGTATAATTAGTGTGTGGAGTGTAGAGTGTTATAAGAATGTAGAGTTTACAGTATAGCGTATTATTAGGATGTAGAATTTAGGTCATTAACGTCTCCTTGAAATATGCTAAAACTGACGCGTAGTAGACCTGTATTGTCTTAACCTGACGACGATTTGTAACACCTTCAAATTTAGATACCAAGGAGATTCATTCCAACCTCATAATTAAGGCAGGTCGAAGGTGTTGCAGTAGTCCAGTTCCGTCAGATAAAGACAAAGGGACTATACTGTTATATAATCTACCCTGTTATTTACTTTCATCCCGAGGCAGAGAAACATTCCTTCACTACTTATTAATTATACTTGCATAAATTAGTGAGTTACATAAATAACAATGGAAAGTATTCATGCCAGTTTTCTCTCTGTCTGTCTGTCGTAATTAGGGCGGACATATTCTGAGAACTTGTATTTTCTTAACAAGGCCTTTCATTGTAGTGCCTAAAATAAACGGATGCCTGTTAACCTTAAGCTTAATACAGCCTCTGATGACCCCTTCATCTTGGATACATCCATTTTTTGGCAGAGATCCATTAGTAGTAGTAATAGTAGCAGTAGTAGTAGTAGTAGTAAGTAGTAGTAATATTTATTATTATTGTTGATATTATTGTTTTTATTTCTTTTTTCTTTCAGGGTGGGCGAAGGTGTGTCTGCTATTGCTCCTGGTCTTGAACCCCGCCTCTGCAGTGCCAGTCACAAGGTGGAGAAGAACAGCCAAACAGCACACAGCAGAACAGCAGCGGCACATACAGGAGGAGCACACACCAGAACAGCAGTGGCGACAGCACATAGCCCAGCAGGAGTACATCTCAGAGGGGCAGCGACGTCACATACTAGGGGAACACAGCACACCCAGACAGCATCACAGCCACCATCACAGAGTCAGGGCATTGGAGCAGCAGGAGGAGCACCTAGGGGAGTACACGCCCAAGCAGGAGCATATAGTTGAGGAATACACCCCGGAACAGGAGCACAGAGTCGGGGAGCACACACCCAAACATAAGCACATAATCGAGAGGTACACCTCGGAACAACAGCACCACCTCAGCCAGCAGATCACCCGTCGTCTGCTGAGACTGGCACAGCAGGAATCAGAACAGCAGGGCATTGAACAGGAGCTCCATCGTCAGCAGCGCAGCAGCAGAAGAATGGGCGACGAGACAGATAACGCAGCTGCATCAAGGGGCCGAAGGGACGTGCCCCACTGGTCGGAGCCATGCACTGGCCTTATGATCGACGAAAATAATACCCCGCAGAGTCTTAGCGAGCACATCGTTCACTCCCTCAATCAGGCCTACAGCTACATCAATAAGGGGGACTTCAAGAACAAGTTTGTAAGTACCAAGGTTATTGTTTTTGCTTTTATCCCACTTCTGTACCTGGTTGACCTGGCTGTCCTTCGTTGTATTCTGTTGTCTTTGGTTGTATTCTCTTGTTCCAACTTTCATGTTACTGTCTTCATTCCTCCAGTGGTGTTATGTTCTTCCATTTATCTTTTTACCATCTTCGTTCTTCCTGTTCTTACTCTCCAGTAATTGTTACGATTATTATGAGCTCCTTTATATTTTCTGATTTTGTTCTTCTCTCCCTCCTTCTGCCCTACCCTTTCTTTCCAGCTTGACTCCTCCACATCCATTTCTCTTCCTCCCTCCCCCCTCCCCCTTCCCCTCCCCACATGCGTCACCTCTCTTACATGCCGTCCTCCACTTATATTACTTAACTTCCTACCCTTTCGTTATGTGTAGCAGCAGTAGTAGTAGTAGTAGTAGAGGACAAATATTTTTCCCATTTCTCTCTTTGGGGTATTTTTTCTTTCTAACTCAAAGGTAAGGATGTGATGAGTAATACCCCACACCCACACTCGCCAACCCACACTTGACCCTCCCACACCTTCCTCACGTAGGCAACTACACCCACACCTACGCCACCCCATACCTACAATCATCTCTCACCTTCCACCTCATCCACCTTTGTTTTAAGCTCCTCCTCGTCCCACATCCACCTCATCCACACCTATGTACCTCATTCACAATTATCTCATTCACACCTTTCTTTTATAAGCTCCCACCACATCCACACCTCATTTAAGCTCCCACCTCATCCACACCTCTCTCACCCAAACCTCCACCTCATCCACACCTCTTTCACCCACAACCTACACCTAATCCACACTTCTCTCACCCAAACCTCCTCGTCCATACCTGCCTCACCCAAACCTCCATCTCGACCACACCTGTCTTACCCACACCTGCCTTAGTCAAAACTCCACATATCCACACCTAGTCTGCTTCCATACCTGCCTCATTACACACCTGCCCAACTAATTTCCTACCTCGTCCACACGTGTCACATTCGATCTCTAGCAACATCCACACCCGTTCTGATTAAAGACCTACCACATCTACACCTTTGCCTGATCTACTGCCACCTAACCTGCCTCACTCCACACCAGCCTCACCCAGTCCCCTGCCTCATCCACACAGCTTCCCTCCACCTTTATCCACATCTCCCCACACCCACACCCGCCTGGACTGACCCCCCTCCCCCCACCTACCCACGTGCCTTTGTTCCTGACACCCACACCCTCTCCTTACCTCGTCACATTTCCAACTTTCCACACTCTCTCTCTCTCTCTCTCTCTCTCTCATCATCATTATTATTATTATTATTAAATCATCTCTTCTTGTTGCTGTGGCCACTTAAGAATGCCAGTTCACTTACTCATACATTCTCATGTTACTCACCAACCTACCTTCCTGTCTACCTGCCCAGCTACCTACTCACACCTGCCTGCTTACCTACCTACCCTTATTGGTTACTTGCCATGTGACCCACCTTTTTTTTTTTTTTTTTTACTTACCAAGCAGGCAGCCTTCTGCAAGAGAGAGAGAGAGAGAGAGAGAGAGAGGGAGGGAGAAAGAGAAAATATTTTGAGAGAGGTAATGAAGCATCGTGTAATATGAAAGCGACAGCAGTGAGATATTATATAAGAGCGTGGGAGCAACACCTGAGAGAGAGAGAGAGAGAGAGAGAGAGAGTCAAATATCCTTCATGACACACTCACCCGTGATCTTTTGTATTCTCATCTCGTCACTTCGTTCATCACTTTCTCTTTCGTTACCATTCTCCCTCATCATACATACAGTCTTTCGTCGCTTCATAAACATCACCATCATCTCATTTTTATCATGCATCCGCATTGCCGGGTCATCATTTTCGCCTCAATTTTCGTCCTCACTTCATCATCTTCATGTCTTTTCGCCATTTTCATCCATGTCATCTTCCTAATTCGTCATCTTCATTGTCACTCCGTCAACATGTTTTAATTTTTCTTCACCTTATTCCTTGTCAATTCTTCACTTTCGTCTCCATCATCCTCACTTTTTGACATCTTCACAATCATTTTCCCTTCATATATATATACTGTATATCATTTTTACTGCCATTTTCATCACTTTTGCCTCTCGTCACGTCTGCCAATTCGTCACATAGCTATCCCCCGAGGCTTATCAGTAGGAGCTGGGAATGTGCGGAATGTTATCTTTTTATCTCATGACCCTTCACCCACTTCCTTGCTTCCACCTCCACCCTTATTTTCCTCTACTTCCCTTGGAGTCTCTTCTCCCTTTCCTGTCTCCTTCTTCCCGTTTCTCCCTCTTCTTTCTTTTCTCAATTCTCCTCTTCTTGTCTTCCTCGTTCTCCTGTCTGTCAACTCGAGTGTAGCTCCTCCTCCTCCTCCTCCTCCCTGTCAGCCCTCCCCTACCCCTTCTCCTCATCCCTCTTATCACAGGCCTTCTCGCCCTCCCCTCACTCGTCTCATCCCATACCCCTCCCTCCAATATCCTCTCCTCTTTCTCTCCACTTCCCCTACCCCTCTCCCATACCCTCTCCCCCCCAACATACCCACAGTTAAACCTTGGCCTTTCCGAATCTGAACAAACCCTTGACGTCACCACCCCCATTGCGTCACCAACACGTCATAAGCGTTCCCTACCAATCCCGGGCTGGTAGGCGGATCTCAGGTGGGCCAATTGGAGCATCCCTTGGTGTGACGTCATTAAATCCGGCCAGGGTAGCAATAACTTCATAATTAACCCCTAGGATCAGGTGGATTTTTTTTTTCTACCATTTTTTTTTTCTTTTTTTGGATTTTTTTTTTTTTCATTTTTGCGGGAGAAAGACTACACGCGCGCGGCTTTGAACACGGTGATGCATTTTCATATAAACTTCTGTTCGCTACAGCAAGTTTATTCATCTTTTAGGGGAGACTTTTCGAACTTGGGGGCTTAGATACAGCCTTCATTAGCCACAAGAGGTCCTTCCTAAGCTGGGTAGAATTGTGGGGATGTAGCAAGAATAATTAGCATGTCATCGGGTTGAAGGGGTTTGGATATAATAGGTATTGTGGGGGTAAGATTTTTTTTTGAGTAGTATGTATATAGGTATCTCTCTCTCTCTCTCTCTCTCTCTCTCTCTCTCTCTCTCTCTCTCTCTGTTTTCCCCTCTTCTTCCCCTTATGTTGCAAGAGTCGAGAGGAATGTCAGATAGTAGGAAATAAAAAAAAATTGTAACAGTTTTAAGCAAGAAATGGTAAATATTGAAGAGGAAGACAGAGAGGGTCAACAGAAGGGGAGGAGAGAGAAACTAGGAAAGGAAAGTGAGGGGAAGGAGGGGGAGGGGAGGAGGGGAGGGGAGGGGGACAGGGAAAGCAGAGGTAGCAGATGTGGTGAGTCTTTGTGCTTTCGGCCAATCATGTGACTTTCAACCCATCCATGTGCCCTCTTTCTCGGTCTCCCTCTCCTGCCCTTTATCTCCCTTCCTTTATACTCTGCTTTCTTCTGTCTCTTCCTTTGTACTTCTCTCATTCCTCCCTTTCCCTTTCCAGCTTTCTTTTCTCTCTCCCGTTGTTATTTTCCCCTCCTCATACCTTACCTTTCCATCTTTCTTTTTACTTTCTGCTTCCAATTCCATGTCTTTTTTTTTTTCCCCTCTTTTTTATGGCGTCTTAGGTGTATAAGTTAATCCTCCTCCATGTTTTATGTGTTTCAGCGTATATTATCCTTATCAGCATAATTTATTCTCTTCATCTCTCACTTATCTCATCTTATCTCCCTCTCGTCTTCCTCTCTCGTCATTTTTCTTCTTAAATCATCCTCTGTATCTCCAGTCACTTCTTCCTTTCCTCCTCTTCCAGTTTCCTCTCACACCTCTTGTCTTCTTTCATACCTCTTGTTCTCTCTCATGTATCATTCTTTATCTCCATCACCCACCTTCTCTCTCCTCTGCCCCTGGTCGCCCCTTCTCTCTCTTATCTACCATCATATCTATTTCTCTATCACCCGCGCCAGTTCTTCTTATCAGTCTTATCACTATTTGCTTCCGTACCCTATCTTTATCGCTTCCTGTCTCTCGAGAACTACCCAGATGCCAATTCTCTCTCTCTCTCTCTCGTATCGCTTCGGGCCCCTGAACATCATATATTCAGAACTTTTTCCCAGGTCACTGATAAAGGAGTTGATAGTGATGTTGAGGGCGGGAGATAATGAGAGAGAGAGAGAGAGAGAGAGAGTGGCAGAGGTAAACAGGTAAATGCGTGGAACAAGTCAACGAAAGAAATTGGAATGAGGGAAGGAGATGGTGAGGGAAGGTAGAAATCGTGATGTAGACCGAGAGAGTTACGAGAGCGAGTGAGAGTAGATGTATGCACAGACGAGAGAGAGAGAGAGAGAGAGAGAGAGAGAGAGAGAGAGAGAGAGAATATAAACAGAGAGGGGGGAAGGAGATAGAGGAAAACTATATAGGAGAGAGAGGGGGCGGGGATTCGAGAGTAGAAATAGGTTATATATAGGTACACACGGACGAGGTTAGAGAGAGAGAGAGGGTGAGAGAGAGACCGAGACCTAATTATTGTTTACATACACAAATTTCTCGAGCGTTTCCGGACCGTGAGAGAGAATCCGTGAGTGTGACGTCAGAGGCAGGCGGATATGAGGTGTGTTAGGCGATTGTCACCCCTACCGCCCCCTACCGCAGAGGCGATTGTTGGGGCGGCGGAAGGAGAAGGCTGGGGTGGGGGGTGATGGTGGGGGAGGGGTAAGGGGGGCAGGGAAAGGGGAGAAGGGTGGGGGTGAGTCACGGGACCAGCGGACGAGAAAGGGTTTTGTGATTCCCAGAAATGCCGGGAGAGCAGCGAGAATTTTGTCGGGGGGGGGGGCTGGATTCGAATATTAGCGCGCCCCCTCCCCACCCCTTACTCCTCCCCTCTCCCCTACCCTCTCCCTCGCCCCATTTTTTCCCTCTGGCGGCCGGGTTGGAGGTTTTGGTGAGTCAGTAACATCTCGGCCTCGCTCCGGATAAGTTCCAAGAAGTAGAGTTTTCTTCCAGGAGGCAGAGTCGGGTCGGTGTAGTCCCAGACCGAACCACTTTTTTTATTAGTACTTGGGTAGTCAAATGGTGGGTGACAGCGACTTGGAGGCGTTTTGTCTGCGGCTACCCTTTGCGGGATTAGGGCGTCGGGCTGTAGATAGATAGACTTGGGTTCTCTCGCCCTTTTTTCAGTTTTCATTTTTTTTTTTTAAGGAGTTTGGAGCCGAAAGATCGTGCAACCGAATCGTCCCATCATACGGGTATCGATAATGACTCAGGAGGCAAGACCAGTTTGTGTGTGTGTGTGTGTGTGTGTGTGTGTGTGTGTGTGTGTGTGTGTGTGTGTGTGTGTGTGTGTGTGTATACCGGTTCTTTTGTGTGTTCGTGCAAGCTTGTGTGTGTGTGTGTGTGTGTGTGTGTGTGTGTGTGTGTGTGTGTGTGTGTGTGTGTGTGTGTGTGTGTGTGTGTGTGAGAATATGCATAATAGAAACTAAGTGAATGAGGTAACAGGCTCTGTGTGTGTGTGTGTGTGTGTGTGTGTGTGTGTGTATGTAAGGCCAGTGCTCTAGACTCGATGTCTGTGATGCCTCGGTCAGGTAGACTCGCTCCTCTTATTACCTCATGGGGAAGGTATGCTCTCTCTCTCTCTCTCTCTCTCTCTCTCTCTCTCTCTCTCTCTCTCTCTCTCTCTCTCTCTCTCTCTCTCACACACACACACACACACACACACACACACACACACACACACACACACACAAATGCAAACACCCTCAAGCATTTTTTTCCTACACTCCACTCCCGTACCCACACCTCCACTTCCTCCCGCTCCACCTGCCTCGCTAATTGTCACCTCTGCATCCACCTGCCTCCACCCTAATTTAGCCACACCCTCGTCCACTTTTGAGCATGCACCTGTCTCCACCTCGTCCATTATCCACCTGTCTCTCATCTCTGTTTCTGTTTTGTTCCTTTTCCACATGGCCCCACTGGACTTCAGCCAGTGTCCACATCCACCATCCACTAACTTGGCGTATCCACATATCCACCTTCATCTTTCTTCATCCCCATCCGTCATCTCTGCTTCTGTCATCTCCTATCCTTCACCCTTTCTGTCTCCACCTCGTCCACCTTCACGATCCTCTGCATTTCCCTCTGTTATACGTCGATGCCTCCACTTCTTTTCCACCTCCACTAGCCACCTCCCCACCCTCCCTCCACATGACCATCCTCGGCACACACACACACACACACACACACACACACACACACACACACACACACACACACACACACACACACACACACACACACACACACACACACCTGGCCCTGATGAGCACCTCCACCTTGGTACACTTTTCTTCCACCTTACCTCCACATTAACCCCTTGACCCCTAATGAGCACATCCACCTTTGATCCACCTCTCCTCCACCTTAACCTTGCGGCGCACCTCCCCTCACCTCCACCTCCACGAGCCTCCACCTGGGCGGCCATGTCACGGACCAGTTGCCCTCTCACTCTGGAAAATCCCACCTCCACCCGTACGTCTCTCTCTCTCTCTCTCTCTCTCTCTCTCTCTCTCATATCAAATGTAGTTAACCTTTCGCCATTTTATACTCAGATCCCGTTCTGTTTCTGTCTGTCTGTTTGCCTGCCTGTCTGTGTATATTTTTGTCTATCTTCCCTTTCTCTTTGTATCTCCTTCTTCTCCCTTCTTTGCTCCCCCATTCCCTCTCCCTCCCCTATTCCCTCTGCCCCTCCCACCTCCATCTCTCTCCTCCTCGCCCTCCTTCTTCCTTTGATTCATTCCTCTATCTTTCCCATTTCCATTCCTCTCCCACTCTCTCTTTACTCCCCTCCCGTCTTTCTTTTTATTCTCCCCACCTCTTTTCTCCCTCCCCGTGTCCTTCCTTCGTTCATTCCCCTTCCCCATACCCTCATACTCCTCCCCCCTCCGTTTCCCCTCCCCTCTCCTCCCCCCTCCCCTCTCCTCCCCCCTCCGTTTGCCCTCCCTTCTCCTCCCCCCTTCCCAAAACAAACACCCTAATGGCCAAGTAGAAAAAAATATATACTTGCAATCTAGTTTCGATTTTCCCCTCAAAGTCGCCATTTTCCCGTCTGCCTCCTCCCTCTCTCTCTCTCTCTCTCTCTCTCTCTCTCTCTCTCTGTTGCTCCTCCTCTTGCCTCTCCTCTCCCCGCTCCTCCTCCTCCCTCATCCCTTCCAGCCTTCCTTGTCATCCTCTTCTCTCACTTTTTCCATTCCGTCTCTCTCTCTCTCTCTCTCTCTCTCTCTCTCTCTCTCTCTCTCTCTCTCTCCCTCCCTTATTTATAGTCCTGTTTTCTCTTCATTCCAAGCATCCTTCCTTGCCCCCTCCGTCTCCCCTCTCTCATGCTTCCTTCTCATCCTTCCTCTCCTCCCACGGGCCTTCTTTCCTCCCTCTCGCTGTCCTTCCCTCCATCCATCCTTTCACTCTGCTTCAGATCCCTCCCTTCGTCTGTCTCCCTCGTCTCCCTTGTGCTTCCCTCCCTCCCTCTGTCAAGAATCGTTTACCTCTTCATTCCCTCCCACACTGATCTTTCCATCTCCCTCTCCCTTACCTCCTCCTCCCTCCCTCCCTCCTCTGCTGTCCTTTCTCTCCCTCCTGCCTCCGCCTCCCGCCTCCCTGTCTCTCCATTCTCCCTTCCCTCCTTTGCAAAGTCCTTTCCTTCCTCCCTCCCTCATTTCCCTCCCTCCTTCAGTCCCATCCTCCGTCGTTTCTCCCTCCAAACCGAATTTTCTCTCCCTTTCCCAGTCAGTCCTCGCCTTCCTTGATCATTTCCCTCCCTCCTTCAGTCCCATCCTCCCTCGTTTCTCCCTCCTGTATTTCCTCTCCCTCTTCCAATCAGTCCACTCCTTCCTCATACCTTCCTGCTTTCCTATCCATGTCTCTGATCCATAGAATAGTTACGGTAGTTATAACCTCTCTTAACAACCTCGAAAAGACTAATGGGTGCTGCTGTTTGCTTTCCTTTTTACGCCTTTGTACTTCCCCCAAACTCTCCCAACTTTCCCTCCCTCATGCCGGTCTCCCCAGTCTCTTCCTTCTCTCCCTCACTTTCCTCCCACCAACATACCTCTCCCCCACACTGTGTTCCTCCCCATACCCCCCTCCCTCTCTCCCTCCGTCCTTTCCCTCCCTCTCCCTTCTACGCCCTGACCTCTCTCCGTCCTCTCCACGTCCCTCCTCTGACCTCCATCGTGGGCGTGGGTGTAATTGTGGGTGTAGGCGCAGAAGAGGGTGTGGGCGCAGGTGCATAAGTGTGGGTGTGTGGGCGGGGTGTGCTATTAAGTGCCTGGTTTTAATGTGTTGTTGGAAATTGATTGGGCGTGGTTGGTGTGCTTGAGGGCGTGGGTGTGGGTGAAAGTTGGAAGGTCTTGATGTGGGTGTGGATGTTGCTGGTGTGGGCGTGGGCTTGTGGGTGTGGATGTGTGAAAGTAGCTGTGTGTGTGTGTGTGTGTGTGTTTGAATGTGGATGTACAGTAGTTTGTGAATGGGATGTGGGAGGGTTTGTTTATGTGAGTGTCAACTTGTGTGGGTGTAGGGTGTGGGCGTGTGTGTTTAAGAGGGTGTGGGTTATGTGTATAGGTGTGGACGTATGTGTGTATATGTGGGTGTGGATCTTGTGTCATATCGGCAGTGTAGCGGACAGACAAACGGACCGACAGAACCGGAAGTAGCTCACAGAGAAGGGGAATTTCCGAGTCGGGTGTTCTGGTTGCATCACTACCACAACTACTACCGTCACTACCACAGCTACCACTATTGTCATCGTCACTACTACCATTAATATAGCCATATCTACCAACATTGCTACCACACCTACCCACATTTCTACCGCTACTACTCTCATCACTACCACAAGTACCACCATCACCACCACAGCTACCACCACCTAAATCCTAACTATCACCATTACTCTTACCATTACTACCATTACAAAACAAAGCTTCTACTCTCTCCACTCTGACCTGTTAGTTGAACCGGATAAAAGGTGTGCGTTGGGCGGGAAACAGGTGTAGATTGGGCGGGAGTTAGCATGTGTTTGGGCTGGATTTAAGTAAGGTGAGATTTAAAGTATGTTGGGCGGGATTTAAAGTAAGTTGGGCGGGATTTAAAGTTAAGTTGGGCGGGATTTAAAGTTAAGTTGAGCGGGATTTAAAGTGAGTTGGGCGGGATTTTGAATAAGTTAGGCGGGATTTTAAATAAGATGGGCGGGATTTTAAAGTAAGTTGAGCAGATTTTAGGTAACCTGGCCCAGATTTAAAGGTATCTGGGCGGGATTTAGTGTTACAATTGGGCGTGAACTGTTCTTTAATTAGGCCTTATTTGTAGGATGCTGTGATTACTAGTCGGGCGGAAAAAGACGGGATTTGGGCGTGACCTTGGCGGGAAGATGGGCGTGAAGAGGAAGAAGGCAGAGTCGCCTTCAGAATGTTAGGTATTTACTCCCAGGTTAATTGTGGGAAGGTCGCCTGAGAGGGTGGGAAGAGAGGAAGAGGAGGGAGGAAAGGATGAGGGGGTGGGAGATTGAGGAAGGGAGGGAATAGAGGAAGAAAGGGAGGGAGGGATAGGAGGAGGTAGGCAAGGAGGGGAGGAAGAGGGGAATTCATGAAGGACAGGTCGAAGGATAGAAGAAAGGAACGCGGGAAGGAGGAATAAAAAAAATAAAAATAAGGAAAAAAGGAAGGCGAGTGGGAAACTCAGAGAAAATATAGTAGGAAGGATGTGAGAGGTAGGGGGGTGGGGAGAGAAGAAAAGCGGGAGGGAAGATAATAATAATAAGAATAATTGTAAAATGTCTAAAGAAATTAATGGAAGACTATCTGCATACAAAGATCTTAAGCGTATAATTAATAGGGGGGGGGGGCTTGCAAAACTCTGCGGGTTCCTCACGGCATCTTTGACACTGATCATTTTTATGTCCCGTGATGATGATGGTGTGGATATGCACTTATGGATAGGGAGGAGTGACTCGATGGATGGATTAGCCTACCAGGAATGCTTGAAGAATTGGTTGGAAGGGGAATGATCATTGCGGTTGGAAGCAGTGAGTAGGTGGATGAGTAGATGATGTATAACCCATTGAATTGCAATGGCTGTAGGGAGACGTATGGATAATGACTTAGACGACTGCCCGGTGAAATGACTTACTAGAGAAGTAGGTAGATAAATAGACAGACAAACAAACAGGTAGATAGATTGATGGATGGATGGATGGAGAGGTGACAAGTGAGTGGGAGGGTGGGTGAGGAATTGTAAGCATCTTCGTGGACAGTTGGTGGCCACATGGCATGAGTTCTGCCCCAGGATAGCCACCTGCCCTGCCCTGCCCTGCCTCGCCGTGTCCTAGGCCGCGGTGCAGGCATCAGGCATCCTCACATCTGCTGCTCTGCCAATGTCGCTGAAGGGGTCTCATACTTGCAATTCCCCAATACCTCACTATTGGCTCCATCATTCCTCACACTGCATTCCTCCATTCTTTGCATTCCCAGTTACTTCTTCATTCCTCACACTACATTCCCTCATATATTGCATTCCCCAATACCTCACTGCTCACACCACCATTCCTTACACTGCATTCCATCATACTTTGCATTCCTCAGTCACTCCATCATTCCTCACACTACATTCCCTCATACTTTGAATTTTCACCCTTTTCACACTTCACATCCCATCATACTTTGCTTTCCCTCACGCTGTTCTACTTGTTTGATTCCAGAGCTATCCTTATGTTCCACACTTTTTATTGGTATTTTTCTTTCTCCGTTATGACCCCACTCTATTATTTTCTGAAAGAGAGAGAGAGAGAGAGAGAGAGAGAGAGTCAGGTCAGCATGTTTCTGTGATTGGTTCATGCCCAGGGACCCACACAGCCTCTGACCTAATCACACGCTTCTCACACAATTACTCAACACTGTCTCATCACAACACTAACATTTACTTTGAAATAAGGCAGGAGGTATTACCATAAAATATCTGAACCACATATTACTATTTGTGTCAGATTCCATGTATATTTTGTGTCCAATTTCCGTCATGCATTTCTCTCATTAATTTCACCTTGAGTTGTTGACTTTCATTCCCCTTCCCCCTCTGGTAGTATATTCCTGTGTCATCTTCCATAGTTATACTCTTCCGCCTTTTCTCTGATATATGATTTCTCAACATACCACTTCATCCTCAGTCTTACCTGTTTTCCTCTTCCCAGCATGTTGTTTTGTTGTCGTATGTGTTATTGTTGTCATCTCTATTCTTACAGTTTCCCATTTTCCCATATGTATGATTTGGCACATACTGTGTATTATTTTACCACATACTGAATATCACTGTTACATACTGCATATTATTTTACCACATGCAGTTGTTTTGCTTCTCAGTCTGACCAGTGTTATTCTTTTCCTTGACAGGCCAATGAGTCACTGAAGTACTCGACCTGGGATGACCTGGTTAGCCATGTAACCAGCAAGGGCGTTGTGTTTGACTTCCTGGAGATGCCCGAAGCAGCCGACTCCTCCTTCCCCACCACACTGCTCCACTCCTATGAGAGGATGCAGCGGGTGGCAGTGGGAATCGAGCAGGTAACACTGGACCAGGCACTCTACCAGGGCTCCCTCCTGACTGAGTTCCGCACCATAGAGAACTACATTGTGAGGATCCTGTGCAACCTCCACCACGCCATGATTCACCAGTCCCTCGCCCCGACTGCAGAGGTAACCAAGGAGATCATGAGCGAACACTACCGGGACTTGGAGGGGGATTCTGGAGCGAGGGGCTTGCGGGACGCCGTGATCGTCATGAAATTCAACGATGCCATAGAGGATTTAAGTAAAATCTTTACGGCTTTCAAGGACAATCCACCGCAGTGAATGGGGTGACCCGTCCTGGCTTAAAGTAGTTGATTGGTTGGTTGGTTGGCGGGGTGACTGGCTGGCTGACTGGCATACCCGTACCTAAGGGATCCAACTGAGCCAGATTTACCAGCACTTACATTCCTCGTCACCTTTTGTGCCCACCAGACCTTCCAGCAAAGCAGCAGTTCTTTCTATCTCATTAGCATTTACACATAGAAATTAATGCATATAGATAAATCATTGAATCTATACTTGTAAAAATGTTCCCAGCCAGGCACTCACTCGGGAAGTGGTTTGTGCAATAATAATATAAAATATTGGAGGCGCTGAAAAGTGATGTGCATTCAAGGTGAAAAGGGGCATTATTGTCAAAGTATATTAAAAGAGTCGTAACAGTTTTTAAAGGCTTGAAGGGAGAGCTAGCGTCAGGTGTGATATGACAAAAAGATATGTTTCACATGTTCAAATGGTGTTTCCTTTATGTTCCGTCGGTTCCTCAGAACTATTTTGTAGACAATAATAATGATAGAAATTTATGCTACTCAGTTTAAGGATCTTTTTAAAAAAGTCATTAGTGTACTTAACAAGTCGTTTTTAAGATGAGCGCTGTGATATATTTATTGTGTAATTTATAGTATTTATTAAGTATGTTCTGTTTAGTGTTGTTCCCAGTGTTGTAAGTTTGTGGTTATAAGTTTATCATTGTTCCTATGTATTGTATTTATATTCTTCTTGCTCAAGTATCGCCATTTATTCCTGTACTCCTTGTTATCCACGCTTTCATAGGCTGGTTGTGTTCCTTCTCTTCCTATCGGTTCTCTTGTAGTTTCTTCTTATATGTTGGCTGTTGTTGCTCTTGTTCTTGCTGTAGTTGTATGTTATGATTATTGTTATTGTAAGTTTATGTTATTTATTTTGATTTTTCTACCATTTTTATACTAATTATTATTATCATTATTATTATTTTGGAGAGAATTAAGACTCACCTCTGCCACTTTGCAAATGAAAAAGCAAAGATGGTGGATTTTGACGTCCTCCCCCAACCCCACCCATCTCTCCAGTCCTCAGTATTTTTCCTCTCTAATGATTCTCATGTGGAAGTCTCTCATGTTGGGAGACTCTTGGTGGAAGACTGGATCTGATGTTTGTGTAGTGAGGTATTGAGAGAAGGCATAGGAAAAGAGATTGAGACCTGTTGGCATCCTTCTTATTTAATTCTTGCTGAAATGAGGCAGTTGCATTCTGCTTGGGAAAGGCCTCTTGTACTGATTTAAATGGCTATCTGACAAATTGGAAAAATATATTTATTCAAAGTTGAATGAAACAGCAGGTGGCCAGACTATAAAAAAAGAAAGTTTCCAAGTTATGTGGTTTATTAGACGTATGTCTGTGCATATTCCTACAGTAGAATAATGACACGCACCTTGTTTAACCCCTCCACTATGATATTCTCTGTTTTATTTCCCATTCTGCAAGACGATTTTGCCTGGTGAAGACATCTCCCTTAACCCCATTACAGGAGAAAATCGTCTGGCGGTGGTAGAAGTGAAATAGAATATAGGATATCATGATGAAGGGATCAGCAATGAGGTGAAATGATGAAAGTACACAAGTGAATATGCCAAAGATCTAGAAAATGAAAAGGTGAAGGCTTTTGTAAATTCACTCTAAGTAGACCAAGAGACTGTGGAGAGGTGAAGGTCTTAAAAGTCCTCGTGTGTGAGCAGTTTTTTGAAGTGTCCATTTTTCTCTGATTTCCCTCGACTTGTTTTTCCAGTGGGGAGAATAATGTGTATAAAGCCATCTAAAAAGTGTCATATTATGTAAACAAGAAATCAAGTACCTCTCTTAGACTAGAGATCTTTTGGCTTCAGTGGAATTCTGAAATGGGTTGCAGAGAGAGAGCTTGAGTGGTTGTATGTTCAGATTTCTTAACCCCTCTTGTAAGGTGATTTATGTAATTTTATTCTTACTATCACTAGACGGTTTTATGCATCCTACAAGAAGGCTTTGGAACTGGAGGGGTTGGATATAGCCTTAATTAACCCCTTCACTGCTATAGATCCATTCTAACACGCTTAGTAAAACTGTCTGGAAGTGGTAAGAATATAATGAAAATTGTTACCTGACAGAAGTGGTAAAGGTGGTAATGAAAAAAATGCATTGGCTCAGATTCACAACAGATTTATGGTAAAATCCATGAAATAATTTGTCTTTGTAATATAAGTAAGGAACACATCAGGACAAACCATTATAGCCAACTGGACTGTAATTAGGGGAAAAAAATTCATTTGCTAATAAATTGTCTTTTTTTTGTAGGAAAGACAAGGAAAGCTGAGTGTAGCATCCTCTTCATGGTTTGTGTTCCTCCATTAAAATGTAAATCCTTAGTTCTAAGAAACCTGTAACTATAATTTGTTTTTGTACGAAGAACAAGCTCAAAATCCTCCTGTTGCTCTTAATTCCTAATAAAAGCGAATTTTAGGGTACGATAGGAAATCGCCTATAAATTTGTTTGTGAATCTGACCCCTTGTGTTTACTGTTTGGAGTCTGGAAGTTGTGAATGTTATGTACAGTCCAATAGTTTGTACAGTACAGTCATTGTTTACTGTTCCATGTTTACCTGTGGATCTTGTGTTGTGCAATGCGTCTGCAACAAATCAAAGTGCAGGGTATCGGTCCCTTTGTTGCAACCCTAACAAAAAAGTTGTATATTGCAGTTTATTTAATTATGCCTGTGTATATATTAAATTTATAAAGAACAATTACTAGTTTGAACTCCATTGCCTTATATTTGTTATTGAAAAATATAATGTTGATATTTTGTTGTATTCATTTGTATTACTTTTTTGGGGAGGGGAAATATATATATATATAGCAAAACCACAGAAAATTTATACACAAAAAGGATTTAAATATATAATCATAATCCCTGAAGGAAATTTAGGAAACCAGAGGAATTTGGTAGCCATAATACTTGTCTCATGGGTGTGTGAAAATGATACTTTTATTCCATGCCATAAATATTGATAAGGAGACACAAGTGCGTCCCCTTTGATACAGAGACGTATTCTGAGTGACATGGGAGGCCTCTTATCACCTCTAACTTAGCGATTTAGTCTGCATATCACAACCTTATTCTCTTGTATGTTATGATAGTACACTTTGTCAATAACATAGTAATACAGTATTGAGATGTACTGTGCAGAATAGTTCGCCAAGAGGACGTGTTGTGAAGTCTCCCAATCCCACTTACAGTATAATGCGCCCCATAGACTTTTATTCTGGTCACCTTAGGAGGCTTTCTGGCACCTCTTCGTTACTAATTTATTTCTCCACATGGTATCTTAATATCTTAGGATATTTTTTTACTCCTTTTTGGTAGTTTATGTATTTAGCAGGTGTATTCATAATAAACAAAATACGAATAACATCCAAGGGAGTTTTAAAATGCAATATACAGAATAAATAGCTAAGGAAGAGGTGTTACAAAGCCCCTAAGGACACGAGAATACAGCCCAGAGACTCCTACCTGTGCAGGTGTTTGGAAGTGTGATGGCCTCTCAATCTCGCATTAATTTTTTTTTTTTATGTCTCTCCCTTTTGTATTATCTCCCCATTTTCTTCTCTTTCCCACATTTTTTCTTTCCCCCCACCGTTTTTTCTCTCTCCCATATTTTTTCCCCACATTACTTTCTCCTCCTAACATATGCTTTCCCCTCACATTTTTCTCCATCCTAACCACACTTTCTCCTCTTTCCTCCCCACTTGACCTCCCCCATCCTCAACACACACACGTACATTTCCCTCCTTCCTAAACACATTTCACTCCTCTCCTCTCCATATTTTCCCTCTCTGCCCCTGTACTCTTTCGTCTTTCCTACACTCCCTATACGAATAGTCATTACTTCGTTTTCTTCCTTGCCTCCTCCCCCATTTTCTCTCCTCCTTCCTGCTCCAATTTCCTTTCTTTCCATGCCTCTCCCCCTTTTCTTATTCCTTTCCAGCTCCTGTTTTCCTCCTTTCCTGAGAAGCCCCGTGACTGCCACTGACCACTTCAACCCAATGACACGTTTATCGATTTATTCTTGCTACCACCAGACGATTTTTTTTTTTACTGAATGTACGATAAGCCTCTTATATGGAAGGAGGTGAGGGGAGGCTAAATCAATCCCCCCCTCGCACTAGAAACGTCTCCCTCAGGTGAATAAAATCGTCTGGAGGTTGCAAGAATTAGCTCAGAAATGCGTCCTTGTGCTGAAGAGGCTGGAAGGGCGAGACCTACGAAGTCGCAGCTTATAATCCTGTGTTTTAGGAGGTTTTATATCTATTTATTGTTTGTATATTTTAAATAAATTAAATGTCCAGAGATGTTTGGTTTTTCAATGGCATCCTGAAAGATTATGAAGGGGAGGGGTGTGAAGTTTATAATCCAGATAGTTGTAGTAGTGGTAGTAGTAGTATTTATTATTATTATTTTTTTTATTATTATGCTGGTAGGTGGTGGTGACCGTCATCCACTCACTCAATGAATTGCCGCCTAGTTCTTCCTTCACCCTATAATTTTTTCCGTCTCTGCCCTCCTCTCTTCCTGTTTCTCTCATTTCTCCTGTAATTTTTATTACTCCTCTCCTTTTCAGGTGGCATTACATTAAGTGACAAGCCTAATGGTTTCCTGTAAGTCAGGAAACCATTTACAGCGTTGGGTGGTAACCATATAACCAACCATACCGTTCCCTACGTAGCAAGTGGGTTGGCGGAGGTTTAGTGCCCCTCCCCGTAAAATAACTAACTCCCCTTGCGTGATTATGGCGTCTGGCTGTATGTAGGTAAAATAGATTATTATTATTATTACTGATTATTATTATTATTATTATTATTATTATTATTATTATTATTACTAGCTACCAGTTTTAATTTGAAAGAGTCCGTCCTAAGTAAGACCAAAAAGAAAAATGGGATAAGATGAATTAAAAACAAGTACGTCATCGGTTTGTATATATAAATTTCACCATCACGATTTCATGTATCTATTTCAGTCTAGCTAATTTCGAGCTGTTTTTTGTAATTTTGTGTGTGTGTGTGTGTGATATATGTGAAAGTGTATGTGTTTGTAAGTGTATATGTGTGTATGTGTGGGTGTGCGTGTGAAAATGCGTGTGTGCAGCCTCGTCGTTGTGAGGCAGCGTGATTAAGCACATTTTATACTGTAGTTATTTTACGCTCACGAGTCGAGCGTATGTGTGTGTGCGCGTATATGGCCGTGTGTTACTGCGCCGTACGTGTGCGTGTGTACGTGTAGTAGTGGGACCATTGTAGACGTTTTGTGTGCATATGTGTGTGTTTTCCATTTGTTTACATGGACGTTTATATGTGCCTCTGTGATAATGATATCATCCAGGAGTATACATTGATGTGTGTGTGTGTTTGTGTGTGTGTGTGTGTGTGTGTGCAGAGTTTATTTGAATATGTGTGTATGTGTAGGTGTGTACGTTTCTGTGTGCGTTTGGTGGCGTGTGCGACCGTACATGTATGACTGACTGAGTTGTGACCACCTACTGTGACTGGGAAACCTCACCTTTGGTGTGTGTGTGTGTGTGTGTGTATGTGTGTGTGAGAGAGAGAGAGAGAGAGAGAGAGAGACTGATCATATTACAAAAGTCTTTCCAGCATCCAACTTCATTTCACAGCGTCACATCTCATGTCACCTCAGTCATCACTATCATCCCCATCCCTTCATCACTCGACTTCCAAATATAAATAAATAAGTAAATAAATATCCTGATTATCAAAAAAGAAAAATCCCAAATCCAAAAATCCGGCCAACGAAAACCAACAATACAATATGACCCATTCAGATCGGATATAATTATTTTTGCTACCTTCAGACGATTTTATGAAGCTGTGGAGAGGCTTTACGATACTGAGGAGAGATCAATACTAAAATTCTGTCCTGTATTGAATTTGGAGGGATTAAATATAGCTTCCATTAATCCATTTACAAGTAGAAATCCATCCCAAGGTGAATTAAATCGCCAGGTGGTAGGGGGGATTAAAAATAAATAATTGAGTGAGGTGGTTGAGAGCAGTGGGTGTCAAAAGAGTGGGTCCCAACTCTATCGCCATGACACCGGCAATGATTCTCTTTTTATCGCCCCCGGGAATACCGACCTTATGACGGGTATTGCACAAGGCTGGTAATATCCATCCACTCTCTCTCTCTCTCTCTCTCTCCCTCCTATATCCCATCTCCCCATTCCCTCCACCCCCTTCTGCCTCCCCAGTTTCCGCCCCCAGTCCCCTCCATCCAGTTCCCCTCTTGGCCCCTCCCCCTCATAGTCCCCCCAGTCCCCCATTCCCTGTCCCCCCCACTATCTCCATCCCTTCCCTGTCCCCCCAACTGTCTCTCCACCCCTTTCCCCCCCCCCACCCAGTCTATAACTTCCTGAGCAAGGCAAACCAACAATCACACCTATTCGTCATCCGCTCTCCGTAGTGTGGGTTGTCCCGGCTGCCTCACCTGTGTTGTTACCTGGCCATGTCACTACCTAGCCTTTCTGTCCTCTGTCTCTTCTCTTTCTGGCCTCTCTTTTTGTTCTCACTCTCTTTCCTCACTTTGTCCTCTCTCTCTCTCCTCTCTTTCTGTCCTCACTCCCTCTCCTCTTTCTGTCCTCTCTTTGTCCTCTCTCTCCACTCTTTCTGTCCTGTCTTTTTGTCCTCACTCTCTTTCTATCCTCTTTTTGTCCTCACTCTCTCTCCTCTCTTTGTCCTCTTTCCTCTCTTTCTGTCCTCTCCTTGTCCTCACTCTCCTCTCTTTATCCTCTTTCCTCTCTTTCTGTCCTCTCCTTGTCCTCACTCTCTCTCCTCTCTTTCTGTCCTCTCCTTGTCCTCACTCTTTTTCCTCTCTGTCCTCATTCTCTCTCCTCTCTTTCTGTCCCCTCTTTCTGGCCTCACTCCCTTTCTGTCCTCACTATCCTTTCTTTTTGTCCTCACTCTCCTTTCTTTCTGTCCTCACTCTCTCTCCTTTCTTTCTGTCCTCAGTCTGTCTCCACAAATTGCTGCTGTCTGTTGTTATTCATCTTTACGTTTTACAGAAAAAAATAATAACTTTTTTATTCTGCAGAAAAAGAGACGTAATTTTCTTTGTTTTCATATCCCATCAGTTTTCCTCTCCGCCCTTGTCCAGCTTAGTATCCCCCACTACTTATCCCCATTACTCCCCCCATCCCCCCCAGAAATAAGGAAACTGTTATTATTTCTTTCTGTACACTCGCTTTCTTCCCAAAATATTCCCCCCAAATTTTTTCTTCCCCCCAAATTTTTTCTTCCCCCCAAATTTTTTCTTCCCCCCAAATTTTTTCGCCCTCCCAAATTTTTTCTCCCTAATTTTTTCTCCTTCCCAAAAATTTTTTCCCTCCCTAATTTTTTCTCCCTTCCTAATTTTTTCTCCCTTCCTAATTTTTTCTGTCGGCTGCCATCTCGCTGTCTTTATAAAATTAGAATTCACTTTCCTTATTCTCAGATTATCCTGTTGCTGCTGTCCCCTGTTTACCTGTTGCCGTTTATTGTATACTCACTCGCTATTTTCATCCTCTCTCTCTCTCTCTCTCTCTCTCTCTCTCTCTCTCTCTCTCTCTCTCTCTCTCTCTCTCTCTCCTTAGCTTGATGTATAAGGTGGTTTGGCAGTGTTGACCGAATGGATATTGAGAGACTGACTAGGAGAGTGTATGAGAGTGAGGTGGATGGGAGGATGAGGACAAGTGGAAGGAGACCGAAAAAGAGTAAGCAAGGGAGGCAATTGTTTTACTAAGTAGAATCGGAAACGCATGAAGGTCCTTTTAGCGAATCCATACCTCACAGGACACGGCAGTAGATAGATAGATGGATTGATAAATAGATAGATATATTACCTTTATAAAAATATTTCTGTTTACCATTGTCTTTGCTTGGGCTGGCAGTTCAGTAATAAAAGGTTTTGATTTTACAGGCTCTGGAGGGCATCTGAGCTGGAGAAGTGACCCGCCCCCACCCACGCTTGGCCTAAGGGGTAAAGGTAAGGGAGGATTTTTTTAGTCTTATTTTGGTTATCTGTAGACGATTTTTTTTCTTATTTTTTTCAGTTTAAGGGAGACATGGAAGTTTAGGGGTCAGTGATGGCTGTTTTTAACCCTACTACAGTAGTTTCGAAGCCTTTACCTGACTGAATGTAATCGTCTGTCGGTAGCAGAAATAAAGCAGAAAGTGTGTCATCGTGGTGAAGAGGTTATGAATGGAGTGTGAGAAGTTTGTTTACTGTTTTTATGTCATAGTTTTTGTTTTGTTTTGTTTCGTATCTTCTATCCTTGGTTTTTCCCCACAGGATAGAGATAATACATAAAGTTGGCTCATTATTCTTTTAGTACCTTGAAATATCGTTGTATCTGTCCAGCCGCCATGCTAACTATCCCCTCATCATGCTCTTCCTGTCAAGTTACTATCCTGACTATCCTTGTTTCCAGTATTTCCTATCCACTCACAACCCCACCTGTTTAGATATCCTTGAACCTATCCATCCTCCATCATAAAATTCCCTCAATCCACTTCCTGTTTACACATTGTCCTTCAGTCTTCTCTTCATCCCACTTATCGTAAAATTCAGTCCACTTGCTTATCCTTCCTCGTATAAAACACTGGGATTGGTGGATGTCACTAAAATCCTTCTCACCAAATATCCACGTGAAAATGATTGGTTTATTATAATGGTGATGGTTGTGGTAGTGATTGTGGGGGTGGTAGTTGTGGTGTTGGTAATCGTGGGTGTGGTGGTGGCGTTGATGGTGGTAGTGGTGATGGTAGCGATGAATGGTAATCGTGGTTGCAGTGGTGGTTGTGGTGGTGATTGTAATGGTGATGGTATTGATGAGGCTGATGGTAGTGATGTATGGGGTACTGATCGTGTTAATGTTTGTAATGGTGGTAGTGGTTGTGGTGGTAGCGATGGTGGTATGAGTGGTGAGGGTGGCAGTGTTGTGATTGCGATGGTGGTATTAATGGTGAGGGTGATAGAGTGTCAGTGATGATGATAGTAAAGATATGGTGGCACTGGAGGTGGTGACGATAGTGGTGGTGATCGCGATAATGATGGTATTGGAGTGGTGATGGTGATGGTAGAGGAGAGGTAGAAGTATGGAAATGATGGTGTTTTTGATGGTGGTGATGGTAGGGGTGATGTTGATGTTAGTCAGTAGTCGTGGTGGGGGATAGTGATGATACAGGAGAACTGGAGGTATCGGCAGTGATGGCGGTGGTGGTGGTGGTGAGTAAGGGTGTGGACGTAATTATATATATGCAGGATATGTTGCAATGCAGACCGCAACATTTGGCCAGTGTTGAGGGGGGTAGGAGTCGCTCATGTGTTGCCAGAGCTCTATGTGTTGCTGTTTTGTGTGTTGCGTGTTGCTGTTTTATGTTTCTCTTGGAGCTTTATGTGGCTCTGATTTGCCGTAGCACTATGGGGTGCTGGTTTTATATGCCTTATGTCAGGGCTGTTTGTGGTGCTGGTTTACGTGTCTTTTGTTGGAGCTGTATGTTGCCGTGTAATGTGCCTTATCAGGGCTTGATGTGGTGCCGACTTTATGTGCCTTTTGTCAGGGCTCTATGTGGTGCTGTTTTTTACGGGCCGTATTATTTGTAGCACGAGATATTTGTTCAAAGGTGAGAATTTTTACATCATATGTTACCATGCTATTGTACGTTACTTGCCTAAAGCTCTAAACACGGTGACTTGTTTACTTATTATATATATATATATATATATATATATATATATATATTATTTATTCTTGCTATCTCCGGAGCTGGGACACTTATTAGCCTACTTACCTACCTAGTGTTCGACTAGGTAGCCTACATACCATCCATTCTGTCAACCAGCTTACTAATCTGCCAGTTACTTGCCTGCGTACTTTCCAACGTGCCGTTCATCCAACCTACCCTCCCACTACCCTGCCTACCGTACTACCTACCTGTTAATGTCGCCAGGTATGTAAACCAATCTACCTACTCTCCAATCTGGCAGCTTACATACAAACCTACCTACCCACCTAGCTACTCATTTTATCCACTTCCAGCTAGCCTACCCCCGACCTACCTGCCTATCCACCTAAATCCCAACAAGCCTACCTACCCCCGACCTACCTACCTACCTCCACACTTACACTCACAAGCACCAAGAATCCCCTGAACCAATGGCAGCTCGCGGATCCCCTAACCCGCGTGTAAGAAGGCCTCTGATTGGTGGAGAGTGACTTTGTGTACTTTTCTATACAATACCAGTCATTACCGAAGATAATGTCCGGAAAATAATGTTAGTGCTTTAGCGTGCTGGACCGTAGGATTGGATTTTTGTTTGTTTATGTAATTAGCCCTAAATACGGGGTTATTAACTGTAATTAGCGTGGAATGAAGTGGAAGTAAGAGAGATTTGCAAAGGGTTATGCATGGATTTTTTGGTTATGTAATGGACACCAAATTCCGACTCATTAACCATAATTAGATACTTGGGGAAATAAAAATGAGGTACCTGTAATGTGATTATTATAAAAAGCAGAGGAGAGAGAGAGAGAGAGAGAGAGAGAATCAAAAGTCTGATGTCAAATGGGCCACACACTCATTCACGGAATCCTCCACCTCGTAGGCAAAAATATCCACGTAAATAAATAAATAAATAAATGTCTTCGGTAGCCAGTGTAAAGGAAACAAAACGTCATCGTACTGAAGGGGTTAAAATGATAAAGGAATGGTTTTGTAACTGGGCGAGAAGGGATGTGTAACTCAGTTATCTGGTCCTTCTGATAACAGTTTCCCTTTTTTTGTCATCCTATTTTCCCTATTCGGCATTGTGACCATATGTCTGAATTTTGTGAGATAGTGAGTGATGGTGGTGATGATGCTGTTGATGGTGATTAAAGAATTGATGATATCTTACAGAACTGATGGTAGAAATTATTAAGATGTCAGAATTGATGATGATGATATACACTATGCGTCCCCATGCTGTAGTCACGCACGCTTTTTATGCTGCAGTGAAATGTGAAGATGCTGGTCCAGTGTCGGTATTTGATATCTGGCGAAATAATTCCGTAGATTTTATTCGTCTCGGTAATAATATACCTTTGTTGTTTTCCTTTTATGCTAGCTCTGTCTTGCTGTCCATCCATCTGTATACTGTATCTCTGTCTGTCTGTCTGTTGAGTGTTTTCTCTGTTGCGTTCCTTTTATGCCAGCTCTGTCTATCCATCTATTTACCTATCTGTAGGTCTGTCTGTTTGTGTTCCTTTAATGCTAGCTGTATCTGTCTACCTTTCTGTCTGTCTGTGTGTCTCTCTCATACGCAGATGCAGGTCTTTTGCAACCCTTTCACTGAGTAACTGCAGATGATTTTCTTCATGAACAAGGAATCCCCACCAAAGGGGTAAATAATATCCAGAACACACCTCAGCAATCCCCCTGTGCAACCAAGCTTCATATCACTAGATGTAGTTGAGACCTTCTTAGTTAACCCCTTCAGTGCGAGGACGTTTAAGCTGAAAAATTTTATGTACGATGTGCTGTAATTATTTATTTGCATAGATAAAATATAGAAAATTTAAAGTACATGAAAAAAAAAGTTGTATCCCTGATATAATCCCAACGCCCAGCCAGAATCAGCCAGTCACAGGACTGGTTACATGTGCCTTAGCCATGCATCAGGGTTACGCCCCTCCTCCCCCCCCCCTCCTGCAGTTGCCAGCTCGCGTCCGTGGAGTTACATCCCGAGACTGAACACACAAACCCAAGTTATTGTCCTGCGCTGAAGGGTTATTAGGTCTGTGAGGTTAATGTTACGGTGCCTTTATACGCCTTTGTGTTCTCGCTTGTCAGTGCAGGTGCTATGACATGTAATGTATATACTCTCCTGTGATCTGCCCTGCCCTGCCCTCCTCTGCCCTCCTCTTCCTCTGTCTGTGTTCCATCTGTCGACAGGATGACATAGGCATACCAAGGACAACGTCATGGGTAAAAACGTTGGTGAATATATCGTATCGGTTATAAAGGCTCCATCATGCTTGCATGCGTCGGCCTTGGTCACCTAATGACGGCTCTGCATGATCCTCGATCTCTGGTAGCCTCCTTTTTCAGTCCCCTATCCCATAGGTCATACTTTGTGACCTTGTCCAGGGTCTTTTTCGGTCTACCTTTCGGACCACTACCTCCGACGTTCACATTTCTCATCTTCCACACCCAGTTGTCATCCTCCATCCTTTCAACATGCCCAAACCATTTCAATTCACCCCTCCTCATGACAACACCAATACATTTCAGTCCCATCTTTCCAATCAATTCTTCAATTGGAATCCCAGCCCCCACCCCACCACCACCACAAGCCTCGAATTCAAGGACGCACCACGCATCCATCTAATCATTGTCAGTTCTGTACATTTCAGCTTACGAATTCCTCTTCCTTTTTCTCCTAGGTCTTACTACCATACAGCATTACATTTCTAATACATACCGCGTACAAAGATCCCATAGCACCAACGGAAAGACGTCTTAAAGTCAGTAGAGGCAACAGCTCCCTGAACTTCCTCCACCCGCTCCTTACCCAAGCCACAAAGTTACAGTAGCTCCAGATTGGACTCACACCACACTTTAAATGATGATGGTGGTTGGAGAAATGATGTTTCACCTCCTTTTGCCGACCTCTTCTTCCCCCATCGTGTTGTAGTTTCCTTGAATTGCCTATAAAAACCTCTCGAAATACACCTTAGACCAATAGGCCAAAAAATATAATGTTGGAATGATAAAGTTGTTAACAGGGATGGAAATGAGTACATTCTTGCACCATCACCACCATTATAAAATAAACTCCCTATACGCCTTGGCTATTGAGAATCCGACATGTGTGTTAGAATAACCTTACGAATCACCGCCTTAATTTAGTGCAACATCAAGTCGTGGGTTAGGTTGCATATGCAGTGATGGGGTGACAGCGTCTTGCATTAACCCTTTCACTGTGAGGACGGCTTTCGATACTATAGGTAGCTCCAAAAGATTTTCATGTAAATAATAGTAATTTTAGTATATTCAGCCCACTGCCAAAAGATTTTATTCATATTAGGGCATACCACTTCAGTCCATTTTTTTTTTTCCTAGCTTTAGAATTCTAGTACCAGGCGATTTCTAATCAACTTAGGAAGGACTTGTAGTGGTGAAGAGGTTGATGAAGGCCATATCCAACCCACCCAGTTCGAAAATCTCTCCATAGCTATAAAATTGTCTAGAGAGAGCAAGAGTAAAATGAAAAAGACAGTGGGATTCTCAGACGTATTTACGACTGAATCCCTGTCGCAACTTAGATATATTTTACAGGAAGGACTAGACAGGGGAAGATTTTTTTTTCTCTCCTTTCCCTGATCGTCCTGCAGAAAAGAGTGATAGCCTGGAGTAATTTTCGTGTCGCATTTAAGATTTACCTGGGAATTTAGAACAGGTGATAGAGGACGGTTCTGCAGCCTCCTCCTCCTTCCTACGATTCAAAACCTGAGTTACGATAGGGATTGAGTCGTAAGTGCGTCTTTGTATCCCGGTGGCTCCTGTGACCAAATCTCAGCTGAATATAATTACATCAGGAAAAAAACACTAGAGTTATCCATATCATGAGAGGGTTATTGAAGGATATGTTGAAATTCGTACTTATTGTTTTAGTCTGTCCAGCTGAACAAAATCGTCTGGAGACAGCAAGAATACAGTACAGACGATTTTTGTCATGAAGGGGCTAAAGAAACATTTGAGGAAGTGATACAAAGAAAAGGTCTCTCTCTCTCTCTCTCTCTCTCTCTCTCTCTCTCTCTCTCCGTCCTCTCCTTCCCCTCCCCCTTTCCCTCTTTCCCCTTCCACCCCCCTACCATCTTTCCCTTGCACCCCGTACCTCCCTTCCCTTCCATCGTTTACCTTCTTTTCCTCCCTTCCCCCGACCTCCTCTCCCCTCCCTTTCCCTCCTCCATCTGCCTTCTTTTCCCTCCCTTCCCCCTACCTGATTTCCCTTCCTTCCCGTTCCGTCTCTAAACTCTCCCTTCCCTTCCCGTACTTTCTCTTGCCTTCTCTCCCTTCCTTCTCTCTCTCCCCCTCCCCCTCTCCCTCCTCCCCCTCCCCCTTCTCCCCCTCCCCCTTCTCCCTCCCCCCCTTCCCCTTCCCCTTCTCCCTCCCCCCCTCATAACAAAGCCTTCAAAAGACCCCCGCCTCCCCTCCTTGTAAGATTTCATTCCATTTCTTACGAGCCGGAATAAAGGCACTGTCTGGGAGGAAGTCTTAGTCCCGTGTGCTCTGGCTAAGAGAGTCCGTAACGCGTGATTCTTAGCGATTCATTTTGGCATATTACACCTCATCATTCAGTTTTGTGTTATTTATATTGATTTTTACTATTACCATTTTGCATCAGTAACCTACAAGAAAATACTGGGGTGTAATTTGCAGAATAAATCGCTAAGGAAAATGTGTACGGAAATCTTCCAAACCCACTCACAGATACAACACAAGGCCCGTATTTATGTCGGTGATGGAAGCTCCCTAACACCTCTTCATTAACGATTTATTTAGGGATATGGCTGGTTAATCTTCCCTTTGTACGCAATTTATCCAGAGTATGGCGGTATTGGAAGGATTATTGTGATACAGAAGAGGACAGTAAGGTGTACAGTATTAACCAAAATAAATCGCTTAGAAAAGGTGTTATGGAGCATCCTCAACCGACGTAGCGCCTCTTCCTCTCGGATTTATTTTCCACACCACACTTTAGCCCCATCTGTCCGGGAATATATGTATAATTCTATCAGCTACCTGAAGATTTTGTTTATTTTAGGAGAGCATATTAGTATCGGAGAGAGAGAGAGAGCGTCTCAGAATTCCTAAGTACATAATTCCACTGCACGGTAATCTACAGTCTTTGGCCCGTATTCTCCTGGATTAGGGAAGCTCCGTAACACCATTTCCTAAGCGATATATCTTATTTATTACACCTCACTGTCTTAGTCTGTCACGTAAATCCTTCCAATTTCGCCATACTCTGCATAAATAACATATATACGATATTAACCAGCCATAAACAAAAATAAATCGCTGATGAAGATGTGTCAGGGAGCTTCCTTCCCTGACGTGAATACCATCCTCATGGTCAGCCGCATATACATTTCCAAAGCGCCAGGATCAAGTGTTTGTTCAGATAGATTAATAGCAACCGGATGTTTAGACGTTTATGAAGAGGTGGAGGTGGAAGGAAGGATATTTGCGGGTTTATAAGTGCGGCGTAGGAGGAGGAGGGAAGGAGGTTTGCGTATTTATAAGTGCGCTGTAGGAGGAGGAGACAAGGATGTTTTCGTGTTTACAATTGCGCTGTAGGAGGAGGGAAGGATGTTTACATTTAAGTGAACAGTACGAGGAGGAGGGAAGGATGTTTGTGTGTTTATAAGTGGGCTGTAGGAGGGAAGAATGTTTACATGTTTATAAGTACGCTGTAGGAGGAGGGAAGGATGTACTCGTATAGATGTCCGTAAGTGAGCTGTAGGAGAAGGTAAGAAGGATTTCCTGATGTTTATAATAGCTGTAGGAGGAGGAAGGATGTCTACGAGGTTACAAGTGAGATTTTGGAGAAGGGGGAGATAAAGTGAACATAGTGTAAGGCAGTGGAGATAGAAGTGGTGGAATAATTTTGTTGACGGTATAAATTACTGATAAGCGTATCTTTGCAGGCGTCAAGAAGGAACAGCATGTAAATAATCAGCTACGTGGTGTCTGGATTTGCTGTGGCTGCTCTTAGATAACAGTAATAACAGATGACATTAAGAGTTGGTAATGCAGACTCTACATGTGTTTGTTCCGAGAGAGGTGGTAATCGGTGTTATGGTTGTGATAACTGGCACATAACACGTTTCACAAAGCAAGAATTAATTGCAGAAAATGTGTTAAAAATAAATAAATAAATAAAAAGGTGTTAAAAGCAATTCCACTAGCGTTAAAAAGTTGAAGGTTATTAGCCAAGAAGCATACTGGATCTTAGGCTGCATATAAGTACAAGCAAATGCAATGATCCTTTCGCCTCTCATGATTTTCTCACTTACTTTACCACTCCAAGCCTCCCTCCCTCTTGTACTCCCCCACTCCAAGCCTCCCTCCCTCTTCTACTCCCCCAACCCAAGCCTCCCTCCCTCTTGTACTCCCCCACTCCAAGCCTTCCTCTTTCATGCACTCTGCTCCTGCCCTATTTTCTATTTCGTTCTCCTTTCTCCCTTTCCTCTCCTTAGTTGGACTTTGATCACATTATCTGCTACATCTTAGTCACATCTTTGTTATATCTTTGTCATCTGTCAGCATCTGTTATCATCCGTCGCAGCTGTCACTTTCCACATCTCGCTGCCACATCTCTACCTCATCTATCACCTGTTAGTCACATCTTCCACATCGGGTACATCATTCCCTTCTCTTTATCATATTTCATTAGTCACATTTCTCTGTCACATCTCATCATTCCTTCACATCTGTCACATGTCGTCTGTTAATATCTGACAACTCACACATCTCTCTCTCTCTCTCTCTCTCTCTCTCTCTCTCTCTCTCTCTCTTTCACACACACACACGTCACATCACCATCTCGTCTCACCCACCCACGCCTGTTTACTTCATCGTCTCATTAACATTATACACCAGTAATTTGGCCATTATCCTGACCTTTAACCTACCTAAATTGTTTTCGTGGTGGCACAAGAAACTGAATTTTTTCCCTCATTTACATATTTTTGAAGTGAAACATGTTGAGGATGTTCTTTTGATGCCTACAGTACTTATAGAGGTAGAAAACACGCTCTCTCTCTCTCTCTCTCTCTCTCTTCCCAATCCAACCTAATCCAACCCAACCCTACCCAACGAAACCCAACCCAGCCCAGCCCAATCCCACCCTGCCCTGCCCTGCTCTGCCCTACCATATCCTACCCAACCCAACCCAACCCGAACCTACGCAACCCGACAGTACCCTACGTTACCCTACCCACCCCAATCCACCCCAACCCAACCTCGAAGTCAGAATTAGCGCTATAAATCCCCCGAGTGTTGAGTGCACAGCGGGGTAATCCAGTGAAAAAATCCGGGGACCCTGTGTTGGATGAAGAGGCCGGACAAAAGTCATATTGTTGAGTGGCAGAATTACAGTAATGGTAGGGCAGGGGGGAAGAACGGTCCAAGCCCCGCCGTTCCCTAGAGCCGGCGTTCACGTTCTCGCTGAGTAGGGACGGGGAACGTAAGGGGAGGTCGGGAGAGAGGGCAGGTAAGGGTGGAACAGGTGTGGTTCTAAAAATCTTTGTGAGACAGGGATAAAATCTTGAGATGTGTGTGTCTTTGTGTTAGCCAGGTCTCACTCACTCTCTGGCTCCCCCCTCCCTCGCTCCTTCTCATGATGGTGGTGATGATGATGATGATGATGATGTTAATGGTGGTGATTATGATGATGATCGTGAGTTTTGATAATAATAATGTGGATGATGATGATGATGATGATGATGATGACGCAAACAGGTAAGGCGGTGCGGTGACTGAGGTGGCGTTTGACTACACACACACACACACACACACACACACACACACACACACACACACACACACACACACACCGCCATTTTCCTTGCGGTGGGTAAGTAATATGACGGAAGGGAAATACAATTATAGTGATGAGCATAACCCCTTCATTCCGGTGACTTATTTTTATGTTTATATTTTTATCTTTTTGGCTGCACTTCCTCTCTCTCTCTCTCTCTCTCTCTCTCTCTCTCTCTCTCTCTCTCTCTCTCTCTCTCTCTCTCTCTCTCTCTCTCTCATATTATTCCTGCCGGACGATTTTATTCTGCTAAGGCGAAAAAGACCTAATATCACGTCACGGGATTCAAGTTGTTGTTGTTGTTGGTGGCGGTGGTGGTTTGTCTTGTTGAACACACCCATCTACCGCAGGCAAGTAGTGGCCCCTGCAAGGTCCTGGGGAAGAGTGTCAAGGTTTAGTCCCTGGTTGGATGCCGCATTTGCGTCTCCACATGGTTAACAGGGGTACTATAGTAAGTTCCACATCACTCCGTTATTTGGTTATATGTTTACCACCTAGCGTTTTAAATGGTTTCCTGTAAGTCAAGAAACTGTTAGGCCTGATGTTAGGCCTGTCACTCAGTGTAGAGTCACCTGAAGTGGAAAAAAGTGATATGCAGTGACAGGAAGGATGGAAGAAAATAGGAAGAGTGGAGAGTAGAAACAAAAATACACACACACACACACACACACACACCAAGTACCCCATCACACGCACCCAAAATTTAATGTACATAACCATTTCCATCAAATATAATCGTCCTCCGCAAACCTGATGGTGGGAAGAAGAGGAGGAGAGGGAGACCGTGAACGAAGCGGAAGGAAGGGTAAAAGAAGTGAATGTTGTATTTTTTCTATGTTTAATATTCATCTTATATGATTGTGAAGGGTTTGGGACCTGTATGAGAGAAAAAAGTGTATGGTTAGGTGTGTGTGTGTGTGTGTGTGTGTGTGTGTGTGTGTGTGTGTGTGTGTGTGTGTGTGTGTGTGTGTGTGTGTGTGTGTGTGTGTGTGTGTGTGTGTGTGTGTGTGTGTGCATTTTCTCTGTATTTTCCGTATTTTTTCTGCATAATATTCTCCGTGTATAATTTTGAAGCATTTAGTAGGTGTGTAAAGGAGGGCAAGCATATTTATAACCACTTATGCCCAACTTAAGCCTAGCATTGTTAATAAATACGAGTCCACCTAGGCATCCTCCCTGCCCCCAGAGATTACCTAACACCTCGTTCTAAGCGATTTATTTTGCACGACACACCTCAGCCTCCCAATTTTGTACGTCACTGATGCAAACCATGACCCTTTTATAACTAAGATAGATAGATAGATAGATAGGAGATGGAAGAGAATGTTAAGGCGTAATATGCAAACTAAACCACTTAGGAATAGTGTTACGTACCGGTAGCTTCTCGACGCCACTTAAAACAGGGACCTTATCGGCATTTTTCATTTTTTCTCTTTTTTTTTTTTTCTTTTTGCTTTACTTTTGTTTTTATTTTCCCTCTCTTCTTTCTTTCACATTCTTTCTTTATTTCTCTTCCCTCTCTTCTTTCTTTTCCTTTCCCTCTTTCTTTCTTTGTCTTTCTTTTTCTCTTCTTTCTTCTTTGTCTTTCATTCTTTGTTTCTTGTTTGTCTTTTTCTTTCTCCAGTGTCTTTCTCTTTGGCTTTTCTTTCTTCTTTGGCTTTCTTTCTCTTTTCCCTCTTTGTTTCTCTCTTTCTTTTGCTGTCTCTAGTTAGCTTTTATTCAGCTCTGGGGAGACTTACCGAACTGGAGGGGTTAGAGACAGTCTTCATTAACCCCTTCACTACTAGAGGCTTCCCATAAGCTGAATAAAATCGTTTAGAGGTAGCAAAAATAAACCAGTAAAATAAAGTTACCAAAACCAGTGGCAGTTTTTTTTTTTTTTTTTCTTCTTCTTAAGGAGCTCCTTGTCACCTCTTCCTTACTATTTTTTTTATTTAATTTGTTTTTCCTTCCTCTGTTCAGTTTGTTTTAAAATGTCTCCCTGTATCACTATAATTGTTTGTTTATTATTTACGCAATCTCAGTCGGTATTAAGCAGTCTAGAATTGCATATGAGAAAGCGACATGGTGTAGAGTACAAAATAAATAGCAAAGGAATGGGCGTGAGGAAGTCATCTGGGCTATCGAGAATATATTGGCCTTACATCCGCGCGTGGCACATAGGTCTCTTCAAGTCGATTATGTATATTTAACTTCCTGCTACTACCAGACGATTTTATTCAGCGGTTTTCATGGAGTGTCTCTCTTCCCCCTGATTTTACTAAATGACCAGGATTGCGATTCATCAAGTTTCAGATTAGTTTCCTCAGATTTTGATTCCCAGGAAGCACAAGACATGGGGCAGATCTACCGACTCTTGCCGTGGTCAAAAAAAAAAAAAAAAAAAAAAAAAAAACGACAGTTTGCGTCAGGTAACTTTCTTTTTTATCATCAATTTTCAAGAATAATAATAGGGAGTAATGTTGTGGTAGTTATCCCTAGTAAATTACGTTCTCTATAGTGATAACACAAAGAAAACCAAAGCTAAAGGACGAACTACAGAAATAGGTGGTTTTCCTGTGCTCCAGTTCGTTGCCATACTGATGTTATTGCCTTTTCACTCTAACTTGGCCCAGATTATCGCCCTCTTTCAGCTTACTTCTAGGTTAAGTAGCAGAGAAGACAGTGCTACGGCCTTACACCCCATTATCTCATAGCACTGCTTCCTGACTAGCATCATATCTGAGTGTTTAGTGTTACAACTCCTCATTCAAGATGGAGAGATAGCAATTTTAGGGCCAAGTTAGTGTGAGAAGAGTATAGTCAGTATCAAATTCTGCCCGAGAGCTTTGTATTTTGATGGAATTCTTGTGGAGGAGTTTGTCGTGTTTAATTCTGGTGGAAAATTAGGAATGAGAAAAGCCCGTACCATGTCGTCTTGAACCCCTGTAATCCTGTGATGTATTTTCTGTTTTATTATTATTATTTCACTCTCATCTTAAATGTCAGGACCAACTGCCTAGCCCCGGGCTTCTACGCTTCTCATGGGGCAACGTAGGATTGGATGATGGATAGATTATTATTATTATTATTATTATTATTATTAGGTTCGTTCCTATTAGTGTTTACCCTCACTTACAGAATTATTAATGCTGCAGTGATGATGGTGATGATGATGATGATGATGATGATGATGATTATTATTATCCTGTTCCTTCATCTTAGCTCATATTTTCAGATACCTAATCCCAGAGTTCATTTAGGGTGACGCAGTGAAGCCTACTCCTAGCCTCATCCTCTCACGCCTCTCCAGGGCCGCCTTCACTTCCTCCTCGGTCTTCCTCTCCTGCAGACTTGGGGTGGTAAGTGTTTTTTTTCATGCACAACCCCTTCAGTACGATGACGTCTGTTTTATTCTTGAGATAATTTTTAGTTCAGAGGCCCCCTTCCGTACCTGGCCTAATCGTACTGAAAAGGCTGATTGTTATATATTCTGTATAGTTTTGGTATCTCAATTGTCTTTCCCAAAATTTCTCTCTCTCTCTCTCACCATGGTATTACTGTTTTTACATTATTTCTATACCACGTTGAGTACACCGCTTCCCGTCCGATCAGCGAAGTTAAGCAACGTTGGGTCTGGTTAGTACTTGGATGGGTGACCGCCTGGGAACACCAGATGCTGTTGGCATAACTCCCTACGTGTCAAGTGGGGTTGGTGGAGGATTAGTGCCCCTCCCTGTAAAACAATTAACTCTAAGCCCTTGGCCACCCTGTTTGGGATACATGGCGTCTGGCAATGAATGAATGAAACATTATTTCTGGGCCGATCGGTATGAAAATTGTACCTAAACTTGGTATTATGAGACTTTTTTGTTTTTTCTGATTTTCGATATAGTCCTTTACAATTATAGTATAAGTCAAAAGGTGTAACAAGACGGGCCCGGAGCCACCAGACGCCCATATCAAACGTCCCAATAAAGGCATATGATTTATTTAGCTTCGAACATGCCCTCTAGCTTATTATACATGTGCTAGAGAAAACGGGTCTTATGTTTGCCTATAAGGGGATACTGTACTAGAGTTAGAGTATTGGAATCACCGTGCATTTGTGGTGAGGGGAAACTATAATAACATAAAAACTTTGGGAAATGTCATACAGGTGCTTGTAAAAATAATTGGCCCTACTTAAACTTACTGTACGTAGCCTAAATTCTGTTTTGTTTCGGTCATCATCATCATCATCATCATCATCATCATCATCATCACCACCACCACCACCACCACCAAAGTAAGAAGCAGTTACAGGAAATATGCATGGGCACGTGAATGAAAATTTCTCTGCAGGATAAGAGTTGGGAAATTGAAGAGAAAGAGAGAGAGAGAGAGAGAGAGAGAGAGAGAGAGAGAGAGAGAGAGGAGTGAGGTGTGTAGAAAGATAAATGAGGTATGTAGAGTGTTGAGTTAGGTGTGCAGAATGAAGAAGTGAGTGACGTGTGTAGGAAGGTGAGTGTATGAGGAGGGGACGGGGTAACTGCTCACACTCCTTCAAGTTCAGAATTACACACATCACACATTCTCACATAAACCAACACCACCGCCTGTATACTGCACATACTCTTATATACATTTGGGTAGAAAAATCACTTTATATTCCCCTTGCTAACGTAATGCCATGATTTTTTTTTCTTACATGGACACTGTGATAGGAAAATAGATTCTTATTGGTATATGCATGCAGTTAAGAAATAGTAATCCTTCCTCCCGAGACGTGTGTGTGTGTGTGTTTGTGTAGAAATATTCATTAACCCTTCCTCCCGAGACGATTGTGTGTGTGTGTGTGTGTGTGTGTGTGTGTGTGTGTGTGTGTGTGTGTGTAAGCTGTCGCCTTACGATTATACTCAGACATGAGTTGAAGCTATCACTCCCCTGTAACACTACATCCTATTTCTTCCCCTCAATCTCTTCAATCCAGCGATGCGTCATTTTTATTTTTTCTACCAGCAGACAGTTTTATTAAGCAGAGGTGAGGCTTTTTCGAAGGGGGGGGGGTTGATATAGCCTTCATTAATTATTTCACTGTTAAAGATGAAGCTGAATTTAATTGTCTGGATACAGCAAGAGTAAAATATAAAACGCGTCCTGAGTTAGAAGAATCTGAATGAGACCTGCCGAACAGATGAATTTAACGCAGCCAAGGAAAATCGTCTTGTCCTATAGAGAAGTGAAGGCTGTGGCCCTTACTCGTGGGGTAAGGAGGCTCCCAAGCACCACTTCCTTAGCGATTTATTTTCGGATGTGGTTAATGGCATTTTGTACCGTAATTTATACAGACTATGGTGATGTTCAAAGGATGTGGAACACAGAATAGGACAGTAAGGTGTAATAAGCAAAATAAATCGCTTAGGGAAAGGTGCTAGGGAGCTTCCTTAACAGACAAGAATACGGGCCTATATCCATCCCCTCCAGTTCGAAGTCTCTCCTAAGCTGAGTGAAATCGTCTGGTGGTGAGAGGAATGGCACCGACGTAAGCTTGCGGACGGGGATAAGAGATTTGAGCGTTGGATATGAATCGTGGAAGGAGGTTGTTGTTGTAGTTGTTCATGTAGTTGTTGTAGTTGTCATTGTTCTTGTAGTTGTTATTGTAGTTATAGTTCTTGTAGTTGTTATTGTTTTTGCATTTGTTATTGTCGTTGTTGCCCCAAGTTAAGCCTGAAACCTGAACCTAATAAACTGCAGGGAGGTGAATTTCTCCTCCCGTAGCTCACCCTCCTCCTCCCGGGGGATATGGAAGGAGCTGAAGGACGTTCGTTTAAAAGGGCAGTGGATCCCCTCGGTTACATGGGTGCCACCACGTGAAGGCGACCCTCTCACAGCACCGGGGAAGAGGTAAAACTAGAATATACATGTAAGAGTCGGTCCGGTATTTTGTACTCTCCCTGGTAATGGCTCTCCTTGTCGCCTTCTGTGGACGCATTGACGCATTTCAGACGATTTTTTTCATTTGAATTTAAACGGGCTACCAGCAGACGATTTTCTTCAGCGGAGGGAAATTGCACCAGTGTCACAAATGTGGAATGTCACAAATTTCCTATTAGACATATGACCTTTAATTGCGGAATGTAAATTATCATGAACGATTTTTATTCTTCAAGGAGGAAAAAAAATAAAGAAAAAATGCGGAATCTTTCCTTCTCTTGTTCCTGCAATACAAGTCCAAGTTATGACAGGGAATTACTTGTAAACATATTGGAGATTCTCACTCCCAGAGTACCAAGACATGTGCTGTACTGTACTTATAACTGGGAGTACAGGTTCTTGAGCAGCAGGTCCATCATCTTTTGTGCTGTTTCCGTGGTAAGAAGGTTGACGGAGTAGGTGAGGGTGTAGTGGAAGCGGCCACGGAAGGAGTGGTACATATGCATTACAGGGTCGTAGGCATTTGACGTGAACCTAATCACATGACCGAGCCTTGCATGGTCCCCGTCAGTTGGAATGCGGATGTCGATGTTATTCATTGTCGCTGCAATGTAGTCGAATTGAGGAGGGTGTGGCTTGGAATACGCCTCCCGGAATCCGTCGCAGTTATAGAAGATCCTGCGGCCTAGACAGTGCATGATAATTGGTTCAGCCTCTAGGTCTTTGTAAAATTCACGATGGACTTTCTTGGCGTAATCCCAGAAGCAGCTTTGCCAACGAGCTGGGGTGACAATGGTGTGTATAAGGAGGGATGTGTGGGCTCCAAGAACATCCGCCATGTACTTGGGCATGTAGCGGCGCATGTTGATGGAGTTGGCAGCTTTGAATGTGTACTCGTCTTCTGCTACACCAGCCTCAAGGCAAAAGTCCACCAGGGAGACAGCTATGAGAGCCACAAACCCACTGTTCACTGTGATGTTATGTTCCTTACACTTCTTTATGAATCTGCTGGTCGTATCTAAGTCGAGAACAGTATGTAGAAATCGTGTCTTGAAAGGAACGCCTTCAATAGGTGGCAGTGCACGACATATGATAGGTTGCTTTAGATACCCAACACGAAACTCTTTCAGGAGAGCCTCGAGTCTTTCCGGGTCCTCTTCCAGTTTCTTATCCTGAGCATTAAGCATGTCATCAAATTCCTTGGCACCTTTGTACTCCCGCATTTCCACTGTGTCATCGATTTCCTTTCCTGCAATGATGTCGTTGAGAATCTGCATGAAGAAGTCAATGGTCTGTGTACAAGTGGTTCCATCAGCATTGGCGTGGTGGTTGGCCAGGACTAAACTACAGGTATAAGGGAAGGTGGTCTTAAGTTCTTCCCTGGAGCATATCGCGTCCTTCTCCTTGGTGAGCAGCCTGGCGCACCACAATGGCCCCTCCGTTGAGTTGTAGTTGTAATTTCCAAGTTCTTCTGTCACCTCCTGGGCAGTGACATCCTGGCTATCCACCACCTGTTTGGAAAAAAATATACGAGTATATTGTTATTCATATGGAAGGAATACGTGTATTATACTCATTTTAATGTAATTTGGCCTGAAATGCCCATCTCCCCATTTTCATCATCATCATTGGTCAGTTGTAACAATAGATTAATGCTAGGAAATGATGCTGGTCACGAAGAAGTGTTACTGGGAAGATTGTAGAGCAGCAGCAGTGTCTTTTCCTGCCACTGAGGTGTACGTGATATATGTAACAGAAGGACGAATTTTTAGGCCAAGTTAGTGTAAAAGAATTGTAGCTTCCACAGTCCAAAGAGTTTTTATTTTAAGTCGTTTATTCTTGTTACCTCCGGGCTATTTTATTCAGCTTAGGAAAAATTAATCGTTTTCAACTGGTCCTTGAAGGCTTTGTTTAGTTCCTCCATTTCCAGATCTCCCTCTCTTCCAGGCTGCATGAAATAGTTTGAAGGCAGAAAGAATAAAATGAAAAATATGTAATGGAGTTTTAACTTATGAAAAGTACGACACGTGCAAGGTAATTAAGTGCATATTTTTCCAACACTGAGGCTGCTATGACCTATCTGACAAATACTTTATGGTGGCTATATAAACACTCAGGTTCCAGTACTGTCCCTCAGCTAGAAGAAAAATATAGAGCCAGGCGTTAGTCGGAATACATTACTTCTCAGTGAATAATAAATTAAAAAGAATCATAAATTAATAATAAAAGTAAATGTTTCTGTTCCTTTATCGGTTTGGTCATTTAGTTCACGTACTGCACAAAGGTACATTGAGGAAAATAGTGTGGCATATCATTTACTTTTATATTAATACTGTGACATATGATTTCCGTATTAAATTAAATAGCCCTGAAGAACACCCTGCGTTATCTTTAATTTTAAGGAAACTGTATAACCTAAACAAACTGAATGGGTTCTTTCTCTAAAGTAATTATGGAACCAGAAGATTTGTTAGTAATGTTATGCAGCTTCCAAAAGACTGTCGAACGCTTAGGGCAGGTCAGAGTTAATAGGGAGATTCGTTTGTCAGTATTATATTTTATCCGTGATTATCATGAGAGCCATCTCGGTTGATAATTTTAGTCTGAAGCTGTGTTGAGTATTTGAAATTAGCTTAATTTGATTCATGGAATTCTTTCATTTGATTCATTTTTTTTTTTTTTTCGATAATTTTGTAAAGTACTGGTGGAAGTGAGATGGGTCGATTGTTACTTATATCGTTGGTGTCCCCGTTTTTTATAGAGGGATGACTAGCGTGTTTCCATGACGTGGGGAAGATGCCAGGTGACTGTGGAGGTATTTATGAGGATAGTTACGTAATAGGCAGTGATAAGAACTGATTCCGTAATTACCCGAAGTTATGCTACCCAAGTCGAATGCTTTTGATTCCTGTGGGTGCTTCATAGTTAGAATGACTGTGTTGATGTCAGCAAGGTAAGGGTGAAAATGTACGATGCTGCCATTATCTTGCCTCATGGCACAGTGGCTGCCGTCACTGTTGCCTAGGTAGAAAGAAACATATTGCCCCACCAAGGCTCGGGAAAAAAAAAAAAAAACTTGGCCACCCATTCCCGTGTGTAGTACTGCTAGCAAGTGTAATATACTGTTGAAAATTACACTTTTTTTTATCCAGAGAAGTACGTGGTATATGGAAGAGGTGTAATATTTTGTCATGTATTTTTCGTGAAGTATTACTGTGTTCAATATTCCTTGTGATGTATAATTCAAGTGCGTGTTATAGCCTATATATATATATATATATATATATATATATATATATATATATATATATATATATATATATATATATATATATTATACAGTCTCTCTCTCTCTCTCTCTCTCTCTCTCTCTCTCTCTCTCTCTCTCTCTCTCTCTCTCTCTCTTTCTCATGTTTTGTACATAATTTGTAGCTTTTATCCGAGGGGCAGTTGGCCGGTGTATTTCTTTAGCATCTACGGGAGCACAACTGTCTAAATTTGGGGGGTCTCGCTAATACAGAAAATATGTTTCTTTCGTGAAATAATAATAATAGTGATAGTAGTAGTAGTAGTAGTAGTAGTAGCAGTAGCATCGTCATCATCATCATCTCACCTGAAAGTGCAACCAGGTAACCTTCTCACCTCAAAGTCAATCTCCTCCCGGTTCATGTAACACGCCCACAGCTGCCCGCCGCGGCGCCTAAAGCACAGTCGCAGCGTCGGCACCTTCCTGTTGGCGACACACAGGATTAGGTCAGGTCAGGTCAGACTAGGTAAAGTTAAATTAGGTCAGGGTGGGTCAGGTCAGATCATGTTAAGTTAGGTCAGGGTAGGTTAAGTTAAACTAGGTCGGGTTGGATTAGGTTGGTTTAATAAATATGTTAAAATATTTATACTTATGACTGAATATCGCCAATAATTATATGTGTTTGAGGCAGATAAAAAGGCCTAGGGAGTTTTCGAAATAAGTGGATGAAACTAGATGACTGATAACAAGTGAAAACCAGCAAAAATATCAAGATGAAGGCCAGAATGAATGAAGAAAAAGTGACTAGACGTACTGAGAGGTAGGAAAGCCTGAGTGTGTAGTTCAAGATGAGAAAAGTGAGCACATGAATGATTGAAACTTTTACGATGAGGAGAGAGGTGGAGAACATCTGATGGTAAGTGATGACCCATGAGTGAGTGATAACAGGTGATAAGACAGTGACGCCTGAGTAGCTGAATTAAAATGAAAAATCCCAATGAAACCAGGTAAGACGTGAATAAAAACTAGTGAAATTCCTCCAGAGAAACGTGACGGAAATGACGTGGAAAATGAACAAGACATGAGAACACATAAAGAAAAAAAATGATAAGACAGGAAAAGAACAACTGAAATTATCAAGAGTGAAGAGAACATGTTAAAAATTGAACAGAACGTGAAGAGAACGAGTAAAAAAAAAAGAAAAAAAAAACTGAGCAAGACATGAAGAGAACACGTAAATTTTTTTTAACAAGACTTGAAAAGAACAGGTGGAATAGTGAACAAATGGACAGAACAAGCGAAAAACAAAACAATACATGAGAATAAGTAAAAAAAAAGGAACAAAGCATGAAGAGAACACAACAAAACTGAAGACATGAAAAAATGAAAAACTTGAAGAGAACGGAAAAATAGCTAGACATGAACAGGTGAAAAAATGAAGAAAACGTGAAAAGGACGATTTAAAAAAAAAAAAAAAAAGGCGAAGAAAACACGTAAAAATGAAAAAAAATAAGAAAACACGTAAGAGAATAGAACGAAGAAAACACGTAAGAAAAAGAACTAAACGATGAAAACACGTGAAAATGAACAAAACGAAGGATAGGGTAAAGTAAAACAGACCAGAGTAGATGGACGAACGGGCAAAACGAAGAAAAGTGAAGAGAAGTGAGTCATACCTGAACAGATGAACGAATGCCTGTCTGACGTGGTTGGTGTCGAGTGGTTTGACGGTACAGAGAGTGAGGCAGTAGACGTTCTTGAAGTAGTTGTTGTGGTTGCATCCCTCCAGCATAGCCTCCATCACCGTAGCTGGGTGTAGCAACTGGAACCCGTCAGACCCCTCCATCCTTTGCCTTGGAACTGGAACGTTTTTTCGGACCAGGAACGTTGTCTTGGAGCTGGAACGCTATCTTAAGAGCTAGGTCGTTGTCTTGGAACTGGAACGTTTTTGTGGTCTTGTAATTTTGTCTTCATAGAACTGGAACGTTTTTCGTCGACCAGGAACGTTGTCTTCTGGGAGCTTGAGCGTTTTCTTGGGATTGGAACGTTGTCTGGCGCCTGGAATATAGTATTACTGTTTACCTTTTCAGTCCGGTGACGTATTTTTCGTTACATTCAAGTTACCCCCTGATTATCTGAAGAACTGTACAGTCACTCTCATAAGTAGGGTACGTCTCGTGAACCCAGAGACGCCTGAACCAGATGAACCACACGTGACTGTCTGGTTCGCCCAACAGATGGCAGTGGGTCGTGAGTTGAAGATGGAGAGGCGGGGGATCGTGGGTGAGAGGGGACGTATGAGACGGGCATATCAGGGATTGTAATTACAGAAAGAGGGTTGGGATTTAAGTGAGAAGACTAAAGAGTTTTTTTTTCTCTCTCTCTGGACGGGAGGGTTGGAATTGAAGTTCAGTGACTAAAGAGTAATCCACAGTGTTTTTTTAAGTTAGTTTCATTCTGACGACGAGCAGCAAAAGTAGACTATCGTTTAGGTCCCTAGCTATGCTTCTGGGAGAACATGGTCAAGAGAAGCAGAGTTACCGACATATTTGTTTGCTTTAGGCGAGCGTGAATCATGTAAAATAGAACCATCATCTTATGCCAGAACTAAACCTAAAAGCCGAGGTGCGTGACTGTTATATGTGGAATATATAGGCATGCCGCTGAATATTGCACTTTAAAATTTTTAGGCATACTCCTGAATATTATTAAACTTAAAAGAATATGGGCATGCTCGCGAATATTATTTGACGTTGGCTCCCTCGTCGTTACCAAGGCCAATAATTGTTATTGGCTTTGGTAGTTTCGTCATCCCTCCCGCATCCTCCTCCCTTGCGTTCCCTCTAAGGGCAAGAAGTGGCCATGCATTATAAGATGATGTAAATGATCAACTGTTCCCTGTATCATATATATATATATATATATATATATATATATATATATATATATATATATATATATATATATATATATATATATATATATATATATATATATATATATATATATATATATATATATATATATATATATATATATATATATATATATATATATATATATATATTGTGTGTGTGTATGTGTGTGTGTGTTTGTGTGTGTATATTAATACAGGGAAGAAGGAACCAAAGGCCAAAATAGAAGAAGTGTAGGAAAAGAGAGATTGTGAATGTAAATGTAGAAAAATGCCGAATATGAAGTACACTAAATTATCTTTCCAGTGACATCACAAAATACACACATGCTAACAAAACAGACAGACACATGACCTCACGATCTCACACGAATATACACACACACAAACAGATACATGGGCACAAGTAAAAACACAAACAGATAAACACAGAACAAAATATCACGAAAATAAGCATACACAGACAAATACACAGACACATACAAGCACTCACAATCATACAGAGAAACATACACAAACATACAAGTATACAAGCATGTATCATACACACAGACATACAAAAACAAATGGAAACACGAGCACAGACAGACGGACAGAGAAAAAAAGTCACAAACAAAAATGCTCGCACACAGTAACAAAGATCCATAGACGCGCAGGCTCATAAACAGAGAGAGAATCCTTCTCTTGCATAGTGCTGTATTCGTCCATCCATCCGTCATCCAATCCTGTGTCACCCCATGAGGAGCGTAGGAGCCCAGGGCTGAATAAGTTGGTCCTGACATTTAAAATAAGAGTGACCAGCTTCACTCATCCTTGAGTGGCATTACGTGAGCAATAAACCCCAGCCACCCCTTGGATATAAACCTGCACAGGCTTCATCGGATTGGAGCGCTTTAACTACCCACAAAACCACCAGGCGCCATAATTTGATTATATGGTTACCACCCAACATAGTAAATGGTTTCCTGGTGTACAAAAAAACCACTTGGCTAGTCACTCAGTGTAGAGTCACCCATAGACAGAAGGAACACCCACCATCAATATTGAATTCATACTAAGGCTCTCTCATACAGGACTGGTGTATTGGTATTAGTGGAGTGATTTTAGAAGATGTTGGTGGGTCCTCATGGTCGATCAGTAAAGTCTGTTGTAAAATTCTAATCCATAACTTGGGGGGGGGGGGTGACCGGCCAATCCCTTCAGGATAAGAGGCCTGTACTAAAATGTATGAAATTGTGTGAATCAAAATAAAACGTATAAATCCATCATTGTAGGGAAGGAGTTCATGTATGCTGAGGTCGTCAAGGCCAGAGAAGAGGCGGTGGAGGATGTTGATATGTGGAGGAAGGGAGGGAAGGAGGGAGTGGAGGAAAGGGAGGGAGGGAAGGAAGGTTGGAGGAAAGAGAGGGAGGGAGGGAAGGGTGGAGTGGAGGTAGGGGAGGGAGGGAGGGTGGAGTGGCGGGGAGGGGAGGGATAGAGCATTCAAGGCTAAAGCAGATGGGAAGACGAGTGGAATTATGCATGAAATTAAAACGATTCAGTGACTGGGTCGATTAATGGTGGCCCCACATTTGGAGGACACTGTGAGTGGTGGGTTCGAGCACCACTGAGTTTGCGGGGTGGACGCTCTGAAGTTAACGCCTTCAACAATCAGATAACCAACACCACACCACCGTCTACTTATCTAATCTACTTCACCTGTCTTGTGTTTTACCGTTTGTGTCCTGAATCTAAGCAGAAATTGGTGGAAGGAGAGAGAGAGAGAGAGAGAGAGAGAGAGAGAGAGAGAGAATGTGGACCGGTGCCATGGTATACGGTACACTCCTCAAGGCAATAATATAATGTCCTTGGCCACGCAACAAAAAGCAGCATCAAGGCAACGTAGCAGCCCATGCCCTTGTTGTTACTTGATGTTGCTTGACCCACTGTTACTTGTTTATTTTTTCTTTACTCTGTGTTACCTGCTGTTACTTTCTTGACTGCTTTCTGGGATGTTACTTGAGCTTATTTCTCCACGGTCCTACGTCTGTTACCTTGTTACTTTCCTCACACAGCCTCTTTCTTGGAGGATGTTACGTGGTGTTGCTTTCACTGCTATGCATATAAGGATGTTACCTGACTCAGTTTCTCTACTCTGACTTATAATGTGTTACTTTTTTATTTCATGAGGATGTTACTTGATGCTACGTTCTCCACTCAGACTTACAGGATGTTACTTTGCTATTTCCCTCACTCAGCCTGTCTTGAGGATGTTACTTGATGTTCCTTTCCATATTCTTAGGATGTTACTTTGTTACTTTCCCTACGTAGTCTGTCTCGGAGATGTTACTTGATCTGTACGTCTGTCTCCCCCACCTTGTTTAACATTTCCTTTCCTGTATCCTTGACCCTCCATCACACACACACACACACACACACACACACACACACACACACACACACACACACACACACACACACACACACACACACACACACACACACACACACACACACACACACACACACACACACCACCACCACCTTGGCAAGTTACCAAGACATTTTAGGTGAAACTGCTAGAAATTGCTGCTAGTCACAAAGAAATGCTATGGAGAGGATGTAGAGCTGCAGTACTGTCTTTCTGCCACTGAGCTACGTCGAATAAGCTGCAAAGGACGAAAACCTTGGACAAGTTAATGTGACAGAACTGGAGGAGCTATAGGCTTTGCGAACCGGGAGATGTATGGCATATTGAATGGGGTGCTTCTGAAAAGCCTAGTATTCCGTCAGATGGCTCCACTGTAGCAGTAAACACATTCCCGCGCTGTTTAAAAAGCATAATTTTATTTGTTAAATATTTACACTGTTGTGTGAAATTGTGAATCATGGTAATGTCATATGCCGTAATATAAATAATACAAATAGAACACGTATATATAACGTATCATGAATTGTTTATATTTATCATAAACTGAAATTAAAATATCACTGATAGCATGTGATGGCAATCCGCCATTTCAGTGGTCCTATATTATTTAATTTCTGCTACATTTAGTGCAAGTTAGATTCTTAATACATAGTTTGTTCAGAGTGTAAAGTACGCCTAGTGGGTATCTTGACTCATCCAGTCTCTATGTGGGCAGAAATTTAATGTTGAGTAAATACTGGCATTCACCATCATAAATCATCCGGTCTGAGGAACCGTCCCAAAACCAAGATCGTTTACGCGTCATTCTTTGCCCGGTCTCACCGAGGATAGACGACTGTGGAACGTAAACAAGCCAAGACATCGCCTCCAAGTGATCCACAAGATTCACACGGAGTCAAGTTCAGTATTCACGATTATATATATATATATATATATATATATATATATATATATATATATATATATATATGCAAACGTGAGAACACATGACAAGTAAATACTACTGCACTCTCTTAAATGTCTACCCCCAGTGAGATTGCATCCAGGTCAAGAGGACTGGTATGTGCACAAGCTACTGAGTCAGTGGAAGATCTTACAAACATATGTGTGTGGACAGGTGGCCTAGAGACAGTTCTCACATGACCATACCATTAGGGACTTGCCAAGAGGGGGCAATGTGTGTGAGATATTGATGATAAGATGACCTTAAGGTATTTATTTGGTAGACACTTGGTGAAATGTAAAAATTAAAATAACCACTAGTTCTCAACAGAAAAAGACAAAACTTCACTGTAACACTTTATTTACAAAAAGCTACAATGATACATATGATTATGACTCACTCATGGTGCAAGGAAGCTGCAGGGGAAGGTCTCTCTATCTCAGTTCAACAGTCAGGAACTCACATTACTGAACTGTATGTGTTTGTGGGTGTGTCCATTTACGACAGTAATGTAACCAACGTCGGGTACAGGGACATGAGAAATGGGCGTAGCTTAGTTAACAGCTAGAGAGGCAAGATGTGGGAATGACAATCACACAAAGATATCGCTCAGTGAAACACACTGCCTGTACATAGTCACTTATGAACCAATGACGAATGTTATGAATTTAGCTTGTTTCTACTCTGAGTGAATCCGTGACATTACACGCCATCAAAATAAAATTTTTCATGGAAACTTGACATCCCTCGTGAAAAAACTTAAACACGGGACTGTCTTGTGGTGCGCATGCGTGAAGGAAGCAAGCAAAATATTGAATGCCAGTATTTACTCAACATTAAATTTCTGCCCACATAGAAACTGGATGAGTCTAGATTCCCACTAGGCGTACTTTAGTCTGAACAGACAATGTATTAAGAACCAAATTTGCACTAAATGTAGCAGAAATTAAATAATATAGGGTCACTGGAAGGACGGGTTGCCATCACATGCCATCAGTGATATTTTAATTTCCGTTTATGATAAATATAAACTCTTCACGATACGTTATATATGCGTGTTCTATTTGTATTATTCATATTTCGGCATATGACATTACTATGATCCACAGTTTCACACAACAGTATAGATAATTAACAAAGAAAAATATGCTTTTTAAACAGTGCGGGGAATGTGTTTACTGCAACAGTGGAGCCATCTAGCGGAATACTAGCTTTGAAAGCACCCCATTATATCGACTCATGGTTACAAGAATGACCTGCAAAATGTATCATCAGACGTGAAGGGGCTGAAAATGGGGATATGTAGTTCTTTGCTTTACCGATAGTGTACCCAAGAGTTACGCAGCGTCCAACATAGTCGCTGATAAGAGGCGTTGCGTTATCTAAGAGTAAAAAATGTCAAAACTATAATTAGACTTTCATATCTGACGGCCATTAAAGGAACATGGGATTTTTTTTATGCGAGGAAGAAGTAACCAGAGCCGGATGATTGTCTCCTTCAATAAAAACTAAAAACAAAATAACGTAGGATTTATTCAAGATCCTTTCATTTCGAGATACCAGGACACACAGCGTTTGAAAGACTGGAGGTCATAGGTAGTAGGAAATACAGACAGAGGAAGACAGTTTCAGAGCTGACCTGTTCCATTCGTGAAAGACTGGGATAGTAACTTCTGCATTCGAGAGTTGGACAGAAAAAGGATGAGAATTCACTGCTAGACGGGATGCAGGCAGACAGTTCAGATGAGCAGTGATGTTAAGTAGTGATAGAAAAGGGATAAAGAAGCAACCGTGCGGGGGAGAGACAGGTTGCAGAATATGTTCAGCTTGCTCCCCACATTGCAGTCAGGAATGCAACAGAAAGGTTAGGCTGTTTCCGTCATCACCGCAGCATGCATCAGGACCTTTGCTCTCATGTACCCTTCCTGCTTCACCCTCAGCGACAACGTTGAGCTTGTGGTCTTGTACGGGTTGGTAAATAAAGAACGTCATTAAAAACGCGTCAGGAATTATAGGAACCAAATGAGACTACCCCCCCCCCCGCTCTCTCTCTTTCTCCTAGGTTTAAGTTACCTGTAGAAGTGGTAAAGAAATAAAAGTTACTTGTAAAAACTCACGGCAGAGGGAGGAGGTGGCAGCGGTGCTTCGTAGACTTAGTAAGCCAACAGACTGAGTGACTGAGTCAGAGTGCGTGCATTGCCCGAGTGGAGTTCAAGCCAGTGTTGCCAGGTCGGGGGGTGCTGTCGTCGCCCAAACCGTCATTTAGCCCACGTACAGTTGTGGTTAACATTTCTGACACTAATTGTTGTTTATTGCGATTTTATCCTGCATTTGGACTTTTGAGTGCAGCACCGTTTATCTCCACAGCTTTCTTCCCATTCTGTAGTCTTAGAAAATTCCAGAAAATTAGGTTGCAAGTACAGTGCTAATGTCCATCACTGATGGGCAGTACAATTAGCACCAAAGTCATAATGACCACCCTGTACCTCCCCCGCATCTGTGTTTGGTCGCTTTGACCCGTGACGTCACCAGGGCTCACCTGGGTCACGGAGCCAGGACAACAGTGTGTTTTGAGCAGCTAGTGTGACGCATAGCATGCTTTATATTATACATTTTATGAGGTTATAGTACTTTTCACTATGTGCAGTGTGTATTGGTGTTTTGCGAAGACATCCCACGGTCATTATCTAAGACACTTTCACGTGCCAAATGATAAAATCACGAGACTAAAGTGGATACATTTGTGTGGACGGAGGGACAAGGTTTCTTCCCACGGCCGTGTCTATGACAGGTGTTTCAGCTTGGAACAATATGTAAGATATATGCAGAGCGACCTGCTAAGGACACCGCCACCAATCGAGAAAAGGGTGCTAAAGCCTGGAGCAGTCCCGGATCAAAATCTGCCTGCAAAACAACAAGGGAGTACGGTACGTAGTGAATGAATGGTTTTCCAGTGAAATGTACTGGACTAACAAGATTAATTATTAGGGAAAGTTGCGTTCAATTATGAAAATCATATGGTCACGTAACATATCGACTGTATTGTCTTGTCTCCATGTAAAGTAGTAGCATCTAGAAACCATAGGGTGTTTGTGATAGGCTAAATGAATGTCTGTGAACTCAGTCATTTCAAACATAATTCTAAAATGTAAATCATTATCATTGCACCATGGCTGTATTTTCATTTATCATAACACTTTTAATATAATTTATTGGTGAAGTGGTGGCAGACTCATTGTAATATGCCTGAAGCGGTTAGATATTACGAAATGACTGGTTATTGGAGCAAAGTATTTCTACCGACTTACATAAGAAAGAACATAAGAAGAGAGGATAACTGCAGTAGGCCGGTTGGCAGTATGAAAGTAGTTCTTGTAATCACTCTGTATTAATACACACCCTTGAAATTCCGATATAGAAATCTGAAATGTTGGAAAGTTACAGAGAGAGAGAGAGAGAGAGAGAGAGAGAGAGTATTCCCCGTATTCCCCTGAGACTTCGGCATGGTGAGGCAAGTGCGAAGTCACACACACACACACACACACACACACACACACACACACACACACACACACACACACACACACACACACACACACACACACACACACACACACACACACACACACACACACACACACACACACACACACACACACACACTTGGGGTCAAGCAGGGTCAGGTCAGTTAGAGGTGCTAATTTGCTTAGGCCTCACAATTTTTTAGGGGAGTGGCTGGATAAAGATTACTGGACCACACACCTGCCATCCGCCATACCTTTTTACAGTTTTCATGAATATCTTTTCCATAAAACAAAATCGCCCAATACGCTAATCATTTTCACAATCGCCCAGAAAAACGCAAGACGCAGCCGATCAAATTTAAGTGCAAAGCGTCACCCAAAGTCTCCCAAACTGGCGAGAAACGACGGCACTTGGCAACACTGGTTCCTCAAGGTTGGATAATACGGTAGTCTGGTGTGCATCTCTTCCCATCTTACTCTCACCCTATCCTCCTCTCTCCCTCCTTCTCCCCTCTCGTCCTCTTCCCCTCCCCTTTTCCTCCTCTCCTTCTCTCACCTTCCCTCGCTCCTTTCCTCCCAAGCTCCCTTAATCCTCTCCTCTCCCGTCTTCCTTCCCATCCTTACTCCTGTTACCCTCCCTTACTACCCTTCTCTCGCTCTCCACTACTCTTCTCTCACTCCTTCACTCTCCTTCTCGCAGACTCTCACTCCTCTCCTCTCCTCTTACTCTCTGTTCTTTCTCCCTCGCACGTCATATCTCCTCTTTTCTCATCCCTCCCTGCATCTCCCCTCTCCTTTCTTCCTGATTTCTCTCCTTTTTTTCTCCTTCTCTCTCTTTGACTCCCCCCTCCACTCCTCTCACCCTCCCATATTCCTCCCCTGTCTTCTCCCACCTTTCACCCTCCTCACACCTCCCCTCTCTTCACCTACCTCTCATCTCTCCTTTCCTTGTTTCTCGCTTTTCGTCTCCTCTCCTCTCCTCTCTCTTCTTCCCTCACTCCTCCCCTCTCACCCCCGTCACAGTTTTCTCTCCTCACTTCCACTTTCACTCCCTCATTCCTTCCTTACATCTCATCTCTTCACCACTCCTCTTACGTCCCTCACAGTTTTCTCCTGTCACGTTTGCTTTCACTTCCTCATTCCATCCTTACATCTTATCTCTCGTCTCGTCTCCTCCCCTCTCCTCTCCTCTCCTCTCCTCTCCTCTCCACTAATTAAGAAGATGCACTTGATGGGGCCAGCAACTCTATATTACGTACCACATTAAACCGTGACTCTTCCCCACAAGTGTTCCGGATTTAACAAGGTCCTTCCCCCTTCCTCCGTTGGATGCTGTATTTTGTATTTTATTTTTGGTATTTCGAGACGGTTTTATTCAGCATTGGAGGGAATTTATTAAGCATTGGAGGGAAGTTGTTCAGCATTGGAGGAAACTTGTTCAGGACTGGAGGGAATTTGTTCAGCACTGGAGGGAATTTGTTCTGCATTGGAGGGAATTTGTTCATCACTGGAGGGAGCGTTGGAGGGAATTTGTTCAGCATTGGAGGGAATTTATTAAGCATTGGAGGGAATTTATTAACCAGTGGAGGGATTTGTTCAGCATTGGGAAGAATTTGTTCAGCATTGGAGGGAATTTCGACCTTTAGATGTTAGATATAGAGTTTGTTTTCCTCTGTACCACACAAGGCGTGGCCAAGGATACGTAAATCTAATGTTACCAGTGTGCTTTTCACATGTACTGACATTTACACACACACACACACACTCTCTCTCTCTCTCTCTCTCTCTCTCTCTCTGCGGCATTAATTATCTTCCATCAAGCAGTTGCGTGTGTGTGTGTGTGTGTGTGTGTGTGTGTGTGGTTATTGATGCAAGCAGTTTTTGGAATGTAGCTCTTCACGTAAAGGAGTTTTCGTGTGGGTGGGTGTGGGTGTGGGTGGGAGGGAGGGGAAGGTGATGGGGAGGGAGACGAGGGACTGATGTAGGTGTGATAAGGGATATATGAAGGTCAGGATGGGAGTTACGGAGCACTTTCCCATCCTCTTTCGTATGTAACGCCACTTATCTTGCAGTGACCCCTCCCCCCAGTTGCCCATGGGAGCCGTTTTCTTTTTATCTTTTTCTTTCTTTCTTGTTTTGTTTTTTTTTTAGTATAGGGTGCATTTTTTTTTTTTTTTTTTTTATCTGTAGGTGGATATATATTGGAGGCTGACATTTTTGAACTGCTGTAATTTTATTTTGCTCCTGGCCTTTGGTTCCTTCCTCCTTGTATTAAAAAAAGTAACAGTTGAATATTTATGCACCAGTACGGAAGCTATGGCGGGGAAAATGTTCTCTCTCTCTCTCTCTCTCTCTTGGATGACTTTTTCGGTTATTCTTGCTCTCTCCGCACACTCATGATCAGCTTTGGAGTGTTTTTTTTTTTTTTCTGGAGTTGTTTAAAATAGTCTTTATTCCTCAACACATTCAATCTGGTGACTTGGTTTTTTCATTTACTCTTGCAATATCAGGAAATTTTTTGTAACTTTGGAGAGAGTTTTTGAAATGGAGAAGCTAGACACTGTCCATTTAGGCCCTTACTTCAAGAGATAACCCTGTCTGTTTATCTATCTGTATTCATCTATCTATATCCCTGTCCAGCTATCTATCTATCTGTCTCATTTTCTGTTTATCTATCTATATCCATCTGTGTATTTGTCTGTCCAGCTATCTATCCATCTGTCTCATTGTCTATATATCTATGTCCATCAGTCTATATCTATGTCTGTCCAGCTATCTATGTGCCTCTGTCTCATTCTCTCTATTCATCTATCTGCATCAGTCAGTCTGTATCTATGTCTGTCCAGCTGTCTGTCTGTCTGTCTGTCTCTACCTTTATTTATCAGTCCATCTTTCGGGCTGGCCATATGAACTTAGTATGTAGCGCATGACCTCGGTTGCCCCCCCTCCTTTGACCTGTCACGCGTTGCATTGGCTCAGTCGGGTAGGTCAATGTGAAGATGCGTGTGGAATGAGTCTCCTTGGTTACTAGGTTTGTGTTCACCCAATGGAACAGGGCCAATTTTAGGATTTCAGTAGTATGTGATGGTTCTTGATTTTTATTTTTTAAAAAATTACTACTTCATCTCGGGTCCACCTCTGTCTGTACTGCAAAATAAATCACTTAGGAAAAGGTGCTCGGGCTCCATCTCTGTCTATACTGCAAAATAAATCACTTAGGAAAAGGTGCTCGGGCCCCATCTCTGCCTTTCCTGCAAAATAAATCGCTTAGGAAAAGGTTCTTGGGCTCCATCTCTGTCTTTCCTGCAAAATAAATCACTTAGGAAAAGGTTCTTGGGCTCCATTTCTGCCTGTACTGCAAAATAAATCACTACCACATCTCTACCACACTTCTACCACACCTCCAACACACCTCTACCACACCTCCACGACACCTCTACCACACTTCTACCACAGCTCCAACACACCTCTACCACACCTCCACCACACCACTACCACACCTCCACCACACCTCTGCCACACCTTTAGATCCTCTCCTTCGTATTTTGCGCTGTTTTCATTTCCTTGGTTGTTGTGGTAACTGGTGTTTTCCCCCAAGGTTTCCTCTCCCTCCACATCCTCCATTTCCCTCTCTTTGCCTGTCTTTCCCTCACCTTTCCTCATCGCAGTCAACGTTATTGTCTCCTCTATCCTCCTCTATCTCCGCCTCTGTCTCTGGTTTCCATGGTAACTCTCCTATGTTTTCGGTTTCTAAAATTATCGCTTTTCTTTATCCTTTCCTGTAGTGAACAATAAATCACGTAGGAGAGAGTTGAGGACAAGTATCAATATTTAAAAAACGTTAATTTGTACATTAATCCATTAACATTTTTACGGTTTTAAGTATTACTGATAAATGGGTAAATAACTGAATAATTTTAACGGAGAAATGTGTTAAGGGCAGCGCTCCCACTTTTAGTGAATTACCCCCAGATTTGGAACTTTTGAGGAACTTAGGGAATAATTTGGGATTTCGAAAAATTTAGGGAATTCTAGGGATTTATTTTTCATCATCACCGATTATTTAGGGAATATGTCCATATGTACTTAAACCTCACCGGCACCAATATAAAATAATACATGCAATCATTAACTTTTCAGATATCTCGCCTAACCAGTCAACCATCCAACTCCCACGTAGAAGCTACTCACTGGCTGACGGAACACCACTCCCCGATTTGAAATCTCAGCCAATGAAAACGCAGGAGTCATGATGGATCTGTTGTCAATGGTGATTTGCCCATCGGCTCACTTGTACAGAGTGCCCTCAGCTGAGCAGCTCGGCCTCATCGACGGTGTTGTATAACTTCTGTGTGGGTCACATGGAAAGTGAGTTTAGCGTCTTTGCATTTTTTCTTGATATTCTAAGATCTAAGTAATAGTGTAGTGCTGATGTCTCAGTTACATTGCAGTTATGAATGATGAAGATGCAAATAGACAAAAATATGAATAATGACTTGTCCGTGTATAATACACACTTCAGGGCTACAGTAGTTACTGCTCCAGCTTCAGGCAGGCCATTGATTTTTTTAAATGAGAAAAACATGTTCTAGTGCCTCAGTTTTTTAAGTAAACAGATTTCTAATACAACTGTGTATTTTCATAAACTTTTTTTTAGCATTCTGCAATGAAAAATCTGGTGAAAATTGTTTGGGGAATTTTGACCAAATCTAGGGAAATTTAAGCAGCTGTTTGGGGAAATATGTCAACCGTGAAGTGGGAGCACTGGTGAAGGGATATGTACTTAGGCATGTCGGAGGAGTGAACGTTTGATGGCGGAAGTGTGGTGTGGTTGCATCATATTTTCCTTCATTATGGCCGTCCATTCCCCTCATACTTCCATGTTCGGAGCATCTATGTATCCTCTAGAGAACAGCGCCTCAGGTAAGTAAGGAATTATGAGTATATATTATTTTCTTTTGGGTTTATTTTGAAATGTGTGAAGGCGGCATGATCTCAGAGCCATCCCATGTTCAAAATGGCGCAAAGATTTTTCGAAATTTTAGCCTCTAGACTTTTAATAAATCTCCCTCATTAATAGTAAAGGAGACTCAGGGTTTTGAACTTTATTTTCTGTTCAGGGGAGACTTTTTCGACGACATTATCAAATTTTGGGTGATCAGCTTGCGTCTGGCGGAGTAGGACGTGGCTAGCGGTGTTCCAGGGAAATTATTATTATTATTATTATTATTATTTTTATTTTGTGGAGAGGATGGAGAGTGAAAATTGACGAGGAGAGTGTATGTGAATGAGGTGGAAAGGAAGAGAGGGAGGGGAAGGCCAAGGATGAGATGGAGGGATGGAGTGGAGAGGTATATGAGAGAGGGGGGTGTGAGGTGGGAGCAGGGCAGGGAAATGGTGGGGGACAGGACGACGTGGAGGCGATTTATTTGTGGCCACCTCATATGGGAATAAGGCGTCTGGCAATAGATAGATAGAACAGTGGGATGGGTGTTGTAGATCATAACGCAATTGTGGACGAAAAAATAAGAGAGCAACGGGATGAGGAAAGCCGTAAAAATAATCGGGTCATATTTAATGCTGATATGTAAGGTGTGGACAGAAAAAGTTGAGATGGATAAAAGATATGTGAATGGATTAACTCAGGTGTAGGAGACAGACTGACAAATGAGGAAGTGAAGGAGTGTTGTGGTTTGGAGTTACATGGAGAGACAGACTGATAAATAAGGAAGTGAAGGAGGGTTGTGGTGTGGATGTGGATGTGGAGTTACATGGAGAGACAGACAGACTAATGAGGAAGTGAAGGAGCGTTGTGGTGTGAATGTAGTCACACGGAGAGACAGACAGACAAATAAGGAAGTGAAGGAGCGTTGTGGTGTGGATGTGGATGTGATAGGAAACATTAGGAGCATCACACTGAGGTGGTTTGGCCATGTGGAGAGGATGGAGAGTGAGAGACTGACGAGGAGTGTGTGTGTGAGGTTGTTATATATCGCAGATGTTACACCAGCCGTTGTAATATCAGCAACGCGTCTAGGAAATAAGGAAGATAGTAAGACAGGCCGGTAATATTCAACAGATTTTTTGGGGGGAGCTAGACAAAATGTATATCTGTACTACAAACTCAAAATTAAGCAGAGACTCTCAATAATTATATTTTTTATCCTGATTAGCCTATAATCTGTCTAATTTCTTTTTATAATGTCTAATTTCTTTTCAAAGTCTATCGCTGACTCTGCACCTACCACTGAATCAGGAAGACCATTTCATACGTTAATTACCCTATTACAAAAAACATATTTCCTGATGTTCAGTCTTCTATCTATCTATCTATTGCCAGACGCCATAATCCCGTAAGGGGTGGCCATTTGGCTTTGAGTTAGTAAAACTTGTTTTACGGGGAGGGGCACTAACTCTCCACCAACCCACTTGTTGACACGTAGGGAGCACGTATGGTTTGGTTATATGGTTACCACCCAGCATTGTAAATGGTTTCTTGGCTTACAGGAAACCATTTGGCTTGTCACTCAATGTGAAGCCACCTGTAAAGGAAAGAAAAGCAATAAGACGTGACAGGAAAGATGGGAGAAACAGGAAGAGAGGAGGGCAGGCACAGAAAAAGGATGATAAAGGCTAAGGAAGAAGTAGGCAGCACTACATCAAGCTAGTGGATGATGGTGAGAAATAGGAAGAGAGGAGGGCAGGCACAGAAAAAGGATGATAAAGGCTAAGGAAGAAGTAGGCAGCACTACAGTACATCGAGTGAGTGGATGATGGTGAGAAGCAGGAGGAGAGGAGGGGAGACACAGAAAAAGAATGATAAAGATGAAGCTCTTTTTTTTCTTTTTTAATGGCAAAATCCTTTCTATACAGCACAGTACAGTTCAGGTGATATGAAAATCCTTCCCTGGTGAGCGAGGCAGGTCGAGTGGTCACCTGAGTCAAGGATTAAGAGACTATTGTGAAGATGTGAGAAAGAGAGACTATTGTGAGAGTCTATTGTGAAGATGTGTGTGTGTGTGTGTGAGAGAGAGAGAGAGAGAGAAACTAATTATTTGAAGGTTTATATAAGAGAGGTTAATGCCACCAGATGTATTTACCTTCATATTACAAAAATGCACAGTAGTATGCCTGTTGTGTCCCTCCCAAATTTACAGACAAAACGATGCCCCTGACTACTACTACTACTCTCCTGCTACTATTACACAAAAAACGATGGTTAATGGTCTTAGTGAACTATAGTTTTGACTAGTAACCAAGGAGACTCTTCCCTCATAAAGATCTTCCAGATCTCCCATATCTACTTGTCAATTTTTACACTAAAACCTACTGTACTTATTTAACAGTATCTGTCTGTCTATATATCTGTCGATCTGTCTGTATCCAATTGTCTGTCTCTCTCTCTCTCTATATGTATCTATTGTTAGACGCCTTAATCCCGCAAGGGGTGGCCACAAACAAATCGCCTTGGCCTCCCCATTTATCTCTGGCTGTCTATCTATCTATTGCCAGACGCCTTAAAGCCCTTCCACACGAGAGGCAAATGCCCGACGGGCACTGGCCGCTGAGTGTAAACGCCCGTCCAGACGATCGAGCAATGCCCGCGGGCACAAGCGAGCAGTTTGCCTGTTGACGGGCTCACCGCTTGTGCCCGCGGGCAAATGCGTAAATTGCCCGTGGCAATTTACGCATTTGCCCGCGGGCACAAGCGGTGAGCCCGTCAACAGGCAAACTGCTCGCTTGTGCCCGCGGGCATTGCTCGATCGTCTGGACGGGACTTAATTCTCTCGCTTTTTAACAGTGTTACCAGATCAACCAGTCCCCGGTAGGCATTGGCCATAACTATGGTCAGACTCAAATATGAAGTCCGTTTGGGTGGGGCCCGCGTGGGAATTCCCCTCTCCACAGCGCTGCCACACCTATAAGGGAAGTGACCGGTCACCTGTAGTCTAGGATGGTGACATACATAGTGTCCTTGACCTCTGGGAACGTTGGAAAGGGACGTTGTCACGTTGTGTGGAATTTATACAAATCATTGCTATTATCCTAAAAAGAGACACATTCATAGCACTATATAGCCTTATTTAATATATTTAATAAGTACAGAATATTTAATATACAGTTTCAAACAGTAAATAGCTGACATATGACAGAGACATAGGTACTGGGGTTGATGCGGCAGAGCTGTAGAGAGGGAAATCCCCTCTCGGGCCCCACCCAAACGAACTTCATATTTGAGTCTGACCATAGGCGCACCTCTGAGTTGGACCAGACGGCAGAGTGCAGTCAGAGCTGTGGTGAACATCAGGCAACGTCGGGCAGTGGCCTACACTTGGTGCTCCGCATAACTGAGTGCAATATGACAACATGGGAAGTAAGAATTGTCGCATGACAAAGCTAAACGTATAGCTCTGTACTATAATTATTGCTATGTGCATGAAGAAAAAGGACAGTAGACAACAACGGGCAGGAGCATTTCGAGGGTTTGCCCGTGTTTCCTTGTTTATGAGGTCATCTACTCTCATGACCGCCATCCACCCACAAACTTGTTAACAATGTTTGCCCGTCGTGCATTACCTCTCGTGTGGAAGGGCCTTTAGTCCCGTAAGGGATGGCCACAAACAAATCACCTCCATCCCCTACCATTTCACTGCCTTCCCCCCAGCTCTCACACCTCTCTCATACTTCTATTCCATCCCTCCATCTCATCATCTGCCTTCCTTTTCCCACTTATATATCATTCACACTCTCTTACTTCTCCGCTCCATCTTTCATCCTCGGCCTACCCCTCCCTGTATGTCATTCACACACTCCTCGTTAAGGCCCGTCCAGACGATCGAGCAATGCCCGCGGGCTCAAGCGAGCAGTTTGCCTGTTGACGGGCTCACCGCTTGTGCCCGCGGGCAAATGCATAAATTGCCCGTGGCAATTTACGCATTTGCCCGCGGGCACAAGCGGTGAGCCCGTCAACAGGCAAACTGCTCGCTTGTGCCCGCGGGCATTGCCCGCTCGTGTGGACGGGGCTTCAGTCTCTTATACCTCTGCACTCCATCCCTCCATATCTTCGGCCTCCCCCTCTCTTTCCCCCCCTCAACCTCAATCTCCTCGTTAGTCTTACCTCTCCACTCCCTCCTAGGCCTCCCCCTCCCTCTCTCCAATTCATCCTAGGCCACTCTCTCCCTCTACCCACCTCTCTCCATATTAGTCTCTCACCACTATATCCCATCCTTGACCTCCCTCTCCTGTCTCCATCTCCTTCTTTCGTCTCATACCTCTCCACTTCCTCCTCATCCTCGGCCTCCCTCTCCTCCTCTCCACCTCTTTGTCCTTGTTAGTATGACCTACACTCCATCTCATCCTTTACCTCCTCCCCACTTCCGCTTCACTGACATACGCTCTCCTAGTTAATCTTCCAGTCCTTACCCCTGTAATACATATCCACGTGTCTGTAATAATCATGTATAATGTGTATGGATTTTTTTATTTATTCATTTGTTTTTCCTTCCGTTTTGTTTTAAAAAAAATACACAGGCCATGTAAATAAGGTCTGAAACTTGTAAGCCTTGGGTTCCTTTTTTGTTTGAGAAAGGATGGTTTGTCAATTATGTTTTTCAACAATTTTTTATTTATGAAGGGAAATATCAGAAATAATGTTTAAGCTCAATAATATGGGTATACTAATTATTGCCAGTTTCTACATTTAGAGTTTCTAATCATCCCTAATTTAATAACTACTACAAAATTATCATTGTTTTCATAGAAGTATTTAGTACACTACTATAAAACTGTCCTTTGTATTCGTAAAAGATTGGAAGTTACAAAGATATCGTCAGTACAAAGAGTAGTACACTATTACAAAACTAGTTGAATTCCTTAAGCTTATTCAAAGGAGAGATCATTAAAGTATTACACCATTGCAAAACTAAACTTGTATTCATAAGAGACCAAAATTATAAAGGTCCCACGCGTCAGAACAAAGAGTAAAAATTGTGACAAAACTTGTAATTTCTAAAGCTTATTCAAACGTGAAAGATTAAAAACTTTCTTTGTAATAAAAAAAATGTACATCACAAACGTCAATCCAATGAGTAGTACACATACAGAACTAGTGTACTGTAATTGCTGAAGCCTATCCAAACGTTAAAGACCATTTAAGTAGTACACTATTAAAAACCCATGGTTGTATTAAAGATGCCATATATTTGTAAGAGACATGAAATTACAAATAACCCAGACGTCAGTACAATTTATTAGTACACCATTACAAGACAAATAATGAACATAATCAAAGTAATGTTTTTAATTTAGTACATAAAAAAAACTATGACGGTAGTATATCATTATGTTTAATTCATTACATATTATTTCAGCAGTACACTCACCAAACTTCAAATTAACGGATCTTGAGTTTGTCTCCTGTTTTTCCCGTCGAAGGAACAGTGTGAGCTGGCCTTGGGTTCCTTCTTCCTTACATAAAGAGACTCTTGGTATGGAGACTTGTACGTCCGTCGTCTTGATCACCTGGTAGATTCAAAATAGAGATGAAGCTAGAGATTGAGATCGATATGACCTTGTCACACCTTTTCTTGCCGCTAAGCGTTTCAGTTCTTTCGATCCAGTCTGTAAGAAAAAAAAAAAAAAGTCTCTGGATTAGTTTATGTTAAAGATCTTGCATGAAGACCAACAGAATTCCAGTAAGATTTTAAATTTATGAAGTGCAAGCTGAAGTTAATATATGTAAGAAACAGTTAAATGTAACTAACTAGAAGCAGCTTTAAGTATTAGCCTAGTAATTATGTAACGATCCCAAAAATTACGAAAAAATAACCACCAAATAGGGTTCCTACAAAACCGCCATCCTTGTGACCTGCTAAATTCGAAGTGGAAATAGAGACGAGAGATCCTTCCCAAGCCTGTTCTTGACTCTGGTACTCGTAGCCTTTCAGTTCCTATAATCCAGTCTGAAATAAAGATTTTTGATTAGTGCTAATACTGATATGTTAAAGATCGTGCACAAAACACTACCAATACATTGGGATTTAATCATTAATTCATGCGTATATATTGAATGTGACTTTGTAAATTTATGGTAGTATATATTGAACTATGAAAAAAAAAAAAAAAAAAAGACATTACCACCAAGAAATAATATTTTCGGAAACTAACTCCCCAAATTATAAAACCATCTTGCAAGTATGAAAATCAACTAAAGCTCACCTGAAAAAAAAAAGTTACTCAAAAAATATATAGAGCCTTAACACTTTAAAAAATCCATTAAAAAAATCTCAAGCTTAAAATATATATTAACATCACAAAATATCAAAAATAAAAAAACCCATTTCTTTAACTTACCTCACAGTACCCTTACTTTTTTTTTTTTTTTTAATGGCTATCGGCCTTAATATGGCCATTAAGCCAAACAGTTACAGTATACACACATACTGTATATACATACACATATATATACACATACAGATGCACGCACAGTCCACAATAGGTACAAGATGAAGCAGAAATAGGTCAGGCAGGCTGTTGCAGGAACTAGATGGCTGAGGCTGGAGGGAGGCAGTGACAAAGAGGCAGTAGCAGAAAGACTGGGTACTACACCGTCGAGGAACGGGGTCCAGAGTCAGTCAGAATCAGGACCAGCGGAAAGATGGGACTTCACGACCCCGAGGGTGTAGGAGACAAGACACTCCTCGGGGTCGGTAACAGCCTGGAGGGACCCCCGGCGCAGCTCGTTGAAGGAGAGCAAGGCTCGCCTGAAGTCCCCCTTAGTAAATTCCTGCTCGTCAGGCTCCTCTGGTGCCAGGTCCTTGTAATGGACCAGCTGGTTCTCGAAGATCTCGAGGCCCAGCTGTGGAAGGGAGGCAAAGTCGTCCCAAGAGATGTGCCGTGACGAACGGGAAGGCTTGGGGCTCGCTGGTTCCTGGTCCTCTGGTGGTGGTGGAGGCTCGAGGCTCGCTGGTGTCTGGTTCTCTGGTGATGGAGGTGCCTAAGAAACGGGAGCTGCAACTTCAGATGGCGAAGAATGTGTGACATCCCCCACCTCCATGGGCACCTCAGAAGCCCAGAGGCAGACCGGCGGGAGACTGCACGGCCCGACAGCTGTATCCTCATCGGTGGAGTAGAGAGCTGCAGCACCCTCGGGACCAAGGAGGTGGGGGTCGCAGATGGCCCAGGATGACTTCGTGCAGCCCTCCTCCCAGGCCTCCTCTGCACCACGGGTGTAGAGAAAAAGACTCAGGGATAGAGATGGCAGGGAGCCCGTTGGCCTGGAAGATAACGGGCAGGCGCTGGGCAAAAACTGCCAGATCTCCCCCCCCCCCCCGAGAAAGCCTTGGCAACCTCCACACACATGGCTATGATGGTAGAGGCAGAGGAGGTAGGGAAGGAGGCAGGAGCAGCAGGTGGAAGCTGAAGACGACGTCTACGACGGGGGAGGTCGTGGAGAGCGCCCCGCACTGCCTGGCCTGCAGGTCCGGTGGCGAAAGCAGCTGCAGGGCCCTTAGCATCCTCTTCCACCACAAACCACCACCTCGCCAGCAACAACCTAAGGGACAGGATGGGCAGGGTTGGGGGCCACGACGGAGGAGCGGTGGAGGAACACTTCCCCCCCTGAATCACGGCGAATCAGGAAGCCGTAGCCCTTCCGAACGTTGTACCATTTCACGTGCCCCACAACCTTTGCTGCCATGGTGGATCAATGGTCGAGATGGACTCCCAAACGTGTTGCCTTCTCAACTGCTCGTACCCTTACTCTTCAGCTCCTGCCGTTATATTGTCCTACTCCCTTTTTTTTTTTTTTTGTTTGGTTGGTATTTATGGCTATCGGCCACATGATAGGCCATCAAGCCAAAAAATATATATTCATTATCTACACTTGCATGCACTTCACATTGTACAGTATATATCCTACAATATCTATGTGCCAGTTCTCTAGAGCATTAGAACTGCGAATTTAAAGAGACTACAAAACAGGAGCAGTAGGGCTCGAAGGCTATGGAGGCTATGGAGGCCGACAGAAGGTTATGCTGTCGAATCGCTGGAGTCAGAGTCAGATTCAGAGTTAGGACCGGTGGATAGATGGGACTTCACGACCCCGAGGGTAAGAGAGGATACGGTACTCCTCGGGGCCGGTTACAGCCTGGAGGGACCCCCGGCGCAGCTCGGGGCAAGAGCAATGCCCGCCGATAGTCCCTTCTGGCATACTCAAGCTTGCCAGCTTCCTCTGGTGCCGAGCCCTCAATGACGCAGCTGGTCCTCCAGGATCTCGAGGCCCAGCTGGGGGAGGGAGGCAAAGTCATCCCAAGATAACTGTCGGCCCGAGCTTGTAGGCTGTAGACTTGCCGATGCCTGGCTCTCTGGTGGAGGACGGGTCACAGAAGGAGGCGCCACTGAAGTCACAGGGTCGTCGGGAGCAGTAACAGCAGGTGGCGAGGAGGGTGCGACATCCCCCACCTCCATAGGCACCTCAGGAAGTGGTCGAGAGGCAGACTGACGAGAGACAGCACGCCCCGACAGCTGGATCCTTGTCGGGGGAATAGAGGGCTGCAGCTGCAGTACCCTCGGAACCAGGGAGGTGGGGGTTACAGATGACCCAGAACGACACTTAGGAGCTCTCCTCCCAGGCCTCCTCACCACGGGTGTGGAGGAAAAAGAATTGGGAATGGAGATGGCGGGGAGCCCGTTGGCCCGGAAGATGGCAAGCAGGCGCTGGGCTAAAGCTGCCAAATCTCCTCCAAAGAAGGCCTTGGCAACCTCCACACACATGGTGATGATGGTAGAGAGAGGAGGCAGAGTAGCAAATAGAGGCTGACGCTGACGACGATCACGAGGAAGGGCGTGGGGAGAGCCCCGCACTGCCTGGCCTGCAGGGCCGGTAACAGAAGCAGCTACAAAGCCCTCGACATCCTTTCCGACAACAAACTCCACCTCCTCACCAGCAGCAACAGAGGGCACAGGGTGGACAGGATTGGGGGCCACGATGGAGGACCGTTGGAAGAACACATCCTTCCCTGTGTCCCGACAAGTTATGAAGCCGTAACCCCTTCGGACGTGGTATCACTTAACCCGCCCAACAACCTTGGCTGCCATGGTTCTCATCCCATAGATGTTCTTCCTCAGGTCAGGAGCTGGTTCCATAACCTCACTCTTCAGCTTCTGCCTTCACATTCCCCCTACTCCCACACCCAGCCGTCAGACATCATCTCGTTGGCGGGAAATTTCGAATCATAGAAGCTCAGTCCGTTGCTTCAGGGGTTTTGGCGGGAAAATTCGAATCATATTAGGTCGTTCCGTTGGTTCAGGAGTTTTGACGCGAAAATTCAAATCATTGGCTCGTTTCGTTCTTTCAGTGGTTTTGGCGGGAGTATTTGAATTATATTAGGTCGTTTCGAAAAATAATGGAATATATTTTGGAATTTTGCTGCCCTAACACATTGTCCTAAGCGCTTTATTTTGTTTATTACACCATACTCTCCTCTTCTGTTATATAAATCCCTCCAGTATCGCCTAACACCTTTTTCTGAATGATTTATTTTGTTTATTACATCTTACTGTCCTCTTCTGTTTTACATAAATCCCTCCAATATCGCCTAACTCCTTTTCCTAAGTGATTTATTTTGCTTATTACACCTTACTGTCCGCATGTGTTACATGAATCCTTCCAATATAGCCTAACACCTTTTCCTAAGTGATTTATTTTGTTTATTACACCTTACTGTCCTCTTCTGCGTTACATAAATCCTTCCAGTATCGTCTAACACCTTTTCCTAAGTGATTTATTTTCTCTATTACACCTCTCTGTCCTCTTCTGTGTTACATAAATCCTTCCAATATCACCTAACACCTTTTTCTAAGTGATTTATTTTGTTTATTACTTCTTACTGTCTTGTGTTACATAAATCCTTCCAAAATCACCTAACACCTTTTCCTAAGTTATTTATTTTGTTTATTACACCTTACTGTCCTCTTCTGTGTTACATAAATCCTTCCAATATCACCTAACACCTTTTCCTAAGTGATTTATTTTGTTTATTACACCTTACTGTCCTCTTCTGTTACATAAATCCTTCCAGTATCACCTAACACCTTTTCCTAAGTGATTTGTATTGTTTATTACACCTTACTGTCCTCTTCTGTGTTACATAAATCCTTCCAATATCGCCATACTCTGCATAAATAACATACAAAAGGATATTAACCAGCCATATCCAACAATAAATCACTAAGGAAGAGGTGTTAGGGAGCTTCCTTACCTGATACATGGTAGGTAGCCCCCCCTCACTTACTCTCTCTCTCTCTCTCTCTCTCTCTCTCTCTCTGCATAAATAACGTACAAAACGATATTAACCAGCCATATCCAAAAATAAATCGCTAAGGAGGAGGTTTTAGGGAGAATGTGACCCTTAGGTTGTTTGAATTTTGAACCTAATGACCATATTTTAAACGATGTACTAGGTTCGTTACAAATGATCTTTAGCGATTTAGTTTGAATTTTGCACCTTGACATTCTCTAGTAATTTTTATGTATGAGAGAGAGAGAGAGAGAGAGAGAGAGAGAGAGAGAGAGAGAGAGAGAGAGAGAGAGAGAGAGAATAATGAGTTAAATCGAGAATAAATCAGTATAGCAGAGGTGTTACGTATCGTCTTTTATAATGCCACTTAAATTTAGTTTTTAAATGTTGAATCTCCTTGGTTTCTAGTCGAGTTTCACTTTAATATACAGATTGAGTCACTACAGAGCAGGTTTTACGAAGCCCCATACAACTGGCCAGCATCAATTTTGAGATAGGAATGAATCTCCTTGGTTTCTAGTCAATTCTCACTAGTATACAAGATGAGTCGCAACAGAACAGTTTTACAAAGCCTTATGCAACTCCATCTAACTATTTATCTAGTAGAATTTCATTTTAATGTACAGAATGAGTCGCTAAAGAGCAGGTTTTACGAATCCTCATACAACTGGCCAGCATCAGTTTTGAGATAGGAATGAATCTCCTTGGTTTCTAGTCAATTTTCACTAATATGCAGAATAAATCGCAACAGCAGGTTTTACGAAGCCTCATGCAACTTACGAACATGAATTTTGAGATAGAAATGAATCTCCTTGGTTTCTAGTCGTTTCTCTATATACACAATGAGTCGCTACAGAATATTTGTTACGAAGCCTTATGCAACTTACGAACATAAATTTTGAGATAGAAATGAGTCTCCTTGGTTTCTAGTCAATTCTCACTAATATACAGGATGAGTTCCTACAGAACATTTGTTATGAAGCCTCATGCTACTTACGAACATGAATTTTGAGATAGGAATGAATCTCCTTGGTTTCTAGTCAATTTTCACCATAATATGCAGAATAAATCGCTACAGAACAGGTTTTACGAAGCTTCCAAACCACCTAGTGTACCAGATATGATGCTAGGCACGAAGAAGTGCTATGGAAAAATATGGTAGTTATGTGGTATGAGTCTCCTTGGTTACTAGTCAGATTAGCCCTCCAATGTAGCTAAAAAATGGTTACGGATTTTTGTGGGTAGGTAGACAGATTGGTAGATTGGTAAGTAAGTAGGTAGATAGATAAAATGATGAGGTAGATATATGTAGGTTGGTAGGTAAGTAGGTAGGTAGGTAGATAGACCGACATGTAGGTAGACAGATATAGAGGCAGGTAGATTGGTAGTAGGTAGGTAGGTAGATAGAGGTAAGTGATTGGTAGGTAGGTAAGTGGATAGATAGACCGGCATGTAGGTAGATAGATATAGAGGTAGGTAGGTAGATTAATTGGTAGGTACATAGATAGATACTGATAGATTTACGTATAGAAAATAACGTTGGAAAAGCACTACATAGAAACCTCATTTTTATCAAGTATTGGTTATATATCTTGGAGTAATCACTAAATAATTTATCGTTTAAATAAATGACATAATAATTAGCGTAAAATAAGCGTAAGATATTTTTTCAAATTATTACAGTACTGATTATGCTTACGATTGTTTGCTAATGCAGGAAAGAAATTCGTTTATCGTCATTTTTCATAGTTATTTCTTAGTTATGGTGTCCTGTTGTGCAAGTAAATGATTTATAGCGATTTATTTTATAACTAGAAGGCAGAGGAAGCAGTATGGAATATATATATATATATATATATATATATATATATATATATATATATTAAGGAAATGATGGTGAAGTGGTGTGGACTGTGGATGAGAAGAGCTTGTTTATCATTGGAATTTGCCATCATTTGGTGGTTATTGTCATGTATACGTCATCCTGGTGCTATTAAATGACCAGTAATTATATAACTGATAATTAGAAAGCAGAAAAGGAAGCTGAAAAAGCATAAATAAAAAAATATCGATGGTATTTCAAATTTGGATCGTACGTCTGGCAGTTAGACTCTCATATTTTTTCATTTATCATCGTTATTGTTAGCTATATGTCATGTTGATGGGATTAAATTTTATCGTTAAATAAATAACAGAATAATTAGCGTAAAATAAGCGTAAGGTATGTTTTCAATTACCGTACTGATTTTGCTTACGATTGTTTGCTAGTGCAGGGAAGAACTTCGTTTATCATTTATCGTAGTTATTTCTTAGTTATGGTGTCCTGTGGTCAAGTAAATGATTTATAGTGATTTATTTTATAACCAGAAGGCAGAGAAAGTAGTACGGAATAAATTTTTTTTTTTTTTTTTTTTTTTTAAAGGAAATGCTGGTGAAGTGGTGTGGAATGTGAGTGAGAAGAGCTTGTTTATCATTGGAATTCGCCATCACATTTTGTCTTTTCTTATTTTACGTCATCCAGGTGCTATTCAATGACCAATAATTATTTAACTGATATTTAGAAAGAAGAAGAGGCAGCTGAAAAAGCATAAATAAAACAATATCGATGGTATTTCAAATTTGGATCGTACGTCAGGCAGTTAGACTCTCATTTTATCATTTATCATCGTTATTCTTAGCTAATATGTCATGATGGTGGGGTTAAATGACTAATAATTATTTAACTGATAATTAGAAAACAGAAAAAGTGGTATAAAAGAAGAATATGGCGTTTTTTTTTCCCCCGAATTTAATTTTACGTCTGGGAGTTCGTTAGGATCTCATTTATCATCGTTATTCTTAGGTAGTTTGTCATGATGGTGGGATTAAATAACGAGTAATTATTTAACTGATAATTATAAAGCAGAAATAGAGGTATATAAGAAGAGTATGGCGTTTTTTTTTTATCAGATTTTAATCGTACGTCTGGCTGATTTATGTTGCCGGAGGCTGTGGATCGCTGCCGGCTCCTCAGTCCCTCCTCTACTCTAGGCGAGGAGGGATGATGCGTCGTGACTTGCTTTTAAAGGTAAGTTTTTCTAATTTTTTTCCTTGATTTATTATATACCCAGATGAAAAAAATGTTAATGAACTTTTTAATGATTTTGAGGTTAGAATTAAATAAGTGGAGGGATATTTTGAGGTACTTTTGGCGAATTATGCAGTGTTTACCCCTCTATTTCCAAGATGGCGTAAAATTACTCCTGAAATCTCGCATAGATACTCCTATTTTCTACCCCTTTGGCAGTTATTTTTTAATTTTGAAGAGCACCATGGTAGTCTAGAAATTTAGGATGTATTTAATGCCCCTAGTATGAATAAATAACTTCTAAATGAAATAAGACAAAATGATCGCGGTGAAAGATTGCTTGCTTAGGGTCCGTAGCGCCTTGTCGGTAGCGATTTTTGTACTTTAACCTATTGCTCTATTTTTTATCAATTTAAGTGATTTATGCATAGTTTAAAGCCTATGCCCCAAACAAGGTATGTAATGCAGAGTAAGTCTCTACAGTTGCTAGGATGCCATTTACCCCTGAGGCCCATTTTTTTTTTTTTTTTTTTTTTTGCCACTTTTTGAAGTCTGGGATTGAGATTATAGTATGTTTTGAATTTCAGTATTTTCACTTGATGGATATTTTGAGATTGCATTTTTATGGAGAGGCCATTTCAGCATGGATTTTTTTTAGATTGGCACTTTTTTAATGTTTTTTTGACAGATTTCTACCTGTTTTTTTGAAGTCAGGATTTTTCAGTGTGTTTTGAATTTCAGTATTTTCATTTTTGTATGGATATTGAGATAGCATATTTTCTGGAGAGCCTTTTTCAGCATGGATTTTGAAATTTTCATTTTTTTCATGTCTGGATATTTTTTTAAAATTAATATTTTGAGGTGCTTTTTTGATGATTTGACCTAACCTTTGACTTAAGAATAATTTACGACGAAAGTGACAGAACTGTCGTAAGTTGAAATGGAAAATGGATCCGACTTTTTAGACTATGGTATTTTTTTTTTTTGCTTGAAGATACCCTAACCTAACCTTTGACTTAAGAATAATTTGAGTGGCATAGAACTGTCGTAAATTGAAATGGAAAATGGATCTGATATTTTTGACTGTGGCATATGCAATTTTATTTTTAATTGAAGATAACCTAACGTAACCTTTGACTTAAGAATACTTTGACGAAAGTGAGTCGTAAATTGAAATGGAAAAAGAGATATATTTTAGACTAGGGTATATTCTTCAAATTGTTTTACTTGAAGATAACCTAACCTTTGACTTAAGAATAATTTACGAAGAAAGTGCCATAGAAGTGTTGTAAGTTGAAATGTAGTGATTTATTTTTACTTAAAAATAACCTAACCTTTTTGACTTAAGAATAATTTACGAAGAAAGTGACTTAGAACTGTCTTTGATTGAAATGGAACAGATCTGATTTTTTAAAGACTGTGATGTTTTTTTACTCAAAGATGTTACCTAACTTTTTGACTTAAGAATAATTTACGCAGTAAGTGCCATAGAACTGTCGTAAATTGAAATGTAGTGAGTGAGATTTATTTTTACTTGAAGATAACCTAATGTAATTTTTGACTTAATAATACTTTACGGCGAAAGTGCCAGAGTAGTCTTAAAATGAGTTTTTTTTTTACCTCCTAAGTTCACATATCAGCATTACTTTAACCCAAAATTCCCCGAAAATCAGTTGTATGAGAGCAATAAATCACTTAAACCTAAAAATGTGTCGGTCAAAATAATCGTATTGTTGATAAAAGCGTCTAGCCTATATATGAAAGATTTTTTTCCTCAACCGTAGCTAATTAATTCACATATATCCTTTTAATCTCAAAATTCCCCTAAAATCAAATGTATGAGCAATAAGTCACTTAAAGCTAAAAATGTGTTGGTCAGAATAATAGTTTGGTTTAGAAAAGCTGCCATATGAAATTTATTTCCTCACAACCCAAGCATATTAGATTCACATATATCCTCCTAATCTAACCAAAAATTCCCCTAAAATCAGGTTTGAGAGCAATAAATCACTTAAACCTAAAAATGTGTTGGTCAAAATAATCGAATGGTTTATAAAAGCTGCCATGAGATTTATTTCCTCACAACAATAGCTAATTATTCACATATATCCTCTTAATGTAACCCAAAATCAGTTGTTTGAGAGCAATAAATCACTTAAACCTAAATATTTGTCAAAATTATCGTATTGTTTTAAGTGACTAAATGTGTAAGACAGATTTCCTCATAACCAAAGAATATTAGATTCACATATCTTCTTAATCTAACCCAAAATTCCCCAAAGATAAATTGTGAGAGCAATAAATCACTTAAACCTAAATATTTGTATGTCAATAATCATATGGTTTATAAAAGCTGCCATATGAAACAGATTTCATTTCCTCACAGCCAAAGCAGATCAGGGTATATTTTTACAAGTAGCCAATACACCCCCTAGGTTATGCAGTATATTTTTCTGGACCCAACCTGCTACAGTGGAATGCTTACCTTAGAGTTAGGTATACGTTGCGTTCATGGTGCTGTATCTATTGCCAGACGCCATAATCCCATAAGGGGTGGCCAATGGGGTGCTTTGGGGCCGCCATTGAAGTGGTCGAGCCTGCCACTGACAGTGAACAGTCGCACTCTCATGAATCATTAATAATATATCTTTGTGTGGACTTATGATTCAAATTAATGTTTGTAATGTGTAGAGGAATTATTTTTTTCTCAAATAATTGAGAAGAAATGAAGGGAAACTACTTATTATTTTCATAGTAATACGTAAAAAATATTTATCCAGCTAGATTAGCATCAAATGAACTCCAAGATCCTCATTTATTTTGCATTAGTAGTCTTTTATTGTACTGAAAGAGGTGGTTACATTACTCACTATTGGCTGGAACGAAATACTTTGTAATTGCCCTCTTCAAGTCGATTACTAGCCAATATAAGTAAAAAATCGGTACGACGCTCGTAACATCCCAAATATCCAAGTGGCGCATGCGCATTGAAGGTACAGTCCCAGGGACAAGATAGACTCTGCTTTTGTTTACTAATATTGCGGCACCCAAGATTTTGTAATATTCACATTTGAGGACATCAATATAATTTCAGAAAGGCTGTCTTAGATAAATATTTTTACAGATCAGCTTCTAACTGCTCTATGCTGCAAGATATTACCAAATTCTTCTGTTACTGTGCTTTCATTTCACCTGCAAGATATTACCAAAGATATTACCAAATTCTTCTGTTACTGTGCCTTCATTTCACCAAAGATTTTGTGTGCATGTGGGAGAAGAGGGATGTTGTTGATAGTGAGGTGTGAGTTATGACTGTGTTCTACCATAAAAGAGGCCATTCTGAGTCTTTTTGTAGTACACCAGTCATGAAGTGTGTGTGGGAGTGTTAAGTCATCTGGGTAGGAAACAGTGTGTACTTTGTGAGTGAAAGTGAAAAGCACATTTTTATATATATATATACATATAGTTTTCTATATATACTTATTATAGAGAATATATTCTATTCTGGATTGATTAGCCACTTTGAGAAATATATACATACTGTATGACACTATATTATCCAAATTGTTTATTTTGTAATTTCATCATTCATAATGTGAGGAAATTGATGGCCACCCCTATTAATGCACAGGGGAACACAACAGTACGATCCTGATTCTCAGCGTGCGTCCTCTCGACTTCAGTCCAGCCTTCCGACCTCTCTCACGAGCAGGCAAAAAATGACTGTTGACCGTTCCTGGATTTGGGACGGTTTGTCGAAATCGTTGACTGAAGGCGAATTTAGGCATTAATAAATTTAAGTTAGTAAATCGTCTCAGAGGAGGAAAATATGACTTTCCTCATTGAAATCATATATTAAGAGATACAAATCTACTCATTTCTAAAGAATTAACATAGAAAACATTAAATTATAAGGGATGAATGAGCTGACTAGTTGCTAGACTTGCCAGATTGGAATATTTTTACCTTTTTGTATGACTCATACAAATGAATAAGCTCTTGTTGTGTGTACTCATTGGAGAGTGTAAGTGGTTTTGTAAGTAGGAATGGCATTAATCCTATCACAAGTGCACACAAACAAATGCAGCATATGATTCATGAGCATGCGTGTCCTACGACGTTTGTGGCAGGCTCGACCATGACGATTGTCAATTGTCTTCCACCCACAAAGCACCCCATTGACTGAGGTATGTTTTACGGGGAGGGGCACTAACCCTCCACCAACCCACTTGACACGTAGGCAGCACGTATGGTTTGGTTGTATGGTTACCACCCAGCGTTGTAAATGGTTTCTTGGCTTACAGGAAACCATTTGGCTTGTCACTCAATGTAAAGCCACCTGTAAAGGAAAAGCAATAAGTGACAGGAAAAATGGGAGAAATAGGAAGAGAGGGCAGGCACAGAAAAAGAATGATAAAGGCTAAGTAAGTAGTAGGCAGCACTACATCAAGTGAGTGGATGATGGTGAGAAATAGGAAGAGAGGAGGGCAGGCACAGAAAAAGAATAAAGGCTAAAGAAGTAGTAGGCAGCACTACCTCGAGTGGATGATGGTCGCCACCACCTACCACAGTACAGTACGGTATATACTGTACAGTATATCCCTGAACCGCATATTAACATACAAAGTAATACCCACATTAGATTCACAGCAGCTCTTCTTAACAAAATAATACCCACATTAGATTCACAGCAGCTCTTCTTAATCTAACCCAAAATTCCCCTAAAGTCAGTTGTATAAGAATAAATCACTTGTCTAAAGTTGTCAAGCACTCTACTCCCAAAGATAACCCAGTCTGTTTGATGGGTAGAAAGTGGAATTATACATATGGATGGGGGAGACCGAGAATGAGACGAGATGGAGTGAAGAGGTATGAGACTAATGAGTGTATGTGAGTAAGGTGGAGGAGGGGAGAGGAAGGTGGAGGCCAAGAATAGGATGGAGTGGAGAGGTATGAGACGGGGATGTGAACTGGGAACAGGGCAGTGAAATGGCAGGGAACAGTGACATGGAGGCGATTTGTTTGTGGCCACCTCTTACGAGGTGAAGACTTCTGGCAATAGGTAGATAGATAGTTGCAACAATCGATTAACACTAGAATGATGCTAGTCACGAAGTGCTGTGGAAAGAAGTATTGCATTTTATAGTTACAATAATCGTACGCATTTTATAGTCACAATAAATGAGATGGAGGTATATGAGAGAGGGGGCTGTGAGTTGGGAGCAGGGCAGTGAAATGGCGAGGGACAGGGCGACGTGGTGATTTGTTTGTGGCCATCCCATACGGGATTAAGGCGTCTGGCAATGAATGGATGGAAGAATCGTATCTCATTTATTGGCCCACTAAAACCTGTATTAAAAAGATGGATGTGGGTGTGGGAAAAGCATTATTATTATTACACCACATCCCATGAAGTTCGGTGTTAGATCGATTGTATTGTTTATTCCTAGAGATGATGGATTTTTTTATTTTGATTTTTTTATTTTTGATTTACTAGACATGATTTTCTTGGTGGTGGTGATTTTTAATTGATATTATTTTTGATTATTTTTTGACTGATTTTCATATTTTAAATTTTTTAATGATTTTTTTTTAATTTTTGATTTTTTTTAATGGAGATATTTTTTGGTGATGATGATGTTTTTTTTTCTCCCTTTCAGTGTAGTCCCGGGGCACACCAAGGCGGGTGTGTGTGCGGGGCATCTCACCCATGCGTTTATCCTTGGGGCGGGGCTGGGCATTCCCCCGACAAGGCTGACCTCGACTGGCTTCCCGAAAGTTGTATGACCTGCGGACTTGATCGGAGGAGGAGGAGGAGGGGTCAGTCCAATGCAGCGGTGGCTAGTACGGGGCGTAGTTGACGCGGTGGTTGGGGTCCCCAGTTTCCGCGGAGAAGCCCCGAGCACACACAATGTCCAACTCGTCCCCTGGTACGTATGCTTGTTCCCTCTCGCCCCACCTAAGCCCTCCTCTGCCTGTCAAACTGCCCTTTCTCCACCCCTTAGTCTGATTTTATGCTATGAAGTGCTTGAATTAACGAGGTGTGAGAGCCTACCTCCACCTCATTCAATCCAAGATGTCGTCATAGCTGCACATGCGCGCGTAGGTGCATGTGTACGTGCTGCATGGATGTGTGCACCCTCACGTGCACACATCATGCGATAAAATCAACAGGGGCTTGTGGAGATCGGGCAGTGCGACACTCTACGGCCGGAGAGTTTAATTTCTTTCTTCAACCACCTTCCTTTTTTTTCCCAAGTTTTCGTGGTCTGTTATATATACAAATTTTCTCTCCATCTCATCACCCTGTCGCTCTGTCAGTCTGTCTATTGCTTTCCCTACTACGTCTATCTGAATTAACCCGTTCTCTGGTGTGGTTTTAGATAGGGGTGGGGTGGGGGGAGGGGGGTGTGGGTATAGCTACTAGGCTTATGGGGAATGGGATAGGACTGGCTCAGATAGATAGATAAATTTTAGATAGATACACTGGTCTGTTGGAGGTCTGGGTTTGTGGTCTTGGTCGCTTTGGTCTCAGGTCTCAAGCCATCGGTCTACAGTCTACATCTACAGCTTCATCTACTGGTATACCCATGTTGGTAAATGGTATACGGTATATATTAAGGTATGAGTATGCTTTTACCAGTACAGTATATTATCTTTAAGTATACTAGTACTGTTATAATTTAAGTACTACAGTATACTCTAAGTATACTGATTGTTGTATTAAGTATTTTTATTACAGTATACTCTTTACTACAGAATACTTTGTTCCACTACAGTATATTTATATTTTTCACTACAGTATACTAGTTATATTTTCACTGCAGTATACCAGTTATATTTTCACTACAGTTTACTAGTTATATTTTCACTACCTTATACTGTTTTTTTTTAACAACTGTATACTAGTTATATTTTTCACTTCAGTATACCCATATTTTCAAAAGTACTATTTATATATATCCCATGTACTGTAAACTTATGTACTTCTATATTATCATGTACTTATATGGTATTTCAGGTGTACTAAGTAATATTTGCCAGTATACCAGCTGTGTACTGTAATTCTAAGTATTTTTAGTACAGTAATTACTATACTTTTATCATGTACTAAGTTTTGAGTACTGTAATTGAGTTTATGTACTAAATTTTTGATTTAAGAAGTACTAAACTTTTGAGTACAGTAATTTTAATTATTTTGAGTTTATCTGTACTAAATTGTTGAGTAATAAAAAGTACTAAAATTTTGAGTACTGTTAAAAAGTACTAAGCTTTTGAAATCAGCTTTATGTACTATATTTTTGAGTACTGTGAAAAAATACTTGTTTTGAGTACTGTTGTAAAGTACTATTTTTGAGTACAGTTAAAAAGTACTATTTTTCTGAGGTACTATTAAAAGTACTATAATTTGATGTACTATATTTTTGAGTATTGTAATATTGTACTGGTATAAGCAACTCAAATAATTTTAAGGTTAATGTAAATTCAAATTATCGTAAAGTATTATTATTATTTTGCTATTAACAGTAAATATATAGAAAAATTGCCAGTAAGTTCAAATAATCGATAATTTGGATTTATTTATAATTTAATAATTTAGATTTAAGATTTTTCAATATATAGAGAATGGTAATATTTAAAGATAGGCACCATGCATAGTTGTGGTGTCAGGATAGTGAAGGATAGTCAAGAATAGTCTCAATAGGCACCATTATATAGTTGTGGTGTCAGAAGAGTGAAGGATAGTCAAAGTAGGCACCATACATAGTTGTGGTGTCATGTAATAGTACAGAGAGGATAGTCAAGAAGTTGGAATAGTCACAATAGATACCATACATAGTTGTGGTGTCGTTAAATAGTCAGTAGTAGTCATGATAGCCCCAGGATAGTCAGGATACAGGCACTAACATAGGTACAGTTGGGCTGCCATTACAAGGAGGCTTTTGTGATGGTGGAACAACTGTATTATCAACAGTTCGCTGTATTTTGTTTGTATTTTCAGGCAGAAGACGACGGCTGCGACAAAGCCTGGGTACAAAGCTGGAGAGGGATAGAGCGGGGGGATTGTGGAGACTGGGTGAGTGTAACAGTCCACTCGTGTGATTTAGTTAATTTTATTTTTTGAAAAGAAAATTGACTTGTAACATCATTTGATTTTAAATATTGGAGTGAAAGTTGGCAAAATTTTAACTTAATTTGTTGCCGTCCACTCATATAATATAGCTATCCCATTTTTTTTTTTTTTTTAAGGGAAAGTTGGCAAAAATGTAATAACTTAATCTGATGCCATTCACTTGTATGATGTGTCTATTTCATTTTTGAGTGAAAATTGAGGCATGTAACTATCCACTCATTTGATGTCATTTCATATACTTTGAGGGAAAATGGACTACCATCTACTCATATAATGTAGTGTTTTTTGAGTTCATACCTAATTTGTAGTCATCCACTCAACTGTCCACTCATTTGATATAGCTGTGTCTTAGGGAAAGTAATAATTGACTTAATGAAAAATGAGTGATGGTGGTGATGATGATGATGATGATGATGATGATAATAATAATAATAATTTTCATTACAGCATAGGGGTCCCAGATGTTGCAGTACGCCCAAAAAAGTCAGTCAAGCCCAAGAGTGTCGATACTGGAAGTCTTCTTTTTCTCATGAATGCCCAAGAGTTGCGGGGTTCATGAAGGGGGCACGGGAAGCCTAGGAGTGTCGACGGTGAACTCTGGGATTGGGCAAGGCTGCAACGAGAGGAATTCCCTGGTTTTATCTTTGTGGGAAGTTCTTGTGCCTGGGACCTTGTTTGTGGCTGGTTTTTTGAAGGTGGGTTGATTGGCGTACTCTTATTTGTAGCTAAGAAAACTTTTATTTGTAGCTAAGAGTATATACTTTGTTCGTAGCTAAGAAAATTTTACTTTGTAGCTAAGACAATTTATATACAGTAAAACCTTGATATAACGGACTTCAATAGCCCGGAATTTGCTTTTACTGGACTCGAGGAGCTACCAGACTAAATTCCTATATATCGGAAAAAGTGCGATAAAGCCAGAAGCAGTGCGTACTGCCTGACCACTTCAGCTGTGTTCACCACAATAAGGTAAATAAGACATGTTTATCAGTGTACATTAGTGAAGGTATAATACAGTACAGTATTATTATATATATTATTCCATTGGATTATTGTAATGAATGTATAACACAGTACTGTACAGTACCACAGTGGCAGTCAAAACAGTTTGAAAACCATTCATGTGTCTGGACTAATGTCTGATCAGAAAAAGTCTGGGTTAGCAGGGGGAAGTCCGGATGTCGCTTTTATCGGAATTTTGCATTTTTGGGAATGATTTGGTCCCCAATTTGTGCGTTATAGTGAGGTCTTACTGTACTTGATTCGTAGTTACTTATTTCATAGCTAAGAACGTTTATACTGTTGATTGGCAAAAAAGTCAAATATATTCCTTTACATAATTTAAAAATTTTAGTATAGATTTATTTTTCCTCATGCTTTTTCAGAAAATTGCTTTATACGTTTTTGGCACAAACTTTGGTTATACTCATTTCACTCTAACTTGGCCAATATTAGCTGATGGCAGTGTTGGTGGTGATTATTATAGAATTAGATGATTAATTTCCTGCTTTTCCTTTTAGTGCAGCATTTATTCTAGTGTTAATTCAAGCGTTAGTTTTTTCCTGATTTTCCTTTTAGTGTAGCATTTATTGTATCATTAATTGTAGTGTTAATCTCCTGTTTTTCCTTCCAGTGTGGCCACAGGTGCGGGGCTGCCCAACCTTCGCGTGATCCGAGGGGCGTGGCCAGACACCCTTGCTCCATTTCGACCCCATAGCTGGCTGCCCAATGACTGTATGACCTGGGACTAAAGGGTGGAGAAGGAGGGAGGCTGTAGGTGCGGTTAGTCAATCCAGCGGCGGTCGGGTAGCGGAGTTCGGGTGGTGGAGTCTCGAAGACTGAGCCACGCGGGGCACTCCCAACAGTCCTGGAGGCCCGCCACTTCGCCAGCCAGCGCCAGTCGATGGAGCGTCGGTGGCGGATAAACAAGGTGGGTTTGAAGAATGTGGTTTGGCCATGTGGATGGAAGATACGATGAGGTTGTGTGTGTGTGTTTGTGTGTGTGAGTGAGAGAGGAGTCGAGAGGGAGGGGGGGGGCCAAGGATGAGATGGAGGGATGGACTTCAGAGGTATATGAGTGGGAGGGCAGTGAAATGGCAGGAGACAGTGACATGGAGGCAATTTGTTTGTGGCCACCCCTTATGGGATTAACCTGTGGATTGCAAGCCACAGCTCAGGCTGGGTAGCGTTGCGTTGCGAGCTACACAAAGATGGAGATTTTTTTCACCCGATGATGCCCTGAATGTTTATCAAGTTTATAATAAACAAAAAAAAACAAAAAAAAATTTCACTACTCCCCTATGTAAAGTTACACATGGCCCTGTGCACAGAAATATTCTTCATTTTTTGTGCACCACGGGGTGGGATAAAAAAAGGTAATTGCGCAGTCGACAGGTTGAGGCATCTGGCAATAGATAGATATATGGAAAATGAGAACATAATAATTTGGCTCTACATCCATCTATCAACTTTCAATTTTCAAACCATTTTTTTCCTACCTGATTTAATTAAAGAAATTATGGTAATTCTAGTCCTTTTTAGGTATATATACCATACTTGCTATTTTTATATATATATATTGGTTTTCAGGGAGGCGGAAAAACCTGCCCCAAAAAAGTATATTGAAAGCAGCACATCTCTTGTAACTGAAAATGGGTCTCTTACTGCAGGCCCAAACAGTCCTTGCAACACTGTATGGTGAGTGGTTTATTCTTGTTATCCACTCACTTGATGTAGTTCTGCTTTAGGTGTCTGCTCTTTCCTCTCTTCCTTCGTCTTCTGTCTTTCCTTCATTCTTTCCTCTTTCTTCTGCCTACAGGTGACTTTACACTCCCTCTTCTGTCTTTCCTTCATTCTTTCCTCTTCCTTCTGCCTATGGGTGATTACACTCCCTCTTGTCTTTCTTTCCTTCATTCTTTCCTCTTACTTCTGCCTATGGGTGACTTTACACTCCCTCTTGTCTTTCTTTCCTTCATTCTTTCCTCTTCCTTCTGCCTGTGGGTGACTTTACACTCTCTTCTGTCCTTCCTTCCTTCATTCTTTCCTCTTTCTTCTGCCTGTGGGTGACTTTACACTCCCTCTTTTGTTCTTTCCTTCATTCTTTCCTCTTCTGCCTATGGGTGACTTTACACTCCCTCTTCTGTCGTTCTTTCCTTCATTTTTTTCTCTTCTGCCTATGGGTGACTTTACACTCTTTTCTTTCATTCTTTCCTCTTTCTGCCTATGGGTGACTTTACACTCCCTCTTCTTTCTTTCATTCTTTCCTCTTCTGCCTATGAGTGACTTTACACTACCTCTTCTGTCTTTTCTTCATTCTTTCCTTTTCCTTCTGCCTGTGGGTGACTCTACATTGAGTGACAAGCCAAATGGTTTCCTGTAGACCAGGAAACCATTTACTGTGCTGGGTGGTAACCATAACACCAAATTAGGGCGCCTGGTGGTTTCGTGAGTAATTATTGCGCTCCAAGTGGATTGAGCTGGTGAAGGTTTATATCCAAGGGATGGTTGGGGTTGATTGCTCATGTAATGCCACTCGGATGAGTGAGGCTGGTCACTCTCATCTTAAATGTCAGCACCAACTTGCCTAGCCCCGGCCTCCTACGCTCCTCATGGGGCAACACAGGATTGGATGATGATTATTGTTACGATTACTTTTAACATCATTTTTATTACTAATATATTTATTACTATTACTACAGTAAGTATTAAAAGTAAATATGAAAAGTAAATATTAAATATTAAAAAGTAAATGTTATAAATTAAAACTATTAAAAATATTGTTGCCGCCTTACATACTGCACATCACTAATTTTTCTTTTCAGTTATAAATATATAATTAAGTAAATTATATATAGTTCCGTTGGTATGTATATAAATTATTTTTCATGTTTTCCAGTTTTTTAAAAAGTAAATATTGAAATAGATTTTTGATAATTTCTTGTAATGTGTAAAGAATTGTGTATATTTGTGATTATTAAAGTATTATCATCAGTACCACCACTGCCACCATCACTAGCACTACCACCTCTCTACAACTACCACCACTTCCTCCTCCTCCTCCTCTCTCCCACTACCACCTCCCTCCTCCTCCTCTCCCACTACCACCTCCCTCCTCCTCCTCTCCCCCCCCCACCTCCCTCCTCCTACTCTCCCACTACCACCTCCCTCCTCCTCCTCTCCCACTACCACCTCCCTCCTCCTCCTCTCCCACTACCACCTCCCTCCTCCTCCTCCTCCTCCTCCTCCTCCTCCTCTCTCCCACTACCACCTCCCTCCTCCTCCTCCTCTCTCCCACTACCACCTCCCTCCTCCTCCTCCTCTCTCCCACTACCACCTCCCTCCTCCTCCTCCTCTCTCCCACTACCACCTCCCTCCTCCTCCTCCTCTCTCCCACTACCACCTCCCTCCCTCCTACCACAATCACCACCACCCTCCTACCACAATCACCACCACCCTCCTACCACAATCACCACCACCCTCCTACCACAATCACCACCACCCTCCTACCACCACAATCACCACCACCCTCCTACCACCACCATCACCACCACCCTCCTACCACCACCACCACCACCACCACATCCTACCACCACATCCACCACCACATCCACCACCACATCCTACCACCACATCCACCACCACATCCTACCACCACATCCTACCACCACATCCTACCACCACATCCTACCACCACATCCACCACCACATCCTACCACCACATCCACCACCACATCCTACCACCACCACCACCACATCCTACCACCACCACCACCACATCCTACCACATTCACCACATCCTAACATCATCTATCCCCATTCCAGATAAAGAACAAGAAGGGTGATAAGGAGTGAGTATCCAAAAATCCAGTGCAAAGAAAAACAAGGAGAGTGATGGCCAAGAACGAACTAGACCTATGCTGACCAAGAATTATCAATACATGCAAGAATTACTAGTATCAAGATTAAAGTTTCAAGAATTTTTCAAGAACTTGCAAGAATTTTAGATATATTGCAAGACTTTTTCAAGAATTAAGTTGCAAGAATTTCCAAAAAAAGTTGCAAGAGTTTTCAAAAAAAAAATCAAGATTTATTTAAAGAAATTTCAAGATTTCTTCAATTTAAGATTTTTTCAAGAATTTTCAAGATATTTGCAAGAATTTTCCAAAAAAAAGTTGCCAAGAATTTCCTAAAAGTTGCCGAGAAGAAATAAATCACCCAGAGAAATAAATTGCCTGGAGTTCTGGCTTTGAGGCATGGAGCTGGTTAGAGAAATGGTGGTTGTGAGTATTTATCTGTTTCTGTATCTACCCACACTTTTCTATCTACTCATTTATCTACCCACACACTGATCTACCCACACTCTTCTACCCACACAATTATCTACACAACTGCTAATTTTACTTGATATATGAACCATTTCTTATGCTTTCTGTTTTAATATATTAGCAACACTCCAATTCCATTACCTAAAGACATGTTTGGATTTTGGTTCTACTTATTACTTCTGCTTTAGTTTGTAATGGTAAGGTGTGATTGTGATATGTTTACGTATTAGGATAGAGCTGTGGATAGATAATGTGTGTTTTATTATGAGTGGCAAAATGAAGCTCACAGCCTGGAGTTCGAACATATAACCCAGAAGACACATTGAGTAACAAGCCAAATGGTTTCCTGTAAGCCAAGAAACCATTTACAACGCTGGGTGGTACCCATATAACCAAACCATACGTGCTCCCTACGTGTCAGCAAGTGGGTTGGTGGAGGGTTAGTGCCCCTCCCCGTAAAACAACTAACTGTCAAATGGCCACCCCTTACGGGATTATGGCGTCTGGAAATAGATACCAGGACACAACTTTTCTTTCACTGTATCTTCTCATACATCTGCCCACATCTACTACTACCCACATAGGCCTACCTACCCACTGACATCTACCCACACTTATCAACCAACATACCCATCTACCCACGTCTAGCCACATACCTACCCCACAGATATCTACCCACATGTATCAACCAACATATATATCCACACACATCTATCCACATACAGCTACATCTACCCACATACCTACCCACAGACATCTACCCACACATATGTCAACAAAATATCTACTTGTATGAAAGAGTGTGAGTTTTGGTGGTGGTGTGGTACATAGAGAATGTGATATGGTTAATGAATGTAGCCTCTTCGAGAGACTAATTAGGAGTGTATGAGGTGGAGAGGGAGACCAAGGATGATATGGAGGGATGAGGTAGAGAAGTGAGACTAACTATGAGAGTAAGGGAAACTGAGGATGAGATTGAGGGATGGAGTGGAGAGGTATGAGACACTAACTAGGAGAGTATGAGATATGGAGAGGGAGACCAAGGATGAGATGAAGGGATGGAGTGGAGAGGTATATGAGAAGATGGCGTGAGCTGGGAGCACAGCAGTGAAATGGCTAGGAACAGGGCGACATGGAGGCGATTTGTTTGTGGCCACTCCTTGTGGGTTTAAGGCATCTGGCAAGAGACAGACAATATAATAGCTCATTTCAATAGCACTTCTTCGTGACTAGCATTATATTTGTGTAAATATATGTAAAAATTTTTATATAATTAACGATCCCAATTGTCCTTTTCCAATTTGACATTGTTCTCCCTTTCATAGCACATCTTTGTGACTAGCATCATATTCTTATGTTAATCTATTGTTACAACTCAGCATTCAAGATGGAGAGATGGCAATTTTAGGCCAAGTTAGAGTAAAAATATTATAGCACTTCTTCGTGACTAGCATCATGTTCTGTTATTCTATAGCTACACTTCTTTCCATAGCACTTCTTCGTGACTAGAATCATATTCTAGTGTTGGTTACTTAATTTATGGAAGAGACTGACTAGGAGTGTTTAAATTTATGCAAGAGACTAACTAGTCGTCATGAAAGACTGACTAGGAGAGAATAGTCATGCAAGAGATTGACTAGGAGAGTATGTATAAATTTATGGAAGAGACTGACTAGGAGAGTATGTAAATAAATGCAAGAGACTGACTGGGAGAGTGTTATAAATATTTGGTAATTATGATTTTTTAACTTTCTCATTTTTGGTAATACTATATTTTGTTCACAGGACCCACTAGCTCACTCTCTCTCCTGGCTGGGCTCAACTCATCTCACTCACAGTTGTGCTCAGTTTTGGCTCATCTCAGCATCCTCTCCTTGGCTGAGATCACCTCCTATGGCCCCTAAGCAAGTAAGTGTTTATTCTTTCTCTCTTATTCCTCATTTAGCCTGTGGATTGTGTAATTACCTTTTTCTATCCCACCCCATCGTATGCAAAAAATGAAGAAATTTTTTATTATAAATTTAAGGGTAGACATTGTGTATCATCTGGTGAAAAAATTAATAATAATAATAATAATCTCCTGTCTTTGTGTAGTGGAAAAAAAAAAGTTTGTTTTTGTGTATTATAAACTCGGAGAAACATCCATGGCATCTGGTGAAAAAAAAAAAAAAAAGTAATAATAATCCCTCTTCGTCTTTGTATAGTGCCTTGTGTGTAAGTTTGTGTAGGTGTGGAGTACTTAACGATGATGCACGGCCAGCACAGCCTGAACTTTACTCACAATCCACGGGTTAAAAATCTGCTTATTACAATACTCTCAAATTTTCGATTTTAGAATTTCTATTAGCTACATGAATTATTTTTGGAAGCGATTTTGATTTTGCATTTCTTAAAAATATTTTGGAAGGTGATTTCATTTTTGGGTTTCAATTTGTTACACGTTTGGTGGTAGGTGGGGGTGCTTGCCATCCACTCACTCAATGTAGTGCTGCTCTCAGGTTTACCAAAGACCAGGCTCACTATATATAAAGTATTATCTTTTTTTTGTTTGGTGGTAGGTAGTGTCACTTGCCATCCACTCAGTGTATTTCTGCTCTAAGATATACCAAAGACCATTGCTCACTATATATAAAGTTGTTTTTTTTCTATCAGTTGATGAAGAAAGAGAATTAATGGCTTGCACTAGAAAGAAAAATCAAATACCTAGTTACTTTTATTACTATTATAACATTGCCACTAGCCTTAGATTATTTATATCAATACTATTACTTGGCCAAATCTTGTCACCTTGTGTAAAATATGAAAACTGAAGAAACAAAATATACTTTGCATTATTTAACATGTAAGAGGATACTGATGTGTAATATAGACGTTCCTTGCATTTTTGGAAGGGAGGGTGAAATAAATATCAGAAGCCTAACTTTTTCAGTTGAATGATATAACAAATGTACAGTAGATATGAAAGCTACTTAATGTAAAGTAATGACTAGTAATATAATGAAATGACTAAGGGATGGCCAGGTGGAAGCCCAGTGTACAGTCACATCAAAAAGTATCGTTGCACACTTGACGTAAAGTAATATGAGACAATGGACTATGGCTACTGGAAACTGAATGACAATTTTTTCCCCACATTGGTAAATTTCTTCTTAAGGATGTTATATATGGCTGGTGTGTGACATATTCTAGTCTATTAGATATACACTCAAACCTCGATTTAAGAGAATCCATATTCTGACAAACAGACAAGACCATTCAAAAATATGTAATGTCTGGGTTATACACATTACTGTTCTTTATACAGTACCTGTAAAATAATATTCATAATCATGTAAGTGAAACAATCATTGCATTCATAATAAGATTGTCTTTATATGTGGTAAAACAATGGACATTTTCAAGCAAGGGACATTATCAAGTAAGGGACATTTTCAAATAGTGGACATTTTCAAGTAAGGGACAAGTTGATTCCCCATTTAGTCCCATAAATCGAGGTTTGAGTGTATATTAAAAAGATTATAAATGAATCGTACTGAGAATTAATAAGCTATAGTGATTTTGGATATCAATGTACTCTACCTATGCGATACTTTTGGGGGTGACTGTACACATGCAAAAAGAGCCAGTCAAAAATTTACATTCATGGGTTTGATAGTTTTTTTTACGGGTATTTTAGTGAGTATAATGGTATATCATTCTGCAATATATATTTTTCAAGTATATTAGTGACTTTGAGGGTCTGTAATTTTGCTGCCAGGTATGTATTTTTTATCAGTGAGTATTTTAGTGAGTATAATGGTATATAATTCTGCTAACTTTTAAATTTATCCAGACATAGAGAATAGTCACAGTAGTTATTTTTTCTGGTCATTTTTTCATTTATTTTTTCAGGTTTTGTCATTTTTACATTTTTTTAAAGTGGTTTTATGTGGATTTTGATTTTTCCTCTCCCAAACCTTTCACCAATAATGCTTCTGTATATATTTATTATATTTATTATAATTGTTATTATTTATAGAATAATTTTTTTTTTATATTTATAGATTGTAACTTTAACATTATTTCTATTTTTATTTTTATAGATGGTAACTATATTATTATTATTATTATTATATTATAGATTGTAACTTAATAAGGCAGCATTACTATGTTCACTTTGTTGGTGAAATGTATGCCATGGAATTAGGTAGCTAGGATATTGCCATTAGTAAGATTATGAAGAGCTGTGGAAAGGATGTAGGTTTCTCTCTCTCTTTCTCTCTCTCTCTCTCCCTCTCTCTCCCTCTCCCTCCCATCACACACACACACACACCGCTCGCTGGTGCAGTGGTAACACTCTCGCTTGCCAACTGGTGGACAGGAGTTCGCGCCTCACTCAGGTTACGAAAAGTTTCACTGACGAAGTGGGTGGTTACTGTCCCCCTCGAGCAAGGGGACGGGTGTGTGCGTGTGTGATGGTCACAGCCTTGCCCTTAGATCGGACTATATGAGCTCTCAGCTCCCTTCCGGGAGGGTAAAAGCTGACGATCACGACCATCAAGTGATCCTGACCGACCCGGTGAATTAAATTACACACACACACACACATACACGCACACACACACACCAGTTACTATAAACACATCCTTTTATCATTAAGGAAGTTCCCTAACACCTCTTCCTAAGCGATTTATTTTGCTTTTTACACCATACCATCGTCTTCTGTGAATTATATTTTGGTTAAGCTCCCAAACACCTTTCCCTCAGTGATTTATTATGCTTTTTACGCCTTGCCATCTTGTCATATGTCATATTTGTTGGATAAGTGCCCTAACACCTGTTCCTAAGTGATTTATTTTGCTTTTTAACATTGCTATCCACTTTTGTATAAATTAAATCAACGTAAGTTTGATAGCAACCGGCCTTATCCTAGAATAAACTGCTAAGGAAGTGGTGTTAGGGAGAAACATACCCAGAGTAGAGGGGAAAATTTGACTAGTAACAAAGGAGACTTTCATGTACTTCATAACAGTTGCTCAGTTGATGGCCAGGTATAGTCATCTTGTAGGCAGAATTTGACTAGTAAACAAGGAGACTCATTCCTACCTCGTAATTCCTCAATGTATAGTCATCTTTTAGGCAGACTTTGACTAGTAACCAAGGAGACTCATATACATCATAATAGCTCAGTTGATGGCCAGGTATAGTCATCTTGTAGGCAGAATTTGACTAGTAACCAAGGACACTCATTCATACCTAATAATTCCTCAGTGTTTAGCCATGTTTAGTCATCTTGTAGGCAGAATTTGATTAGTAACCAAGGAGACTCATACCTCATAATTCCTCGGTGTAAGCCAGGTATGGTTAGATTGTAGGCAATATTTGACTAGTAACCAAGGAGACTCGTTTGTACAGTCGGCCTAAGAAGTAACGGCAGAGTATCCAGATTTTGGTCTGTGATAACACACATGCTCTGCCTTGTATCTTTCCTATTGTGTTTTATAGATTTTATTGTTTTATTGATTTCTGTGCGTTTGTAATCTGGCTTTAGTGATCCCCTAACACCTGATCCTTTGCTATTTATCCTGCATTAGCCTCGGTAGCCTTTATATTTTCTGGACTCGGTTACAATAATAAGAAATTGTAAATGAAAATAATTTAATTTTCACATCTATCATTCAGGGACAGTCAGGAATGATTTGCAGAGTTCAGAGCTAGTATGGCAACAATAATTTTTTAGTACTGTAAGTGACATGGGGGCGATTTGTTTGTGGCCACCCCTTATGGGATTAAGGCATGTGGCAATAGATAAAGCCTGAATAGAAGAGTGCTTCAATAAAGAAATTAAAATAGTCAGTTATTTATAAACTAATTTTCGTTACAATATTAAGGAGTAATTTAGTCATATACTGTATTTCCGTTTCCAATATCTCCATGTCCAACAATGACAAACGGGACGGTGGTGTAAGTCAGTGGGCTGTTTTAAATGTTTTGATCAAGCATGAAAGGACACAACTTTTACCCAAAGACACTGCATTTGGCCAGTCTTCCATTAAGAAAAATCTCTGGATGATTTAATATTACCCAGGAAAAAAAACTGCTATAAATAAAAGCGATATAGAATGAAATATGAGAAAAAGACTCGAAATTTGCCAAGAGTCTGACTTCCTTGGACAAAGCCAACTTGTTTCACTGCCTTGTACCCTCAATGCATAAACAATTAGCAAGAGTAATAAAATGCTTTATCTATCTATAGCCTGATGCCCTAATCCCGCAAAGGGTGGCCACAGACAAAACTCCTCCAAGTCGCTGTCACCCACCATTTGACTACCCTCCACCCAACTCAAATGCAAAAGTTCATAAACTAACCATTGCTCTCAAAACTTCCAAACCAGAATTTTCATTTAAGCAGGACATAGCGGTTTATTTGAAAAAGAAAATACAGTATAAAAAAAAAACATTAAAAGATAGAGCAGAAAGTGTGTGCATGATTTGCTCTTTATTGCACATTTGTTCAAATCAGGAAACGCATCTAAGTGTTAATCATTTTCCATAATTCTTAGCGGGGTGTAATATGTATTTTTTTATATATAACATGATGAAGGCACAATATTTATGGTATATTCACCGTTTTCACTGAACATATGGCTGAAGCAATCTGAAACTGCCATCACTTGTTGGGTTAACTGTACTTTGAAAATTTAATATCTCGTGAGGGATGAAGGAGAGGCCAAGGATGAAATGGAGGGATAGAGTGGAGGGGTATACGAGACTAATGGGAGTGTGAGTGAGGTGGAGGGAGGGGGAGGCCAAGGATGAGATGGAGCGATGGAGTGGGGGGGTATATGAAGGGTGTGTGAGTAGGGGTAAGGCTGTGTAATGGCAGGGGACAGGATGACTTGGAGGTGATTTGTTTGAGGCCACCCCTTATGGGATTAAGGCGTCTGGCAATAGATACATACATAGGTAGATAGATAGATTTATAGAGGGAGGGAGGTAGATATTTGTTTGATATGACATGAAGGCACAGAATTTTCATCTTATATTCACTGGTCCTCAAAATTGTTTATTGTATGGCCCAGTATACAGTAATCATGTAGGACAAATTTGACTAGTAACCAAGGAGATTCATACTTCATAACAGTTGCTTAGTGTATCTGACTATGACTTTTTGACTAGTAACCAAGAAGTTCATCATTAGCTCAAAAATATGGCCAGGTATAGTCATCATTAAAGGGAAATTTTGACTAGTAACCAAGGAAACAGCGTGTAAAGCCTCATTTTGTAAAGAAAAAAAATCGTAGATTGAGAGTTGATTCTGTTATAGGAAAGAAATGGAAGATTGCTGGTGATTCTCTCTTTCTATCTTTGAGCCTAGTCAATATAAGGCCTAAAATTGCCATCTCTCCATCTTGAATTCTGAGCTATAAAAATAGGTTTGGGTGACTCTACACTTAGTGACAAGCCAAATGGTTTCCTGTACACCAGGAAGCTATTTACTATGCTGGGTGGTAACCATGTAACCAAATTTAGGCGCCTGGTGGTTTAGTGGGTAATTATTGTGCTCCAATCGGATTGAACCGTTGAAGGTTTATATCCAAAGGGTGGTTTGGGTTTATTGCTCACGAAATCCCACTCAGGGATGAGTGAGGTTGGTCACTCTCATCTTAAATGTCAGGACCAACTGCCTAGCCCCGGGCTCCTACGCTCCTCATGGGGCAACGTAGGATTGGATGATGGATGGATGGATGGCTAGAATATGATGCTAGTCACGAAGAAGTGCTATGGAAAGGATGTAGAGCCGTAGTATTGCCCTTTTTGCAACTGAGCTACATGAAATACGTTGCAAAAGATTGAAAATTATATTAATGTTTACTATTGCAATTACTTGGCCCAAAATTGCCGTCTTGAATGCTTATGTCCACTTCGAGCGTCAGACAGTTGGTAACACTGATTTATTTGAAAATTTAAAATCTTAAGATACAAAAGCAATTGAAAGTCTCCAAGATTGACACAGTATAATCTCTCAATGTTAGCAGTTTTTACCTGGCATTTGTTCTTGAGTACTCTGTGTAAAATAATATATGTATATGAATAATATATGATTTTTACTTTAATGAGGTCAACACAGCTGAAGTGGTCAGGCAGTCCGTACTGCTTCTGGCTTTATCACACTTTTTCACATATGTAGGAATTTAGTCCGGTAGCTCGAGTCCGATAAAAGCGAATTCCAGTCTATTGAAGTCCGTTATATCGAGGTTTTACTGTATTTATGAACTGATATTTAATTAGCAAGCAAACTAATTCACCACTTTACATAATTTTGGATGTTGGGGGATGTTTGTGGTCCGGGTAGGTCCTCTGGCTCTCCGTCCCACCACACAAAGGCCTCCGATAAAGCCGATAGTTCATTATATCAAATAAATCCTATAGTCTGTTACAGTATACCCGATAAAGCTTGATCTGATAATCCAATATTCAGTACTACAATTTATCCAGAGTTCTTCATTATTCATTATATCTGTATGTTTACCCGTTAATCCAAAGCTTATAGTGTTACAGTATATCCAATAAAGCCTGATCCAATAAAGCTGATATGCTAGACTGTGATATGTCCAGATATGCAAGACTACAGTTAATCCCTATATGCATTCCACAGGCTGTCCAGATCCATTTCATTCCAATTTACTGATTCTAACTCCTCCCCTACTTTGGTACTGTTTTCATCTGCTCACACCTTCAGTGTAAGTAGTAATCTTGAAAGCGTAAGAGCACACCCCTTCGTGTGGGTAGGCGCAGCAAACAGTAACTATCTATCTGTAGCCCGATGCCCAAATCCCACAAAGGGTGGCCACAGACAAAATGCCTCCAAGTCACACTGTCGCCCACCATTTGACTGCCCTCCCCCCAACTCACTTCCCCCTTCGTCATATACAGTTGGTGTATGATTAATATTAACATTGAAAATCTTAAAGCATATGACAGTTTCTAAGACTGACACAATAAAATCAATGTTAGGAGTTTTTACCACTATTGTTAAAGATTGGTATTTGTTTCATGACTACTCTTAAGATAATGCATACACGCTCTGGAGAACTTGTACCATAGGAAAGAATTGGTGTCAGACATAGCTTCAAAGGGGTACATGTGGTCAGTAATCATCATCCCTACCCCCTTTCCCACGATAGGGCAGGCAGGGTGAGGAGTAGCAATGTCCAGACAGCCCAAATTTGCCCAATCCAATAGGCCACGCTTCCATTCACTCACCATTCAAGCCCTCTGAATCCTGGCTCTATCTGATACGCCAAAAACATTCACCACATCCATTTGGTGTCACATAGCTTCAAAGGGGATCATGTAGTCAGTAATAACTTTACTAATACGCCTTGGCTGGTCATATCGAATTTGACTGCATTTCTGATAAACATAATTAGTAGAAATATTGAAAAATGAAATGGATTTGAATACAGTAACTTTGAGAGAGGGGTGTGTGAATTGGAGCAGGGCAGTGAAATGGCGGGGGACAGGGCGACGTGGAGGTGATTTGTTTGTGGCCACCCCGTATGGGATTGAGGCGTCTGGTAATAGATATAGATCTTTTTGTTTCGTCATTGTAAATTAACCATAGGGTCCTTCAAATTCTACACGGATTTCTTTGCACAAGGGTACTATAATATGGTGGAGGGGCGTTACAAGACTCTCTGCGGATCCCAGCACTACGCTGTGGCAACCCTATCTCATCCACTGGGGAATGCTCTGCCTTTCGTGCGTTAAGACTACCTTACGGATAGGGCCCTAAATCCTTTCCATAGCACTTCTTTGTGACTAGTATCAATATTCTAGTGTTAACCTTCACGTTGCTGGAACACAGGCTGCGTCTAACTGCTGGCAAGTACTCAGGATGTGGGGTGGGCTGAGTGCTGTTTCTGCGCTTGTGGTGCTTCTTAAACATAACATCCTCACACCTTAGTTTTGTTTCTATATGCGTGATTTTTTATTCCTCATAATTTCAAATAGTTGTACTTGCTTATACAGTAGTGTTGATGAAAATGTATGGCGAATACAATGAGTACCCGATATACGAAGCCCCAATATATGAAAATTCGAAAGTACAAAAGTGCTTCTATCTGCTTGATTTTTTATTCCTCGTAACCTCAAATAGTTGTACTTGCTTATGGTGTTGATAAAAACGTTTCGTGAATACGAATTATACGCTGATTTATGATGTTTAATCTTTCCTTCGTGTTTTATCATACAAATATCGTCACCGTCATAAAGAAATTGCCTAATTCAATTTTCAGCAATTTCTGGATTTTCACCTAAATCAATTCATCACATGGCGCACCTATGGGTATAGTTGCCTTTGCCAGGTCTAGGATTTTTTTTTTTTTTTTTTAATGCGAGGAAGAAGGAACCAAAGGCCATGAGCCCGCAAGAACAGTTCCCTCCAAAAGAAAAACAAAATACAAGAGAGCCAAATTCAAGATCCGATCATTTTGAGATGCCTGGACTCACTGGGTTTGAAAGATTGGAGATCATAGGCAGCAGGAAATACAGACAGAGGGAGACAGTTCCAGAGTTGATCTGTTGCATAAATGAAGGACTGGGAGTATTGATTAACTTACATTCCTACCTACCTACACTGGAGATCATAGGAAGTAGGAAATACAGACAGAGGGAGACAGTTCCAGAGTTGACCTATTGCATAAATGAAGGAGTGGGAGTAACGGTTAACTCTTGCATTAGAGAGTTGGAGAGTGGTCTAAAATGCGCCTCAAGTTTCTGCCTAAGTCACTGAAAGTTAAGAAAATGAGATGGGTTTTTCTCGATTTCCCGAAAAGTGGAAAAAATGCCATACCACGTTGAGTACATCGCTTCCCGTCCGATCAGCGAAGTTAAGCAACGTTGGGTCTGGTTAGTACTTGGATGGGTGACCGCCTGGGAACACCAGATGCTGTTGGCTCATTCTCCCTACGTGTCAAGTGGGGTTGGTGGAGGATTAGTGCCCCTCCCTGTAAAACAGTTAACTCTAAGCCCTTGGCCACCCCGTTTGGGATGCATGGCGTCTGGCAATGAATGAATAGAAAAAATGACTTAGTTTCTTAATGAGGGTGACGATATGTTTTATGGTAATTGTTACTGAGAAAGAGTTTTAGGAAAGTTTATTTGGTACATTTTGGTATATAAACATTTACTCTAGGACGATTTAGGTCCATTTTACGTACTGAAAAGGGAAAATATCTTACAATCGCGGTGTGTTTCGTACGGACAAAATTGATGCTAAATTTTTTTCTCTCCTGCCTTTATATATGCCTCTATATACCTGATTTTCTATTCACGTAATCTCTAATAGTTTTACTTGCTTGCTTATGGTGTTGATAAAAACGTTTGGCAAATGTAAATTATGCGTTAATTTATGTATTTTCATGTTTTCTCATAGAAATAAATGTTTTATGGTAATTGTTACTGTTTATATTTTGGTATATAAACATTTACTGTAGGACGATTCGGGTCGGTTTTACGTACTGCAAAGGGAAATTATATTACAATCGCGTTGCAGTGCGGGAGTGGTGTATCGCACGGCCAGAGTTGTTGCTAGATTAACATTTCCCCTGCCTTTATTTATACCTCTGCCTGATTTCATATTCACGTAAACTCAAACAGTTGTACTTGCTTATGGTGTTGAGAAAAATGTTCGGCAAATATTAATTATGCACTGATTTACAATGTTTTAGTCTTTCCATCTCATCTTAAATGTCGGGACCAACTGCCTAGCCCCAGGCTCCTACGCTCCTCATGGGGCAATGTAGGATTGGATGATGGATGGATTTTTCTTTCCACCAAAAGGTGATTTTGTGCGACCTGCGGATCAATACACTGAGACGCAAAATAATTCTAAAGCAAAAGAATTAAGGGGCAGTTTTGTTGGACGCAGCTTGTTGTATGGTAACAAGCAGGTGAGGTTAGCTTTGACGTAGCCTTTGTCATCCAGTATCGAAGGGTTAATCTATTGCTACTCATCATTCTATAGCACTTCTTCGTGACTAGCATCATATTCTAGTGTTAATTTATTGCTGCTACTCTTTCCATAGCACTTATTTGTGATTAGCATCATATTCTAGTGTTAATCTAGTGCTACTCTTCTTTCCATAGCACTTCTTCGTGACTGGCGTCATATTCTAGTGTTAATAGCTACATCTCGGCATTGAAGGTGGAGAGATGGCAATTTTTAATAGCACTTCTTCATGACTAGCATCATGTTCTAGTGTTAATAGGTACTTATTGGCATTCAAGTTGGAGAGATGGCAATTTTAGGCCAAGTTATCGTAAACAAAAACACTCAATTATTTATATGGAATTCTTTGTATACACAACATATAATACCACATCTCTACACTCTTTCCATAGCACTTCTTCGTGACTAGCGTGATTTTCCACACCTCTCACTGGATTTATTATAAGCACTTTAATTTTGAGTTTGAAATGCCATGTTTTTCATATATATTCTGTATAGTTATTATTTTTGCTTATGCAATGTATTTTTGTAATGGAGAAATGTTAGGTTGCTTATTCTGTTGTAATTGTGTTGCATTACCCATGTTGCCTATGTACCTACCCATCTACCTTCCTACCTACCTACCTACCTACCTTCCTACCTACCTACCTACCTTCCTACCTACCTACCTTCCTACCTACCTACCTACTACCTTCCTACCTACCTACCTACTACCTTCCTACCTACCGTCCTCTCTACCTACCTACATCCTTCTTGCCTGCCTGCATTTCTACATTTCTTCCTTCTCTTCCTTTCTTCCATCCTTCGTTCCCTCTTCCTCCCCTCCTTAATTTCTTTCCTTCCTTCTGTTCCTTTCTTCCCTCCTTCATTCCCTCTTCCCTCCATCCTTCATTTCTTCCTTCCTGCCTTCCCACCTTCCTACCTTTGTTCATACCTACTTTCTTTTATTCCTTCCCCCATATCTCTCTCTCTCTCTACGTACTCTATCCTTCTGTTATAGTTACTCTCCCTTTCTCCCCATACCTACTCTCTCTCTCCCTGTACTTACTCTCCCTGTACTTACTCTCTCTCTCTCTCTCCCTGTACCTACTCTCTCTCTCCCTGTACCTACTCTCTCTCCCCGTACCTACTCTCTCTCTCTCCCTGTACCTACTCTCTCTCTCCCTGTACCTACTCTCTCTCTCTCCCTGTACCTACTCTCTCTCTCTCCCCCTGTACCTACTCTCTCTCTCTCCCCCTGTACCTACTCTCTCTCTCTCCCCCTGTACCTAGTCTCCCTCCCTCCTTCCTTCCTTCCCCGTACCTGCTCTCTCCCTCTCCCTTTACCTACTCTCTCCCTCTCCCTTTACCTACTCTCTCCTCCCCTACCTACTCCCTCTTTCCCCCAGCCTACTTGCTCTCAGGGCTGGGGTCAATTCATTATTGTCAATTCAGTTCCAATGTGACTTAATTCCAAATCATTTCAATTCATTCGTAAAACAAGAAATAAATTCAAATTCAGTTCAATTGATTATTATGGTCGATATTTCATTCAGTAAAAATGAACTGAACTTTTAAATCTTACATTTATTCAAAACACATGAATTATGCAGGAAATAGTTTGTCAGTTAAATGAAAATTCATATAACTTTAGTAGGTTAATTCAGTATTTTTTACTTTTGTGTTAGCAAAGTGTATATTGTTTGAGTATACTGTAAGTTAATTATTGTACAATAGTGAATTTGCATATTACAGTATATTATATCAGTTCGGTCATCAGTTCATTTATATCAGTTTCAGTTCAGTTAATTGTTTTTGTTTATTAATTCCAGGTCAATTCCAATTCACATTTAAAAATCAGTTCCAATATTGTTCATAATTGACCCCAGCCCTGTCTCCCCACCTACTCTGTCGTCCTACCTACTGTCCTCTCCCCCCTACCTATTCTCCCTCTATCCCCCTACCTATTCTCCCTGTATCCCCCTACCTATTCTCCCTCTATCCCCCTACCTATTCTCCTCTCCCCTACCTATTCTCCTCTCCCCTACCTACTCTCCCTCTCCCCCTACCTACTCTCCCTCTCCCCCTACCTACTCTCCCTCTCCCCCTACCTACTCTCCCTCTCCCCCTACCTACTCTCCCTCTCTCCCCCTACCTACTCTCCCTCTCTCCCCCTACCTACTCTCCCTCTCCCCCTACCTTCTCTTTCTCTGCCCCTACCTACTTTCCTACTTCCCCCCCCTACCAACTGTCCCCCCCTCTCTCTCCACCTACCTACTCTATCAGGGGTCAATTCCAATTCAGAAGAAAACTTGAATTAAATCCAAATAAATTGTTTCAAAAAAAGAAATCAATTCCACTTCAGTTCATTATGGTTATTTCATTGTTAGAAGCTTTTCAATTCAAAATCAGTTTTAATCTACCCAGCATCATTAACCTAAGGGAAAATAAAAATGAGGTTTCAAATTAATATCTTTATTTATTATCAGTCTGGCACACTGACAGGAACTGAACTTGTAAATCTTATATACATTTATTCGTATTTAAAACATGAATTATGCAGGAAATAGTTTGTCAGTTAAATGAAAATTAGTATAGTAGGTTAAATTCACTTGATATATTTCTTACTTGTTTTAGGAAACTGTATATTATATTGAGTATACTGTAAGTTAATTATTGTACAAAAATGAAATCGCATATTTTAGTATAATTTATCACAGCCATCGGTTTGAGTTCATTGTAATATTTTTATTAATTCCAGTTCAGTTCATAATTGACCCCAGCCCTGTCTCTCCCCCCCCTACCTACTCTCTCCCTTTCCCCCCTGCATACTCTTTCCCTCTCCCCCTACCTACTCTATCCCCGTATCTGCTCTCCCTCTCCCCCTTCCTACTCTCTCCCTCTCCCCCTATCTGCTCTCTGCCTATTCCCCTATCTGCTCTCTCTGCCTCCCCCTATCTGCTCTCTGCCTCCCCCTATCTGCTCTCTGCCTCCCCCTATCTGCTCTCTGCCTCCCCCTATCTGCTCTCTCTGCCTCCCCCTATCTGCTCTCTCTGCCTCCCCCTATCTGCTCTCTCTGCCTCCCCCTATCTGCTCTCTCTCTGCCTCTCCCCCTATCCGGTCTCTCTGCCTCCACTTATCTGCTTTCTCTCCCCCTCCCCCTCCCTGCTCTCTCTCTCTCTCCCTCTCCACCTACCTGCTCTTTCTCTCCCGCTCCCCCTGTCTGCTCTCTCTCTCTCCTATCTGCTTTCTCTTTCCCTCTCCCCCTGTCTGCTCTCTATCCTCCTATCTGCTCTCCTCTCCCTCTGTCTTTCTCCTCTTATCTGCTCTCTCCCCCTCCCCCTACCTACTGTCTCCCCCTACCTAGTCTCTCCCTCCTCCTACCTACTGTCTCTCCCCCTCCCCCTGTCTGCTCTTTCTCTCTCTCCCCCTCTGTCTGCTCTCTCTCTCCCTCCCTCCCTCTCCTATCTGCTCTCTCCCTCCCTCTCCTATCTGCTCTCTCCCCCTACCTACTCTACTCTCCCCCTATCTGCTCTCATCTCCCTCTGCCTTTCTCCCCTTATCTGCTCTTTCTCCTACCCCTACCTCCTCTCTCTCCCCCTCCCTCCTCTCCCCCCTCCCCCTCCCCCTACCTCATCTCCCCAACCTCCTCTCTTTCTCTCCCCCCTCCCCAACCTCCTCTTTCTCTCCCCCTCCCCCTACCTCCTCTATTTCTCTCCCCCCTCCCCCTACCTCTTTCTCTCCCTTCCCCCCTTCACCTACCTACCTCTCCCTCTCTTCCCCCCCTTCACCTACCAACCTCTCCCTCTCTTCCCCCCCTTCACCTACCAACCTCTCCCTCTCTTCCCCCCCTTCACCTACCAACCTCTCCCTCTCTTCCCCCCCTTCACCTACCTACCTCTCCCTCTCTTCCCCCCCTTCATCTACCTACCTCTCCCTCTTCCCTTCTTTACCTATCTACCTCCCTCCTCTCTTCCCTCCTTTACCTCCCTCCTCTCTTCCCTTCTTTACCTCCCTCCTCTCTCTTCCCTCCTTTACCTCCCTCCTCTCTCTTCCCTCCTTTACCTCCCTCCTCTCTCTTCCCTCCTTTACCTCCCTCCTCTCTCTCCCCCCCTTTACCTCCCTCCTCTCTCTCCCCCCCTTTACCTCCCTCCTCTCTCTTCCCCCCTTTACCTACCTACCTTCTCTCCCTTCCCCCCTTTACCTACCCTCTCTCTCTCTCCCCTATGTACCTCTCCCTCTCTTCCCCCCTATACCTCCCTCCTCTCTCTTCCCTCCTTTACCTCCCTCCTCTCTCTTCCCTCCTTTACCTCCCTCCTCTCTCTTCCCTCCTTTACCTCCCTCCTCTCTCTTTCCCCCTTTACCTCCCTCCTCTCTCTTCCCCCCTATACCTCCCTCCCCTACCTCTTTCTCTCTCCCTCCCTTCACCTAGCTACCTTTCCTTCTTCCCCCTTTACCTACCTAAACTCTCTCCTCCCCCCTACCTACCTTGTCTCCCCTTCTGTGTACTTTCCTCTTGTTAAAAGCAGGAATGAGTCTCCTTGGTTACCAGTCATAATAATCTCGTCCACTTTGCTATCAACTGAGGTTAGGAATCCCTCAGGACAGGAGAAACGGGATATAAAAACTCGTAAGTATATTATCTTCATTGGACTTGTGTTTTTTTGTGAACAGAACATGGGTGGCCACAGTGGGGATGGTTGTCCTGAGCTACTGACTGCTAGGTGGCTCCAGGCTGCCGTCCGTGTTGCAGAGGACAAGTGCCTGCAACAGAAATAATGGGTGCTTAGAAATGGAAGGCAGAGAGAGCTAAAATATGTACATGAAGCTCTTTAAGTAGAAGAGCATACATATTCAGAATTAAGCAGAGGTCAGTATGCTATAAAGTAACATTCCAAGGGTTTATTATAAAGCACTGGTGAACTTTGCGAAAAATGGTGTACTGCTTAAGTATAAAGACCCCCTGTACTCTGCTAATGCTGCTTGTCTGCCTTCTAGTCTTTGCACCTCCTGATCTCCCTTCACTACAGCAACATTTTCATTTTAATCAAAGAGAATTTAAGACCATAGTATATTATCTCAAGTTATACTACCCTGTCTCCCTCGTTAACTTGAGTATTAGTTTACTTGAACTCCTTAGTACTACAAAATAATAAGTTTTAAATCAACTCCAGTATGAAAGGAGTTCCTAACAGTTTGAAAAACGTCTTCTGAAAAAGTTAATGTAATATAAGGATAACAAGTAATCTGTAGTGAAGGGAACCTACATAGGTGATGTAAAGCTCACTTAAGCTGAGCTGGCTGTTATTTGACAGATAGTTGCTCTCTTACTGAAACTTTAGTATATATATTGTCACAAAATATTGTATACAGTACTTTGAATATATGACCTACCATTAATGTTTCTTGAAACAGTTGTAAAATTAGTATGAGTTTTCTCTAAATCAGTTTACTTGTGTTTAAGATATTTTAAAGTTGAAA